>NC_092581.1:18932302-20132302 GCF_037975245.1 Apostichopus japonicus
ACGTGATATTTGCGTCTGATCATCTCTCTGTTGTCCACACGGACGATTTGTTGCATGTACGGATTCTTTTCTTTTT
Source organism: Apostichopus japonicus (assembly GCF_037975245.1). Lineage (NCBI taxonomy): Eukaryota > Metazoa > Echinodermata > Holothuroidea > Aspidochirotida > Stichopodidae > Apostichopus > Apostichopus japonicus. Next base: position 18,932,379 of record NC_092581.1, read on the forward strand.
TAATTCAAATATTAAAATCGTTCTTAAATATCTTGTCGAACTAAGTAGACATATAAACATCTTCATATGCTGTAAACTGCGAAGCAGTATATGAGTTAAAGTCGAGTCTTTTGTTTGTATCTTGTGATTACATAATAATGAAAAGAACAGTAAAATGAAATATTCAAGGTCCATTTTCCAAAACGTAATGATTAAAGCGCCAACAAAGAAACCTCACCCCACTCCATTTTCCTACCCCACCCTCCGAATCCCTTCTGGATCCGCTCCTGTTATATGAAAATATCACATGCTATGGCATTAATTAATGCAAGAAACAAGCTTCTTAGAAGTGAGAGTAAATATCACATGCTATGACATTAATTAATGCAAGAGACTAGCTTCTTAGAAGTAAGAGTAAATATCACATGCTATGGCATTAATTAATGCAAGACACTAGCTTCTTAGAAGCATGCTATGGCATTAATTAATGCAAGAGACTAGCTTCTTAGAAGCATGCTATGGCATTAATTAATGCAAGAGACTAGCTTCTTAGAAGTAAGAGTAAATATCACATGCTATGGCATTAATTAATGCAAGAGACTAGCTTCTTAGAAGTAAGAGTAAATATCACATGTTATGGCATTAATTAATGCAAGAAACTAGCTTCTTAGAAGTAAGAGTAAATATCACATGCTATGGCATTAATTAATGCAAGACACTAGCTTCTTAGAAGCATGCTATGGCATTAATTAATGCAAGAGACTAGCTTCTTAGAAGCAGGAGTAAATATCACATGCTATGGCATTAATTAATGCAAGAAACTAGCTTCTTAGAAGTAAGAGTAAATATCACATGCTAGGGCATGAATTAATGCAAGAAACTAGCTTCTTAGAAGCAGGAGTAAATATCACATGCTATGGCATTAATTAATGCAAGAGACTAGTTTCTTAGAAGCAGGATTAAATATCACATGCTATGGCATTAATTAATGCAAGAGCCTACTAGCTTCTTAGAAATAGGAGTAAATATGACATGTTATGGCATTAATTAATGCAAGAGATTAGCATCTTAGAAGTAAGAGTAAATATCACATGCTATGGCATTAATTAATGCAAGAGACTAGTTTCTTAGAAGCAAGAGTAAATATGACATGTTATGGCATTAATTAATGCAAGAAACTAGCTTCTTAGAAGTAAGAGTAAATATCACATGCTAGGGCATTAATTAATGCAAGCAACTAGCTTCTTAGAAGTAGGAGTAAATATCACATGTTATGACATTATTTAATACAAGAAACTAGCTTCTTAGAAGTAAGAGTAAATTTCACATGCTATGAAGAGAGGGAGAGAGAACAGTTAGCAGATTTAATATAAAATATAAATGTTAAGATAAAAATAAAATATAAATACAAAATTATAACAGGTCATTCGTGGTATATATGTATGTATTTTTTAGATCCTCCTGCAAGCAGGAACTCGCGAAGAAGCCTCATTGGCTCATCAAAGCCGCAAGCTGACCGAAGTCAGTCTCTTAGATTCATATTTAACGTCCATGATTATGTATTGTTAATTGTCAACAACTCTGTAACTGGACGACATACATTAATCTGGGAGTGACTCGAACCGGGCACCTTATGATTGAAAGGCACCGGCGTTAACCACTGAGCTAACACTGGAAAGCAACCTTTGAGAATTTATTAATTAATTAATTTAATCAGAACATTTTAAAATACTTGGAAAACTTTAACATTTACAGCCCTGTTCTGAAGGGGACAAAATAGGTAAGTCAATAATTGCCAAAATAACTGCCAAAAATGTTGCAAAATACTTATAGGAATAACTAAACGTTTATTTAAAGTTTCAAAGCTAATTTTGGATGGCTTTAACTAAAACGAAATAACACTGAAATAACTCGTAACTCTGCTTATAACAACTTGTTTACAAATAAAGTATAGTCAGTTACATCATCAGTTTTGGTTGGAATATCACATAATATTGTACAAATACATTGTACAAATAAGAAATTACTGTCAACGTGGTAGTGATTAGTGACCAGTGATAATTATTTAAAATTGATGGACGAAATTATATTTCCTGATCGATGGAGCAGTTAATACGCGCGCACATCTGGCCACCATCTGTTGAAAGAAATGGTTGTGTCTTTACTATATAAGAAGAGAAAACATTATCTAACTTTTTTCTTAATCATTATTCTTCTAAACAAAGATTGTGTTAATATTTTTGGTTAACTTTGCATCCCATAACAAGAACGTTGCATTAATGAGATATGACACAATTTATTATAATATTTATACGTCACATTTATGCTACATATTTCTTTGTCTGAAATAACTGTTGTGTGATACCTGATCCCCCCCCCCCCTATAATTTTGCACTTAGCAGGGGAGCATCCAGTATTTTAGAAAGGAAAAGGTAGGAACCTGGATTCGTTGAAGCCGATTACCATTAAGGATAAATTGGAGACCCCCCCCCACCTCCTTCCCACAAAAGGTAAAGTTTTAGACGTGGAATGGTGTATTTTGAGACAAAGCTAGGCTTTAAATTAGGTCTATGGTAAGCTCTAGTTTTTACTACTAACTACCCTTTATTGTGTTTGTATATGTGGGGTGGGGGAGCGGGGGAGGGAGGAAGGGAGGAAGGGAGGGAGAGGACTGAAAGGGGTTTTGTACATCCCCACCCTCACACCCGCACTCCTGCTTACGTAAGACTTAAAGAGTAAAATATTTCCCGTCATATTCCGAAAATTACTTCTTTTACCCAGTCAAGGCAGAAATTTTATGCGACGTTTTGGTACCCGTCTGTATTAGTCGGTATAATGAAATTGTGACGTCAGAGGAACTTGGTCACGTGACGATTACCGGTACTGCACGTACTGGTGACACGTGATAGGAATCGCAGCGCTGTCCCTATAGCATGCCTAATGTAAACATCGCATCAGTCTCTTAGCACTTGAAGACATTTCGTCAGGTACATGCAACCCCCCCCCCCCCCCACCCGCCTTTCCCTTCACAACCCGTCCTCCAATTTGTAATAAAACTATGGAGACGATTGTCGCAGAGAAGTTGAAATTTCGGTGACAATACGTCGCGAATTTCCAACCACGAAAACTATCAAATAGTTTTAATCTACGGTTCTGCAACAAATGGTATCATAAATTTCACCTCATTTAATGTTGGTAAAGATCAATTCTGTGATAAAGGTTGTTTACAATTGTGTCAAATATCCCAGTAATTGGTTTTGTTTCTTTACTTACATTTTCTGTAAGAAAATGTTATTTTATTATTTCACCTTCGAAGGTTTGAAACTTAACCTTTAACGTAAGCCGGCCTTCAGCAAAGTAACAATATTTCTCTCATCCCAAATGTTCTATATTTCACGATTTATTTTTACATTCTTTCAACACCAGCAAATGTACCAAAAAATATCAAATTAATCATCTTTGTAGACTTTTTTTCTGCTTGACATTAAAAACAAAAAGGCTAAAAACATATTTGGATTTTTTCCCCCCTTAGCAAGCCAATCTATCCATGCGTGACCACTATTTTGATAAGTCAGTAATAATTTTGGGGGGATTTTGGAGTAATGCGTCGCTTATTCATGCGCGGTGACCCGTTGGTGCTTGCTTGACGCTTTCCGCAACTACTCGTCCGCATCATTAAATTTCATCGCGGACAAAAATGATAAGACTTTATAGATATTTGAGATTTCGGTTTTCTCGCGACGAAACTCCCGACTGTCGACTAGAGAAAGTTGATATTATATAGCATGCTAAGGGACTGTCGCCTGGAGACTCGATATGCCTGTCAGCGCCAATTGTATTTACGAATTTACCGGTTCGTTTGTATTTCGGTATGCCTATACGTCATCAATGTGGTCTTAATTTTTATCAAATTGAGTCACTTAGTAAAGCAATTCCTCTGTATTCCCACCCCAGCCCCTACCACCTCTCGATAAACCAAACCTGGTACATGTCTGACAGATTACATGATGATATAGGTGGGCGTTACACACTGACCCGTCGCCAGGACTATGAGTTATAGGGGTAACCTTGTATTTCGTTACCAATATAACTTGTGTGAGTTTCAGGTTGTACACATGCACCGTGTATGAATGAATCCTGTTGTCCTATAGTATAGGCTATGAATTAAACGGTTATAATACCACAGTTTGCATTGCTTGGGTGCTATATACTGCGACTATATATGGTAACACGATACGGTATTGTACCATCGTTGGAAATGAAATATTGTAAGGCAAAACTAGTTTGGCGAGTGTGGCATATGGGGTGGCAGAATATTTTTTTATTTTTTATTATTGTCGTCTTTAATGAGGGTAGTCCTGCTCAGTGCAGAAGCACTGCTTTCCAGAGGAGCCCTCCATGGTCCAATATTGATTCGACTGTTGATCGTGGCATGACGTGATCAACACGTGACCTCTTGACTTTACATAATTCATTACCGAACATAGGCTTATAAGGGATTCATGTATGAAGGAGTCGTTACAAAGTTAGTCAATTAATTTTAACAATCCCCCCCCCCCCCCTCAAATTTGCCTCTAGGCGTGAAACAGCCGTTTCTATCTTTAATAAGATAACCATATCACGTGATCTAAAGCGTTCATTTAGCTATCGATGACGTGACGTATGGGTCAACCAATGAGGCACGTTGTGTAGCGAAGAGAAAAACAACAACAACGCATATATACATATATCAAGTTTAGTGTATGCGCAGTCTGTTTGATCATGTTTTCTTGCAACTCAATGGCGTCGTTCGAAATTTTCTGTGGCACAGGTGGGCATCAACGTACCACCACTTAACATTCCGCTGCCCTTAGTTTCTTTTACAATTATGTTGTGCAAAAACTTGTTGAATTTATTTTTAATAGTTCGTAGTAGCATAACAATGTACCTCACGTAATTGACTCAATTTCTTTTGAGAAATTTAATAAATTTTATCTATATTTAAAATATGGTTAAATTTCATTCAAATAAGAAAGTTAAAAGTCGAAACATCATTAAGGTTTTCCAAGTGGCTTGTTTTTTCGTGTAATTAATGGTGTTTGGGGGACGAAATGTTCAGGATTGAATCAAATTAATTAACTTATAGCTCATTAATAGCACATTAAATGAGTGCAAAAATATTAGAAGATGTCGAAATTTCTTCAAAAGCAATTTGGAAACAAATGATTAAGCAAACGCCAAGAGTTACTTTGAAATCAGCTTGAGGATACAATTAACGTATTTATTGGTAAGTGGTATGCACACATTATATAACGGGGTAGGGTGGGTAGGGTGGTGGGAAGGGGGCGGCATTTTGAAGGCGGCCAGTGTATCCAACAAAAGCTCTGTATTCCCCTCCCGTCGCTTACTGATGCAAACAGTGGCACCACAACGCACTACAATCCTTTCAAGGAATGCAATAATAAAAATTAAATTCAAAATACATCTCCTAAAAATTGAAGGGTTTGCCTTTTAATCTCCAAATTTCCACGTTGACACGTTGTTGGTAAAGACCATTGATGTAACTAAAAAATAAAAAATGTAACCTCAGTGGTGAAATAAGATTAATAAATTAAGATTATATAACGAGTCTCTCCTTAAAATCTCCTGTATTTAATATTACTTTCTATGATATACTTTATATCACACATACTTTCATGACATTATTTAACTTGTATTAAGATATATTGTTTTATTAGTTGTGGTCAAGGGGCCTACAGAGGGATATTAAATTTGTTACAAATATTTAAAACACATGACCACCGTTTTGTTAAGGTATCTCTTCATCATGTAAGTATGCTATAGGAACGCCAGAAATAGTCAGCTATGCCTATAGTTCTAATTTCTCGTTTCACTCAACCTACGTCAGCGCATTTTTATCGCACTGCGACATTTAAGTAGACTATTTTAACCACCCCCCCCCCTCCCCTAGACGAAGCAGAATATCATAAGGAACATTATTTTAAAGTACCACGAGTAAAGCTTTGTTCAAATTTAAGAAGCAACTTGATGATCTTGGAGTAATATCTTTGATCTATACTTGTTATGAAAATGGTCGTTGAAGCCATTCAATGTGCTTCGTTTCCTTAATGTTGCATTTAATATGATTTTCATCACACATGAAATATGATATGTAATTTCAACTAGGATGGTCTTTTGGTATTGCGTCCAGCGCATCTCCATAGACCTATAATTTGTCTGAAAAGAGACTTTTTCCGGAATGACCATCATGATCCATTTTTACAGATGATAACCTTTTAGAAAATCATCTTTGTTTTGATCTTATTGCTGTGTTCAATAAACCAGAGTGGTCAAGAAATCCCTTTCCTTATACCTTTTACGGTGATTTTTATTTCGGTGCAACATCTACGCGAATTGCAATAAAACAAAATATATAGATATAGCGAACGGTAAAAATATACTCATCCTTTGCTAAGGTAATGAGGGGCCCTTCTGTTGTTTCCCTAAGTATCTACATTTGTTTTTGCACCTTATATCAATGCGCCCATCCAATATAAATGTAGCACATTCGTTCATTTATCCTCATCTTCATCCATCTTCAATCTTCAATCGATCCAAAGATGAGTTTTGTCTTCAAATTTCTCGACTTTTACGCCCGCTGATTCCTAGGAGAACGTACCGTGTGAAACCCGCCTGCATGCGTTCCCACTTGTCATACTGACTCCACGTCCTGATGAACGCGGGAACAAAATTTTGGATCTCCTTGCCAACTCGCGCGCTTTTTTTTTCTTTTGCTATCTATGGTATGATGTACCGTCTGCTTCTTTTTACGTTACTTCTGTTTCTACTGTATTTTTCTTTTCTCTTTTTGTTTCTGTTGGAAAGAAGAGAGAAAAAAGAAAGAAAAAAGAAGAAGAGATGGAAAAAAACTGTCTTGGAAGGAAAACGACATTACAAAGCTTTGGGTTGACGTGGATGAATTGTTAATGAGCTTGTGTATTGAGGGTAAAAGTGTCAAAATTAGCACACTTTGCGCGGTGCCGGCTCCGTAAGAGAAGTACGAGCGTAATTAAAATCAGTGATATCTAATGAGAAGGTTAGGCCATTGAACCCAACATGTTAAAAAATAAAAAACAAGTTATTGGTATACCATCTCGGTTACATATAGATTACCATTATAACAAAAACCAAAACGAAGAGAGATCAAAACAAAATGTCGAATCGTTGCAAGTTGAGCGTGATCACTAACACTTGACTAATTACAAAGAAGTCAACTTTACGGTTTGGAAACGTCACATAACTCGATTTATATAAATATATATGTATATTTGCATACAATCTCAAACTTTCACTTTCACATATAAATGGAAATATATATATAGAAAATATATCTATAAATGTATTATATATATGAATATATATGAATATATATGTATATATATATATATATATATATAAATATATATATATATATATGTTTATATATATATATATATATATATATATATATATATATATAAACATATATATATATATATATATATATATATATATATATATATATATATATATATATATATATGAATATATATGTTTATATATATATATGAATATATATATATATAAATATATATATATAAATATATATATATATATATACCGGTTTCGAACCTCTGGACATACAATCAGCGTCCATAGCCTAGTGGTTAGGGTGTCCGCGTACAGAGCGGAAGGCCCAAGTTCGAATCCCGGTGGAGGCTGGAAGGTTTTCCAACTCATTACGATTTTCATTTATATATATAATTTTACGATTTTCATATATATATATATAAATATATATATATATATATATATATATATATATATATATATATATATATATATATATATATGTGTGTGTGTATATAGAAATGTTCACTTTTAGAGAAAATACATTTATGTAGACTTTCTTTCCGTTGTATGTATTTCGCAATGTTTCTTTCTATTCATTTGGGAAATCCTGCTATATTTATGTAGAATAACATAACGAGTGAAACCTGCTTGAACACATGCACCGTGGCAATAGTGGTTTTATTTACTCACATATATGTGATATAAAATGCCACAAACGTTTGATAGAAAGCGTCAAAATTTCTGATATCATTACTCAACGTGATCACGACCCTAAGACAATTTTTGTTTTGTACCTTTACTTACCTTAAATTTGTAATTTCCCGTCTTATGGTTTTTTGCTCGGAACCTATTTCAAATTTTGTGATTATAACACCTCGAGGCAATAATTTTGTAATCTTTGGGCTGTTTAGCACGTTGAGGCCACTTCAAAATAGAAAGCTTTAATATTTGTTTAGTGCAATCACAAATTTTGTAGTCCTTGCATTTCTGCTAGCAGTTCGTGTCCGACGTGTACACATTAAAGCAGATACAATTTCAGTTTGCAAGTCTAATATCATCTTGACAGCTTTCTATAGTGTGAGTACAATGACCCGAATAGCCTATAAAGGTCACGTGTTCGAGTACAAAGCCATGAGTACCACAACACACTTTACGAGTACGCATACGCACTCGAATACTATACGTCTCTCATCACATGACCACAATGTATACCGTGTTACTGTTGTATACGTCACAATAGTCCTACACAGACGTCAGCAAAGGCTATATGCACGTGCTATGCGTTTTAAACCATGTAAAGACTTTGTGTTAAGTCAGTATCCATTTATAGCACTCTCAAAGCAGACTTTTCTCATAGTCATTTAGCCTATTGGACTTTAGGCACGACGTAACATCACTTAATAATGACATGAGCACGCCAAATCCTGATAGTTTATAACGTTAATAATCACGGCAGGTCCTTAATTAATAACCTATCAGAGCCAACAGAGGCTAAATACTTTTCAAAACAAAGTATCAACAGATTGTGTTTGTCTGCAGCCACCTTGTTTATGTCAACAGCTATTAACAGCACCTTCGTAACATATGCCCTTATGGTAACTTAGCATATTTGCATACCGAACTTTTGGACACAGGTGCAATGCAACGTCACCTGCCAATAATCATCACAGGACCACGATGTACCTTGTTAGTGTCATAGTGTCAACAACAGATGTTTAATATCCTTACAAAGCCACCGAAGCTATACGTTTTCAAAACAAAAATATCAACACTTTGTATTTGTCAAGAGTCAAGACCATGAACGCTCGTATAGCAGATTCCCTTATAGCCACTTAGCCTATTTCTATACCAAACCTTGGGCACAAGTTACTATCATCGTTAGCTTAGTAATTACCAATGTTGCTGAGAGCAGAATTCAACATGATGTGTTACAATGAATGGAATACGTCATAGCAATTATAACAACACACTGTAATAGTTTTACTGGAAGGAAAGACTGTGGATATAGGTTAAATGATCTATTTAAATTGCACAATTTAGAAATGTACATATTAAACCTTCGGTTGAAGATTTTCAATATCATGCTTTCAGTGACGTCACAATGGATATACCTCTATTACGGTTTGTATGAATATAGCTAAAATAGGAAGGAATGTTATCCAATATTTCTACTACGATTGAAGACACTCGAACAAACAAAAAAAGACAATTACTTCGCGCTGGGGTTCGATTGATCATTGAACTTGCTGTAAGGCTAAACCTTTTATTAAACTTCTATTTACCACATAAAAAATGTCATACAATAATCAATGAAAATTAAAATTAAAATTAAAGGAATTGTATTATAGGCTATTCCAGACTGTAAATGTATATGAAGATATTCAGGGTGGTAAGGGTTGGGCCGAAGGGTGGGGGGGTAGGGGATAGGGGATAGGGTGTTCCATTTGACGTAACTTCGAAATTGGCTCTACAGTTGAGACTATATGGAGAATTTCAATCCCTCTATTGATAGCCTCTCCTTCGTGAAGAAAAAAACTTGCCCCTGTTTCAAAATCGGCCGGATGGAATTTGGTTTACTTTATCGAAAGTGTTGCGACTTATCCCAGATCTGTCGAACGCCATTCCTTCTTTGAGCCTTTCACCTGTTTCTCAAGTGCAACTTTAGCAACCTCTTCAGTCGGTCAGAGTTTTATACCTGTTTGTTGAAAAAAAACTGCTTTAAGCTCCAGTTCAAATCAGCCCTCTCGGCCACTGTAAACACGAGAAGCCGGGATAATACCCTCCATCTAAGCAAGCTTTACAAAAGCATTTCACAGAATGCCTTTCACAGTGAGAATTGCTGAGCAAACCGTCACATACCTTACAATGTTTGTCGTGGTTTCGGGATTTAAGACAACAAGAGTGGCATGTTTTTTCCTTTTTTTGGGAAATGAAGGTTTTTTAACTGTTCATCCTCTCAAAAGAAGAAGAAGAAGAAAAAAGGAAACCCGGTTTTGTCTTGACCGACAATACTTGCCCAGGGTGGTCTAACGCCTTCTTGATTTTGCGCTGAGACCGAAGGGTAATTTTGTTGAAAGCAAAGAGATAAGTTATCGCGTTAGAACTGGAGGCTCTAACAAGGCTCCCTGGTTCATATATATGTAACCTCACTCTACAAATTATCAATGAAATGTCCATTTCAGCTCAGTTAGGTCAGTGGTTAACGCCGGTGCCTTCCAATCATAAGGTCCCCAGTTCGAGTCACTCCAAGATTAATGTATGTCATCTAGTTACAGAGTTGTTAACAATTGACAATTCATAATCATGGACATTAGATATGAATCTAAGAGACTGCCTTCGGTCAGCTCGCCGCTTTGATAAGCCAATGAGGCTTCTTCGAGAGTTCCTGCTTGCAGGAGGATCTAAAACACATACAAACATTTTCAGTGTAATGAAGTACAATTCAACAATCTCTCACTTTACAGTCGTGTTAATTACTTCATTGTTCAATTCCCTCCCTTATATTCTCTGAGGTGCTGTTTAGATTGAAAAGTTTATTTTTATCACATTCGTGGTTACCTTCGATTGAAATGGGTTCCTTATTACGGTTACTTCTGACGCCATAGCAAATAAATTTGTCTGTATAAGCCAGATATCAGTATAAAACAAAACTTAAAGGTAGTCAGTATAGGCCCCAAATTATAGCACGCTTATTGCTAGAAGTTTTCAATAAGTACTTTCCTGGAGGTCTTTGCTATCCAAATTGTTCTCAGACATTCTAAATGAACACACTAGATGTTTGAATGTCCCAGTGAGTTAAAGGGGTGATCACACAAATTGCTAAAAAAAATTTGACCAAAGGTGACCATATTTGAAAATCAGGCACATTTGGGGCCAATACAGCATAGCTTTAGTTGCATGATTACGTTATGTGGTTGCATCATCTGGTCCCAATTCCAATGGACGCTGTACACTAAATATGATTTTTGCAATATATTATCAGTCGGAGACATCGGTAAAAAGTAGAAATGAATACAAGCGAAGCTAATATTTAGTGACAAAGCTGCCCCTGCACTCTTAACCACTGGTAACACTTACAGGGTCCCAATGTGGTCTGCTGGTCCATTTGCACATATATGACCCACTAGGCATGTGCTGCATTGATTTTGAAAGCCACCTGATTTTAAATGTGATGTCATGTGACAATGTTACGGTACGAATTCAGACTTTTTTCTTAACGATTCCCTACACAGTTATAAGGGTATACACGAAAGGTTATCTTTTTACCTAGAGTAACGGCTGGCAATAAGAACCTCTGTTTGAAGAATAAAGGTATATTAGATAAATGTTTGTTGTAATATATTAAACAAAACATTAACAAATTCTCCCTTTTTCTCCCTCTCTCTCATTTAAGGTCTACTCAATATAGTTGTCTGTTTATGACTTTATTTTCGTTTCGGATTCACGCATCTTATTCATCTGAAAGAATGGGGAGCAGAATCACGTGACCAAATGCAGTATTGGTGAGTACTAATCCAACTCATTTTCAGTGTCACCATAGCAACTGTGTAGTCTGCTACTTAGACCTTGGGACGATAATGCACTCTTTCCGATCACATGAGGCATATTGTTTTGGGGTATATCTGAAGGAAAAATGTATTCTCTAAGAACAAAGAAACTCATTTCCTTTCTGTAAGAAACAATAACATTTTCATATAAATATTTAAGAGTTGGTGATGTGGGTATATTTCGGCGGATAAAGTATAATAAATCATATCACTGAATATTCATCATGTGAGTGGAATGTGCTGCCTCTTAAGCATTGTCAAATGTCCAAATATTCAAATCTTTTCCTTTCGGTTTTAATTAAAACCCTAGTTGAAATGTCTAAAAAGAACCCCATACCCAACACCCCGGCCCTCACCCCGCAATTTCCCCCAAAGTATTTTAAGACACCCTTCCACAACTCCAGAACAGCTTTTTCTTCAACGAAGTTGTACCATCAAACCTCTTTATCATTATATCTAAGATGTAGACTATTTTTAACATTTTCATTTATAAGTAATAATAAAAATCAAACAAGGTTTCCACACGGTACCTGTAGTAAACCTTGCTAAGCAATGACATTCATGTTACATTTACGTGTGATTAGTTTATAAAGTCCGGCAATTTTAGAACAATTATTTAGCAATTTCTCAAACCAAGATCACAGTTAGTCATTTTCCTCGTAATTGTGTTGGTCGTCAAACGAAACAATAACAAGTTAATTAATAATATACTCTCTCTCTTAATTCCCATTTTCTCTCACAAATCATATTTCTTATTACAATTAATTACGTTTCACAATGCGAAATTTGGCAAATTTACGATATTTTCGACATTGGTTTTTTAGTATCGTGAAACTCTAAAAAGAAAAATGTAACTTTACTGACACGGTGATGAGCTGCAATGTTATGGGATTTTGCCATCAAATAATAACGAAAATTGACTCGATCCATCGCAAAAAGTTCTTTAAAATCCCAAAAGGTTTTTATTCAAAAGGATCTTACGACGGAGATCCCATGGCTGTATGTTGCCTGATACTGAGTAAAATGCTTGGATTCAATGAGGCGAATTTCCATAGCAACTAAAAGTATAATTCTGTACCTGTTTTTGTATAGCGTTATGTATCGCTGCATTAACAGTGTTGATGTTAAATAATTTTAACATTGATGCTGTTATAAACACAAAAAAATTGCTGTTATAGCAATTATCTTGCTGTTTAACAATGTTGCGGTCAATATTATTTGCAATGTTGCAGTTGTAAACACACTAGTTTTTGTTCTTGTTACTTCGACATTGCTGTTTTAACAGTTTTAGTGTTAACATTTCCTCACAAGTTTCGAGCTTCGGCCGTTCCAGTACATACACACACATACACACACACTGCAAACACACACATACACAACTTCATCTCTCAAAACCCATTTTTAGTTTATGATCTGACGAGTATTCCTCAGAGGCCTTAATAATTTGAAATTGTTATTATGTCTTACTTCGTGACATTACCGAAAATTTCCTTACAGTTTTTGTTTTCTAGAATATTCCCCCTTTTTTTTATTGGTCACACATTCCGAGCTTGGACTATTTTTTTTTCAATGTTGTTGCCAAGTAACAATTCCTCTTCCGCATGTATATGTTGAACCACCAGAGTACCTTCAAGAACTATTTTAAGTACCGCGGAAGAGGGAAGCCAACTTAATTTAAGTGGCTTTAAAAGGACTCTAAAACCGGTAAATCGAAACAACATTGTTCTACTTGTATCATCTTAAAAATATTGACAGTATGTTTCACTTTCCACCGAGACAAGTGGCCAAGGAGGTTCTTTTTTTAGTCACTAAAGTGTTTTTTTAGTAACTTTGTGGACTATTGTACTCGGGCAGTAGGCCCAGACAGTACGTCGATGGTAAGAGGTGCTCACGTTCGTGTGGGACTAGAAGTTAAGATATGTAAATATTTACCAGTTACGTTGATTGGCAGGGAAATGAGATGTACATGAGAGCTTGCGGTTATGTTTATATCCTGAATAAGGTGTTATATATATATATATATACTCACTGATGAAAATACCTGACAATGGCGAGGGGTGTAAGAATAGGCTGTAACTTATTTTGAACAATGGATTTAAATAATATATCACTCATAGTATAGGGACCTGTTTTTGTTTTGTTTTAACGCACTTGCTTGGTTGAATGAACTTCATATGAGAGTTGAATACAAGGTAAATTATTAATGTGTGAACGGACTGGTATCCAATAGCCATAACTGGTGGGGCGGGGGGGGGGTGGGCAGAAAGAGGGCTCGGGAAGAGGGATGGGCGTGCTGGCCCAACTTGTGCGAGAAACCTAATTAATGTACTATTTCATAAGATATCCCTTCTGGGCAATAAAGTACCCTGTTTTCAGTTTGTAATTAAAAACAGAGCCTTTGTTTAAAAATTAAATCAAATTGTAATTAACAAGCCCCATTTGTTGAACAACATTCAAACACTGGAATATGTGGTACATGGAATGAACAGAGGATCCAATCATAGACGGAGATATTTGACGTTATAGGCCTATTTGTGGTTTGCTTCCTGGCAAATTAAAATCACATGTTCCATCCCGCCCAACCCCTCAACCCAGAACCCCCCCCCCCACCGCCGCTCGAAGACTGCCCCACCCATTGCATTATCTTCCGTCGCAAATGGTAGAAAGGTAGTCCGACGAAATACATTAGGACATTAAAAACTGATATTAAATGTTATTGTGCGAAATACCATTATGAAGTCATTGTTGCAGTTCAGTTGTTCTCATTTATTTGTATTAAGAAAAGGGAATTAAGTTTTATTCTACTCATTTTTCGTTTGAGCTCCTTTGAAGCTGATAACTGTCCTAACCGGTATGTTATCAATGTGATCGTTTCATGGCTCGTTAATTAGCGAAGGAATGGCTTAATTTGACCATTTTCCATGCAATTAACTTAATTTTTGGGATTTGTGAAATTGACAACTTACGCGTGCATATACGAAATGTATATATTATGAGAAATTCTTTTACAAAGTGGATCGTTAGCCGATGAAAGTTAAGTAAGACCGACCATACCCGGAGAGAGAAAATTGAGTTTACAGTACCTTGACGCCATGGATGGGAGGGAGTTGGGTGTGTGTAGGAAAGAGGGGGCGGTGGAGATATGTTTGTTCAACTAGTCAGAGATTTAGGTCCCAGTCGGGTTAGTTAGAGGGTCAAAAGTCCCACCAATTCCTCCGTCCATCTATTGTACACCTATTTTCACTTTTGGAATACGAAATGGACACTATTAAAACACACATGCACTTAATACATTACTCAACTCTATATTGCGTAAACTTAAAAGCATGGATGCAATGTAGTAAGGCACGGTCGGAGGGGTACAGATGGGGGTTGGGTGTGTGAGGTTGAGGAACCACTGGCTCGACTTGCCTTAAAAGGTAACAATATGGGTGCGATAGGTGTCTTGATGAGATACAGGTATCACTCCGCACTTCAATAGCTTTTAGCCACAAAAAAAAACCTCACAATGATTGTCGATAAAATGTTTGTTTTGGGGTCATTATTCACCGAAGCTTTTTGTATTATTGAACAACGTGGTAACATCCAGCTTTATTATGAAAGAAAAGAAAACTTCAATATTTTGACAAAAGTTAAGAGACTCAGTGACTATATCCAGGCGAAGTGTTTGGTAGAAGGATAATGAATGGGATCCCACTCATCACTGAAGCACCCTTCAACTAAGACCAGTTTAGCGAAATGTCAACTCGAAGCGCTTTCCTTAAATCAACACTCCCATATATTGACGTAAGCGCTTAAATTTGCTCTCTAAGGGAGATTTGATAAGTTGTTATTTTTGTCGTCTAAAACACTCTCTCACTCCCTGATTACACTTTATTTATAAATGCCCATAAAAAAGTTAGGATCTGTGAAAATCTTGGTAAAAATCCCCTCCCCTGGGGATTATGTAATCACCTGTTCCCTATATATACCTCATCGTCCCATACCGTACCTCACCGCCCCCCTTTATCGATACTTTCGGTCGTTTTCCTATATCCTATACCTTCTCCACATTGATCCGTATGGATTACGTAAATAAACCGGGCGCCTTCCTCGCTGAAACACTTCAGTATGTAAACAAACGACAATTGGATTTATAAGTATAGTATGAAGTAGTCTACCGTGGTAATCCGTAATTTATATACACTCATCATTGAAGGTTAGGATATTGCTAGCTTATATCGTGTCAATCACTATACAAAATTGCCTTATAACCGTGAAAGGTACCCTATAGTGAGTACACGAAAGACTTATATATATATATATATATATATATATATATATATATATATATATATATATATATATATACCTATATATACCTATATATACCTATATATATATATATAGTGAATATTTATAGTGATTGTCCATTTATAGTTATAGTGAATACTGGACAAACCCAAGGCTGGACTTATTAGGAAATTTTGAGATATTATCAGAAGGCAGAAGACAGATCTTCCACCCTCCCCCTTTAACCTCCCCCCCCCCCCACCCACCGCCCTCGCCACAAATTGCGGTGCAATTTGTTAGTCCTACACTAATTCCTTAATTTGGATTATGCTATATAGAACCGTAATCATTACTTTCGAAATATTAATATCAAATTAAGAAAACTGAAATATAATATTTAAAATTGAAAAGTGTCCTTTTTTCCCCCCTCCATTTATTGATGGAAAAGTGTCCTTTTGACAAAAAATAAAATTTTAATTTTAAGATGCTCTATTGTTGAGAAATTAGAAACACAAAAACATTCCACATACTTTAATTTATGGTACGATATTGCAGAGCTTGATAATTTTTCTCTGATATTTCGAGGTAATGTTGTGGTTTGCCCTCTCAACTCAAGTCAAATGTCTCACTGCCCCTCAAAGTTTGTGCCACCCCAATCTCCCAGATTTAACCCTCTTCCGCCACTCCAGACCACTGAGATACCTCATATAACGTACAAGACCAATCCTAAAATATCATTTTGTAGATTATCAAACTAAGGTATCCTTATCTTAATATTTCCAACTTCCGTACGGTCAATTTTGCATAGCATCGCTATACTAAATGTCGTCTGTGATGTCAAAAGCATTTTTGAAAGTATTCGCAAATGCATATAGGCCTACTTTAACAACACGTATGCCCTTTCTTAAAAACAAAAGAAACCAAAAATCTGACTCGAAATTTATTGATAAGCATCTGGACTCTTTTTTTTTTTCATTTCACTTTTGATATTTTATTTTTAGTATATATAGCCATCAGAAATTGATGGTATAATGTTCCTTTTCAGTCCATTCATCATTGAGAATTTTTTGCAACTTCTTTTCACCTTCTGTTTCGTTCAAATATTAAGTAAAATGAGATAATGAACAATTATTTATTCATAAATAGAACTTTTAGATGAATTTTCTCTTTAGTATATCACAACGTTTTCTTTGCATTTGTTAAAGTGCTTCTCAAGGTAAAGACTAATGTAATATGCCATGACCTAAAAGATCAGTCAAGTGTTCCGGGTCAAACCCTGTCAAAAAAGGCCTTTCAAATTTCTTCAGTTTTGTAAAACAGACGATAATTCCTCTTCTTCTTTTTCTTTTTCTTCTTCTTTTTTTGCTCTCCAGAAGTGGAACCTTTTTTTGAGACAAAATTATTCCATTTCTTGTGTTTTGAGTTGTTTCATTTTTTAATCTTTGTAAAGCAGCTCTTTTTATTTTATTTTGGCACTTCTTGTTTTGCGAAGTATCACAAACATTGCAATTGAAGGAATGTAGGCTTTATTTCCGTTTGATAGCAATTTTTTAAACGACTTTTAAACAATTTTCTTTCATACTTTTTGTTTCGATCCATCGGATTCATTGTTTGCTCATTTTCCTAGAAAGGAGATTATCTTTCTTTTACTGGTAAAATTATTTTCCGGTCCATCAATTAAATTCAAAATTGTCTGTCAACCCACTTCAAACATATAATTTATTCATATCCGGTAAAGTTTTTGACGACTAACAAGATGTATAAAATTCTTAGTAATTCGTCGTCTGATCAAGAAAATCCAACAGAAAATAAGTTCATTGGAATGTTTCGTCCTAAACGAACGAACCATGAGTTCATGTTCTATAGAGGGAAACATTAATATATAGCAGATGGAAAAACGACTGGTTTCAAAGACTATGACATGTTTGTTGTGTTTCTAATATTTCTAGTTAGGGTTTATTCAGTGTCGATGAAGTAGTTCCAGTATTGGTTGATGATAATATAATTTAAAAAAATGTAAAATCAAGTTTGGTCAAATAAGTTAATAACCTCGGTTCACCGTTATAAATATACCAAAAGATATCGACCTGGAAGAACAGTTTATTTTGACGACGTTAAACAGCCTCGTATTCATGAATGAGAAGCCTAACGGCCTATTACTTACACTTCATGTAGGATGGCTATCAAATTTTATTTTGGCGGAGTGTATAGCCTAGTGGTTAACGCCGGCGTCTCCCAGTCATGAGATCCCCGGTTCGATTCCCCGCCGACAGCAATGTGTGTCGTCTGGCAAGGGTGTTGTTCAATAACAACTTCCCGACATGGACGTTAAATGGATGTGTGCCGAGAGATTGGCTTCGGTCAGCTTGCGAGTCTAAAAGCCTCCATGGCTTCTTTCGCGAGTTCCTGCTTGCGGGAAGATCACATATACATACATACATATTTACAGTGTTAGCTTATTTTAGATTTTTGTTTGTTTTACAATCTGGAAGACCATTTCAGATTGGGAAAACCGTGGATTTCTCCTGGATGGAAACCCCGTCTTACTTTGGCCGGCCAGGGGTCGAACCCATGACCTCTCAGGTGATATAGGCTTCATTACTTATAATGCCTTTATCCACTCGACCATAGCACATAGCACCATAGCATAGGCTCGAGCAAAAAGTTGAATATTTTGCAGACGGTTAAAAATATAGTTGGCTAACTAGGATTGCAACAACTTTAAGAAATTACACGACAAGAGGCAATTAAATATAATCACCGAAATTTGCTTTCGTCACAGCATGCCGTTAAAAGAATACATTATAAGAGGAGAACATGAAGATATACCGTAATTAGAACAGCTTTCTGACGTCATATATTTTTACATGAGGAGGTTGGTGATTTCCCATCAATTTTGATGTATGTAATTGTGTTGATTGATTCTCTGTTCACTTTAAAAAAAAAATATATAAAAAATTTCTCTTTATGCTTTATAATTTAGTCTCAAAGCTATACAACTTGTAATTTCGAGGCAAAGTTCATTACATTCATGTTTTGTTCCCACAGAAATTCTCTAATTTGGGATTAAAACGATACTAATAAAATACTAAAATATGAAATATTTTAATAGCAGTATTTGTGCTAGTCCTCTTAATATAGATTAAGAGGTATCCGATTGTGCATGAAATTATTAAAATCATTCCCATTTCTTATTTTTGGTTTCTATTAACGATGACGCGAAGGTTCATATTGATTTTGTATTAGAAACATTTCTATGCATTGTACAGGATAATTAATTAATCACTTTGTAAATGGAGAGAATAAAGAATAAAGATTACCTCTCCCCACCTCCCCTTCCCTCTTCCCCTTCCTCTACCTCCCCTTTCTCTGTTTCCTTCACCCCCCCCCCCTGGGTCGTGGTCCTAAAGGTTTGCGGTATTACACCCCCATATGAACCAATCTGTTTCCTTAACGCACCTCTTCAATAGAATGTTTTAATATGTAGATTTTAATTATTTAAATTCACATCTGTTTACAAGTGTATACAAGAACTCTTGAACAACCAACAGTGTCATGAATCGAAACAAGTATTATAGACCCATTAGAAATCACCTTTTTCCACCTCCATGTGATTTTTGTGTGGATGGTCAATGTATCACTGATTTAGACAGCAAGCACCATTCTATTAATTGCAAATAGAACATTGTAAACCCTTGGTATATGGACCCATACAACTGCGGGCTCCAATCCACATATAGTAATTACATTGCACCTGTCATGACGAAGCTCGTAGTGTAGCATAGACGTACATGAAAAACGAATTGTCATCTCATGAAGATGAACATAGATGTTTCTGTACGTTGTCTTCCAATGTCATATAGGTCATTATTGGCTATGTGACAAAATGTTCATCTCGGTCTGGGTTTTGCTCTTTGTTGATATAACGAACGGAAGGACCTTAAGACAGAAACAAGAACAGAACAGAGAGAAAAGAGAAATAAATAAGTCAACAAGTAAAGTGTCTAACAAATGTAACTAGCTTTTCTTGACTCGAGGTCTCCGCCAAATTAATCAGATAACATTTCACAAGGGTTCCTGATTTTGATTGAGCGTAACAAACTTAAGTGTTTCTTTTTCGTTCGCGAGGCGACTTTCCTTTTTTTCAACTCACCAGAGGATGCAACAGGAAATTTAACTTCTCTTCGAAGTGACATGGTTTTCTCTTTGTCAAGGTAAATCAAATATGGCGCGAAAGTGCACTTAATTACATCTATGCTACCACTTATCTGATGTAGATAGCAAAAGACGATGAGGTCCCTTGTATATCTAGAAGCATGGCGGTATTATTGAACCCCTTCCATTCTATAGTCTCATTTATATAGACAGTGTTATATAAGCTTGCATGCATACATACACAAGCATGGTGAACTACGATATCTGTTAAATCAAAGACGTTCCTTTTGCTCTGCCAAAGGCGGGAATTGTACCAATACATAAAAACAAAAAACAAAACAAAAAATGATTGGGGACATTTGACACAGCTGACTGACAAGGAAATGACGATTGCTCAGGAATGGAGGTAATATGCTGTCGATATACGTACAACTGGCTCACAATAGTGCTGTGTGAAACAGCGAGAGAAAATGTCAATTCTCAAACGAGATAATTAAGGACGGCATGGGACACGATTCACCTCATAGATAAAAGGGTTGAATGAACCCTACATACATATATATATATATATATATATATATATATATATATATATATATATATATATATATATATATATATATATATATATATATATATATATATATACATATATATATATATTAGAGAAAACCAGAAAAATAAGATATGACTCATAATTGACAAATAAGGAGTAAAGTTTTATAATACATGAAAATATATATATATATTCTAAAAGAATGGAAATAGTAATAAAATGGCGGTCATCTGTCTATTTTTTTTTTTTTTTACTATACATGCATATTTGCACAAACGGCGTGGCCCATGTCTACGTTATTTATATAATTCGTACCGTGTATGTTGGATTTCGTATGCTTCTATATGTCAAGACTGTCCTACCGATTAGTCTCTGAATCATGCCAGAGTATAAAAAGGAAAAAAAGCACCAATACCTGATTCTAAAATTGCTCCCGTAGGCTAGCTTGTCATATTGCAAAGTTTATCTTGTATACGCTATTTACTGAATCGTTTTACTTTTGTACCCCACCCAAGTGCCTCTGAAGTACTTTTGAGAGAACTTCTTGCCTTTCTCGACTAGGCTCCAGGGATCAGTCGTTTTGAGAGACTGAAAAAATAATTTCATCAAATTGAATCTTGACCGTGACATACGTGCTGACCAGTGAACGAATTAAATAGCAAAAAAAAAAAAAAACGCCATACAGTGAACGGTTCATAATTGATTGTCATATAGAGACAAAAAGAAGAAAAAGGGTGGATATGTGTGTTAAAAGAACAAACTGGAATATCTAATTGATGTGTAGTGGTTTGCAGAATATAAAGCTCTGATGTGTGTTTGTGTATGTGTGTGTGTTACCTTCATCAAAATGTGTATCTTAAGAACTATTAGTTTGATAACCTGTATACAAACTGAAATAACAAAATTCACAACTAGGTTTGTGGAAACATATAACATCATAATGAAGTTGCTCAAAATTAATTAAAATAAACTTAAGACAGAACTACACTTGTAAACGTCCTTAATCTATACCGCCCTCTAAAATACATAAGACATTTTCATTTTTTTTATGATTTCGTTATTACTCCGTAGAAATTGTTACTTTTAGAACAAGTAATTAGCTAAGGTTCTTGTCAGTTTGTACACCAAACTGACGACCGTTTCCTCTTCCTTTTTCATGTCTTCTGATGTTCTCGTTTTTCTCGCGTGATCCAAGCAAATACAATTTCCGTCTGCTAATACCATCCTCAGGCTAGGACAAACTAACGGGAAAGAAGAAACAGGAGAGAAAAAATAAAATACAGCAGAGCAAAAGACCGGCAGCACAGCCCAAAAATATCCCCCTAAAAATCTATTTTTCTATTTTTTTCCCTCACACCAAACGAGGGATTACAATTATTATATGAAACTTGGCTCTGGTATAAACAAAGAGTCAGTTTCTAAGCGATCGAAAAAAAATAGAGACAGGAAAATTATGAAAATGATATACAGAAATATCTAAGGGATATTATTGATTTATTCGTGTATGATGGGGACAAAGTTAATTTTATCCTCCAGATAAAATATCCAAGGAAAAAAACGAAAAATAAAAAAATAAATTCTAGATAGTAAACCAAAAATTGAAAAAGAATGATTCTGTTTGGTAAGAATTAGCCAAGGTCATTTCAGTAAGTAGTAACAGGTACATTTTGTGCAGCTGTTGCTTCTCCTTCCCAATAGTCTAACATATCTTATAATGACTACAAATGAAATAGAATCAGAACCAATCAACTCTTGTCTGAGGGAAAATGTATGGGTCGATATGCATTAATAAAGTTGTTGCCATGGAGATGGGCTGCATTGGCGATGGGGGTGGGGTGGTGGTGGGTGGGGCGGGTGGGGTGGGGGAGATATGTAGCTGGGTGAGTGATGCGAAGAAGGGTCACATTTACTTTTGGTAGGGGAATTGTAAAATATAGCGGGCAATTGAAGAATGTTGCAATTTGCAATGTTCAATATAATGCTTATATAAATACATATACCAAACATTTCTTCCGTACAATATCGTTGAATTATTATATCCCGCGGACACGTACCGCAGGGCTGCAAAATACTCCAGAAATGAAAATTCAGTCTTACATTTCTTACGTATAGTCAATAATTTCGTTACGAGGCAACTTTTCATATAAATATTAATCATGTACAAAAGCCTGACTATGCTGGTTTGCATTCACATCTCACATCTCACATTCACATTTGGATGCACATTTTCATTCCCATTCCAATATTGATTTGAACTAAAACTTAACTAATCACGCTTATAGAATCGCATTGTTATGGGATTTTTAAGAAAAGGCCTAATCCAAATTCTGTAGAAATTTTTCGCAAAAATAAACGAAAAAGCTGTACTGTAGAAATGCACCTGTTAATATGTAGCCATCTCATCAACAAAAGACCAGCTGAAAGAAAGTTACTATACACACCTCGACACTATAGAAACAAAGAAACAAAAACCAACGAAATTTCATAAAAGTTTTGCGAAAAACATAATAAGTAACCCATCTGAACTGAGGTTATGATGTTTCTTAACCAGCATAAGGGATACGAAATAAAAATTTCATCATCAATACATACTCCAAAGAAAAAATAAGAAAACAAAAAAATAAGAGGGAAAGAAAGTAGTAAGGAAAAGCAAAGTAATGTACTCGAGGGAAAAGAAGGTCGCATCACTCACAGCCAAACGTAAAAACCAACGGCGATTTTTCTCATTTTCAAGGCCAGGACGGATAAATGCTGCAAGCATATATTAACTCATTTATCATATAGCATCCACGGGCAAAAGTCATTAAAAAAACTTGCAAACTTGGCTGAAAATTACCCCCTTGGCAACCTCTATTTTTCAAAACGAAAGATCAGCCAGAAGAAATTGTCATGGTAGTAGTGTTGTGGTTATCCGTTATATCTTCAAGCTATATACGATTATTCTTGGTCCCAAGATTCTAATTGTCGGAGTTTGCGCAGTCAAGACAGAAACTTGTAAGAGTTTTGGATTTCAAATTGAGAAGAGAGAAAGACAGAGGGTTAGAGAGATCGAGAGAGAGACAGGGAGGGACAGTGGGAGGATGAGGTGGAGGTGGAGGTGGAGAAAGGGAGAGGTGTAGAGAGAGTAAGACAGGGGCAGGCGGAGAAAGGGACAGGTGCAGAGAGATATAGAGAGACAGGGGTGGAGACAGGGGGAGGTGGAGAATGGGAGAGGTGGAGTGAGAGGAAGAGACGAACATATAGCAAAGTCTTTCAACTAAAAAAAAAACACGAGCTATCAAAAACTTAACAGAAAGAGGCTGTTTACTATAGGCCTACACATATAGGCCTACTTTGCTTGGTTATATATGTTGGGAAATAAAATGTAACTTGAGAAATCATAATTTCGGACAATAATAGCTTTACAATTATAGACCAATGTATAAACTGAATATAGGAAGCGTAAAAATGGTAAACAATGAGATTTTTGTGCCACAGTTCATGTTAAAAAACAAATAACATTATACTATATTGTAATGTATAACAACTGAAAAACATCTTACAGTTCATATAAAGTCATGTTCATGGACATCATTTGTAAAAATATCAGTTTCGGATAATTTTCAGATAGTTTTTCTATATTGTCTGACAGGAATTCCAATTACATATTATTTCAATATGGATCTTTGCGATCGTTTCTCTCTTTGATATGAAAGGTCGTTGAACTTCTGAGTAGTCGAGAGATATCGTGATGTATTCTCTACTCCATCAAAGACGGGTCAAGCTAAAATACCCCAGTTTACAAATATGTACCTTAATATAAGGGTGTAGCTATATGAATTGACTAGATTGAGACGGTTAATCAATTCTTATTCCCAATCACACGTTGTATACTTAAAAGTCTTTCTCACGCTTCTTTAAATATATCTCCATATAAGTAACCAATCATACCAATATAAAATATAACTAAAACTGCAAATGTTCATCTTCCAATGCACCAGATTTATTCATGCAAGTGAACCCATTGATTTCGTAACAAACATTCTGAGATATTTCTTCCTCTGCGAAAAGGTTGTTGGTACTTACATTTTATTACATTAATGTCTTATCGCCCCGACTCATATATGTTAATAAGAATTTAAACTTGATGCAATTGTTGTAAAATAGCATTGTGCAATAAACAGTTCGGTTCGGTTATTATTCACTTTAAAATAGATGAGACTTTCAATAGATATTCAGCATCTTGTTGTGACGTGAAAGCAACAAGTTAAAAATATATTTATGTCTTCCTCCCCGATCCGATCCTTATATGGTAATAAAGCTTAACGTGGTACAGCAACAAGTGATACAACTGTTGCATATATATATTTCCCTCTCATTACGATTTCAAATATATATATAAATATATATATATATATATATATATGCATATATATATATATATGCATATATATATATATATATATATATATATATATGCATATATACATATATAGTTGAAATTGTAGTGATAAAGTTTGATGACACTAAAGCCAATCAAATAACAGTTGAAAAGTTGAAATTAAAGTTGAAAGTACTGACGGCTTCTTTAAACCTTTTCATTAACTATGAATGCCATTGGAAAGTAAAATGTTGGTCAAAAATGCCGCAGTATATGCTTTCCGGTATCTTTAGTAGTTCTTGGTTATATACCTAAGACGATCTACTTGCAACACTTATAACCGACCTAAACGATATATGATGCCGCCCAGCGCAGATTAAATATAAATAATGAAATCTTTCACACGACAAGACTGTATTATCTGTTACTGTGTCTGGATAATTAACCCGTTGTTCAATAACAATGTATTTCTGTAAATCAAAACGTCTCCTTGTTTCCTTTTTTCTTTTCTTTTCTTTTCTTTTCTCCTGTATATACTATAAACTCGAGGGATATTTTACAATTTTCTCTTATTTTTTTTTATTGGGTGCGTGACTGTTGCTTATATCTGAGGCTCTTGAAGGAATTACAGAAGTAACGTATTTTTAAGACACGAGAGCGAAAGAGACAAGAGAAAAGATGGCGCGAGAAAACAAAGAGAAAGTTGAGAAATAAGCCAAATCTACCGCTAGCTTCTTGATGGTTCTATAATCAACGCGTTAAAAAGCGGTTAGCGCGTAACTAATAGCTTGCGGCTACCCATTACCATAACATAACTAGAGATTGGCTGCAAATACCTGCGATTTGAAGCATGGATCACGGGGATGCGGTGAAGGGAATTGGTTTGGAATGGAGCAACCGACGCCGTCGGCTAGAGGAGAGAGGCCCGACTCGTTCGCCTTGTCGTCAAAATCATGTTGACGCCTTTGCCGGATTTGTCTTCGTCTAAGTTTCTGATGAGATGGCGATTAGTACTGTCAATCCCGGGAATATTGGCTCTCTGCCCCTGGGAATAACAACGGCTTGTTTCACAAGGGAATTATGGACACGTGTGCGTCATCATAATCGAATAAGGTCAAAGGTCGTACATAAAATAGAGATCAAATCAAGTAAAAGCGACAATGTATATATACAACATGGAAAATGTTCATACACTCGTGATGTCATTATCCCTATATATTTGAAATTATAATTGAACAAATTACATTGAACTGGTATCACATATTATATAACAGCTTTTGAAACAAGCTTTGTGTTTTGTATCTTGGTTAGTTTTGGGCTCCACTGCCTCCCTCCCCCCCCCCCCCTCCCTTCTCTCCCGTTAAGGAATGAAAGGATATTCGTTGATATTATCATGTGTACAATTTACAACTTGCTCGTCTTTAAGTGTAGTCTTATACGTTGTTGTATGTAGTAGATTCAACAACATATAGGCCAACCTGTAACAACTCAAAACCCATACAAAATCTTCGTCCCAATCTCCATGGCAACGTATTCCTAAGTTCTCTTCCTGTCCAGTTCATTAGCATCTTTGTCATTGTAATAATTTACAACGGCTTAGACATGGAACGCCAACAGGATCAGTAAGTACAACGGTATTATATATTACACTATTGTGAACTGATACCATGGGATACCATTATGTTCAGTTTCTTTACAGATGTAACCAGGGAAATGGAGATGTCATAAATAAGACGTCATGATGGCGAGCAATAAAGATGTTTAAATCAGCCACATATCTGAACATATTATCGACATATCGTTTCGAACATGGACATATCTGTCAGAACGTCGTGATCCTCTTATTTTGGGCCTTTTGGCGTTCCATACTTAGAGGAAAGACTGCAGCTCATCCAATAATGAGTGGATATGAACTCTGTATGTACTTTACCTCTTCCGATTGTCATTCTTCCCTTCTTCCCGACTCCGTTCTCTCCCTCAATCCCGGTGGTAGAATACTATATCAAAATGAAGCGATAAAAAGTACGGAGCTATCATATAGACTTCTCACTTTCAACCAAGGCTAATGGAGAAGCCATAATTATGACGTCATGATTAAGTTTTTCAATATAAATCATTGTATTGGATTATGAATGATTTCAAGTTTCTTTTCGGATTTATTAATTTTTAATTTATTTTTCGGCTTTATTTATTTAATCGTTATTTTATATATATATATATATATATATATATATATATATATATATATATATATATATATATACATATAGAATACAAAATAGGATTCGTTCTCTAGCATGACTTTTAAAATACCTTGAATATTTCTCAGACGTAGCAAGATTTGTTCTTATCTGTGTTGCGTGAGTTGTTTATTTTAAACCACGTTATTTTACAAGAGATAAATATGATATCATTGGGTTAGTGTTTTCTCCGTTCATACTCAATATTACTAGACCTATTAGAGACACGAAAAAGTCGAAAATCCAGTTTTTCGGTTATAAACTTCTTAAAAAACCTTTTGCTGACAATAGTAAGCCTCAATTTTACGCAGGGTGCCTAACGTTAAATGCTATAGACCACGTGACTGAAACGATAACACATAAACAAAAAGAAAATGTCCAGCCAATTCGGGTTTTTTTTAAAACTTAAATAGGAATTATCTCGTCTGGAAATGTTTGAAAATGGAACTATTACAAGTCATTATAGTGACATTAAATACAAGTCCAGACCTTAATCGATAAACATTCTTTCACTGTTTCATTTTCCCCTTCTAGTTCGTGCAGTTCGTATCTGGTAATTATTATGCAAGTACACGAAACAGGCGGTTAACATTACGGCATCGTATTGCCGACTCAGCAAACCGCACGAAGACTATACAACAACGACAAAAAATATAAAAAGGGCCATACACCAGAGGGAAGATGGCGCACTTTTGGAAATTCATGTATGAAACAATGTGCATGTAAACTTAGCCATATGAATTGTTCATCACAGCAGAGATGTATTTACTACAGTTATTCATTAGTTATTAATTTCAGACAATAACAACAAAAAATTAAATTTGAAAGGACAAAAATCATAAGAAGTAGATATTAGTTTTTAAAGGCATACCCCCATAAGGCATAAATGTGTTAAAAATTGTGTTTCTGGGAAAATTAATATTTTCTATTCAACGTATTACACTTTCCACAGTGAATCACTCTTTGTACATCCGCCTAAGCTATATAGTTCACTTTTTGCGCGCAAAAGCTAAGAAGACTTTCTTGTTATGGAAATGGTGCACCCAGTTGGTAATTATCCTAATCACGTGATGACAATAACAACATCAGATGACATTAATAAATTAATTAGGCTAAGGCTAGGTACTGTACATCTTTGTACAGTATTGTAATCCATACTTTTGTTAGTCGATATAAACTGGCCATCGCGAGGTCAATATCGTTGCGACATGTTAACGAACAAAGTAACAATATGCGGCTTGCTCCCGTCTGTCTTTGACAGTAAACGGTAATCTGCAAAAAGTATGTGGTTTAAGAAAAGAAAAAAAAATAATCAAAGCTATCCTCTCAGTTTAGTTTGGTTTATTGTTTGATGCTCTGTCATATTGTTAAAATTCCATTGAGATGAAGTTATATATATATATATATTTATGTATATATGTATATATGAATATGTATATATATATATATATATGATATATATATATATATATGTATATATATATATAAATATATATATATATATATATATCATAATTAATATCAATTATCAATTCATCAAATTATCAATAATACCTTGTTTATAAATCATAATTTACAATTATATTATTATGTAATTTCACACAAGTTAAAATATAATATACCACCTATATACACGCAGTGACTGATTAACAAACTTGAAACAAGATCAATGCAGTAATGTATACAATTGTGATCATATACAATTATATCTATATCGACTGATAACGTTTAATTACATATACTCCTGCGTAACCTACGAATATCTTCTATGCAACACAAAAACAGGCAGAGGAAATTAAAATCCTTTCAGAGCCCCCTAGTTCTCGCACGCAAAGTCGTGCACCATTTTGTAACGATAATTTATGCAGATGTTATTGTATTTAAGGTTAGTTTAAAATAACAACTTGAATACAGAGGATCACATTTCTAATTCGAATTCGAAATTTCAAATTTTTAGAGAAAATCAAGTGATGAAGAAGAGGTTATTTTTCATTGAAATACAGTGAACGTCACCGTGCAGGTAAAGCTTTATGATTTGAACCAAGTTTTTAGTCGGTGAAAACTTCTACCATTTCTGTGACCGCTTAATATCAAAAACAAAGGAATATAGCTGGTGTTCTTCTACTAAATTCTCATCATTTACTTATTTTACCAGTAATTATGTGCCGGTGAGTAACAAATTCTTTAGATTTTCCCCCCTGAAAGTTTTTATCATCTGATAACACGTATACCTGTAATGGTGTAAAGGTTGGTACTCTATAAACTATATTCAAAGTGGTCATTTTTCATATTCTATCTGCATATACACACACACACACATATATATATATATAAATATATATATATATTCCAGTTTTTAATAATATGCTTAATCGTTGTGTTAATTAAAGTATACCGTAAAGCATGCATGCCTGCGTTGAAACCAATGCTGCGAAGGACAACGTTCTGCAATCATGTATAATTAAACTGGTCTGAAGAATCTATACCCAGAGGAATGCTCTGCATAAATTCTGTAGTATAAACTTCTCTGTGCCATGCAAGGTATAACTGCGAACGACAAAACTACACCTCTGGGCACCTTTACGTTTGTAATTGTGAATATAATCCGTATTTATTGCATTGTACAAATGTGCAAATGTTGCTTAAATGTCTTACAAAATGCTATATTTTATATTCAAAATTACATGTGTAAAGCTCCTTCAATTAAATAATTTATGTATTTTTATCGTCATTATCATCATCATCATTAGATGTTCGGATTTTGTACGTCTGTTTCTGCCTAATTGTTTGATTGTATATTATGTTTATCCGTCCATCCACCTGTCTGTCCGTCTGAATGTCTGACTATATATCAATCGGTCTGCCCGTCCATCTGTCTGTATAATTGTCTCTCTTTTATCTGTATATATATTATGTCGGTCTGTCGGTCTGTCATTAATTATGTCTGTCTGGTTTCCAAACTCTTTATCTTGATAAAAGTATAACCATTAATTCTTTGCTTTCTAAAATGAAGTTATTCCAAGCATGTGACTTTTAATAGTATCCCCATTCGTCTAATTATTTCGTAGTAGTGCAGGTGAAGCGTAGCATGTTAGTGGAAAAACTTGGTCAGGGTATAGACTTTATTATAGTATAGACTTAATTGCCTTAGATTTGATTTAGCTTTATATTGATTAACCTTCGATTTGATTTAGCTTTATATTGATTAACCTTCGATTGGATTTAGCTTAATATTGATTAACCTTCGATTTGATTTACTTTAGGTTTGATTTCCCTTATTTTTACATTTGAATTATTTTCTACATTTGACTTACATCTTACCGTGGATAGCAGCAACTACACAGATACCTAGCGACAAAGTCAGATGAAAACCCTAACATTGATAGACTGATAACAATCAAACTTCTTCAAACAGCAAAATCTCTCAAAATGGTGACATCAAGTGACTCAAATTTATCTTAACATTATCTATTAAAATGAATCAGTGTTTGATATCATTTTTCTTTCTTTCTTACTTTCTTTTTTTCTTGTCTTTTTCTTCCCTTTTTAAGAAAAAAAAAACTTTTTTCTACCTTTCATCTTTCGTGTAGCAGAAGCAGCATCATACACCCTGCTGTGTGTGATACAACCTCGATCACTATAGCGCATCGCTAGTTCCACAATCTTCGCCTCGCTAGACTAACGCACGTAGAAACCTACGATTCATTAACTGCCTGCAGGCATCAAACTTTAACCAGAGAACTCAACTCTTGACAAATGTTCACGCCTATTGCTTACGATACTTAACACCGGCAGGTTGGCAGGTTATTTCTTCTTAAAAAAATGTCGAGAATTTTGTCATATTTCTTGTTTATCTCAATAAACACTCACGGAGCATAAGCAACAAGCGCAAAAGGTCTTTCTGGTTAATCTGTTCCTACCTACAACGTGTAAAGATTTTCTAGGTTGACATCGATCGTCATAGCAGGATAGCATGTGTAGGCTACGATGAGCCGCATTATGGGTGTTAACTCGCTCATAACTTTATTCGTGTAATTAACACTTATATCTTGGGCTCGCGCGAGGCTCTTGAAACTTACAGTCGAAAGTTAAAGGCATTTCTCTGATCGCAAACGGTCTGTGTTATATTTATCATGTAATCTTGTTACGTTTAGTTGGCTACTTATATAGGAAAAGACACGATGAGTGTTATGAGGCGTGTAAAGTATATGACGTGCAACATGCATTAACGGAATTTACACATGTAATCATTGGTTATAATTTCATCTATTATAACAAAGTAAATCAAAGTTAAGGTAAATCAAATCTAAAAGTCAAACACATCTACGGTTAATCAAATTTAAAGTAAGTCATACCTAAGGTAGAGCAATTATAAAGTAAAGTCAAATCTAAAGTAAATCATTTCTAAAGTAAATTAATTCTAACGTTAATTAATTCTAAAGTAAATCAATTCTAAGGTAAATCAAAGATAAAGAAAATCAAATCTAAATTAAATTACTTCAAATCTAATGTTAATCAAATTTAAGGTGAAGCAGATCCATGATAAAGCAAATCAAATGTGAATCAAATCAAATCAAATCAAATCTAAGTTATATTATATCTACAGTAGATAACATTTAAGATAAAGCTAATCTTCGGTTTATCAAATAATAGGTTAAATCAAATATAAATTAAGCCAGAGCTATTTACGGTTTAAGTTTGATTAGAATTTGCTCGTGACGTCATTTCAAATGTTGCCAAAATGATAAAAGTGTTTTAAAACATTAACCGTCACTTAAGTCCAATATTATTTCTCCAAGTAACATCCAAATTAGTTCTGAACTATAAAATGTTGCACATTATAAAAATTAAAAATGTTATCATTTTATTATTTATTTTATATATGTATATATTTTATGTATTTATATGTATTGTACTAAGTCATTATAACAACGTTTAAACCTTAGGCATGAACACATGGTTGTTAACCACGACAACAAGGTAATTAGATTATTTTACAATAATTTGTAAACAAAATTAAACGGTTCGGTCGGTATATCGAAAATTTAAAAATCCAACCAGTGATGCGACATCTCATTACATATTAAGAGACTGTACATTGGCCGATCCAAGATTTATCGGAAGGAAGGTTTTGTGAAGACAAGTATAGTTAGTTGTATAGAAATAAATTACATACATAAATAATATATAAATACAAAAAAAAAATGAAAGCATAAATAAAGGGTATAAGACATCCCCGAGACTGAAGCAGGTCATAAAAGTTTCCTGTTTGTAGCTTCTTTCGATATCAATTGTACAGCAACTTTTTAGTGCCAAAAGAATGTCAGACGAAGGCATCATAGTCCACCCCAACCTCCCCCTACCTTCCTCTCGTCCCTCCCTGGATCCACCCTGCTAGGAGAAAATAAAGACAAACAAAACCCCAAAAGACCACTCATACGACAAATTGTTGTCAACAAGAGTTCTGTCATCACTTTTCGTATATTTTTTTGTTCTTTCACATATCACTGATATCATACTAGGTAGTATTGTCCGGCTATTTGTCTCCACAAATTATTTGCCTTTGGTTGAAAATGTCAAAATGTGTCTCTCAAAATTGAAGTAGAGGCCTATATTGCTGTCAAAATAATGTATAATAATATTCTGTTTTTATGCCAGTTATGGCTGTGATTAAGAAAAACGAAAATCAATATCACAAAATACTACAATATTTGTCAATCTAAGACAAGGCATTTTAATACATTGCTCGGAGCCCCATTTTATTTTTGGCAGTTTGTGACCCAAGACGTAATGTATGAAATGATGTCATATCATTTGAGAAAATTATAAAACACGCAAAATTGTTCCAAACAGGATCGTATCTACGGTTGCGAAAGACGAGAGAAACTTAACAAGTTGTTCATTCACATGGAAGACATCATTGTGTTGATATCACTTATGAATATTGATTAAAGGTCAAAGGTTATTTGTATAATCACAACACTTTAGTTATAATTTTACATGGTTCTTAATACAAGAATGAGAACTCTTTCGGTACTGAGCTCAACCGTAATTGACAGTAGCTGATATGAATAAAAATTCAATCTTTCTCATTATAATGAGAGCGAAAATCTTGCAGTTACAGTAAACAAGTTTCTCGCTACCATAAAACCTTTACTTCTATGGTAACGAAAATGCATATGGCGAGGAGGGGATTGGATAGGGGGAGAGATAGGTGGGGGAGGTGTCGGTGGAGGGTTGGGGGGGTGTTGAGGAGGTATGATGTTCATTTTTATGAGATAAGACTACAAATAAGTCATAAGATTAGACTATTGTTCGAAGATTGAACTCTCAAAATTGGTATTCTTTAGTTATGTATGTTTACTTTCCTCCATAGAATTTGAAATGAGGTGATATTAACATATTGGCCTTTATAAATATAACACTTGATGCAACCTTTCCTTTCACCAAAAAATTAAAACAAAGCAACAACAAAGAAAGGAATTCATATAGCAGATTTTACCTCTTGGAGGCAACATGATGTTACACATTTGAATATGTATGAATATGTATATACAAATGGAGCAAATGCATCATTGTATATTATAAGCATCTCAAGCATATAACAGATTTTACCTCTTAAAGGCAACATAATGTTACACATTTGAATATGTAAACAAAATTATGATTGCTGAATATTATGAATATGTATGAATAAGTATATACAAATGGAGCTAATGCATCATTGTATATTATAAGCATCTCAAGCATATAACAGAAAACCATTGTGGACTGCGGAGTTGACGTTTATAGCTGCAATCATCTGTGGTATTTAACTAAGGTTACAATTGATCGCAAATAAATAGGTTTCCTTGACATGAATTGCTGAATTTTCCGCATTTTAGATCAAACTTAAGTCCTCGTGGCCTTTGTATGGAGAAGATATGATTTTTTTTCTTCAAAATTTGGTGGTATTTTGTGCATGCATCTGGCAACAGTTGAGTGAATGATGTCATCATAAAGAGAAAGCATTTGTTTCTGTATGTAAAATTTATATCATTTCTCCACAGAGGGAGATCATATTTCTATTTACAAAAAAAAAACGGTGTTTTGCTGAAATTCTCAATACAGAGAACATTGAAAGCTATAGGCAGACATTCCAAATGTATTACAATCCTAGGTGAAAATAAACAGAAGATTTAACTCGGAAAAAGAAAATGTTTTGAAGAACACCTGCTCTATATCATGACATCATACACCAAACTATACTGTGATCTAATTTCTGGAGTTAAAGGAGCGTTCCAGTCAAATAAATTTCTATTAAAAAATCAGCCAGATCTCGAGTTAGGAACAAGTTATTGAGATGGATATTTCAACTTAAAGTATGTAATATATTTCCATAAATAATAATTGTGATATTTTCCTGCTAGTGGAATATTCTTTGAATGATATGTTTAGTGACTTCTTCCTTCTCTTCGTAGCAAGGCATCTTTATAAGACAAATATGCAAATTAATTAGATTTTCTTCATTCCTTTGTTACCTGTGTCATATACATATACGCAATGTTATCTATGCCACTGCATTCTTCTTTAAGCTCTCACTAAGTGAAAATACTTACTGGTTTTAAGACAAAATACAAAGTTATACTTTTAGTTGAGTCCATAATATGCCTTAACAAGTTTTTGGGGGGACTCTCTATACAGAAACGACCAACCCTTTTTTTTAATAATCCCTGGGAGGTACATTTGACATGATGCGATGATACCTAAAAATAGTTTACTGTTGGTTGAAGACAAAATTGAGAAAACTTTTCAAAGGCCGTCAGAGATAACTTGTTTTCATGATTGGTTTGTACATTTGGTTTCCTGTAAATATGTTTAATGTCATTAATTAGTATTAACTGTATAATGTGAGCATGTAATTAACCAGTTAATTGTAACGTATGAGAATGTGCATGGTGACAATTCACAAACCACGACTTAATACACGATGCGCATGGTAGCAGCAGTGGGATTAGATGGCGACATTAAGAAACAATATGTATAGTTATATGTTGTGACATATTTTTAATTATATTCACAGAACAAAAGTGATCTTATTCTAACTTGATATAAGCAGTGTTGTATTGTATTCAGTTTCAATCCGATGAACTAATAATAGATTTTGAACATTTTTATTTCATATCAATTCTTTGAAGCATCATTCCTTTTGTATGATCCCTACCTTGAGACAAAATAACAGAATCAGATCAAGCTGTCATTTTGTGTAATGCCATGTCATGTTGCATTAGTAATGTTGCATGAATGTGACATGATATGATTCAAATGGTGATGCTGTGTGTGATGCAATAATACAACTATATTCTGACATTCCTTTTCATTTTGTCACACATTCTGTGGCTTAAGTACTATATATCGGACGTGTCTCCATATAACATTTATCATTGCGAGGACATGTCTCCCGAAAACATCAATACTAATTCCATTGTATTGATATACACACATGCTTTTAGATTCGGCGAAGAAAACCCAAATACATATAAAAAAAATAGCGTATGTCACCGATAAAACTGATGCATCAACAACAAATTGCTTATGATGTTGACCTTACATCAGCATGGCTGCGTAATTGGCGTATAAGACAAAAACCGACTTCGAACACAGAAAATAATATCCACAACCTGTTGTGAGTCTTGAACACTAAAATCGATTCGTAAAAGTAACGTGACATGCTCGTCACCTTCCTCCTATTTTTTTTATCATGAAGCTTCCCAAAAAAATTCAGCTTTTGCATGCAGCTGATGATTTTTTTTTTCTCTCCCTCTCTCTTTTTTTTTCCATCTTTTCTTTTCTTTCATTTTGGTTTTGTTTTTTCCTTTTTTTCTTTTTTCTTTTCTATTTTTTTCATTTAAAAAACTTGTAACTCCTCCACCAAGCTCAATGTGGTAGAATTCTTGAGACTTAGGCTGTGAGGTTTTCTTTTTTTCGAGCGAGCCTCAGGTCCCGTAGCTTGCGGCCATTTTGGGGAGAAGAACGACTTGTCTATGTATTCTGATCACGCCCGACTGGATTTAAGTGGCTTTGTGAAGTGTTCGTCAGCGTAACTGCCCCGATCACACTACCGGTTGCCGGCGGTTTTGCCCGCGGGCATCGTACCGGCTAGGTTTGCATGCAAACTGCGGCGGAGATAGGCGAAGAGATTGTATGGCAAATAAGAAGTCTCAGAAAAAGCAAAAAGAGAGAGAGAGATGCGGAAGGAAAAATCAGGTGCGTAAAAGGTAGAGAGAGCAGATGCTTTGAAAAGTTTGTTTGAAAAGAACATCAATAAAAACACGGTGACAAAAGCAAGTGAGGCACGTAGCTTGTTATATTTGTATAAAATAAAGATTTACTTTTTTATTTTTAGATGCAACAATACATTTCTGAGAATGGTTTTTGTAGTTTGTTGTTGTGGAAAACTGGATCGTACACACAGAAAGAAGGTTTCATACACTTTTGTTAATTGTTGACCCAAATGTGGTTGTTTGAAGAAAAAAAAATCTTCAGAAAAAATATGCAAAAGACTAGAATGAGGACTTGATAATATCATATTTATAATTGTTTAGAAAATATTAAAAAAAATAAAGAACAATTTCAATGTTAACGTCATTCCAAATTTCCTTTGTAATAGTTCGATATCCGAATTGGTTTTTTTCCGAGTTATATTGATACATATTTTGAAAAGGAAACTGAAGTAGATATTAAGCAAATAGTTAAGATAGTTAAGATCGACAAAGGCAGTAAGAAAGACAGTTATGCAAATGTTTTGATTGGCAAAATCTTACAGCAGTCGAGATGTTGTACTTAAGAGGTTTGTATTTTTTTAATTCTAAATTAACGTTCATTTTTTTTATTAATACTTTATTACATGTTTACATTTACACAATGAAAACACGAACGTTGAACCTATCTGAGCAACATTCATATTAATACTTCAATTTAATGACCATGGTGTAAAACAGCTTATTCCATCTCGAATTATCAACTCAATTAATATGTTTGTAACAGATGTCTCATTGATTTTACACAGAAACTGTTGACGTTATGGATTGTGTAGGACACTACGAGTACTACCCTAGCCTGTACTGGGTTTATTGCTATAGTTGAATGAGATCATTAGTTTGAAGTTTCAATGGGATTCGATTCCTGAACTTATGCAATCTACAAGGGCATCATAGAGAAAACCCTGTCCTTCTGTCTTTGATAGAAGTTCAAACTACTTATTTTTCTCCTTCGTAGCAAGTAAAGCTTTCGTTTGTCCTTTTCTTTCACGTGATGTTGTTGTTATTGTTGTTGTCAAGGTTCTTATCACCGTTTTAATGGCAAGTTCTTCTTAATCTTTGTTGTCATCGTTAAAATTTCACGCTTATCACTATCATCACTATCATGCGACACTGATATCACTATAATTACTGTTATGACAGTCGTCACTGTCATCCCTACGATGCTGCTATTGTTGCTGTTATATAAATTGTTACTGTTATTTCTATTGTAATTGTTATCACTATCATCCTGCTATTATCACTGTTGTTACTTATTGTAACTGCTATTAATATTGTTAGTGTTATCACTATCATCATATTATAGTCCCTTCCTATTTTTAGTGTTATCACTAGTCATGCTACTATTGAAGACTTCAGAGAGAGACCTGAAGGAAAGTTTTAAAGTTAGTGAAAAGAGAAGAAATCCCTGGAGTGAAGCACCAAACAGTTCTGCTTAAAAACACATTACTTGCAAAATGTTTTTTCCAGAACTTTGTCGAACAGACAAAACTTTATGCTGTTGCTGTAATTTGGTCTTGCTAAATCTTCTGAGTTCCGGGGTGGGGGATTATATAAATTAAGTAAAGAAACATTATTCTTATTCAGCAGTTTCTCCTGCTAAATTGAACACAATTAATTTATTAACTAATTAAGGAAAACTTCATGTCTTTTACTTGGAAAAAAAAGCAAAACCAGCCAAATCGGTTGACAATAAGCAAATAAATATGCTAGAATATGATTTGTTCCATTTTATACTACTGTAAAACTACATACCGTATAACTATACGGTAAGACTATACAGTAGTTATGTAGTAATTATATACAGTAACATTATATTGTAACGCTACAGCAGTAATATTACAGTAAACTTTTAGTAACACTGAAGCGATAACCTACTGCTAGTACTTACGCTATAATATAATATGAAAGCTCACTGTAATGATACTAATTACAGTCCTTTCAATTCAGGGGGAGGGGGGGGGGGGAGTGTTATTCCATATGTGAGCGCCGTGGTAGGCTATACTGCAAATACCATAAGGCAATGTTATTAGGTGGGCCCCCTTAATACCTATGTCACTGAGACTGCTCACATTTAACCGCATGAACGCATATTATAATAGCAATACCTTGAAGAGTTATCCCAAATGCATGTTACTGACGGATCAGTGTACAATTATGCAGTTTATATGCAATGTACATATCTATCCACACACATGTATTTATATATATATATATCTGTATGTATATATATATATACATATATTGTACATATATATATACCGTATTTATATCTATATATACATATATAAATATATATATATATAAACATATAAATAAATATATATATATATATATATTTATATATGTTACTGACGGATCAGTATACAATTATGCAGTTTATATGCAATGTACATATCTATCCACACACATATATTTATATATAAATATATATATATATATATATATTATATATATATATATATATAAATATATATACATAAACATATACATATATATATACATATATATATATATATATATATGTATATATATATATATATATACTGTATTTATATATATATATATATATCTATCTATCTATCTATATATATATATATATATATATATATATATATATATATATATATATATATATATATATATATATATATATATATATATATATATGGAATGTGTATCAAGTGGTATGACAGATTTGTGTTAAATTAATAAAAACCATATATATGTGTATTCATTGTATACTATATATATATATCTATATGTATATATATCATATACCTTAATATATAGGCCTATATACGGTAATACTATATATACCCGCCACCGCTGTTTGACAACACCAGCCGAATGTAAATGAGTTACGAAGCCGTCAATGTAAATTAAAATCCCGTCTTTTTGATTCAATCAATATTGTGACTCGTTCCGGTACATGTTTTAATACACAGACACTTGTTAATTCGCCAATTTAGGTTCTGTTTGCCAGGAATGGTCTCCCCCTCTATTCATTCTTCTGAGCATAAACTCTTGACATCATCTCGTTGGCACTCCAGCGGGCGATGTCTCGAGAAGTTGCATGCATAAACTGTAAGGAGAGAACGCAGTAACTGAGTTTATCTACTCGATAAAATGAGAGGGGTAAAATACTTAAACAGGAAATTTAGCAAATCTGCAATTCTGAACTTGTGCAAGCAGCCTGTTTGCCTAATCGGTTTTCACTGGTATAGATGAATTCTATTAGGGGAGGTTTGAAAAGGGGGGATGTTCACAAATAATTCTAAACATTCCGTTCAGTTTAAAACACTCGTTCTCTGTGTTCACACTGTTTTTGTATGGTTTCCATGATATGCAGGGTATATATGGCTAGCGTAAAACTTATATTCGTTTGGAAATTAAAGGGAAATTTTTAGCCTACGTGTCTGTATGTTTTCATTGACTGCCATGTAACTAAAAGGTAAGGTCGTCGAAGCTATATATTTTTTAATTCAAATTTCAAATTTCTGGCTCTATAAAATGATTGGTTTGAAAACTATTTCCAAGCTATATTCCAACGCGTAAAGTCTATTGCATAATATTTTAAGTCATTTTCTTTCTTTAAAAATGTGAAATATTTCAAAAACACCGTACGAGGCTACTAGTTCATTTCATTATGGCACCAAAAATAAAAACAATTGTTAAAAAGTGAGATAAAGAAAAACCGAATCTTCACAAAAATG
This sequence comes from Apostichopus japonicus, assembly GCF_037975245.1. Taxonomy (NCBI): domain Eukaryota; kingdom Metazoa; phylum Echinodermata; class Holothuroidea; order Aspidochirotida; family Stichopodidae; genus Apostichopus; species Apostichopus japonicus. The sequence goes on from NC_092581.1 coordinate 18,972,874, forward strand.
TCGCAGGAAAATGAAAAATGGCAGTGTTACATATTTAGCGAGTTCGATAGATATTACAAATTAACGTTCATAATATTAATATTGATCAAAGCACTTAAAACAAAAACGTTCACAAAGTCGTCGATATCAAAATTTCCAATATAGTTTATTTACTTTTAATAGGAAAACTGATATTAAATGATAAAAATATGAAATGGAGAGGTGAAAAAGTCTGAATGTTTCTTCATATATATATACGTAAATTTTCTAGCTTACCTCTTTAACTTTGAAGAGAGAGAGAGTACAGGATAATGGTAAGGCCTCGTACCAATATTAGGCTACAATGGTTTCATAGGCCAATGGCAGTGTATGAACCACAATTTGTGAACCGAAATCAGCCTAGGCCTATGTCAGTTTAAATATCTTAATTGATTACGTTGATATCGCATGCTTCAATACGTATAAGTGAAGATGTAGGCCGCATAGCCTACTGTTCATTGCCACTACGTAAGCCTTTACTAACGGGTAAACCTACTCACACACTAAGCATGCAGTAACCCAACTTGCATGAATACTTGCTCCATTCCGGTGTTACTGTATTTAGAAGGGTTCAATTATCGACTGGAAAGTAAGAACACACAACGGTGAATATGCTATATTAATAAAACAGTGTTTTATTTTTTTATTATAAGTTTACGTCGTCCACAGGCAGTGAGTTGGGCGTTTACTGTGTTCAATATACCGACTTCAGTAACCTGTTTATACCAATATACTCGGCCGTGTAAATATATATATATATATATATATAAATATATATATATATATATATATATATATATATATATATATATATATATATATATATATATATATACATATATTGATAATCAAGTATGAAATTCGAACTGTACAGTTCAATCAATCATTGTATATGCATTTACAATATATAAAGCAAAAGGCTGCTGGAAATTTTATTCATCGTCTGGAGGCAACTGATTGGTCGATGACAGCTGCATACTGTCTCGAACCGACTCAACTGCGATGAAATAACCACCGACTCCACGACGAATATCAAACATGTTCGACATGTCCGGTTTGGTTGTGACGAGGACTAACTGTCGGATCGTGGTCGGGTCGGGAGCAAAATTTCCAGCAAACTGGAGCGACCCGACTGCGACCCGAATGGTTTTTCGTCGCTGTTGTGTCGAGCCGCAGTCGGATCGGTGCATTGTGCGCATGCACACTTTTTAGCCAATACGTAACAGAATTCAAGTTACAAAAGTCAACATTTTTCAACTTACCGAATCAATCCCATCATATGCTTATAGTGGGTATTTAACCTTCGAATTGAAGAAATAAGGCAAAAAACAATTATTATGCACAAATTTGCAAATAAAAAACAAAGCTTCTGAAAGAAATTATGTGGAATTAGCAGAATGGGATATTAATGTAATGGAATTAATTAATACTAAGCCACGATTTTAAAGACCTCCTTTGAGGTTTCCTCTCTCTTATTATTAAATTGTCTAATTCCACCTTCCCTCGTCCCTATGGCAACCATTAGGAGGATTGAAGCCTTTGAAATATTTGTATTAAAGCAGATAATCTGCTAGATCAATCAAATCTGGTCAGCATTGATTAAGAGTTTGTTATGGTTTTGCTGCCTACACGAATTAAAGATGATCGTATCTCGCTGACGCTCATTCTTATCTAAGTAAAAGATAAACCACACGAGCTGGGAGGAATTTGGTGGGGATAGCATCACCCCCTCCCCCGGGGCGTCCCCATCGACCCCCGCCGCCACCCTCTCCACCACCACTGTAAAAATGGAACTAGAAACTACCATTTCCTACCGTTCTAAATTTTAAGTTTATATTGATGTCACCTTTTTCAAATGACTTTTAGAAATGTAATCGCGCCTGCAACCTATACTTTATTAATGGTTCTCCCGAAACACTTGAGAACTTATTTGGTACAGGGGTAGACCACTCCCCCCCCCCCACACTCCTACTTCACATACCCCACGAAAGATTTGGGAACCACTAGCAGGTTTTTTACAATGCTATAACTTTTAAGTGTAAATCCATAACATTTAAGAATGTAATTTTGGAAATATTTTAGTTATTTGATTGTAATATAATGTTATAGCTCTATGTTTCATAACATTAATGTATGTCACGCATTAATGTTTGACATGTAATGTTGTTCAATGATTCCACTTCGAAGAATATAAATCTTAATATACTCATATTCGTTGTGAGTCTCTACTAGTACTTGTATTGTCTACTTGTCTAGAATCTTGTACCCGCACTCGTACCCAAACGATGGGGAAGTTTTACTTGTACTCATATTCATGGTGTTGTTCTCATATTCATGGTGTTGTTCTCGTATTCATGGTGTTATACTCGTATTCATGGTGTTGTAGTCATACTCATGGTGTTTTTCTTGTACTCATGGTGTTGAACTCATACTCATGGTATTGTACTCGTATTCGTGGTGCTGTACTCATATTCATGGCATTGTACTCGTATTTTAATGGCGTTGTTCTCGTATTCATGGTGTCTTTCTCGTATCCATGGTGTTGTACTCGTATTCATGCTATTCTTCTCATATTGTGGTGTTGTGCCCATATTCGTGGTGTTTTACTGGTATTCGTGGTGTTGTTTTCGTATTCATGGTGTCGTACTCGTACTCATGGTGTTTTACTCGTATTCATGGTGTTGTACTCATGTTGACGCTGTTTGTCTCATATTCGTGGTGTTGTACTCGTATTCATTGTGTTGTACTTGTATTCATGGTGTTGTACTCATACTCTCCCTGTCTTATGCCTGTGCTATAGGTGTATCGTATACTTATGTACTATCTATTCAGAAAAGACAGTAACGTTTGTAATTTAGAATGATATATACAACAATAAAAGCTTTGAATTTTCATTAAACGTTATTTTAAAATAAGTGATCATATATAAAAATACAATCATAATGAAAATACTGAAAATAATAACGATAATGAATTGCACATTCGAACTGTATTCTAACTCCTTTACTTGTATTAAGCAAAGGTTTTTTTTTTTCTTCTTAGTGAACATTATTATTCGATATAGCTTAGTTTGCATATTTCTGCGAACAATGTATCCATTTATAAGCAGTTTATACAAAAAGCTTTTCTATAACTCTGCTACGATTAGTCTGAAACTGTTAGTAACAATTTCACGCCGGCCGCTTTTGCTCATAACAACTTTACAAATGTAACTCACATCCAACAACCACTTAACCTAAATATTTGGATGCATATCAACACGATGGAAGAAAAAAAAAACCCGAAACAAATTAAAAATAAACGTCTATAGCATTTTAGAGATAAGAAAATTTAGTAGGCCTTCATACATAAACCACACATCGTAAAGCGTACATTTTGAACAACTTGTACAGACAAATATAATACCAGTGTACACTGTTAAAATTGTCTTTGCCTTTTGCCTAACTTTACGCATATAAATGAAGCAACTCGTAACTGTTACAGATCATGAATATTTATATCCAAACACTCTGTTAGTACTTATTCAGCTATTGAGCCTGCTTTGTGATACAGCTCTGTGGAATATCATTACTTGAATTAAAATAGATATTTAACTATCTACAGGACCTTGATACTCTCGAAAGAACCTTGAGAAACCTTTAAGGAACAGTTAGTATTATTTACAGACGTGAAATGTAAGATCCATGGCATATATGATTGCTCATTAATACAGTGAGAGTTTTTTTTTATATTTTTTAATATTCTCTTTTGAGCAGTGCATTTTGTTGATGTTAGGCCAGCGATATGATATATAAAGAGTCTGTTTGAGCATATCGGTGAAATAAATCCATTTGTTATCAGCATACCAGGCTCCCCGACGCCCTCGTCTCGACCATGTACATCTTGCTTGTTAATTGCACCAACTTAAGAGAAGAAAAAATGGGAAGAAAATATGGGGGGAAAAAACCCTTGAATAATTTATAGGCGCTTTCCCAGAGACAATACATCTATACCAAATAACTCTTTTACTTTTCTCCATTTTTTTTTATCACCAAACAGTCAAACCGGTTACATTTCTTTTTAGTCAATTTGTTCTCTTTCTGTTCGTCGACGTTCTGTAAGTAAACACACAGACACACGCACGCAATAGGTGTAAGTGATGCAATTTTATGAACTTTGAAAAAGTTTCTCGAACCAGTCGTTTTGTCACGTAAAAGGCAAACGTCATGTTTGATCGGTTTTATTTTTTGTAAAGGAGCCTAACATTATAATTGCCGCCAAAGAAAATCGATAACATACGCTCGCGGTAACTCCTTCAAGTTAGGAAATCTTTGTAATTGAAACGTGAAATTCCAAAGGGTGGGACATTCAATGTTGTCATCGTCCAGAAAATGAAAACAAAACAAAACAGGCTAATTGAATTTCAAAACGGATACATTTCGTCATTTGAAATTCTTTTATTCGCACAGTGATTAATGTTAGTTTTTATCAAATTGTTTCATATCGAATTTGTCTTAGACAAAGTTAAAATGATGTGACTTGATGTATATTTTCTTTTCAGATAAAAAAAAAGTAGAGATGGGAAATTATTAATGAATAATATTAATGGTTAGAAAGATGTCATAACTTTTGGAAATTATATCATTATTTATTCAGTGATTTCTTTCAATCTCTTTGAACTGAATGTTGTATTCAAATATATTTATAACCACAAAAGTATCTTTTATTAGAACTATATATTGCCAACTTTTCTTCTTCTTTTTCCCAGTTTTTGATTTAAGAAATTATTTCAGAATAAAATTTTAAAAAATCAGTTGTGTTCTAATATTTAAAGATATTATGTTTACATAAAAAGGAGGACACACATGGTCAGAACCTGAGCAAGGTTATAAGAACATAATGGTAAAATGACAATACAATGGATAAAGTTGAGTGAAAATATGAATAGTAATAAAAAAAAAATATTGAAGAAATCAAAAGAGGAAAATAATTCTTTTGTCTTCTGTATTTAATATTTGTATTTTAATATTTGTTAGACTGTTGATATAGAAGAATGATATATTATGAGGATCGACCCCTTAATGTTAATACTATGCTTGAGAATTCTGGTGTTAATTTGAATGAGACTTGATCATTTGAATATGTTAACTACATTTTGGAATGTTTCATTTTCTTTTGTTTTAACACTATCGTATTACATGCTATTCCAGAATAGCACAATAAATTATAATATATGTTTTATTTAACAATACTTACTGAGATTAAATAAATGAATATACTATATTGAGTATTAAGGTTATTATTTTGTACTAAACGGATTAGAAAACATCAAATAACCCCTAGATAATATATCAATATAACAAAAAATATATTCTCTTTTCATGTTCAAACTGTAATCGTAATAACAATTGAGTAATTTTTATGTAAATTTTGATTGTTGTAAAATTTCACTTTTCTGGTTTAAACCCTTGAACAAATAAGTGACTATATTTATTACCCCCAATAAATATCTAACCATCTGACCACCCTCTTACAAATATATATTCCCATTTCATTTCAAAATATAAATCGAAGTAAAAGTTTAAAACCAAAATTAAGTAGTCCTTTGTAAATTAGATAATATAAAAATATTAAAATGAATAGTTAATATATATATATATATATATATATGTATATGTATATATATATATATATTATATATAAATATATATATATATATATATATATATATATATATATATATATAAATACTTTTCTTGCAAGTTATAAGCTGCTTCCGGAAAGAAAATTACTGTTGCCTATCTTTAAGACAAGTTGCCGCCGTAGCTTGCGGGTAATCTCCATTTAAAATCACGCCACATTAGCTTTGCTATCTCTAATTTTGATTTTAATACTTTATGGACTCGTTGTCACTTTATCCTTTAGCCAGACAAACATCTGCTCTTTAAGAAAAGACACTGTCACCGGTCACTTTTCGAAGGTAGTACTTTGAAAAAAAAAGACTGTTATATTCCTTTTTTTGTCATTCAGGTTAATACTGGTATATGGGATGAAGGGATATAAAGAACTAGACATTTAGAGTAAACAAACACTGATTCCGATACTTACACTTAATGGGATAGTTAGAACGGTTATATATATATATATATATATATATATATATATATATATATATATATATATATATATATATATATATATATATATACATATATAGATGGATGGATGCATGGATGGATGACCTTATAAAGTGATCGAGGAAGGAGAGATGAATGAATACTAGCAAATATATAACTAACCTGATGTCAAATACAATAATACTACGCATTCTAGTACTTACTATAATATGTGATATACACTCAATACTGCAGATACGTCTCAACAACTAACAACAAAATGAAGGAACTATTTCTTCTGCTTTTTGTATGTGTTATTAAAAGTCAAAAGAAATTATTTTAAAGTGACATACTGTGACAATCTACTACGTACCGCAGTTAATAAAATATGCATGTCCTTGGTAACAAAGAATATACTCCGTAAATATTGAAAAATCTTAAGAGATTACCACCAAGCAAAATCTGTCAGTTAATCTATTCGTATATGCCAATCATGCATCTATTCTCCCGACCATTGTTGTCTGAAAATGCTCAATTTACTTCAGTTTTAGAGCGTTCACGTGGGAATTCCTGTGACAGTCACTTGGTAGACCTACTTCAGTAAGCTTGATGATATAGGAACAGAAATATGATGTTTACTTCGCATATGAAAGTAATATAAGCATATCGATATTGGATGATGTTGGTTATGATTATTATGATTATATATTTATATAGATATATATATATATACATACATATACATATATATATATATATATATAAATATATATACATATATATATATATATATATATATATATATATATATATATATATACATATGTATATATATATATAGATTTATTTATTTTAAAGAATCTGTATGTAACATAAAAACAAAAATCATATGCTTTACTGTTCTGGGATTTTTCGTGGCAATTTATCTGTCGTATTATTACTTTTAATGTCAATTTATCACTGCTCTTTATTCTCTGTGGAGGGGGGGGGCGGTAGGTGGGGTGAGGACATTTCTTTAATGTAGTTTATGTAGTTTCAAATCAATATCACAACATTTCGTTTGAATATTGTTGATCTCGTTATCGCAAACGTTCCGAACGTTAACTTATCGGCTAAAAGGAGGCAACTTATAGCCGATAAGTTAAACCTGTTTTTACGCAGTTTGCAAAGTTTGGATAGAATTCATTTTCACAAATTGCACTGCTGTTCAATTTTTTCTTATATATTACTATTAAATGTGGTATTATCGTAATCATTACAGGAAAACAGAAACTTCAAATCAATGTCACGTGATATAAAGGGCATATTTGAAGAACAATTGTAATGAATATCTGCTTATAATAACCTCAAAGGTCAATGTATTCATAACCTTTGTTTTAGAATTAAACACAAGGAATTAACGTTTTCCTTTGTTTTCGATGACGTTAATCCTTTAGCAGCGGATTTTTTTCTTTTCTTATTTTCTTTTTGGTTCCTAATGACGATAACTCTCGCTGTGCTTACCAGCCAAATTTGAAATATATAATTTTTCAACATTTTCATTAGTCTCTCGATGTCATTAGCCAAGCATACATTTGTTATATAAATTTGTCTATCCAACTTTCTTTCCAATCCGCGGCAGCAGTCTTGCAAACAGGCATAAAAGACTTATCGGCGACTTTTCTAATCGAAACAGGATCATTTTTTATCGCCAATTTTTCTTCTTCTATTTTTCATAACGGCAAATATTATTCTTTACTTCACTGCGGAGTACACTTTACCTTACTGCGGAGATTAAAATAAATTATACATCAAGTGACTCTGCATGAGTGGGTAGGGGGTTAGAATAAAAAGACGATTTTCTAGATAAAAAAAAAAGTAATCCGGTTTTAAGAAAATGCGCGAAACAGAGGTTGCATAAAAAAAAATATTTGAAAAAAAAAATCAAAATTAAGCCTTTTGTATAGTCAAAATCGGTTTATTATGGTAAAACAATATGTTTTTGCATCTAACCAAAAATTAACATATGCAGGTCATTTTCAAAACACTGCTTGTCAAATTTTTCGTCATTCTTTACGATAATTGTTAAATTTGCATAAGATATACATATGAAAAGGATATGATGTTTTGTCAATGCTGGCAATGAGTCACATGTTGAACTTTGAATTTGTACTACAGAATAACTGAATTCAGTTAAAAACTAAACATCTTTGTATCTTCCATTCTAGAACTTCTATATGTTCATATTTTCGATTCTCGCGCAGGGGTCAAATTCTGTAAATATCAAACGGTTACTTATATACTCTCCACACGTGTATACGGTTTAGCGGACAACTGGAACTACAGTCACACTTTACAACAACATAGGCCTATACAATCATGATATAATACTGCAGTAACGCTGTAGTAACAATGCGACAATGACACTTTGATCACTTATTCGAAACAAGTCTCGAAATTGAGAGAGAGATCACAAGAAGACTATATGAGTACATAAATGCAGATTGATTAAGTTCTTTTCAGGGTATCATAACGACCCCCGCCCCTCCCATGCCATCTCCTAATATCATTCCATTCCATTTCGACCTACACCCCAACCCCACCGTAATAAAATGCAAAATAAAATAAAACTGTTAGCAAACTGCTTATCCATTAGATAGCCTGTGTAAGAGCATGTGTAAAAGTAAGTTGGCCTGACGTTTCGATCCTAGCAGGATCTTCTTCAAAGGCTAAAATAATAAAATGCACTTATAGTGTTGTTGCAGAAGACAATGCAGGCTATCCACATATTGCATATCCCAACACCAACACTATTCTAAAGGTAAACCTATATATATTTGAGTACATACCCCCACCCCCCCCCACTCCCTACAAATATCCAGTACTGGCACATCCCAACCCATACAAAGCCTCAACCTCGCTACCTTCAGCTATGAAATATAGCAAATTGCATTGACCTTCAAAATACCCAGAGACCACCGTTTAAAATACAATAAAAGTAAGATGGGACATTTTTAATGAACAAAAACTTCATGGAAAAGCACTTTTCAGGTTATTTTTCTGTTACAAAACTGTGGTACACGTATTCCTATACCCTCTAACTCAGCCCCTGCCCTACCCCCACCCCCCCTCCACCCGAGGTTAACCTTTAATTACTTCATTACAGATTTTACTATCAAGCTAGAAGGTATGAGGTATACCTGTACATCATGGTACTCGGTTTCAACAGATTCAGTACTAAGTCTAAATTAGAGCAACATTGAAACCAAACATTACTCGAACGTATTTCCCCTACTCTGAAGAAGATTTAAAAAATGTGGGTGAACCCTGTCTCAATTCCCAGTAAATTTCTCCCTGATTCCCTGTACCATGTTTAACCTAGTAGCAAAAGTAGCATATGCTACGGCCCCGCATTTTGAAGGAACCAGAGCTAAATGCTTGCACGCTATCTGTTCCGATTCAGTGACTCTACACTTGCTCTATTACTATAGTACTATACTGCTTTCAACTTTTATGAACGACTGATTGTTTAAGGTTAACGATTTTAGCCAATTATCATCTTCGATTGGGGTTATTATTTTAACACAGTAATGAATGGAAGTGTGGTATCTATGTGATACATATAGGACGCATAAATACGAAGATATTTGAACTGAGGTCATGATGTGTATTTTTTTAGGGTCCCTTTATAACATATACTACAGGCCCTGCACTAGCTTCATTCGGCCTTGCTGATTCCGTGTCAAATTTCGGGTCCCATGATATCCTTAGTCCGAGTGTACAGAAAATGGACTCGAGTCTAACACCGGCCTCGTCGGGTAAGTTTCTTCAAGTGTTCCCATTCTCACTAGACTAGATCCTGCAGGGCAATACACGATAAGAATAAATTAAAGCGCTTGGGTGAAACTCGAACGCATGCGCAGTGTAATATCTACTTTTCCTACGTAATCTTTCAATTCCATCATTAATATTAAAAACGATAATTGTCTGTACCTCAGTTAAGTTAAAATGCAATTGCACTTTATTTGAAACCTTGTTCCTTCCCTAAATTTTCTTCCATCCCAAAAAAACAATTAAAAAAAAAAGTCACATAGTTTCTTCAACCTCTAAGACATATATCCCTTACTCCTGTAATGAAATGATCAAAAGTATTGGCCTTATATAATTAGAGGCACACATGCGACCTACTTTTGGACCTGCACATATGTTGTTTTTTTTTTTCTGGTCTTTTTTTTCTTCCGTATAGTGGGTGAAAAGTATATGCAATAATTTTGACAGCTGTTTCTTCGCTTTTAAATTCAGAGAAGACACTAGTTATTATAGGGTATCATACCCTCAATTGTCACCATCTCTCAGGAAATGCCGCCTCGATTGATGTTATGTATGACTATCCTGAATAAATTCGCACCAAAATTGTCCTGCTTTCTACTTCTTCTTGGTTTTCATCCCGGTTCCACTTGATAATTTGAACAACAAGATGACTCGAAAAAGAAAAACTGGAATAAGAGAAAATTACAAGAGGTACAGAACCATCACTTTGGTCCGGTGCTAAGGATTGTAACGTGTTAGATGATAGTCTAACTTCACACCAGATTTTCACCAGGTTGTCTCCGACAATTATTATTTAAGGCCATCGCGAGTGATAAAAGGCGTATTAACAGCAAAAATAAAATAAAATAAATAAAACATAGCATGAAGGAAATAATAAAAAAAACACACCCAACTTTTATGCAATCTCTGAAAAATAAGCTATAACGGGCAACAAGTGTCACACGGGGCCTCTTATTGAGTTAGTCAATGATCTTGTTGTGTACGACTTGGTAAAAAAGAAGAAGTAGAAGAAGGAGAAGAAGAAGAGGAAGAAGAAGAAAAAACAAAATCGGTGAGAAAAGGAGAGGCAGAGAGAGAGAGATGGAGAGTGAAAGAGAACTGGAAAGATGGAGATGTATGAGAAAGAGAAGAAACTAGAGCATATGCATTGTAGTTTGGTCACCCCCGTGGGGTTCATTTCAGCAAAATATGAAGACGAAAATCGATTGCACGAATGGATAATGCAAATTAGGATAATTAATAAATCTCCAATGAGCTTCAGATCTTACATGTTTTTTTTTCTTGAAGTACAAAAAAGTGGTAGTGTTTTTGCGCCAAACAAATTTTTTGGTTAATGAAACTGAATGTGAGGATGTGTGTCTTATATAACTAAAGAATTTGTTTTTTTTTCTGATAAGATTGATTACAATTTTTCCCTTTATTATATTTTATGGATTATTTCAAAACGCTTTAACTCTTAAACCGATACTTTTGAATGTATTTAAATAATTAGAGGAACAGGTGGTAGAATTGAACTGTGCATTATTTGTTTATTTTTTCATTATTTAAAATATATCAATATTAAATGATAATTCTCATAGCTAGATTGCCTTAATTCAATTTGATATTGGAATTTATACAATTAACTCGGCTTGAGGAACTCGGTTAAGTCGTTCGGTTTGAAGAACCAATGTGAAAAAAAGGTTAAAATCTGAAAATTTCCTTTAGATTTTATATCTGTAAAGTAAAACGATTCTGGTTGAAAGTATTTTACTTTTTTTCCGGTTACATTTGTTGTTTGATTTTGTTTTTGTTATTGTCAACATTTTATTACATATCGGATCTGTTTTTATAGGTGACGAACAAAAAAGTTGATGACGTCACATCGGTCTGACTCTTGTTTTTACTTAAATTTACTTGAAATAATCATATATTGGCTCTTCCCCTCCCCCCCCCAAGAAAAATATCCAGTCGTTTTGAAGGCTGGTGGTATTACTTAAAGTAGGTCACATTTATAGTAATTTGAATACAAATGTTGTTGTTGTTGTTTTTTGGATTGTTCATCACAATGAATACAAAAATAATCATTTTAGTCATCTATTTTCATATTTAGAAATCAACTGATCATATTAAGAAATAAAAGTCATGATGTATATTAAGTTGTACACGAACCGTAAATACCGAGAATGCTTAATATTTTCCTGCTTAATGGCGGTTATTGGTGCTATAAAATGTCCATTCCATCACAAGTTTTTTATTTCATTGCTTAAACTTGCTGTGGTTAACATGCATGAGTTGTGTTCCTCCTTCATTTCTCATTTTCTCTCCCCCCTCTAAAAAAAAAAAAAATACCTATTTGATTATACATCCGTAAAATAAAAACGCCGATGTTTTCGTTGAACGAAACGGATGAAAGGTGACACCTACGATTCCCGCCCTAAAATCCACTATTCTCCCCTCGCGCCTGTCACTTTCCCGCGCCTTCTGACGGTTGACGTTACATTTTGCCTGACGCGAGGGGGGTATTGACTTACGAAATATAATCACCAGTAGATGCTTCAAGAGTTCGCTGCGCGCACAATATTCTACTTGAATATCCCCTGGTTGTGTTTGTTCTCATTAAAAAATAGAATCAGTCTGTGTATATGGCTATACGGACCTTCTAGGCTGCAATGAAATTAGCACATTATTAGAACGACCGTGATGTTTTTCATTTTGCCCCAATCATGAATAATAGAAGTAGTAATAATTATAGTAATAATAATAATAATCATATTAATAATAATAATAATGGTATCCATAGGTTATACTGTCGAACTTGAACAAGTCGGAGTAGTGTGACTTTTCCGATATTGATGCGCGTTCACCTTTGACACCATGTAAAGCTATGGTTACGTCATTTAGGTAAAATGGTGTTTGGGCTTAATGGCGTGTATCAATATAACTTGATCTACAGAATTGTGTTGGCAGATATCCCTGACATTAACACGCACAAATAATGAGATGGGGGTTCGACAATGAGATGGGGGGTTCGACAATGAGATGGGGTTAGACAATGAGATGGGGGTTAGACAACGAGGTGGGGGTTAGCCAATGAGATGGGGGTTCGACAATGAGATGGGGTTAGACAACGAGATGGGGTTCGACAACGAGATGGGGGTTAGACAACTAGGTGGGGGTTAGACAATGAGATGAGGGTTTTAAAAGAATATGCTTCTCGTCCAGATAGGTGTCATATTGTCTGCCACGGGAATATCCCTTTTAAAAGAAGTCATAGTTGTGAGGTTGTGACGTCACATGATAATTTTGTATGAAGAGAAATATCACTATGTGTTTACCGTTGTTATTGTCCCATAATTTATTGCGACCTTGGTTATATACCATCCCGTATTGTTGGTCCATTTCATTTATACCTTAATGACGTCATAAACAGCGTCATAACAGAATACACTTCGTTCGTTTCGTTTCCTGCCGTATGTAGGGTATTACGCTGCGGGTTGTCGCATCTGTAAAGATTCAATGCTTTGTATATAGATGGAAACAATTCTTTTAATTTGCTATCAGGACCGCACCCCCTGATCAACCCCCTTTTGAGTTCCCATGAGAAGTGGCCATCTTGTAACGTAGGTTCAACGTACAGAGTGCATATTGACCATTTCCGACGTATATTACTTATGGGTGTAAGCTAATACGAGTCGTCTAATTGCTTTCATGTCCCTTAAGGGGACGTTTATCAAAGAGGAGAACTACTGCAGCAACATACATTGCTCTCTGTGATCTATACTAGCCCGGTTTACGCCTTAAAACCCATTTGATTTTTACTTTCTCTAATCCCGTTTTTTCCTCCCTTTTTATCTCTCTCTTTCTCTTTCTGTCTCTCGTGACTCCGAAAGGAGCACAACTTCAACTTTTTGATTGTAGTGTTAGAAGGTATGTTCACTAGGAAGGAAACACACGCAGGAGCGTGCCAGTGTGCAATTCGTGGAGTAGTGTTACAACTCTACTCCTGCGTGGCGCTTAGCGCGGTAGCTAGGCGGGGTTTCCGATTTCTCCCTCGGGTGGACACCCCGTGGGGAGAGCTCTCGTTCCCGCCTCGGTTGAGTGGTTAGTGTTTTGCTGTACTTCAGCATAAAACAACCGACCGTCAAGGAAGAATGGATTTTCAGCTTACTCTCCCGTCGTCGTTGTCGTCGTAGATATAGTACTTCCCTTGTACCATATTGATGAGTAAGAAATTATCCGCTTCTTAATAAATGACTGAACAGTTTGGAACGCGATAGGGAGGACAATGACAACAAAACAAAGTATTGCTTAATATTGGCATTGCTTCACACTGCCATAATTACAGAAATGACGAATATATATATATATATATATATATATATGTATGTATATGTATATGTATATTTATATATATATATATATACATACATATATATATATATATACATATACATATATATATATACATATATATATATTGACTATACATAAGACTGAATTTATCCCCATTCAGTGTTAACCCTTCCCCTCCCCCAGCCCTATAGGCTACACCATTTCCCACCCTCGTACCCCTAACTGACCCCGCGTACTGGGTTAAGCAGCTTCTGTAAATCCACTGTGCTAACATACATTACTATCTTGGTAAGACATTGAGATATAATTATCATGTTTCAGATACAAGCTGAGCTTGGTGGCAAGTTTTTATCTGTTTTTTCATATTTTGTATTTCTTCAATAATTTATTAAGCTCAAAGACAATGTCTAACTACTGCATTAGTACTCTCTCCTAATGAACATGGAAGACCTCACGCTGTGACGTTATGTGCAAAACAATTACGGTTTTCTTGTGCTCATACCCAGTGTGAGATATACTCCTTCCTCATATAGTAAAGCAAATGCGTGACTAATTTTAAACTTGGCTAAATTGTGTCTGGTAAAGAATATGTTGGCTGTTAAAATCTGCAAAATCGAGAAAAAAATGAATTTGTCTGAAAAATATAAATTCTTGTTCAGTAAGTGTAAATTCGAGGAAAATATTACAGACTACCTACAATATACTAAGAGTGGCCAAATGATATGTTTTATAAGATACAATTTTGACTAAAGTTGACATGAGACCTGAGAGCACACAAAGGGTGTCACGAAAGAGTGACATAACAGTCAGTTTCAAATCATTTTCTTTCAGTTACACATTTTAAGATCTCACTAAATTACTCCGAAATGACTAACTGAGAATAATTTTGCAGGGCCTGAACCTAAAATATTTCTCGCATTGATTTTATTTATTTATATATATACGATTCTTCTTAAGAATGTGAACATTGGAGGCAAAATACCGATGACATTTGAACGAAGAATTATAACTTAAAAGGGTACAGGTATAACAGTTGAATTTCGGAGGGTAGAGGGTGGGAGGAAAGGAAGGACATTTTTACCATCTTTATATAATCAAATAACTTCATAGTCCAAAAGTGGTGAACTCTGGTTCTAAAATATTACAGAATATCTAATAAATAATTTAGTTGTGTATACGAAAAGTTCAAACCAAATGAAGTGGAAAGGGGGAAAAACGTGATGGAATGAATAACTAAGAACAACAAAAATATTGGATATTTCGTAGACGTAAGGATGTAAAAAGATTCATTTAACAATATTCTGTGTCAAAATCGCCCAGTCTTTTTTATCATATCTTTAAGATTTAACGATGACATTTACTCATATTCATACACCCTTCGGAGAGCGTCCATCTGGTTTCACTACAACGGTAAAATCAACGTATACTTGTATCCTCCGTTCTCGCTTGTAGACGTAGTATAAAGACATTGCTCTGTAGGTTTCTTTTCTTTCTCTCTGTTAGTGTTTTCATTTTACCTTAATAACCTTACATTCTCCGTTCGATTCGTTTTATTGGATTCTGTTTGGGCCTTGTAGTCTATTACCTGTGTCATCCCCTGTATTACGGGGCTAACAATTTTACCGGTTTTTTTTTTTATTATCTCTCTTTTGTTTCCATTCTCTCTTCCTCTCTCTCTCTACTTCTCTTTATTTTTCCTGTATCAAACATTGCCCCCTCTCTTTTCTCGACAAGTCACTGTTAGCGACGAAGACCTAACAAGATTAAAAGTTGCACAAGATGAGAAATCACGTTGGGTTTTTTATTAGACGTCGAGTCTTTTAATAACACCTCCTAGCCGTAATTCCCCCACTTCTAATTTCCTGACGGAACTTGGAGTGGTTTTTAGTACGGTCTCATTCATCAAGTTTTCTTTTTTTTTCTTGGGAGACTGACAGAGTAAACAGATCTAGTGAAAACAGTTGATCATTGATTAAAATTGAAAGAGAGGGACACTGGCCTGCATGCCTTGTGATTCTCTATATAACCTTTTGCAGAGTCGAGAGACTAAACCAGATTAATTAGTAAACGATTGAAATATCTCAAAACATGGTCTATGCATGCAACAGGATGTCAAAGGTTAGCATGACGGATGAGGGGTGTGGGGGGGGAGGGGTTATAGTGCGTGTTTATTACGTCACATTTACCAGACTTTGTACAAACTACATGTCATTGTTTGTCCATTGTTGTTGTCCTATTCTAAGAGACAAAAGATACATTGCTGTTAGCAAGACTATGTATTAAAAGAGAACAATAATTTCATTTATCCATTTCATATCCAGGACTGGCAGTTATTTGTACGATACTTAGCAGCCACGTGTGCATGTGGGAGAAGCCGAAAGGCATCAACAATTTTGGCTAATTTTGAATTGTTTTTATATTTTGTTTAACATTTGGGAGAGAATTCAGACGGAAAACAGTGGACTTCTCGTGAATGAGAAATGCAAACTTACTTTAGTGTTCCAACCCACGACCTCCCACATGCTATAGACTTCACTGGTTCTATTACCAGCGCTTTCATTTCCAATAATTTTATCCAGGAGTGGACCGTTATACTCAGAGGTGTAGCTATGGGTTTCAGTTACCACGGCTCAAGAGGTGTATAGCTGGTACTCCTCACCTAAACGTTATCTTTATCTAACTTGCACTAGACACAAAGCCAAACCTGTACAAGAAAAGACAAAGAAAAAATGGTGTCTGCTTATCTTACTTGTCTATAGTAAATGTGATCTTTTGACTCAAAATGTCGGACCTATAAACTCTTGAGGGCCATTGGATATTGTGAACGTCTATTGCTATAGATCTGTGGTTACATCTGAAAATACAGTTTAAGATCGATATACCCGGTTACATCAGAAACAAACCTCCTATGGTTTAATTAACATTATGAAATAGGCCTTTCGGGTATTACAGGTGTTGTATTTTCGTGTTTAAAGTAATGAACTATAAGTTATGTACATTCATTGTGTACACATGTGCTTTAAAAGTTGTTGGCATTACGATGTAAAAGAAATGGAATGATCTACAGTATTCACCATAAAGATACTGCAAATCGCAATAATGATTACTATATAATGATTACAGATTTGAACGTACTATAAATTTAAACAACGGAAGAAGTTTTTGGATACTCGTTGAGTTCCTTCATATGATTTTTTTAAAATTCGTTTCATACTTTTGCGTGACTGTATTGATATATGCGATCATTACACGGTGTTGTCCATTAAGGGAAGGGGGGGGGGGGGGGAGGGACTCTAGCATATCCAGTACAAGACGTACATGAATAGGTTGCTCTGATATAGGTTGCTGGGATGTAGGTTGCTGGGATGAATGCTGCTGGGATGTTGGCTACTGGGATTTAGGCTGCTGGGATGTAGGATACTGGGATGTAGGCTGATAGGATGTAGGCTACTGGGATGTAGGCTGCTGGGATGTAGGCTACTGGGATGTAGGCTGCTGGGGTGTAGGCTACTGGGATGTAGGCTGCTGGGATGTAGGCTACTGGGATGTAGGCTGCTGGGATGTAGGCTACTGGGATGTAGGCTGATAGGATGTAGGATACTTGGACGTAGGCTACTGGGATGTAGGCTACTGGGATGTATGCTGCTGGGGTGTAGGCTGCTGGGATGTAGGCTACTGGGATGTAGGCTACTGGGATGTAGGCTACTGGGATGTAGGCTACTGGGATGTAGGCTGCTGGGATGTAGGTTGCTGGGATGTAGGCTGCTGGGATGTTGGCTACTGGGATGTAGGTTGCTGGGATGTAGGCTACTGGGATGTAGGCTACTGGGATGTAGGCTACTGGGATGTAGGCTACTGGGATGTAGGCTGCTGGGATGTAGGTTGCTGGGATGTAGGCTGCTGGGATGTTGGCTACTGGGATGTAGGCTACTGGGATGTATGCTGCTGGGATGTAGGCTGCTGGGATGTAGGCTACTGGGATGTAGGCTACTGGGATGTATGCTGCTGGGATGTAGGCTGCTGGGATGTTGGCTACTGGGATGTAGGCTGTTGGGATGTAGTCTGTTGGGATGTAGGTTGCTGAGATGTAGGATATTGGGATGTAGGCTACTGGGATGTTAGCTACTGGGATGTAGGCTGATGTGATGTAGGTTGTTGGGATGTAGCTTGCTGGGGTGTAGGCTGTTAGGATGTGGGCTACTGGGATACGGGATACTAGGATGTAGGTTACTGGGATGTATAGGCTGCTGGGATGTGGCCTGATGTGATGTAGGCTGCTGGGATGTAGGTTGCTGGATGTAGGTTGCTGAGATGCAGGCTACTGGGATGTTGGCTACTGGGATGTTGGCTACTGGGACGTAGGCTATTGGCATGTATGCTACTGGGATGTAGGCTGCTGGGATGTTGGCTACTGGGATGTAGGCTATTGGGATTTAGGCTGCTGAGATGTAGGCTATTGGGATGTAAGCTACTGGGATGTAGGCTATTGGGATGTTAGCTACTGGGATGTTGGCTGCTGGGATGTAGGAAACTGGAATGTAGGGTGATAGAATTTACAATGCACTGTTGTATGATGTGCTATGTAGGAACCAGTAGGTGTATGTAGTACAGAATGCTAGGAAGAAAGATGCTATATTATACTAAAGTGTAGGGTGCAGGGTGGTTGCATGTTGGCTACGTATGACTAACAACCAAATAGTTTGATCCCGTCTATCGATATAGAGTAGTACAGGGTGGTTGCATGTTGGCTACGTATGACTTACAACCAAATAGTTTGATCCCGTCTATCGATATAGAGTAGTACAGGGTGGTTGCATGTTGGCTACGTATGACTTACAACCAAATAGTTTGATCCCGTCTATCGATATAGAGTAGTACAGGGTGGTTGCATGTTGGCTACGTATGACTTACAACCAAATAGTTTGATCCCGTCTATCGATATAGACGTGATCAGAGCTAGTTCTCGGCAGGTACTAACATGAAATACTTCGTTTGGGATATTAACCTATAACCATGAAAGGAAAATTAATATCAAGATAAAACATTTTTTTATATACTTAAAAAGAAATCTCGTCCCCCTCATATACCTTCTTTTCCTTTTCTCAACAAAAGCAGTAAATTTAGCTACAAACTTGTTTATGTTTACCCCTGTTGTATATTTGAACTTGTCTCCACTGCCGTTTGAAATGACAAATTTGGACAAAATCATGATGGACAAGTTCTAAATTAAAGATCGACACACCGTTACCAAAAGAGCATCGACCAATCAACCGTAATGTGCACGCTCGTAAACCCCCGAGAAAAGTATCCGCGGAATGAGAGTTTTATTGCAACTTGTTGCCAAGAATTTTTGTTTCAAAAGGTCAAGTTTCGTGAAAGAAATTTAAGGATATAGGTCGTGAAAAGGTGTTTTAATGAGATTGGAGGCCTGTGGACTGGATTCTTACCGTCATCATTCTTATAGGTTTTTTGGTTTTAGGAAGAAAAAAGGGGGGTTGAGATCTCACTACGAAAATGGTCTCAGTACAGCCAGTCGCAATATCTTAAAATATGAGGCATTTAATAGCCGTAATTGTCGGCGATCATTCTGAACAAACGGCTTCGTGTGTCAAACAAAGGCTTTGATAGTAAAAGCCATAAAATAAAGACGTTTAACACCACAGTGATTAGTGAAATTGTTCCCATCAGTCACGGCTGATGTGAGGTTGTCTCCTTCCGCCAAAAAAAGAAAAGAAAAGAGGGGTTTCTTGGTACTTCGGATTCGATGTTCCGATGACACATGTCAGTATCTAGTGTGACAGTCAAGTCAAATGTACACAAATGGTGATGGTTGAAGCTATATGAAAACGTAACCTAACCTAATCCAGTGTTGACCTGTATAGCTTACATTTCTATCTGCAGAACAAGGATTTATATGAATATATTCATCATATGAAAAGCGGTTTAATTGAGACTAAAAAGATTTAAAATAAGCGAAATACTGTCCAATAGATGAAGATCTTTAAAACAATCACACACACACACAACACAGACATACAGACACATACAGATATTACAGTTACTGGAGTTGTTTATATGAGAAGTAAACATTATTGTTATTTTGTCGAATAGTTTTGTAATTTCAAACATTTTTCTATGCCTCACACATGCATGTGATATTGCCGTGTTTGATGGGAGTATGCCTTTAAGCATGTTATTCTTGATGAGAGTAGCCATTACCATTAACATGCTCATCTGAATGTGAGTTTCCCTTTAACATGCTTGATGGCAGTATGCCTTTATCTTTGATGAACGTGTGCCTTTAATATGCTTTGCTTGGTGGGAGAATGCCGTTAACATACTATGCTTGATGAGAGACTGTCTTTAACATACTATGTTGAATGGGAGAATGCCTGCAATATGTTATGTTGATCAGAATATGTCTTGTTATAAGCATATATCATTCCTTACAAATAATATAATTGATGAGCGTTTGTCCTTAGTTCGCCACGATTTATAAGAATATGCTTTGAACTTATGTTGGGTCTAACCCACACTCTACATCATTGCTTCCCTCCCTCCCCACCGCTCCCTCTTATCAATGTACCCTAAAACTGAACAAGCAACTTGATCCACTTATTCTCAGTGTTCTCCAATGGCAAACGCAAAATATCTGTGATTTTTGTCCCAATATTAAACTATCAATGAAAATGATTTCCTATGTACAGTGTTGAACTGGGAGTCAACAAAGTATGAGTTCCGCGAAAAGTAGGGTATGAAGATTAAACAGGTAAACATGACGTAATTCATTGTTACGTCATTCTTCTCCAACTTTCTTACATCGCTCGATTTACGAATGACTGAACCAAACGGCAGGTGCACGTGAGAGGGCGCTCATCCTCAGCAAATTGCAACTTCTTCGCCGCTCATGCGAGATGCTGAGCTGAGCATTTCTGACAACCGTTTCTGCATGGCAATTTGCTGTAACATTGCTTCTCTGACATTCTGAGCATTATTCATCGTGAGGCACGTGAGACTATCCAAGGAGAATATTAACCTGCAGTGTGTACTTCGTGCACCACGTGTTAGGGTATATATGGACTGCTATAGTGATGGGGATAACGTTATTGGGGGTGTGGGTGGGGTGGGGGAGTTACTGAAAATGGAAACAATTGATCGAATATTTATTTGTGTTTTACAGATATAATTTCTGAATCACTAGAATTTTGTAGCTTATCAGTATTGCCATTAAATCGGCTAGAAAGTAAACAAAATGGTCAATCGTTCTCATATTTCAAAAGCATTTATCTGCCATCCTTAAAAAAATTGGTTTTATCTCGCTGACACAGTTAATAATAATTTAAACTCAATAAAACCTTCAAGGGCATTATTTTTGGAATCTTTTTAACAACATAAGCAGAATAAAAATGTTCTTAGTACCTATACTAATGATCGTTGAAAACTGCATATAATTTTGATTGTAACCAGTCGTATTTTTGACCAAGCTATCTACTATTCAGAAGTTCAGCGACCATTTTTATGCTGGGGTGGGGGGGGGGCTGATATTATATGTCGTCAAGGGGAAATGGTCTTTCTATAAGTTGTGGTAGTGCGCCGGGAGGATTCGTGGATGCTAAATGGTGCTATATTTTGCAACTTTTGACACACTGTTCAGGAATTTGTGACTTGTTTAGGTTGTACCGCACATTTTCATGTCATATATATCTCTGTACTGATGTGTACCGTTTTCTTCGTTATTAATGTTCCGTCTGCTAGTGGGTGAAGGATGGGGCTGACTCCCCCCCCCATGATTTGATTACACATTTACCCCCTGGTACTACTTGCACATATATGGACAGCCCTGAATCTGATGAGAGATCTTTGCGATTACAACCGTTCTAAACAGTCAGATAAAAACCCCTTCTATACAATATAGAAAACGTTTGTAACTCACAAGTTGTATATAAAAATGTTTGTATTTTGGTCAACAATTTGACCAACCCTAACAAGTATTGCCTCCAAAACAAGATTGTAATCGGCCAAACCAAACACGTCCTTCTTGTCCAAAAGCTTTGTTTCTCATAAAAGTGATTGTTTAACAGTAGAGTGATTAATGAATCTAATACTCAATATTTTGTCGCTCAGATACCTTTTCATACCAGTGTTAATTACATGCTCCAAGACTTCGTATTTAGTTCATTATTTGAAATGAAATGATCGGTGACGAAAATAAGCTGCATTGATTACAAGAGTTTCACTAATTAAATAAGATTAGCTAATAATCTGCTATATCTTATTCTGTTTCTGCCTCTCTTTCTCTTCTTCTTCTCCTACCTTAAAATGTGTTACCTCATAATGACGTCATAAGTAATTAACATACGTACACCTTGATGAATTGGTACATGTATATACCAACAGTTCGTGATTGACAAAGTGAAAGTATCCTGACATTATCTATCCCCTGTTTCGTCGCCACTATCTTCGTCTGTCAATTTTTCAGCGGAATTTTAGTTTTTTCATTATCGTTTACATCAGAACGCTTGGGTTATCTTGAGGTCTCTTGGTCATCAGTGAGGTTAAAAGAGCGAGATGAAAATCGAAAAACCAAAAATAAAAAAATAAAAAAGATGAAATCGCTGGAAACCTGCAGCCTACTAGCGGAACATTTGCAGCTTAAAAAAATGACGGCCTTGGATGCGCGGCGCGAAAAAAAAGAAGGCAAGAAAAAGGAAGAGTACCTTGCAGTAGAAAAAAACTTCATCGCCCCCATCTGTTCTCTACTATGCTTGTTAAACACTCCTTTTACTTCTAACCTGACAATTCTTCCTCTAGCCTGAGGCTTCCATCCCTCGGGGCCGCTCTCGTTCTACCTCAACGAACACTACTGCATCGCAAATACGAATTTAGCTCAAGTTCACTTGTTCTTCTTCTTACCGGTCACCCATTCGCACGGCGAGGGGAGGAAAGCTATACGTGTGTAAAGATAACATTTATTCAACAAATTTGATTAATCGACCGTCCGTCCAAATAGATTTTTCTCGATCGATTTCAAAGTCTTTTTTTTTTCTGTTTCTCCTTTCTTCGGTTTTAGTTTGTCTTTTTTTTGGGTTTTTCCTTCTTCCTATTCATCGCCTTCTTATCCAAACTCTGTCACTAACAATTTAGCTGTTACAAGGTTATTTGGGCAAGGTATGTATAGATATATAGCCGTATATACTACGCATTATGTAATGACCTCTGATATATATAGATACATACATACACACATACACGCATACATACATACATTTATGTATATATATAATATATATGTAATATATATATATATATATATATTTATATATAAATATTATATATCCACAAATATATATATATATATATACATATATATATATATAAATGAAAATCGATTTTCATTTATATATATTCATTTGCCTTTGTCATTTACCTCCATTGCATATACATATATATATATATATATATATATATATATATATATATATATATATGAAAATCGTAATGAGTTGGAAAAGCGGGAGGCCCGTGGTTCGAATCCCGGTGGAGGCTGAAAGTTTTTTCACTGTTCTTGATTTTCCAACTCATTACGATTTTCATTTATATATATTCATTTGCCTTTGTCATTTACCTCCATTGCATATACATATATATATATATATATATATATATATATATATATATATATATATATGAAAATCGTAATGAGTTGGAAAAGCGGGAGGCCCGTGGTTCGAATCCCGGTGGAGGCTGAAAGTTTTTTCACTGTTCTTGATTTTCCAACTCATTACGATTTTCATTTATATATATTCATTTGCCTTTGTCATTTACCTCCATTGCATATACATATATATATATATATATATATATATATATATATATATATATATATATATATATATATATATGAAAATCGTAATGAGTTGGAAAAGCGGGAGGCCCGTGGTTCGAATCCCGGTGGAGGCTGAAAGTTTTTTCACTGTTCTTGATTTTCCAACTCATTACGATTTTCATTTATATATATTCATTTGCCTTTGTCGTTTACCTCCATTGCATATATATATATATATATATATATATATATATATATATATATATATTTGTGGATATACAATATGTATATATATAAACATATATATGTTTATATATATACATAATATATATCCACAAATATATATATATGTTTATATATATACATAATATATATCCACAAATATATATATATATGTTTATATATATACATATTATATATCAACAAATATATATATATATGTATAGAAAGTTTATCGTTAATTTTACAATGATGTATTGTTCATTGATGAAGTACATTCTATAGGCCTGTCATTGTATACGCTACCGTAAACGACAATGTTTACTCAACGTTAATGTTATCAGCACTGTTCGCTTGGCTACAGAAATTATGCAGAAAACTTTGACATTCTGCGATCTTGATAAAATAGAAATAGTTATTGTCAAGAGATGTTTATTATAACCTATAAGATCAAAATGCCACAAAGAGGAAGAATTTCACCTGCATGCGAAAAGGTTTCAAGCTGTTATTATTTATATTTGTCATTTTGTTTTCTTCTTAAATGATACAATATCTGACAGAATAAGGCATTTCTTATCAAATATCATGATTTATGAGAATCATACCTGTAGTGAATGTTTGTTTGTTTGTATCCATAGAGACGTCATCATACTTAGCGGGAATAAACACTGTTCATTGAAAAACATCTTAAACATCAAATATATGCATTTACATATATTGTTCACGTTGTTTAATAGCACTATAATTATACTATGTATTTAAAATTGACGATCATTAACAGCATAATGTATGCATGATCTGTAAAGAATAGAATGTGTTAAGATAGAAACAAAAAGTTAACAAAACAAAAACCGGTGATTACGGTAATATAAATACATTCAAGATGACAACACATGTGAAATTGGCCCAGGACCAGTTCATGCCGTGGTTGTTATTTTTTCGTTGTTTCGTAACAATCCTTCACATGAACTCAAAGAACAGATCGGGAACTCAGATGTCGCCATGATAGTCAAACTCATTACACAACTGTTTAGTAGTATTAACACATACAAAACACAATACTGAGTTCATCATTATAGTCTCCTTCAAACTCACTATACAACTTTGTAGTAGTATTAACACATACAAAACACAATACTGAGTTCATCTTTCTTGTCTCATTCAAACAGAATATATAACTTTATACTCATATTATCACATTTTAACCAATATACTGGATTCATCATTCTAGTCCCCTTCAAACTCAATATACAACTTTATAGTAGTACTATCACATATAAACACAATACTGAGTTCATCATTCTAGTCTCCTTCAAACTCACTATACAACTTTATAGTAGTACTATCACATATAAACACAATACTGAGTTCATCATTCTAGTCTCCTTCAAACTCACTATACAACTTTATAGTAGTACTATCACATATAAACACAATACTGAGTTCATCATTCTAGTCTCCTTCAAACTCACTATACAACTTTATAGTAGTACTATCACATATAAACACAACACTGAGTTCATCATTCTAGTCTCCTTCAAACTCAATATACAGCTTTATAGTAGTATTATCACATATCAACACAATACTGAGTTCATCATTCTAGTCTCATTCAAACACAATATATAACTTTTTACTAATATTATCACATCTAAACACAGTATACTGGGTTCATCATTCTATAGTCTCCTTCAAACTCAATATACAACTTTAAAGTAGTATTAACACATACAAAACACAATACTGAGTTCATCATTCTAGTGTCCTTCAAACTCAATATACAGCTTTATAATAATATTATCACATATAAACACAATACTGAGTTCATCATTCTAGTCCCATTCAAACACAATATATAACTTTTTACTAATATTATCAGATCTGAACACAGTATACTGGGTTCATCATTCTATAGTCTCCTTCAAACTCAATATACAACTTTATAGTAGTTTTAACACATACAAAACACAATACTGAGTTCATCATTCTAGTCTCCTTCAAAGTCAATATACAGCTTTATAGTAGTATTATCACATGTAAACACAATACTGAGTTCATCATTCTAGTCTCCTTCAAACTCAATATACAACTTTATAGTAGTATTATCACATCTAAACACAATATACTGGGTTCATCATTCTAGTCTCATTCAAACACAATATATAACTTTTTATAAATATTATCACATCTAAACACGATACTGAGTTCATCATTCTAGTCTCTTTCAAAATCAGTAAACAGCTAACAGTAATATATAGTATATATACATATATATAATTGAAATCGTATAGTAACCCAGAAAAAATTCCAGCCTCCACTGGGATTCGCACCCGGGCCTCCCGCTTTACATGCGAACACCCTAACCACTAGGCTATGGATGCTGATTGTATGTCCAGAGGTTCCAAACCGGTGAGGAAGGTCGTAATTCCACTGTAGGCGTTTGTCACCTGTATCGAAACATACTAGTTCTCTTTTGGTGACATATTTGCCTTACTCTAGAGATCAAACGTGATGCTAACCAACTCGTAATCATTTGTGATTCCAAAAGCCTGATCTAAAAAGAGATACTTTGAACAGACTTTTAACGACAAAGGCAAATGAATTAATATATAATTGAAAACGTAGTAAGTTGGAAAATCCAGAACAGTGAAAAAACTTCCAGCCTCAATGCATTTTACTCTTTATTTAAGTTACAGATATCATTATCATCATTGTCTTCTATGCTTTGGCGTTAAACAGCGTAAAATAAAACTGTAAACATGGAAGCAGAATCATGAAAATTTGAAAGTATTTGAATAATCAGTGTTGATGACCCTATTTTTTTTTTCTTTCTACGTATGTAGTTGTAAAGAATTGGGATAATTGCTTTGATATACTAGCTCCTCAAGTTCGAAATTTAAATGTTCATCAAGTGCCACGTGGCATGATAACTGAAGCCATCACCTATCGTAATCAGAATCATTTCCGATACCGCATCTGGCCGTTACGAATTACCAGACTGTCGCGGTCAGATAAAATGACAACCGTTGTGTCAACCGTTGTATGTTGTGTGTCGAGCAGAACAAAATAGTACTTCCTTAGAAACGAAAAAAAAACGGTACTAAATAGAGGACGCTATTGCAAAATAAACCATTCACATAAACTTGTGTCTACTTATTATATACGTGAGCTACATTGTGGTTCGCTTCATGTTACATGGAGATCTAAGGAAATCTTTTGAAAATCTATTTAATTCATTGGGAATAAATCTCTTTTAAGACAGTTAAGAAAATAAACAATTAAATGTGGAATTTTTTCTAGATTTTTTTAGATCTACTTTGGAGAAAAAGTAACGTTCAACGTAATATGTTACCTTTCAATTATTCACTTAATGTTAAATTCATGATTAATTTCAAGCTATTATTCAGCTTTTTGTGTCTTTGGTCTGCCTAATTGACCGAATATTTAGCAAAGGTTGCAATGGATCAAACTAAGACACCATTAAACAGTCGTAATCAAACTTATTTCAACAAATAGGACACGAAATGCATCAAAATGGCTTCTTAGTTTAACAGTATAAAAACTGTCATTTAAACTTGGTTTCAAATGATAAGAGAGAAAGGATTTATGATTTGATAGAACTCATATTAAAGAATTGAAACATTTTTCTTTCTTTCAATACAGTGTCCTCCAGTTTTGTAACTAACTTTTCCTTTCGTGAAGGTTTTTTTTTTTGTGTGTGCTTTCTTCCTCACTTTCATTTCTAATTCCCCTTTTCCGGTTACATTTTAGGCAACACAACTCAGAGTTATATTACAGGCGTGCCACCTGTTTAAGTAAGTTAATTTCCCATCGCAGCTGTATGTAAATATAGGCTAAACGTTGAATATGAGAAAGAGAACCCGACATACCAATTCCTATTTCTGGAAAGCAACTGGAAGGGCATTTTTGGGCATTTGCATCTATTTTACGGGTTGTTTAAGAATGAACCAAAGTTAAAAAGTTTATGCTCGTGTCATGTATAGAAAACCGTATTCAGCCACGAAGTATATAGTCTTTTGGATTCATTCGTTTATTTCAACAGCCATTCCGCCATGCACCAGCGGGACTAACATCACTAATTTTGGAAACCCCAAAAAATAGAGGTAGTTTGTTTGCTTGTGGATAAAAAATGATGAATATATATCATAAAAAGTCTTCAGTTTGGGATGTACTTTGAAAAGATTAAATGTTTGGTATATGCTAATTCATGATTGTTAAAGTTGGGGTTAGAAGTTGGATGAGCTTGGGGGTAAAGATCCATCATTTCTCACCTTTCAGTCAATATTTAGGTTGTAATAGAAAACATGCCCCATACAGTCCACTAGAAATTGTGTTAGTAAACCTCAATTTATCTTCATTCTGTATTTACTGAAGAAGGATTAAGCAAACAAAACTGAAACAGGTGTGTATAAGTGCCAAGCAGTTTGTAAAAGATTCGTCATAGCAAAAATGAATCAGTTTATTTAAAGTTGACTTCATATTTCGACGCACGTATGAAGGAATTTTATGCAATAGCAATACTCTCCATATTGTTAATTTCCAATATTTGCTAAGGCCATTTCGAAAACATGTGCCATTTCCGTGAGTTAAAAATGTAATTTTTCTACCAAATTGACCATCTATTCACGACTCCACCCTCTTTTTAACCCTCCCAACCCTACCCCACCCGTACCCTACATCCCACCTACATACCCACATATGTGCGTGGCTCATCTTGCCCTCTGTATTTAGGATAGAAAAAGTCAACCTGTGTATCATAATATGTATATATATATATATATATATATATATATATATATATATATATATACATATACATATACATATACATATATATATATATATATATATATATATATATATATATATATATATATATATATATATATATCAGGCAATAACATAATGACAAATATATTCGATATTCGCTTAGTTCACTCAGGTGGTGACATACTCCACCCACTCATAAACTTCTTAGTTGCCTCTTCTTTCGTATGCTACAACCTGACAACGCATAAATCTTTTTGTGTATATATTATATGATTGTGCAAGACATTAAAAAGAAACTCAAGAAGAAAATGGATATTTAAAATATGAATATTTTTATCACAATTAATAGATTGAAAATATTATGTCATATCTCCTTGAGTTCATTATACGTTGCTTTTCTTATTCGTTTCTAAAATGGAATGTATATACATTTTAGTAATTTTATTGGTGGGCGTAAAAGTTAGGGCAATGTCCAATGAATATTCATTATTGCGATTTTGGGATTTGGGAGGTCAGATTGAATAAAAACATAGTCAATACTTAAAAGAGATATCTTAGAAAGGCATTTCTCGGGAGATTCGTCACCACCCTTCGTTGGAAACAATTCACTCAAAGTTTGTAATAAATTTCAACAATGTTAATAGTTTCATTTTGATTAGCCTAAGATGCTTTACAAATTTGTCTTTTAAAGTTTCAGTTTTATGCATAGATTCTAACTGATTCATATGTTTACGCTTTCGAGTATTCGTTAATGAATGATATAGGCTTGAAACAACTTGATCGTCGGTCGTTGTGACACTGGAGGAAACCATAACACTTTACCCTTTGCACTTAAGGTATATATATTCAGTTTTTTTTTTGGCGCGCTTAAACTGCGTAAACAAGTTGTGTCGTCTGCGTTTGTTTATACTGGTATTTTTACTAGTGAATTGTCGTTAGGGATTATGGGAAACGATTGCCCTGGGGTACACCCTTGCCTCTCGAACCAGTCAAAATGTTTAGCGAGGGTGTGTTTGATTGGTGTGAAGACCCTAAGGGTACAAATGATGTAACGATGAGTAGCTCTTGCTTGTACCACGTGTGTCCGAGAGGGATAGGGCAAAAAATAGAGCAATTGGGTTTCGGAAAATGGGAAGAAATAATTGAAGCGTACTCCTTGTCAATTGCTTGTTCCTTTGAGATGAAAAGTTTTCTTTACAAAGACCGACACCGCATTACGTGTAATAAGGTTAAAATTGCGACCTGCTTCGATGACGGAATCAGTGACGTCATCTTACTGTATCATCAAACATGGATGGGTTAACAGGGATTTTTCCATTCCTCTTTGTTATGTAAAAGGAGAGCAGATATTTTCGAATTAAGAAAAGGTTCTGTGTAGGTATGTAAAGAATTTCAATTAGTTTCAGCTAGAGGTGTACGGTACGTGAATGGCCAAATACGAATAATCAACTAGATATTATAAGACCACTAGTTGATGTTAAACATTTAATTATGCCAAACCGGCTCTCCATAATCATCGTCATCATTTTGTTATGTTCGTCTGGCACCCTATAGAGTATAATGGGTTGCTCTAAGGATCCAATACAGTCGATGTCATCTTATTCTGAGGAAATGTGTATGAGCACTTCAAAGTTATTCATCACAAAACTCGTTACTTAATAAATTAATATTTTTATGGGATAACCTAGAAATTCGTTTCAGTTCATCTTGAACTGCATGTAAACTCAGACATGAACTCCAGGTCCATGAACTCAACATTCTATTCCATTCCATTCTACTTCATTCCATTCTACTCCATTCTATTCCATTCTATTCCATTCTACTCCATTCTACTACATTCCATTCTACTCCATTCCATTCCATTGTACTTCATTGTACTCCATTGTACTCCGTTCTATTCCATTCTATTTCATTCCATTCCCTTCTATTCTATTCCGTTCCATTCCATTCTATTCTATTCCGTTCCATTCCATTCCATTCCATTCCATTCCATTCCATTCCATTCCATTCCATTCCATTCCATTCCATTGTACTTCATTGTACTCCATTGTCCTCCGTTCTACTTCGTTCTATTCCATTCCACTACATTCTATTCTCTTCCATTCTATTCCATTCTATTTGTTTTCATTTATTTATTTTATTTATTTTTATTTTTAAAGAAATCTCTTGCAAATATAAAATAAAAAAACTGACCGTTTTTCCTTTCAATTTTTCTTTATTCTATAGTCATCAAGATAACATGGATATTTACATAAACAAAGCAACTCTTGCACCTAATTTTAATTATTATACTGTTATTGTATTGTCTCAACTTCTATACCTCACTGTATTGACTGTACATCCATTCAAACATTGGCATAACCACTACATGTACTGTCAACAAGGTATTACATATTCCTAAGCACACCAGTATGCCAACATTTTCTTCTCATTATTCCGTTATTTTTTTCAATGCGACTGTTTCAAACGTTTGTTACCATGGTGATATCTGCATCTTAATTTATTGCCCCATTTAAATTCAACTTCGATTTTTTTTTTTTTTTTGGAGGGTTCATTTGGGATCAATTTATAAAAAACAAATTGCCAGTAACTGTTTGGAATTGAGTTGTTTTTATATATATTTGATTGTTATAATCACGACAATAACACACATATAGATATATAGGTTTTAATTACATTACAGTTTAGTCAGTGTGCAAAATCGTGTTTGCCTCTAGATTTAATTATGTAATTGAATAAATAAAGGTTTTACGGCTTATTTGTGAAAGATTTAATCAAGTATTGATATATCAATCAGGCAGACAAACCAAATTGTAGAAGAATTTATTGATTTCTAAATTGAAAAATAAAATAAAAAATCGTACGATATGCATTGGAATTGTAAATCAAATTGCGCGATGTACACTTACCTAGCTTCAAGTCAGCGATGTACATAAATATGGTGAAAAAAAGAAATATGTTTCTCTTTCATTGCTAAGATTTGGGGAAAAAATATCAAAACGTGTGATATGAAATACACTGCAAGTTAATTGTAATTGCAGAATTATAAAATTGATAATAGTCATGAATACGAAAACTTAAACAAGAATGATTAAATACCTTTTTAAGTTCTTTAAGAAAAATACACGGATTAAAAATGTCAGTCACAAATTGCTTGAAATGATATGAGAATTTCTTCTGACGTCACTATAATAATTGCTTATTATGAATAATTAAATTTTGTGATTTTACAAACTGATAACGAGTTAACATTTTCAACCATATTTCTGCTTGCGAAATGGCGTCTTCTAGTGCTGCATGCAATGTTATGCAATCAACTTAGGATTAACTTAGGATCTGTTTGTAACAATTTTTGTAATGAAATGTTCACTCAGTTTGATTGAATTAGCTCAAAAATGAATATAATAAATACGGAATATGCATTATTAATCCTTTCCTTATTTTCGTATGAAAAAGAGGGGCGTACTTGTTTAATAAGTCTCTAACGTCAACAGTGAAGAACATAAGTTAAGAATGAAAGATAATTTCATTTATGATCAAAATAACATATGACATCTTGTGTGATAACAAAAACTCACAATAACAACAAAAAATCGTTAGTTTTGTTTAAATCGATAAGCATCAACAGCACAATGGCCGTTTAAAGGCCAATAAAATATATGGGTATTCAGTGTTTCCTACATATCATGACTACACTTACTCTTGAGAATAAATTTAACTTTCATTCATAACTATTTTAATCAACTCATGATAATGATTTTCTTTATTACAATTTGTGTTACCTTATCCTTTGGAAAATGCGTGTTTTTGATATTTTCATTTCTGCACAAAAATTCTAAATTGAAAAGTGAAAAAGGAAAGATTCATGAAAATAGTCAGGGGCGGGTTTAAATGTGTGAAAAGTGGCCGGTGGGGGGGGGGTGGTTAATTCTTGGGGAGGGATCTAAGGTCCTCTTTGAGATACATTTGGATTTGTAAAGCCCCCAGATGTAATATGGTACAATATTTATACGTCAATTCCAAGTCTCAGTTTTGTATTTGAAAATGTAATTATGCTTTCGGCATAAAAGTGTTGCTAGATTATTAAGCGACATAAAAAGTAACAAATGGATTGAAATAAGGATTGTCAGAATGGGTCGATCTTTTTTATAGCCTGTGTAATGGAATTATGAATAAGTATAAAAGTATCGCAGAGTTGTCTATATTGCTGTGGCATAACCAACCAAATGATACCGACCGAATTGGGTAAAAAAGCCAACTCAATGTCTGGGAAAAAGTGGGGTCGGGGTAAAGTACCCCCCCCCCCCCGTAATCCCGCCTATACAAATAGTGTTAACTATTACAGGATAGTATATTTTTTAGTTTGTTTTTCTTACTTAAGCAGAAATAGATAGAAGGATACAAATGTGATTGATTTTCGTTTTCATTAGTTTGATTTATTTGTTATTAATATTTGGTAAAAACTATTTCTCAATGAGTCGGCCTTCGATATGTTTAATGGCTGGCTTGAGAAATGATTATCCCGCGTTGCAAATTTTTCATAGCCGAAAATTGGAAAATAAACAGACTAAAATTAAACCTTATTATGTTTTAGTTTTGTAAGCAGATGACAATACATCTAAAGATATTTTAACCTTCTCTCGGAATTATAATAATCACAAATCATACTGAAGTTGAATCTTTCAATTTGAACAAACTTAAAAGTACTTATTATGCAACTTATCGAATTTAGAATATAAATTTATATAAATGTATAAAAAAACATTTTTTTCAACATCCTTATATTCCATGATTCAATACAAATATATATAATTCAGTATAAATACAAAATATAATGCTGAAAGAATAAACAATATAACATTTTTCTTTTATTAAATATTAGTTTGAATACCATAAATTGATTAAATGAGATTTGCACAGTTTTATGACTATTTTGTTGCATATTAATCAGTTTTATTATATATTTTCTCTATATGTAGAAATTACATTGTTATCTCTATCATTGTATAAAATAGAAATACAAAAGTAATTCAGTTTAAAATTAATTTTATTTAATAATATATTCTAAACGTTTCCTCCTTATTCCGTAGCCTTCTTTTTAATGAAAATTATTTATACAAAAATGAAAATAGAAAGTACTAATGTCATTCTGAAAACTATTTGGAGATTTTCTGTTGTGAAAAAAATGTTCAGGTAAAGTTTCAAAATAGTGAACGGTTATGATTTTATCTGCCTCCTTCTTTTTTTGCTTGCGTCGGGAAGTTGTTTACGCTGAAATTAGTCCTTTTAACTTCGGAAAAGCGTAAAATTCGACCCGTTTTATACTTACAAAACACTCCACTTAGATAACTGTTCGACCTTATATATATCTTTATCACTTTCAAACACACGCAACACATTAAAGAATTTTTTAGTATAGCACTAAATAATCGCATTAACTCTAGTTCAATTCACATTTTACGCACACCCCATTAATTTTAAGAACTTTGCTTAACGGTATTTGCTCGACCTTCAACATCGTGGTACTTATTTTATCCCCGTGCACCCGTTTCGCTAAACATGTATTAAGCCTTATGCGAGTTGGCAATTAAGAAAAAGACTGAGAAACACGAAACAAAAAACAGGAGAAGACGCAGAATGCGTTTCAAAGGACTTTGGGAAGATTATAGAAAACGGTAAGTAACGGAGAAGGCAAAAAAAAAAAAAAAAAAAATCGGATTGTAGAAAGTATAGAGATACAATAGAGGCCGACGATAAAGACTTGTAGCTTCGTAAATGTGTTTCATTATTTATTCTTATCCATAATTAAAGATTGACATTTTTTCCATCTTCCTCTTTGCCATAAGCTGTAATTAACAGCTAGGTATGAAGGGTCTAATAGGTACTCAAGGATCTGGTATAGTGATATAAACAATATCACAATGTATCAAAGTGATATAAGTATGGATGTACGTGAGTTATGTAATGACACCTGATATATATATATATATGTTTGTATATGTATATGTGTGTGTATATATATATGTATATATATATATATAATAGTTCTACTTTTCAAGTGGTTTCTGTTTGTTAATATATATCATAAAAGATAACAATGCTATTGTTTTTCTGTCCGTTTGGGATAGGGGGGTACAGTGAGTTCCTCTCAAATGGGAATTAAGTTGATGGGAAAGAACATATTTAACTAAAGCCAACATTGTAATTTATTTGTCAAAGTTGTTTTTTATTTTTTATTTCCTTAAATTTAACAATGAAAACGTGAAAACTGAGTTATTAATCTAATGAGAAGACCTCCGATGTCTGCATAAATAACGTGGAAGGGGAATTTACATACACAAACTATTAATACGTTTTTCGAAGCACCTTTCTTCATTGCGGAGCTGTTAGCAATTTAAACAAAAAATATGACCAGTTCTCTGCGCTAAATCTATACACATTATTTGGGGTCGTTTCTTTTGGTGATCTTTAGCCTCCGTCTCGCAAAACCAGTGTTGCAAGTACCCCTGATAAATGAACGATGATCTAAAATATACGTCACATCAAATCCTCGCATATGATTGTGTACATTGATCTTCTGTGGATTAACAGTAGTGCAGAAAAATATCGCTTTTCACCCATTTTTCGTACTCTCGTGACGCACAAGCAATATTAGCCAAGCCAATGGTATCTTACACAAACAAATTATAACTAGCCTCAATACGTGATGGTAATAGCTGAATTCGCCTTGATTCTTATATGCAAATCAGGACAGGGTTAGAATAATTCGCTGTATATATATATATATATATATATATATATATATATATTTCCTTTACAACATCAAGGATGCTCAGTGTATAGGAAAATTATATATGCTAAAGATGCTATAAAGCTAATCGTTTGTCTGCACTCTCATTTTGGCAGCTGTTCATGTCGCAGTGAATACGAGTTATTATGTTCATTTGCAAGCAGTAGAAATTACAATAATTTGTGATGTCATCGTATTATTAATGCTTTATCGATAGGTGTATCTTGTAAGAAGATGAGAGCCAGGGGGAGGGGTGTGTGGGTGTGGGGGGGAGGAGGAGTGATAAGAATAGGTTAGAGTTCGTCCCCCTAGAATGGAAATTTACATCAAGCCGGAAGTAGTTATTCAATTTATCCACACGCTCTGTCCTCATGCAATAGGTCACGTGTTTTACATTATCAAATCTCTAACAGTACAAAATACGGATTCAGTGATATAACTGGTCTAAATGAAGCAAACGTTGGTAGCGTACATGACTCAGATCACATAGGTTTTCAGAATTAGACAGATTCTATTCAGAGCATGAAATAATTGAACTATACCCACGAACCAGTGCCTCAGTTCCACAATGATGATTTATTTGCAGCTTCCTCCTACTTAATGTGAACATCTCCACCGTCACCCCCTCCCACCCCCACCCCGGCTCCGTGACACTATGTACATGTGTACAATGTGGGGAAGAAGGGGTTACTTTCGAAATGTTCTGTTGAAATATTTCAAGAAGTTCATTGCGATGCAATGAAAACAAACAAGGCCAGAAGATTGTGGCACAATGTAAAAATGTAAAATATTTATTGAGACACAGATTAGAATAACTCAACCCCATGAACTGTTCTATTTCATAAAACCTTGTTAACTTGCAATATGCCATACTTATACCCACTGTATCACCCCATCTACATTCACCGAATGTTAATGTTATAAGTGCTTGTTCACTTCCTTTGAAAACATATTAGATTGCCACATTATTATTATAATAATAAAGTTAACAAAGATATTATTTAAATGAATAAAACAACATGTTGTTTAATTGGCTACATATCTTAGTGAATTTCCGTATCTGCTATGATGTCATTAGTACAATCCACATTTTAATTTCATTCGATTTCCCGCTAAAATGGTTGCACTAGATAGCTCTCGTTGTAGAGAGCGACCTAAGTTTGTTTAGTATGGTCACGTTGGCTAGAAAAACGAATTAAAGTGTTTTAGTTTTTGTCGATATGAATATACCCAAATTACATGCTTCATTCTTATTGGTTGGTACAGGGACGGTGAGCGCGAACTTGATATCTTGCTGCCACAGTGAAATGTTGTATCTAATTGGCGGGTCGCAACATTTATATACCAATTCACATGACCACCAAAAAAAAAAAAACATATTAAGTGATATGGGACCTAAAAGTAGTCACAAATGTTCTACATTCATTAATATGAAATGAAATATCCTATTAGAAATTTTGTAGACCTAACTTTATAAATCCACAAATTTTCATTTATTTTATTTCGTTTCGGTCATTATGTGAATTCATTTGTTACCGTTGTTTTATGGGAGGTGGATAAAAGTCATTGCTCCAATATGAAAGGCTACGCGGACCATGGTTTTGTAAAACCTATTCGTGGACCGCAGAATTGATTGTGCTTAGGGCTGCATGGGCATTCGCTCACCATGCGGCTTAGTACAAAATTAAAAAGCAGTCCATTATGCATGGGTGTAAATGCATTCTTTAGTCAAAATACTTTTAGATATCATTTGATTTAATTTTGACATTAGGTATGAAATTTCATTAAGCATGTTTTGGAGTAGCTATTCTGTTGTGATAAACTCCATGTGTATGACTGTTTGAATGCTCATGTCAACACGAAATATCTTATGCGGA
Source organism: Apostichopus japonicus (assembly GCF_037975245.1). NCBI lineage: Eukaryota > Metazoa > Echinodermata > Holothuroidea > Aspidochirotida > Stichopodidae > Apostichopus > Apostichopus japonicus. Next base: position 19,010,635 of record NC_092581.1, read on the forward strand.
CTAATAAATAGAGGATAAAGTCCATTGACGAATTTATTTTATCAAAACTACAGTTATGAAATATTTCCCCGAAAGGTTAAAGGGCGGTATTGAAGAACTTAGCACGCATAGATTCCGGGTGTGTGACCTGATTAATTTACTTTGGCTTCGGCTTTGAGTACAACGGTTCTGTATGCTGCCGTGTTGAACGAATCTAACCGTAATAGTATTTACCGACTTTGCGATCCACGTTATAGTCATTGCAGACAATTCACCGCCCCCCTCACAATTTTGCCGGCAAGGTCGGTAAGAGTGACTCCATAGTTTTCCCAAACCGTCATGAAAATAGAACACCTTTGAAACGTTAATATCAGTTCGACTGCCTGAATTGGTTTAGAACTATATTGACATTAACCACATGTCTTTTGTTCGACTGTTTAGGCCTACCTTAATAAATTGACGTTTTGTTTGGTATTGCTCGAGTTGACGTATACAGTATTATGCTAATAGTGTGATTAATTTCTCGTGAGGAAAGGGGCCAAGCGTTGGTCGCGTCATGTGGACGCAAAACAATCCAAACAAGAGATTATTTCAATCTATTGTTGATTACACATACTTCAGGAAGTTGATAAGTGTAAAGTCTTGTTACAAATCAATGGAACTGGAATGGATCAGAAAATCATATGAAGGTATTTTACGTCACATATATAGAATGCAAAATATTTGCCTGGGTAAACGTGTTTTTGCATGAATAGATTCTTAAATTCGTTCTTCGAAAAAATATGGTAGCCCTATCATTTAGCGACAGTTTCTTGTGAATTTGTAAACCTTTTGAGATTTTTGAAACTTTGTATACAGACGTATTTTGACGCATGCGAAGCATGATAGGAATAATCGATTACCGCTTATTTTACATTGATGCACGTTTATCGTTTACCATGCAGGGAATTATTACGGTTATTGGTTTTACAATATATGCAACTTGTGAATGAAGTTTATAATTCGTCATTCAGGACAGTCATTGTGGTCCACCGTAAGCTGCCATACAGGGACGCATGCAAGCAGTGAGTGTCTGCCATTTGCCATATAGGGAAGCATGCGAATCACAACGGTTTATCGTTTACCATACAGGGAACTATGCCATCCACTGTTATACCTGGAACCGTGCAGGTATATTGACGGTATACGATTCGTCATACAGGGCGGCATGCGAGTCATAACGGTTAACCGTTTATAAAAAAATTGAGAGCGTGCCTTTTCATAGTCGGCTAAATAATTGTTCGGATTGCAGTCGGCGTCACACACCGCAAATCAAAGAGTACGGAAAATGGTCACGTATGAACCAAAATAGAAACTTCAATCGACCATAAACAACAGTTTACAGAATAACTCAAACAGAGAATTATATCAATGATAGCACCAATTGTAACTTGCCTAACAGAAATGAATTTACTATGACTAAATCAAAATCAAATCTTGTTGTCAGTCGTGAAGAAAACATAGTAGTTGAAATGTTCAATCAGCCTAATTATCAGAAACGTAAAACAATCTCGCAATGAGAATTCGCACACCCTCAATCATGAAGAAATAAGGCTTACTGGTTTTATTTATTGGTTGTTATGATCTAAAGTCTGGCGGTACAACCCCCCCGCCCCTGCCCCACCTTCCCTGCCCCTCCCAATAATCTCTCCCACTCGTCCTTCCTCTGCATGAAAATTCCAAACCTTTTATGCTAGCTATAGCGTTCAGATACCAAAAATATGAGTCATTAAGATAATAGAAAAGAAAGGTTCTTATTTTTCATTACCCTTAATTAGCTTCGCTATATTCATGGCCCGAGAGTATAACTACTTGGTAAAGTTTCGATCATCTTTTTAACACAGCTAACAGCAAATGACAACTGCGTAAGGTTTATCGAGCATATAATACTTTTGTATAGACGCCCGTCATCACTATACACAGGTTATCGCTCACCAATACTGTACACCGCGTAGTATTGTAGGAAATAGGGCAAGCGTACCAACCGATTTTTTTTTTTTTGGTCAAAAGAAGGAAAAACTTGGCCCCTTTTGCCTCTCTTCTTAGGTTTAACCTTTAGCAAACAAAGATTAGTCGATAATGTGTTCTTTTCACCTGATCTTGCTTGAAGTAGGTCGTATCATTCAGGTAATCGGCTCGTACGCCAGCAAATTACAGCTGTCCGCATTGGTTACTTAACCTATTAAGATACACTCAGCGGGGAAGGGGGCTATGTAATACCCGCTACATAAAGAGAATATATATATATATACACACATACACATATAAATAAATATATATATAAGGATAGGCGGTGAACGCCTGTGCCACAACAACAAACCCTTCGGTTGTAAAACATTGGTTATAGGGTCTTTTTTTGTAGAAGGTACTAATACTAACGTAGCTAAAACAACAATGCTCTTCCTCGTTCCGTTTCTATCAATCAAGGCAAAGAGTCGAAGTCTGACCCCTGAGCTCTTTCCACCAAATATATATTTGGAAGACTTTAATCATAGTCCAACGAGTCGTTAAAAGCGCGCCCCGTTAACAACAAAGGAGTACCATTAAAAATGTGGCTTTTGTGCCTCCAGTCGTCCGTCATTACGCATAGCTGAATCATGATAATGTCTAGATGGATATCTGAAGCGCGCCGCAGTATGCTCGGCAAGAAAGGGAGAAGAGAGAGAGAGAGAGAGATAGAAAAAAAAGGAAGGAAAAAAATGTGGAAGGGAGAAGGGAAGAGGAGAAAATGAGAAATAGGACGAGTAAACGCAAGGTCATAAGAGGAGGATGGGAGAGAACACGTCGGGATGAAGAATGAAAGAAAAAAAGTAGCAGAAGAAGGAGAAGAATAAGAAGAGGAAGAAGATGCTAGAAATGATCAGATTTGGTACTATCTTAGGGATCAGGGTAAAGATGGAAATGCGTAGGGGGGAATCGAGTAGAGGATTAGGAAACCGCATCAAATAGTCCCTGGCTTGATATTTTCAACTTTTGCTCTCTGGCTTCTTCTGTGGTTTTTTTGTATATATTTTTATCTCCTTTTCTTTAATCGTTTTTTAAGTTTTATCTATACACATGAGCGCAATCTTGATAACTCTTGTGTATAGGTTTAGTCATATGTGTGAGAATAAATAAGGTGCATAGGCCTATACTATTTATACACTGTAGGGGAGATTGATGGCTGTTTTCTATGGCTGTGATTCCTTTTAAAAATAGGGTTATAGGTCCAAATCAACTTGTGTCTTTAAATGGGACAGGAAAAGTTACAGATAGCATATAAACACAGATTGAAATATACCCCGTTTTCATTTTATTTCAAATTTCAGTGTTTTATTTTATAAGTGTTTTTTTTTTAATTATTTATTTTCTTGGTCGAAATAGTCATCTTGATAAACTCACAATCTCTGGAAGTTCTCTCATAGATATTTTCGAGATTATAAATTCTCTTTCTTAGTTGGTTGTTGGGATTAACATCGGGTTATAAGAAAAAAGAAAGCGAATGTATATAACGCTAAAAAGTCCATTTGCATTCTAAATCAATCAAGCACGGTGTCATAAGCGCCAGTAATATTCTATAATGATGTCTCGAAGGTAGATATATTACATATGTTCATTATTACATGCTGCGGCTGTTATTGTTACACCTCTAAAACAAAGGTAGGCCTAATAACTGTCCTAAAACAAAGGTATAGGCCCTACCATACCACCTCTAAAACAAAAGTAGGCCCTATTAATAACTGCCTTAAAGCAAAGGTATAGGCCCTACCATGCCACCCCTAAAACAAAGGTAGGCCCTTTTAATAACTGCCCTAAAACAAAGGTAGGCCCTACCACGCTAAGGTCATTGTCATATATCTTGTTACAAATTCTGAGAAAATCTTCACTAAGATATACAATACTACAATTTAATTTTGAAGTTATTCGTTACATTTAACTATTTTCTTTCTTTCTTCTCTTTGTGGGGGTTGGGTAGGTTGGGGAGGGGGAGGGTGGGGGCTCATTATAGGTGACAAAATATTCGTAGGCTTCAACAAAATTCTCAATGATCTTTTTCTGGCTGTCAATTTTTGAAATTCCTCACGTGGAGAGGCAACGATAAAGGTCAACAGAAAAATAAAATACATTGTATTAATGAGGAATTGAGAGTGACACATTTTGTCACCTTTCCTGTAGACCTATACTTGGCAACTTGATTTTTTTTTGTCATTAATGCTAGATTGATTCGTTACATGTATCCAGTTAGTTTTTCTTTTTCCTTTACAATGTTGTTCAACGTTTAACTTTTATGGTATTGAAATCTGAAGCATTAATGCGTAAACAACTGGCGAAGCTGTTATCTTACCGCTTTGCATCACACACTGGAGCCGACATCAATGTATAGCGCGGTGCCGCGGTGCCGCGAAACATTGATATGAACCAAAATGCAAAGAAAACTTCTATGACTCACAATATGCAACTTTTAATCATGATAGTCCGACTTTTTTCTTCTTTTTGCTAAGAATCTATATAGGCCTTAACCACATCAACATATGGCTAAAAAGGTCTGTAAACTTGTAAAAAAGAATATACATATGTAAACGAAATGAGAAGTTTACTATTGACTAATCATGATGTTACTGTTTCGAATCCAGTTCTATGGCAAATAATTTCTTTTCTCTTTCACACACAATTAACTAATTAAAATTTAAGCACGTTGCAACTGATAACAAAGAGTGCTGGATGACGTTACATCATGGGTGAGACCATTATTCGACATACTAGCATATTTTCAGTGGGGCATATAGATGAATGTAATATTATATTCGCTGGACATGACGCGGATCCTGAATAGGCTATATGTCCATTTGAGCTGACTCTCCCCTATGGTTGCCATACCAACTACGACGTATAATAGTCGTGTATGCTACCATGCAAAATTGACATTACCATGGGACTTTTTCCCGCCATGGAAGCCGACTTTCGTGGAAAGGGTTACTTTGTATACGGTAAATCCATAAAGCAAAACATTCGACATTTGCTTACGAGGTATAAGACAATCATAAGTGATAAAACAGAAATAGATTATGAGGTTATGTTTCAGAATGTACAACCACTAAGTTTGTTTGTTGTTGTTTTTTGTGGGGGGGGGCGGAGGGGCGTGCGGGGGAATGTTTTGGTTGCAATTGGTATGACGAAGAGAGCACTGAGGGGCGAATCCAGAAGGAGTGTAGCCCTTGAAGCAGGGGGAGGGAGGGAGGGAGGGAGGGGGGGATCTGAGGTCCTCCCCTAGATACACATTAAAAGTTTAGTCATCAGACTGATGGTACATTCTGAGGCATATTAAGACTATGAATTATGTATTAACACACTGCAGGTCGTGCTAAGTACTACTTTTGATTGTTTGAGGTTGGCAAAGGGTGTTCACACTGGATCCCCGCATGGAGAGGGCTGGGTCCTCAAGATGCTCTGTGAGCTACGGTCCCTCTCCGTATTCAACTTATATGCGTAGCCATTTGATATGATAATTCAAATGATGTACCACCCAGGGGAAATTTCACATTTAAATGGATAATCGTTCTTTTGCGTTCTTCAGGTCAAACCCAAAAAACTTGTTTTTTGCTTTTGCTTGTTTTCTTCAAATATGGAAGTTATTCGTGAACACATTTGGCAACAACAGAATGAAGAATGTCATCATGGTAATTCAGCTGGAAATGTTATTATAATTCATATTTTTTGTATCATGAATGAACTGACATCACAGACCCCCTACTGTGATCAGTTATATGTTGTGAGATCTTTCCTTTGAAAATAGAAAAGTGACTGGAAGTCACCAACATTGAATGTAGAGGTTGTTGAGCAATTCATTATTTATTACTTCCTATATCATACATAGCGAAAAGGGCACTTTAATCCAGGCGCGTAGCCAAGGGGGGGGGGGGCGAAGGGGGCGGCCGCCCCCCCCCCCCTTGAGCATATTTTTTACAAATTTTTTTAAGGTTTTTATGATATCGCTAGTATTTTCAAAAGAGAAATGCTAAGATGCAACTAACAAGGCATGGGAAGTGCCATTTCCGGCGATCTGGGGGGCATTTACAGCCAAAATTTTCTTGTACGCTTCGCGCCAACATGGTGGCGCTACGCTTAGATAGTCTGCAATGCCGAATCTACAGTTTCGCCCCTCCCTTGGCAAATTCCTGCTTTAATCTTTCCAAAGAATCGAGGGTTTTAGCCAGTCAAAAAAGGTTAAATTCAATCAACCCATATGTTCAGTTAGGAACAAGTCATTGGGATGGGATTTTCAACTATTTGTCATTTCCAAAAACAAACAAAAAATTGTTGACACATTGTCAGCCACTACCCGATACACATGTACAGAGAACACAGTTACTACTGTAAATCTTAAAGTTATGTACCAAAGTAAAAACTTGGTTCGTGCTATAAATCGGTAGCATGTGCTACTAGGATTACAGTAAGAACTGAGGATATATGATTCCAACAAATCCAGTTGTTGCAGGATCTGTTGGGATTACACATATCCTCAGTTATTACTGTCAAAACCTAAAAGCACACGCTACCGATTTATCAGATTTGTCAGCACAATCCAGTATACTTACTGTGGTACTTTAAGATTTACAGTAGATACTGTAATCTCTGTGTGAATCGGCTGCTGCCACCGGAATAGCCCTTTAAACTTTAAAGAAAACCACATCCAGTAAAATAAAACGAGGAACTCTGATCAACTTTTAAACGCCCCCATATATCGACATTTATAAAGTGTCAGATTATACGGAAACTAAAATGTCGATGGTGTTCTTAGATGAGTGTTTTTCTTCCCCCTTTTTTTTTCGCTTTTTTTTCCTTTATTTTTTGTCGATGATATTACTACCAGTGCCATTAATCAGGTCATTTCTAATAAAAGTCACCCTTTCACATTTATTTATTTCGAAGTGTATCAAAAGCTAGAGTTAAAGTAATTGCCGAGAGGTCCATCACTAGATAATATACACAAAACAAACTGCCTCAAGTTTTGAGCAATTAGACAATTCGTAGAAGAAGTGGGTTGTTACACGAAGAAATAACACTACTTACGATTTGACCGGCTAGCCTAACGTACACATGCACTGACCATATAGGCCTAACCCGTCTGACGTTGTACGGGTTTATACATGGGGGCCTCAGCGTGGACTAATCCACGCTCTGGGGTAAAACAATCATTAAATGATTGGTTAGTATTCATTCAGTGAAGAGATATCTACGTATTTTGACTTTACATGACTCGGGGTTACTCGGTGGCTTACACGATAGGAGGCGGGAATGCATGGGGCCTCTACTACGCCCTGCTGTCACGCTGTAAGTGCCATCATCCTTACACAGCAGAAGTTAATGTAAAAATAAAGGTGTAATCATGTGAAAAGTGTCAAAGAACGACAGTCGACCACAAGTAGTGAGAAAAAACCAAACTCCTTATTTTTTCCCCCTTTAAATCTTTACAAGCCACTGGCAAGGCATTTATCAGCCATTAACGTTGCTCTAAGTAGAGCTATTGTCCTATGAATTATTCATGAGAGGTGATAGTAGGAACCCGTCACTTATAAGCCCTTATGATCGCAACAAGCGAAAAATGTTGATTCCGTAGCAGAAAATCTAGCGATTTTTGTGGCAAATCATGTCTAAAAAAGATTATTTTGGTTTCCGTATAGGAACATTAAACGTCCAACTTGTTGATTAAACTTGCCATGCAGACATACTTTATGTTATTTAGAGATTGGAGTTATTTATTTGTTATGAGTAGTATGGAAAGGTTAACCTGAGCAAAAATAACATAATGTAATGCTTGTTTTAGCATATTATCACTTTCCATCAATGTTTTTTCTGTCTTTATATGTGAAAGAGCATAATTTTAAGTGCAGATGGTTTAAAAAAAAAATAAGGAGGGATTGAAGGTGATATAAACCATTTTAGAAAAACCTTTGGTTGATGTGACTCCGAGCGAGTTGTCCGAACGGTTTGGGCTGTCCGAACGGTTCAGTATGCTAAAGTTGCCCCTCTTCTAGCTCAAAAGCTAAACGGTCATGATATGAAGATTTGCAGGTGCTATGACAGGCCAAGATCTCAGCTATCATGTGGTGGGTAGGATATGCCAGTTGAAAACTTCTGTCTATGCTTTGGCGGGCTTTGGAAGAGACGAGTTTAGTGTGTAAGTCAATGGAACGATTAATTGTGGTACGACACCTCAAGGGGTATAGGTCACATGTCTCGTAGGATGATATCGTAGGCCGAATCGAGAGCAAATGACGAAAACAAACTTATGCTAAAAACCGTTCTTCCGAATTTCAAATGTGGTATATTTGAAAATCAATAACAAAATACCTTAATTGTTTTCGCAAGAAATGAACTTTTCGAAGATTTTATCAAGCAATTATAATTTACTATTACTGATGGAGAGGTTGGGGTGGTGGTGGGGGGGGGGGGTGGAGGAGGGGATGAATGAAAGGGCGAGATAAGGTGCAGAGGTATATACCCTTTCTTGTTTAGTAGCTACGCCTCCTAGAAAACAAGATTCATAGAATAATACAGAAACGCTAACATTAGCACAAAATCAAAATGAAAAGAACAGTAAGGATCAAATTTACTCTATGTTTATCACAGAACAGCCTGCTGGGATCAAATTTTCTTGTCCTCTGTCTGTCTTTTTATTATTATTTATTTGTTCTTAATGTTTATGTATATGTAAATATATCCCATTGAAGCAGTGACATTAATTGGAAATCAACTCATTCAATCCTCCACCACACCTCACCTTCACCCTCCCCTGACCACCCGCCCCCCATCCCCGGTCACCTAAATTCAAATGCCAACATCCTCTGTCACTCTATTATCAATAATGAAAAGAAAGATTAAACAATCTGTTAAGAATAATATGTAAATTTAATAATAATGTAATCATGTCATGGAATCTTTTACATATTAATCGTCAAACAGTTCCTTTCTTCTTAATTGTCAAAATATTTCAAATTTAGTTTACATAATTGATCATGTTTCCTCAATACAAGTCAGATTTATATACCTCTTGATCAAGATATCTGCAATCAGATTTATTATTGAAAATAAGAAAAGATTGAAATATAAAATATATAATATATAATAATAATATTTTCCATTTTTTTTTAATGATATCTTTTTGGCAGTCCGCTACATACATTCATACTGAATTTACAAATAATGCTTAAACAGATATTCACACAATATGCAATGTATCTATAAGTTTATATTTATAATATCTCTTATCGCGTATATATAAAAGGTAAAAGTAAACAAAATAAAGTATAAATTAACACTTCATTAAATAAATAAATATTTAAATTTCTAATATATTTTTATTGTTTTGTCAATAATTAAAGTAGAAACAAGATGGCTGTTTCCAGAAAATTCATACTTTCCCAGTCAGTTTCCAGAGTATTATTCTAGCAGCGGAAATAAGTTTTTCTGTTACACATAAATTATGTAGGTATATTAAACAGTATTACTTATCTTTATAATATTTACTATATAGACGGAACGTACAGTATACATAGTGCGTTCAACAGCAGTGCGTTTAGACAACGCACAAAATATAGCCTAACCTATATTAAACTGTACGGGCTCAATTTCACGTGTGTTGGTTATTTTGCTAAGTACACCAAAGACTTTGAAATATGGAATATATTTTCTAATTCCAATTAACTTTCTAGCTTTACTCCTCAAACAATGCAAGAACTTAAACAAAACTATTCCTTTCGGTTAAAAATATCGAAGACAAAATGAAAGTTGCCAATTATTCATTTTGGCGAAAATACGACGAAGACATTGACCTCTGACAGTGGTTTCCAGACATACAAATACCCATTCCAAAAGCCTTTTTTCATTTTTCATATTTCGTTATATTCCGCGCATATTCTCATACAGACAAACGCTGTATAACATTTTCATATCTTTTAAAAAGTGGAAAAACTCAATTTAACTTGAATCAACTATACTATTTTACCGATTTTTGTTTTGTTTTCCACAATTGTCTCAAAGAGACAAATTCACCAAAACCAATAAATCTTTTTCAGTGATTCGCAAGATTGTATGATATCAGCTTTTTTTCATTTCATTTTACTGGTTGCTGAGGTTTTTCCCTGCACGAACCGTCACTTGTTTGTGACATGTTTGACGCTTTGGGCTCGAGTCATCTGTCGAAAATCTAGCTAGGCTTGAAAGAAGCGCTAGCCTTCTGACACTCGTCTGCTTCCCCTGACTACAGTTTCAAACTTTACAATGTCTTTAATTATCTTAGCAATAATTAGAACGAGTAAAGAACAGGTACATTTGAAATCACGTGACGGCTATACCAACATGTGAATCTAAACAGTATTACCGGGTTATCTGTATATAGAGAGAGGCCTGAGAAGGAAATAAATATTGGACATAATTAAGGCGAACGCAAAGGTACCGGATAACGTTCTACCCGGATAACAAAAGCGAGACACCTTTTGCCTCAAAACGTGGTCGTTTTTAGTTTTAGGCTATAAAATCGACTTGTCATTGTTAATGATGTCAACACTCGGTCACCTTAGTCGACTCGCATTGTCTGATAATCGCATTTTGTCATCTTCATTTTAACTCTTTAAAACTATACCCTAGTTACCTGATTATGACCATGTGCTTCGAAATGGCAGAATTGTTTTATTTAGTAATTTTATTCGAAGAAAAGGTTTCATTTGATTTCTATTAACTAGTGTTGACGTTTACGTCTTAATTTAAATGTTAATATTTTTGCAGCATCTTTATGCTTAATATAAAAACAAGTTTTTTTTGTGTGTGCGGAATTCTGGTTTTATTTATCAGCTTCAAAAGAAGTTGGACACGTTTTTAAAATCAGGTTCATAGAACTTGTGATAATAAATGATAAAGATTAAGTTGATGATGTAATCTTGGTCGACAAAGTTGAATCTAGGTGTCTAAGAGTTATAATGTCTTCTGCGGTGCGAACATATTTCGAACATATTTCTTTCTAGCTAAGTTTAACTAAAATCATTTCTAAGGCCTTGCAACTTACTTTTACACATTCTCTCACACAGGCTCTCTAGTGGATAAGCAGTTTGCTAACAGTTTTATTTTATTTTAAAATCATTTCTAAGTAAATCATCCTGGTATAGCGTTCATGCATGCATCTCGTCTAAGAAAATATTTTTATTTCGACAACAATAAGTTAAGTAAGTCATCTTGCAAGAACTAATTAACTACAACGTGTAAAGTAAGTCAACTTGCGATGACTAATTAACTAAAATAATTTATAAGTAAGTCATCCTGTAAGCGTTCATGACCTTAAATCTCGTCTAAGTAAATATTTTTATTTCGACAGCTATGTTATGTATGTCATCTTGCTAGAACTAATTAACAACAAAGTAAGTCATTTGCGATGACTAATTAACGATAATCATCCTGTTAGGACTAACTTACTCAAATAATGTCTAAGTTAGTCGTGTTGTTAGTACTTATGATCTACAAGCAATGAGTCACCTTGTTAGGAATTGTTACAACAATGAATTCGAAAAATGAAAGTCCATTTGCTATGTCATTGACTTCTTTGAAACCTGTACACCTGAACGTGTAATTCTACTCAGTCGACTTGTTATGACTAACTTGAAACCTGTACAATTTCTCTATTTATAGGCTCTAAGTCAACTTGTAATGATTAAATTGACTCATATACATCTATTTTAGTATGCTTATTCTCTAATAAAGTTTTCTAAGTTAATTTTTTTGTTTGATTACTAATGCAACCATTATAACATATTTCTATACTGTAAGTCGACTAACTCATTAATATACTTATGATATCGTCCTAGCTCTAAGTCAATACTTTATGCTTAATCGACTTCTTACATCTTTATAGGTACTTATACTTACAAACTTTTGCTATGTTCTCTTACTGTAACTAGGTTACTCGATTAATTGACAAGTTACTTGAATTAATTCCGCATGCAGCTTTATTTCTTATTGCTGACTAACTTATTGTATCGTCCATAGAATAAGTCAACTTAGTATAATTAGTTGACTCTTTATATCTTTATTCCAAGTCAACTTTTGATGAATTAGTTAACAAATTACTTCAGTTCATTCCGCAGCTTGATTTATCATTGTTGACTAACTCATTGTATCGTCCATAGAATAAGTCAACTTATATTTATTTGACTCTTTGTATTTTTCTAATTCCAAGTCAAACTTATATTATGATGAATTAGTTAACAAATTACTTCAATTAATTTCACAGCTTAATTTATCATTGCTGACTAACTCAATGTATAGTCCATAGAATAAGTCAACTTATCATAATTAGTTGACTCATTATATCTGTCCTTATTCCAAGTGAACTTATTATGATGAATTAACTGTAGACGTTTACCCTACTCTGGATCAACTTACTACAACTTATTAACTATTGGGATCGCCTTTGCTCAATTCTAATCGGAAATTTGATGGTTTTGTCACTTTTTCGTCATTGTTGGCGCACCCTTTGAAATCGCCATTCAATATTACAGTATCGTAAAGATTTCTGGATTTGAGGGCTGAAATATATAGACTACACAGGCAATAATAAGTAGGTCTAGACTTTAACGGAAAATGGATTATCTTGTATGAAAATTCTTTAACTTTTGTAGCGTCTTTTACATATTTCACTTAAAGAAATGTTTTCGTCACAAAGAAGACATCAATTCGTTCAGAATTTGTATATATTTTTTTTTATAGGAAACTGGATGTTTATCAACACAAATATGTTCTCTTCACCCCTCCCCCCTATACCGCCTTCTTTGACTTCACTAGCCACTGAAACTTCTAAAAACGAGAAAGTGTGCTTCGTTCACTACATATATTTTCTGCATAATTTACATGCATTACATACGTCAAATTGAGCGTTCAACATCGGCAAAAATTTACAATCGTCTCAATCATTTTGGTGGACACTTGATAATTTTTGTCTTTCCTCGATTCAACGACTTGGATCAAACAGAATGAAGTCAGCATGCCCGTTTAGGTAATTCGTTTCTTATCATTATATATTTTGTTCATCTTCTTCCTCTTCTTCTTCTTCTCCTTCTTCTTCTTCTTTTTACGTAACCCTTAAGTCTACCTTTGAGAGAGTCAGTCTTAGGAACTTTCGGATCATTTACGAAGTTTTCGAGGTCAGTAGACAATTTGAATAATCGTGAAATCTGACAAGTCATTTTTCGCGCATCACCGGTGAAATGAAAATTGTCGAGCCCGCGAGAGTGTCGTATGGGTGGCCGGGCGTGGATGAATCTGTCACAATTTGTTGGTGTCAGTTCACTCATGGAGAGCGTGTTTGGCGGGAAACTTCTTCGGTTTTACCGAACGAGTTGTCAAATTCGACACAACAGGAATCTGACTACGCGGGCTGTGAGCGGCCTAGTGTTAAAACCTATGTATGAAATACAGGGAAGAAGGATTTCGTGTGAAATTGAGGGCGTTCTCTGCTCGCGTTTCGGGGGCACAATTGGGAATTGTTTGGCTTCATTTGTATTTTAATGAAATTATTACTTATGGGTTGAAACATTTACGCTCAATAGTCAACATTAAAATAAATCAACAGAGGTATAGGCAATTGAGGGTAACATAATACAAGAATTTGCAGAATCGCTGAACAAATTTATTTACAGTTATAGGTAAACTTTATGCCTTATTTTTAAGCCAAACGTTGGTTGATTATGCATATGGGTATCAACCGGGCCTCGATGTGTAAGTAAGGTGTGAAATTTGAAAAACTAAATATATCATTTTACTGATATTTAATCGCTTAGGTTACAGGTCAAACACCAAACACGTGAACCAAGCAGGCTCACTCAGTCAGTAGGTGCGAAGATGGGACCCATATGCCGCTCAGAGGGGTTTTTTTGGGCCCACGTTACAGTACAGTGCAGTAGGTCATGCTAATTGGCCCGAGACTATATTGGAAATTAAAATTCCTAAACGCATGGAGGATTTTGTAACCTCTTTTTTTACACACCATAGTAATATAATAACAATAAATATGTAGAAACGATACACTTTATAGAATTCAAAACGACTCACGGGTCGTGTTGTGACGTCATCATGAGTTCATTATATGTATTTTTTATGACCATTACTACATAATATAAAGTTATTATCACAAAAGGATGAAAGTTCTAAGAGAAAGATAGTGTTCCTAGCCCCCCCCCGCCCCCCCCCAAAAAAGAAACTTTTATTCAGTTTAGATACATTTTCTCAATTATTGAAGACAAAGGAGGAAACAATTAGAACAGCACAAAAGAAAACAATAAAGAATCGAATAAAACAAAGGAAAATATTATCTTTGTTATGTAGACAGAATGTTCGATAAGTCTATTACATATCAATATGTTTTGAAGTTGTGATTTTGAATGTTGCTACATATTAACGATGGAAACATATTCATATGCAGATTGAATATTTCTAAAAATGGCAGAAATGTTTCCTATTAAAAAAAAAAAATGAGTTTAGATGCAATATATTGGAAGGCTAATGAGGAAACAATAACGGCAGTACATAACAAAAGAAAACGAAAACAATAAGAATAATAAGCCAAACGAAAGCTGTGATTGATTAATAAACGTTTTCAATAGATAGCCATGTCATATTTTGATAAAATAATATTGAGTATCGGGTCGCTTGAAGCGTTAACAAAAATAAACGTCTGTGTTTACTGGCTGAAATGCATTTAGAAAAGGAGAGGGTGGGCTGGGAATTCTGGTGCAATAAATTGTATATGTATGTATTTTAGATCCTCCTGCAAGCAGGAACTCGCGAAGAAGCCATCATTGGCTTATCAAAGCCGCAAGCTGACCGAAGTCAGTCTCTTAGATTTATATTTAACGTCCAAGATTATGAATTGTCAATTGTCAACAACTCTGTAACTGGACGACATATATTAATCTTGGAGTGATTCGAACTCGGGACCTTGCATCAATGTGTGCATCAATCTGACTTTATACTATACCACGAGACGACTAGAGTGTATTCCAGGACTAGGATTATCTACCGTGTGCAACAATATGACTTTATACTATACCACTAGACGATTAGAGTACATTCTAGGACTAGGATTGCGTACCGTGTGCATCAATCTGACTTTATACTATACCACTAGACGATTAGAGTACATTCTAGGACTAGGATTGCGTACCGTGTGCATCAATCTGACTTTATACTATACCACTAGACGATTAGAGTACATTCCAGGACTAGGATTCTGTACCGTGTGCATCAATCTGACTTTATACTATACCACGAGACGATTAGAGTACATTCCAGGACTAGGATTGCGTACCGTGTGCAACAATTTGACTTTATACTATACCACTAGACGATTAGAGTACATTCCAGGACTAGGATTGCGTACCGTGTGCAACAATTTGACTTTATACTATACCACTACGAGACGATTCACGTTACCAATCAGATCACTTTTCAAGATAGAAAGAAACTGTTTGGAGTTACAATTAATACCGACTTTTTCCCCTCATTTTTTTATACCTTAATCTTAATTTAACTTAGAAATAACCAGGAAGAAAATAGTTCAAACGTCCTACAATTTACATAAATTGACTTTACAGAGGGAGGTTTTCGGAGAAAATTGTTACCCACCTTCTTTTAATTTACATAAATTTCCAAAAAACCAGCAGGAATTTTGTTTAAGAGGTTTGAGTGTATACATGACACAGAACGATGTGGTAATCAGGAATTAGGTTATTTTTCTATTTTTGCAGCGGATAAAGGGAATAGAAATTTGACAAATTATAAATGTTTTAGATAAAGACGAAAGACTCATTATGATTCATTTTGGTGGATTAAACTTAGTTTAACAAATTTGAAGTTTATATGCTCTGGACAACAATAATGTAGTGCAACAATCGCGTGTAGCGCGAGTGTGTCGTATGCTGGGAGAACTGACCAACTGGCATACCGGCATACTGGCACATCGGCATACCGGCTCAGAGCCGGTACACCGGCTCGAAACCGGTACACCGGATCCAACGCCATGTTGAGGTACCAAAAGTGTCGATTTTCCTCTCGATACGCGACAAGGTGGAAAGTTCCATTCTTCCAACTTGGCGCCAACTGGATATAACTTGGTTTACGGCCTCTGGTTCGTCGGTTTGATAATGAAGCAAGGTAAAACTGTACACCATGCACATAAAGGTCTACGGAACACCCAGCTAACTTGCCCCATATTCAGTACATTTGTTGTGTGTGATAATCTCATTCAAAATCTATTGAAATCTGTCAATGTTTATTCATACATGAAACTAGAATTAAGAAATAAATAAAAAGGTCAGTCTTTGATGGATTTTGATCATGGGAGTTTGCAGCTATTTTCATGATTTCTAATACCTATTAGAGTGATCAGGATCATGTTGTTCCTCAATATTAGACCCTCAACAGCATTTGTGCGAGTAAAAGAAAACTCCCGCGTACAAGGTGTTATGCATGAGTATACACTACGACATTTTGCACTTAATACCGTATACCTATGTGTACTAAACATGTTTCGAGTACCACGACGAGTACAAAGTCACAAAGGCAAACAAATGAGTACAGGTATAGCTATGTTAGAATAAGACTCGTGTATGTGGACTCACTACATACCTTGTTGAGGGCGGTATACTTTTAAAGACTATGAGAATATATATATTTTTTTATAGATTTTATATACTGTCGATTACAAATGTTTTGAGAATGTTCATCATCTCCTGCGCCCCCTTCCCTCTTCCATCAACAGGATGTCAATGATATTATCTGTCATAGCGAATCAATAGTTCTCGTTCAGTTACGATTAGATTATTTTTAACGGACTCCTTGATGCGTCACCGTCGTGACATATAAAACAAAAATAAAACCGTTTGGTTATCCCTTAAAACCTCGTAAGTACTTTTTAAAATAATATTCATACATATTCTTTACAAATTTACATACTTTGATTCAAACTAGGACGAAGGGTTACATTGCCTGATAAAACCGTCTGAAAGTCTTAGAAAATTGATGTAAAAAACACAAACGACGCATTTTAGCAAAATATTTTTTTTTCTTCTATCACTGTTTTCCCATAATGAGGCACTTTTTCTTTCATTAGTATAAATTCCACTTTAAAAGAAAGAAGAAAAAGAAGGGGGAAAAAAATCAATTTATTCATTTTTGTTTCTTTCTGTAAAATCTATACTTTATTTAGAGGTGGATGGGGTCAATAAAATTGTTCTCTAAATTACACGAAATCCAATATCATCATGACAGGTGACATTTGTCTTAAATTTTAGATATTTTCACCTTATTTTCACCTACAATACAATTTGATGCTGCAACTTGACACGTCAAATGTATTTAGAGGGCGCTCATGTACAAATGATTGGAAAGAATGTTAATTAACAAAGGGTATCGTGTTTCAATTAATTGTAAAATAAAATCAAACAAATTAGAATCAATTCATTTTTATATCTTCATGTCATGAGTTGTGAAGAAATTTAAAAACACGGAAACCAACCCCATCAGTATACCTCCCTTTCAACACCACGTACTGTATATTAACGAACTACCACACCTGTTGAATTCCCTTAGGATTATGGTACCTTCCAATATATGTCATATTGACTTATTCAGCGAGATCATTCCCCGCCTTGACCAGTTCGAAGACCTTTGCAGTTATGTAACACTTTCAGGATCCGACGATTCGGCAGAAACAATTTTAAGTTCTTTTTTTTTTTGGAGGAAAGGGAACACAAATACAAACACATGCATAAAAAAATAATATGCGTTAGTGAAAGATAAAAAACTGGTGTATCTGAGAGTCAAAGATGTGGTTAAGCACATACACCACAATAAATCTCAACGTAACATATCTGACAATTACTCTTTATAATACATATATATAAACGGTGGTCGAATAATGGGTAAATATCATAGACAGACATTTTATGCTGACAGCCCACGTCCCACCCAACCCACCCTAACCCACCCCATCCCTGCTTTGTAGCTATTACTGCTACGACGAGAAACCCAATTTATGCGTAATTATAATATAACCGTGTGCCTTACAGGTCGAAGGAAGATTTTGATGTAAGCTTGTTTTATGCATAATTGATGAAATTTCTAATTATATGTTAGCATTGATTATTCTTAACAATGAACTTAAACCCTCGGAGCGTTCTTCGAAAATAATTTGAAGTGCACATTGAAAATGATTTGCTCTATAATCACGATGCTTTTATGTTTGTGTAAGTCACGAGGTCATGGAATATTTTCTCTTTTAGAATTTTTTATTATTATGATTATTATTACAACATGATATCAAATTGCTAAGGGGTTTGTTTCTTAT
Source organism: Apostichopus japonicus (assembly GCF_037975245.1). NCBI lineage: Eukaryota > Metazoa > Echinodermata > Holothuroidea > Aspidochirotida > Stichopodidae > Apostichopus > Apostichopus japonicus. Next base: position 19,029,023 of record NC_092581.1, read on the forward strand.
ATTGGGGAATATGGTTTCCTCTAAGTTTGTAAGAAAAGAAATCCTAGCGTATACACTTGAAATTGACGCCATGTTGGAATTGACGGGAAAAGGTTCCCGTAAAAGTTAACCCCCAAACCGTGTAAACTATAACCGCTTGCAGCCGCAGAGATGCTGAGATGAATAACAATAGCTGTATAACATACGGAGTAAACGATTGGTTACCAATGTCCGACAAAAATTGATACAGAGTGAGAAAATGCATTGGCAAATATTCGTTGCTCCCAGATGTTGCTGGGTATATTTATGTTTTCTTTATCCCCTCTCACAACCATCTCTCCTACCGTGTCCTGACATTTGACACATGAAGTAACCTAAAAGAAACCTCCTTTATATAAGTACATCAATAATTCACAACAGATTTCATTTCCAAATCGATACGCTGACATTCCTTCTGTTTAATTGATTTAATTTGGTAATACTAACGCTTCTATATTTGAGATACATATTAACCAGAAGATGAAACTATAAAATGGTTGTCTTTTCCACTCGAAACAGTTAAACATGGGAGTTTATCATTTTTATAGAAAGATGAATAAAGTAATTAGCATCACTCGCTGAAGTACGAGCCAGTGGCACGGAAAATGCTGCACTTTAACAAAAACGAGGCAAAATCACGATTACATCCCTTCGGTTGATCGGGTTTCACTAATCGTTATTTAGAGTAGCAAATGAAAGAGAAAAATCTAGGAATATATCTTTTGTATATTTTTGCTCATAAGGAATACTACACCCTTTGAATAGTGTAAATAATTGTCCCTACATATGCGTGGGCACGATCATTGGTTAGATCGATTACTGGTGTAGGAGTTAGATATTAGGCTTTCATAGCTTCTTCGAATGTTGCCTTATAGAGCAGAACAAAACAGAAACAGTTTGATAAAATTTTGGAAGGGATTTTCAAATACTGTCGATTGTAATAAGTTTTTATTTTCCTTTTCTTTCGAAGGAGAATTTCAGGAGGTACCAGCCATCATGTTCATAACACTGTATGAGACTGTTATAGTGTTGACCGTTCTTACTGTAACCTTCTGACAATGCTATTCTTATTGTACATGAAGCGTTTGCTTTTGCTTCTCTGGAAGTATTTTATTTCTCTCCAGTATTACTGTTAAGTGACAACCTTTCTCAGACATTACGGATATCCTTGAATGAAAGAAACTAGGGCATGCACTGTTGTCGGCAAGAAGTAAACACATAGGCACACACACACATGCATGTTACTAAAAGAGGAATTTCGATTATCATGTAACAGTATAGGCTTTTACTTATAGAAAAACTTTGTTTAATTAATAGTTCTATAGCGCAAGTTAGAAACGTGTCTATGAAGCTCTCTCACTAATGGCAAAGCTTTATACTGCTCTATGTAAGATGTTAATTTAATTATGATGAAATAATTCCTACGAAGTTTGAGTATAAATTGATGTTTATCTCATATTTTAAAGAATGCAAACATCTGATGTTTTATTCGACATCAGAGCAATGTGAATTTTGTGACAACTGTCATGCACTTGTAAAAATAAACCATTCACAAGCATTATCTAATGCGTATTGTTACTTGTAACTGTACTATGCACCTCTCTCTTTTTCGTTGCAGCGACACGCACGCGTGAAACTAAGAATTTCTACTCAAGGAAAGAGGATCTTTTAGTCATTATTTTCGGTCAAAAATGTCTTCTTACAATAAAGCACAGAAGGCTGCCCAAAGGGTACACAAAGAACGAAGTCAGGTTCGTATTTACTATTTACAGTTATTTATGTCGTACGACACTTACGTGAACACTTAGCAATCCTTAAAGTATGCATAGTAGTTCTGCGAAACTAAAGTATTACTACTACCAGTACTACGTAAATAGCCTGCTAGTGCAATTAACCTTAGTTCTAACTGGGCCTTAACAGAGTTCATTGATGAGAATGATGCACCCCCAAGGAGGAAATATATAGGGCAAATAAGGGCACACCCCAATTTTTGCTCGGCAGGCAGTTTCTTGCCTGTGTGATCAAGCATATTATATGTTTCCCATCCATCATCCATTGCCTGTCAGCAATACAAGCCAGTAATAACAACATTCCAATTTGCCCAGCAGCAGGCACTAGACAAAAGGGTCTCTAACAGCAGTATATAAATAAGTCAATTACATTTGGTCTACTTTTATTATTCTCTGGCACAGCCTTAAACCAAAGGCAACTTTTTATTATGCAAACATACATGTAGTCATCACAAACTATGAAAGAAAAACCCAAATTTTATGAATTGTAAGATGCAAATCATTCATAGAATATGTGTTTAGTATTTTTCATGAACATTTGTTGATGCTGGCCTAATGCCAAGCTTAATGTGGGTTGTGTTAATTGCAAGTTTATCCACAAGTGCAATTTGATAAACTGGTATCTCTACTCTAGGTAAGCCATTGGTTAAATTTACTAAGTAGTGAATCAAACTGCTCAGTTGTTTTCATGTTCAAAATGTGCCCCATGAATATATTACTGAATCAAAGGGGAAAATAATCAGATCTGTACTATTTGTAAAGTGAATAATGTATGGACCTACACTAGAGCATTGCTGTGACATTGTTTTATACATCCATTTTATTTTCATGATTTTCAGTTTTCCCTCTATGCAATAGTTTTGATTGCTTAATCACAGCAACAGTGTTAGTTTATTACCTCAAATGCAACTTTGCCTTGAAAGGAAGGTTCTTATGAACGGAGGAGAAGGGGGGTGAAGTGGAATGGGAGTTCTGGGGTGGGATATACTGTACTGTGGTCTGTATCTGAAAAGTGTTTATTCCCTGAGGTGCCATTTCAATGGACAGATATCACTACTTCTCTCCTGGATATCCTTTAAAGCTGCATCTGCAACAACTGGTTAAAAGCTTTGAAATAAGGACATTTGTCATGTTCATTTCCTGGCAAACAGATGAATAGTTGGGGCGTTAAGCCGCTAACTTTCTATTGATCCAGCTGCTGGGTGAATAACAACATGATAAATTTTTATTTTTCCGCCAGCTGGATCAATAGTGAGAGTATCATTCCTAATTGATCTAATTTTGTTGTTTCAAAATAAAACAAATTTGATGAGTATGTACTGTTCTCATATCCTGGAAATATTGAGAGAAACGTTGATGGAAATGTTTTAATTAATATTGCACTTCTATTTTCTCCTTTTCCATGCAAAGAAGGTACAATAATAATAATAATAATAATAATAATAATAATAAATAATAATAAATAAGTTCTTAATATAGCGCCAAATACCAAAAGGCCTCTAGGCGCTTTACAAAACCTAAAGCAAATAGAAACAAAAAGACAGAGAAATCAAAGGAATAAAAAGTCTAGAAAACACAAAAACGAAAATTAAACTGTATGAAAATACGAACACAAAAAAAACGCGAAAAGACTATAAAACAGACCAAAACCTATAAAAAACAAAACAAAGGATAAGCACATAAAATAGAGTTATACAAAAGTAAAAGTCTAGATAAAAACACTTAGTATATAAAAGTGACAAAATCGCGTAGAAAATCTAAAAAGATGTGTTTTTAAAATTTTCTTAAATATGTCGAGAGATTTGGCAGTCTTTATGTCATGTGGTAGGTCGTTCCAAAGCTTCGGTGCAGCGACCGAGAAAGCGCGATCTCCGTACGGTAGTTCTTGGTTGAGACGGTTTTCGGGACCACAAGGAGTGCCTGCGATGCTAAACGGAGCGAGCGTCAATAAGATAACAGTACTGCATGTAAACATGTAAACATCATTTGTACAATAATACACATTGGTCTTTGTTTGATCAAATTCTATAAAAGTTGTTACTTGATGGAAATAGAATAAATGAAAAATATATCATTATATTCATCTGGCTGCAAAAGGAATGACATGGTGTAGTGCCTTAACTGTACTTAACCAACAGCTGGATGAATAAGTGAAAGCGTCTTTCCTTATTCCCCATGGCTGCTGTATACACTGGCATGACCGAAAAATAGTTTTATGAGAATCAAAAAGCTTGTTCAGGAGATATCTAATATTGTAATTAGAGCCAGCTTCCTAAAGTAGAGAACTAGTAAGTATATCCAAAGAAAATTTTTTGGTTTCGATTCACAACAGAGGCTATGATTTCCGAGTACTGTATACATATATACAATATCTTGCAAAACATGTATGGAAATACTCACCAATATGCTTTGGTACTTTATCGTGACCAGTCAGCACTGTAATAATTAATTAATTCAGTAAGTAATAATACTTAATCCCAGACTGAATTGTGTCTCTGTCTGTCTTTCTATCCAGCTTGCCAGCAGAACCAAACTTGGCCTCTTAGAAAAGAAGAAAGATTACCAACTTCGAGCAAAGTAAGTCAGACAGTCGACCAAGATATTTTTTTTTTATTGGCTCGTGGCTCAACAGATTCAGAGGCAGAGGCCTTCTGTCTGTTGCTACTGTACTTAGACATTCGAGGTTGTTCCAACAGCAATGTTTTGTTTTCAAACACAGAATTAATGTACAGTATATAATGGAGGTTTTGGCTGGGCATTTTGTAATTGAACATACTGGTTTTGCAATTGGACAGTCCCCTAGTATCAGGCCAGGTAGAACCCAGTGGATGTATCACATCTTTAACTACCAGTGAGAGTATCCACTCTCTTTCTCTTCCACTTCTCCAGTGCAAAGATATACATGATTTAGACTGATAAGTTTAACAATACTATAGTCTGTCTCACAGGTTCAGAAGATAGGCTATAGAACACACTTATTTGTAAGTTTCATTTCACATGTAACTCTTCTTGAAGTACAGTAGCAAAGCAAAGTTTTGTCTCTTTCACCATTTTGATGAAGCCTATTGCTTTAATTCTCAGTATGATTGGAGTGGCTCTACGTTAGACAAATATCAGGTTCTATTTCACCACCAATGCATTTTGTGATGAATTAGTAATTTTATTCCGTGAGGTCAATCTTCAGCCAATACTTTCGATTTTACAAAGCTTCAAGCTCAGTAAAAACTATTATTCACACTGAATTTGGCTCAACAAGTTCAAGGCAAAACCTTGTTCAAACGTATACTACAGTATATGCCATTTAAAAAAAAAAATTGTAAATGCAATTTTTCTTGTTTTGGTTATTTGATTTGTGTTTTGTGTTTGTTTAAGAATCTAACTAATTTTCTTGCATTTATAAACTAAATTTTGAAAACAGGTTCTCTTTTAAAAATGGGTTAATATTATTTGATTTTTTCCATACAGAGACTTTGGTGCAAAGAAAGCTAAAATCAAGAAGCTGAAACAGAAAGCCTTGGAGAAAAATCCTGATGAATTCTATTTTCGGATGATCAGCAGTAAATTTGAGGTACGGTGTAACACCACTCCTGGGTAGTATTGCTTTTAATTATTTTACTGGAATGATCTTTATACCACATAACTTTAGCTTAAAGAAGACACAAACCCAAGCATCATCTTCATTGTATTTGATTGAGACTTTTTTCTGGAAAAATTCCACCAAACCGCTAAAAAAAAACCTCTCGCTGATTCTAAAATATATCATAGTTTAAAAACTGGTATCTGTCGGTTGTCTTTTTGTTAATTTGTAGTGTCATCACTAGGAGAGTGAAACCTTTCTTATTTTATCTTTGTTTTTCTATTCATATTTTCAAGGGTAGACTGTTAACAGTCTTGGCACTGAAACCTATGCCATCCATTAGCTCATATTAGGAGCTTTGATATTTTAGATTCAGCATTTGCATAACCCATTTGATGATGTCATAGTTAGACTTTGTTCATGTCTTCGGCCTTGTCTGTGAAGGAACCTAAATTCCTGCGATATCTCTCAGATGGAATGTACCATTCTGCTAAACTGTTTGGGAAAGTTGATCATCACGATTTATTCTAGACCAAATTGATGATGCTTGGGTTTGTGACTTTGTGTCTCCTTTTAAGGATGACCCACATAAATTATAGTGTATCTTGTCTGTCATCTGGTAGCAAAAAAAATTAAAATTCACCGAGTACCAAATCAAATGTTTGATAGATCAGAATAAGTTACTCACATGAACTGACTCACCTACTGTAACATAGATTCAGAACTTGTCCAGATTCAAGACATCCCCTTCCCTCCCCCCATCCCTCTCAGGGACGTAGCTAAGGCCTGATGATTGGGGGGGTGTAGTGGCTGAAATTCCAACTGGATGGATTTTGGAGCTAGAAAATTCCAACTGCTGCCTTGTACCCCCTCCTCACCCCCCCCCGCACTAATCGTCAACGATACGATCAGTGTCAGTCAGACACCCCATCTTTCGCGACTGCACTTTTGTACCTTATGGGGCAAAGTTTTTGCTTATGTTGATATGGCACTTTCAAACTTAGTGTTTTAATCGTATACCATAGAGACAATGTACATCCCAACGGCGTAGCCAGGAATTTGAAAGGGGGAGCACTTTTTTGCGATTGATATGGGGGAGGGGTCTAAGGGGAGGGGGTGTCCCCCTCCCCTTTGAGATATTTTTGAACAATTGAAGGTCCTTAGATGCGATCTGGTGCAATTTGTTGCCAGTTTCATCATTATCATATGATATCATATTATCAGCAGATTTTGTTTCCTGTTTGAATTCTTTTACATGTTCTTTAACATAATATATCACAAGGACAAACATAGTGCTCTTTTACAATATTTTCAGAAGGATGATTCTTGTTTATTGTCCAATGTCTGGACTTAAATACATTTGACGAACTTAACTGATGGACAATATAAACTTTCATATTTTGTAAGACAGCCAGATTTGCAGTGGCCTAAAAAAAAATTGTTATCGCCGTGTATTAGCAGTGTAATAATTATTTATAGGAAGTGCGTATCACGTACGATTGCTAGCTTAGCTTCATAACATGCTGTTCGTGCAACAAAGTAGGAAGAATCATAGAAAGGATGAGAACGCACGTTTTCGTCGTCGTTGTGCATACAGTTCGTGACATTCCATCGAGTGAGGTTAGGTAGATATGTATTTTATTACGCAGTTGCCAATTGTAGGTTTGAAAAAGGCTATAGGCTTAATTAAGCTAATTGCATCTGCCAAACCAAGTAATTAGTTGAATCAGTAGGCCTGAATGTTATTACGACTATAATCGAGTTAACGGAGCTAACGAGTATTCAAGATCAAAAGAGCACTGACAAAATACCATGCTAAAAAACAACAGTTTTTAAACATTTCTTCGACACTCAAAGGGGGGGGGGGAGCAGTCGCTCCCCTGCTCCCCCTGGCTACGTCCCTGGTATGTCCTGAACTTACTTGAAGCTAGCGAACAGGTTCGACCCACCCAATAGAAAAATTAATACATAAATTATCCGAATTGAAGCAGGCGAACGTTGTATTTTTTTTTTAGAGTATTCAAAGTCATACAAATTTTTGTATGGTGGAGTATAAGGATTGCGAGATACAATTTCTCAATGTGACGAGGAAAACGTGGTAAATATGACTGATTATAGGTCAATTTTGATCGAAAACTTTATGTCACTCACAAATTACAGAACATATGAAAATAAGAGTGCGACAGTCAGAAAACTTAGCGACAGCCGGAAATTCCGAATTGAAGCTGGCAACAGTCGGAAATTCCGACAGTCGGAAATTCCGACTGTCGCACTCAAATTTTCCAACTATCGTCATTTTATCCAAGATTGGGGGGGTGAGACACCCCCCACACCCCCCTCTAGCGACGTCCCTGATCCCTCTCCTATATCTTTGCAAGAATTGATTATTAGGGGTATGCTTGTTATTAAAGTTGGTTGATAACAAGAGTCGTATTCCTGTCTGAAGAGCATGAACTATAGTAGCAATTGAGTTTTCATACTTAATTGAAAGTTTAGATTGAAATCGCCAAAAAATACTTGAAAAAAATAAGGTTTTTCAGACTACAATTTGTGCATCAACTGGTGGATGGCTGATGCTGTACCAAAGTTGCATTACGTTCTTGTCACTACATTGTTTGCTCTTGTTCAACTATAATCTGACTTGTAAGAGCCATGGCATTATAAGCTACGTCTGGATGGCTGTGGGGTCCAGCTGTAGCGGGCTAAAGTAAAAGTGGGTTTTTCATTCAGGAGAAATTCACAGCTTGCCCATCTGAATTGTTCTCTTACATGGTGATAAAACACAACCCCAAGAGGGGCTAAAAACTGTGAATTGGGTTGCCACAGATGTGAATTGTTAGCTATGAGGTATTTGGCATTGTGAAGTAACTCCCTTGCATGCCTACATTATAATAACTATGATGATTAGTATTATAATGATTAAAATGATTGTTATTAGAATTATAATTATGATTATGATTATTTTCATTTTTATTATTTTTATTTTTATTATTATGATTATTATGACTATTTTTATTTTTATTATTATTATTATCATCATAATTATTATGATTATTATTATTATTATTTTTATGATTATTATGATGATGATTATTATAATAATTATGATGATGATGATGAATCTTGTTCCCCCCCCCCTAGGATGGGGTGACCAAGAGACTAGAGGAAGATGAACCTCTCACCTGGGAGCAGAAACAGCTGATGGACAGTCAAGATATCCGTTATGTCTCTCACAAACGACATCTCGAAAATAAGGTAGGCCAGTCACAGCCATTAAAAACAAAATACCTATGGTGGTGAAAAAATTAATCCACAACTGAACACTTGCTATTATCAATAACATACAAATATAAAATATGGTATGGGGGCCATTTATACCTATAAAAGAAGCAAAAGTGAGCCATGGCCAACATCTGACCCAAACAAGCCATTTAGTTAATATTTCATATAGCATATGTTATATATGCCTTATGTGCAAAAATTGTGTTTTTACAACTACCTTTTTGCACAGTAGGTAACACTTAAATTGTGTATATATATATCAGTTAGATAATATCTTACTATGTGAATGGAGCAAGACAATGATTATTATTCAAAGTTTATGATCTGTTTTGCATACACCAAGCATAAAAGGCCAAAATCTCGCAGTTGATCGTCGCACAGTGTGAACACAGCTCGATCAGTTAAGGCAGACAAGAGTTCGTAAATAGCTACAAAAAGAATGTTTTCCTAGTAAAATATATTTTTTACTCATCAGTCTTAAGATGGATCGATAAGAAAGCAGGACAGGTCGAGAGAAAACGTTTCCATTGTTTTGTATAAAGCAAAAAACGAAAAAAAAAAACTTATTTGTGATTCACAAAGAAAGGACTGTACCGTCCAAGTAAGCAGGTGAAAATTATATGTGACAAATGTTTATGTAGTTGTAGTGGGTACGGGTGACATTGGCACCTTACCTGCTCACCCACACACTCATTCTTTTCCTTTCCTCCTTATTCTCCATTTCCTAATATTGGTTAACATAATCTTGTTGATTTAGCGACATAATATCTTTCTCTGCCGGTGCTATTGTTACATCCATCAGTTTTAATTTTCTGAGCCTTTCATTAATTTTTTTCCCCCTTTTGGTTCTAGAAAATTGACAAAATGAAGGGATCCCTACACCTCCTCGACGCTTCGACTGCGAACCCGATGAACAAGCATACATTCTTTGTGGACACGGCAAAAGAAGGTTTGACTTTATACTACTTTCACATATTACATTAATAGAAAACAAACTGTGGATATTACAGCAGTGAGGTCATTAGGCAATAGAATATTAAATTCTTTACTTCCTTCATCATGATTGACTGGTTTGTGTCTGCAATTTTAGCAATCAGTCACGCAAATACCCATCTGTTAGATATATTCTTCATGTGTTACATTGGTATCAGAACAGATGCTAAAATACTGTTTACTCCAAAGCAAATAGATCAGCGATTGCTGTAGCTGTGCAAACCTTCATGGTCTAGCCATGTTTCCAAATAAAAATTGTGATCTTCGAATTATCCATGTTGATTAACTAGATTTCTTTTTGTTTTGTTCAAAAAAGTCACTTTTTGGAGACAAATGATCCTTCTTTATTTCCTGTTAGTAGGTGGTGGTTCTCTCGACATCCCGTACACATTAATGTTTCCATCACATGATAGATAGTTCATAATCATCAGTCATTCGTAATGCAAGACTTTCCTCCGGCACCACAGTCACGACATGGTTTAAATAGGCCCCAACTTAAAGCTGGACAACTAAAAGAAAAGAGGGAAGTTTTATCCTCGGGTCAATAAAGTCAGCCCCATCCTCGCAAATAGTTTTTGTTTGGCTCTCAAAATCCCTCGATTAATTGCTTATAATTCGTCTCTAAAAATCTTGTTTGAAGTCCCAGAGAAATGTCGACCCGTTGTTTTGTCCTCCAGGCTGCAGGTGTAATGCAAGCAGAGAGATGGGTCTCTCAGATTTTTTTTTTTTTGGGGGGGGGAGCCTTTATCCACTGGCCATTTGAACCTTTAAAAGCCAGACATTAGCAGCATGGGCCTTCATCAGTTGTAATTGATAGATTTTCTTGAATGTCAGAGGAAAGTTCTTTCATACATAATTTCATGTCACCTGTGGACTAGTTAATGGTCTTATAGCTGCGGACCGTTACATAATTTATGTGACCCTGGTAAACATGCCGCGAGATAAAGTAACTTTTGTCTCGCAGAACTGCAGCATTTTCCGGCACTAACATGGTGACGTAATTCAGATATATCGACTAGTCTGATTAACGAGCATATAATGACGTCAGCCCAGAATTGTATGTGAAAATTAAGCTAGCCGATAATATCAACAGCTCCTTTTTAGGTGTCATTATTCTTGTTTCAGGTATTGACTATTAAACATATGATATTGTGGACTAATTCCCATTGTTGCGACAGTTAAGTAACGAAAGGCAGGTTTATGTTCCAAATTTTTTCTCCACATTCCAATTCTCTCAGTTTTCTATCGACTTTCCATTCTTATCTACTCACAGCTGTATTAAAGGCACAATATGTCATTTGTCTTGGAGTGCTGCTCTGGTTGCTTGCAGGGTCACAATGGATAGATTTTAAATTGATTCTCTTTTTTGCATTGTGACATTATTTGCATTTTCCTTTTGCTCCATTTTCCTCTTGCTCCAGAGAGAGACTTTGATGTGGCCAAGCGGTTGAACACCCACCCCTCCCTTCTTCATCGCACCTTCAATAGACCAAAGTTAGAAGATCTCAAGAAAGGAAAATTCAGCCGTCAAGAGGGAGATATGGAAAAAGAGTTTCAAGCACAGGTTAGCCTCTTTGTAGGGTAGGTGTGGTGAAAGGGGGGGGGGATTCAAGGGGGTATAAATTCAACAACTCCCAGCCAAGTGATAACTCATTCACATTAGATTTTAAAAAAATACATCAAATAAAATACATTGAATAGAATGTTTGCATTTCTCTTCACCAATTCTGACAGTTTTCAAAATCTTTCGTGGACAACTCTGACATCCACATGGGGTTCGTGGGGGATAAAATTAGGGAAACCCTGGTTTAGATGATATCAGAGGAATTTTTAAAAACCCTATTGTTGTTGATTTCTGTCAAAGGTCAATTGAGGTCACAGCAATTATTTCTGCTGACATATATATGTGACGGGAATCGTCCAGCTGACAGCCAGCTCTGTTCATTGCTCGTATTATTTAATTTCATTTTCTCCTTTTTTTCGACAGACGCTGGAAAAATCCAAGCAGGAGCAGTATGATCAGCTGGTCCAGAGAATCAAACGTGAGAAGCAGTTAGGCATAATAGGAGCAAAGATGCAGGCCAAAATAAATCTCAAGGTAATTAATTCGGAGAAGTAATTCCTAGCAGGGAAAAGAAGGGTAAAACAATTCATTGGATGAAGAGATCCAAATTTATGAAGAGGCTTTTATAGCCGTATGTAGCATTAGAAAATGAATGAAAGACAAAAACAAACAAATGAACATAAGTTTTGTTTAGTAAGGGACAGCTGAAAATTTTATTGTAATGTTAAAATACAGAATTGTACGTCTGGGTAATTGGCTTGCCCAATAGCCTCTTAAAATCGGTATAAATCTTCGTCATTCAAAATCACCTACTAAAACATGTTCAGTAAATACTTTCCTCCCTGACAGATCCCAATTTACTCCCCCCCTCCCCCCAAGTCAGGTTTTGTGTTTGCTAACATTTACACCAGTCCTACATTACCTGTAGTTGTTACTAAAAGTAAGTGTACCGTGCTTCCAAACATTGACAAAAGCCCAGCTGAACTTTGACCTTTTGAACTACATTTCCAGCAGTGTCGTCAAGACTATGCGGGAAATGATACTGCTAAAAAAGCGTTATAGTTTTTGAAGTTTGCATACTGGGTGACCGGTCTCTTTGTTTTGTTGTTTTGAATCATATTTTCAATTTGTGTGACAATCATTCTCTTCACCAGTTCCCTGGTAACAGCGCACACAGTCTCTTCACTGAAGTTTAGCACCATTGCTTTTCGGCTTAAAAGTTTTCTTCTTTTCGAATTTTGCTTCACAGGACAGAGGAAAGAAAGTTTTACTTCAGGAAGAGACACAAACAACCCCAGCTGTATACAAATGGCTTTACAAGAGGAAAAGATGAAACGACCACGGCAACCAGCCACACAACCATTTGATGATGTCATCTCACCCATTCATGAATATTCATGAACATTTATGAACATTCATGAACATTTCCGACTGATAACGGGATCGTTGGCAGGATCAGCTGCAATAACAACAAAATAACTGCAGCGGCTTGAACACGACAAAATTTGACTTTTTCTTACACTTCAAGAATGGTCAGTGGATAAACCTGCCAGGGATGAGCAGAGAAGTCCACGCAGGGCGAATGCACGCAAAGCATGGATGGCTATTTATGTCACAAGTAATACTGCAGTCTCTCAAACATGGAGTACATGAGGACTTTTCATAGTGGGCTTTACTGCTGTGTGTTTAACTTAATATTGTTACAATGAGGTGATGTTATCATGATTGTATAATGATTATTCATGATGATGGCCGCTATGAATACAATTCTTTGTGTGTTCAAAATGACCAATTGTTCATCCAGAAATGGTTAAGTATTCTACATAAGGCAACTGGTTAGTTAGTCAGATGCTTTGGTGAGTTCATGTCTCTTGTCATACCCGTTCATTATGATTGTATTTCACACCATTAAATAAAAATTCTGCAACAGAGCAAAGCTGTCAACATGCACATTCCAAAAGTCAATATGTGAGTATGTCTTCAATTGTATCTGGATTTAACGGCTGTGTTTGCAGTACATATTGGAGAAACAATACAAAAATTTATCAACCGTACTCCCCCCACACTAATTCAGAATAATACTCATGGAGCATTACGTAATGTTACCCATGGTTGCAAAACCCACAGCAACCTGTATCATAGCAACTGTCCCAGGCCCTATCATGATTTGATAAAAAATCAGAAGATAAATGGTTGTAACCAAAAGTTAAAAAGACTTCTTGCTAGAAATTCTATTGAATATCACTACTCTAGTTCTTTCATTTTCAATACGGTTGGGAAAATCGTTGTTGTCATGTTAAAAACCAAGATGTAACGACAACCCTGCTGCTTTTATGCTCTCAGGAGCATAATTAGCAGACCTGTTTAAAATGCATTCTCCACATTTTATAGCTCGTCCCCGATGTTACGACGAATGTCAACAGCTTTTACGATGTCTACCTCATTTGCATTTTCTCTCAAGTGGCAAATGGCAAGGTCATAGATTGAAAAGATGTTCCTTTTTAATGGCGGTAATAAAAAACAGAATATCACAGACAGAGGCCTGACTTGATATTCGGCGGGAGTAATGGAGGTAGTAGGTAAAGATTGCATTGATAGGTAAGTTTATATGATATGAGGGAGAGATAGCTGCTAACCGCACTGTGGAGACTGATTCAGGAGATGACAGAGGGTTTAGCCCTCAAAGAGTTAAGTCACCAAGAACTGACAAAATCCCTTGGAAACTTCTAGAAATAGCTAAACTGCCTGCCTCACCGTTCTCTGAAACATGCTTCCACTAAATGCTGCTGCGATATTGTATTATTTCTGAGTCGAGTCTCCATCCTTATTGAGGTAGACTTTTCTCCACAGGGAGAAGAAGGGTCACCGAGGGAACATCCTCTCCCAGAAAATTAAATTTTTGCTATTTAAACTCCTTTCTAAAAGTATGTGTGGACTTCGATCCAAACTTGGACTTGGTCCCTCCATAAATGGAATATTTTCAAACTCTTTTGATAATGTTAACTATTAAATGAGATACACCATTATAATGCCTTACACACAGTCAAATCGACGTTGATTCTCTTAACAACATGAATAAGAATATCTATCCATACCTCATATCAAGGACATGACCTCACAGTTGTAAAGAAGTGCAAAAGATGACATATTGTTCTTAGAAAAAAACATCTCATCAATCTGAAGTGCTGTGGACAAAAATGCCTCAGTTAACATGCACAAACTGGCAGCGTGTACATTTATCCTGGATCTATAACAATGCAGAACTTGAGCATCACTGAAACCGGAATGTTGACCAACTCGGCGTGACGTCAGGACTTCCAGCCTCGACCATCATTCCATCTAAGGGCAGCTTCTTCCTTCATCATGTCCTCTCGCCTCTCTTCATCCTCCTGGTTCGTTATCTCACTGTCAGCAAGGACCTCACGTTAAGTAGGAATTTTTCGAGCCGCTTTTGAAATTTGAATTTCTCTTGTCTATTGATGGTCATTTGCATACCAGGTGGGGTTAATTCGTTGAAGGCCTCTATCAGACGTTGGCAAACCGCAGGTTCCGATTGGCTGTTGAGGATCGTGTTCACCAAAATGGAGTATTTATCCTGAAAACGAGACGTAGAGAAGAATCGATTTAGAGTGATTATATTCGTATTTTCATCCATTAAAGCTTTGTCACGTCAATAGACTAACAGACAAACAAAGGTCCTGTGACATTTCTGAAGATCCAGAAATTGCCTAAAATAAAGATGTTAAACCTTGAGAATAGACATTGTGACAGATTTATGTTTTTTATTTATTGTTATCAAGTGATTAGGCTAAACACAAGCTCATTACACATTGGGGTGGGAAGCAACACCATCCTTTACCTTATGATATTACTTAAAGAATAAAACTAACATCTCTACTGTTTAATTTCATAGCACGCTATTCTTTCGTGTCACTTCCGATGGCCTTTATATGAAGAAGGCAAATGTTTGGTCAACATCGTCACGGTGGAAAATTATTTATGGACTGCATTGTCGATATTAAAATTAGCATGTGCTACACCATAAAACATTTGCTGATGGAGATATTCAGTGAGAAAATCAAATGTTTTTTTCTTAAATTTATTTTTAAATTAATTTTTCTTACCTTGTTGCAAGCAATTAAAACATACAGGGCCTCACTGGCGACTGAAGACAGATCAAGGTCGAAAGATTCTAGGAACATTACATCGACTACCACCTGAAGATAGAGAGAGAAATCAAACATTAGTCGAAACCAAGAAGCAGTTTATAGAATGTGATGACAAAAACGAAGAAAGAAAGCTGTTCATAAATGAGCTAACTACCAATCTAGGTAATTTTAGAACAAAGGAAAAAGGAGGCTGACAATTTAATATTTTCAAAGTAAAATTGACTGGAAGGTGGTGGAAGAGGAATAATATAAAGAACATTAACCAGAGGTTGAACGACAACCTCTTGGGTGAAAGTATTAAAAGAACCTTTTAAATAAGTGGAAAAACTTTGTTAAATAGGACATCTAATGCCACTGTATAATTACATAAAGTTCTTCTTTTTTTTGGGGGGGGGGGGGGTGAGGGGGGTGCAGATTATAATGACAGCTTAGCCAGCCATCCTTAGTATTATTTACTGTATTGGGCCATCAAAGTGTAGAACTTCACTAAAAAAAAGGTAACACAAAAAGTCTGACATGTTTTGAGAAAAATTAGAATAAACTAATGTCAACGGCACAAGATAACAAACAAGTTTGTCTAATATCATAGCAGAAGACTACATGGCTTTTTTGACAACATGGCTATATTGCATTTAAGCTCATGAAGCAAACACACTTTCTTTAAAACAAGCGGGCTGAGGGGGGGGGGGGGAATCTCTTCAGTTAGACAATGGCCCAAACTGGAATGAAAAAACCCTGGTTCCAATTCTTAATTTTCCTTATTAAACAACTAATCATATTGGTGAAGGATAAAACCTAATGGAATAAACCAGTCACATGTTCTTGCAGAGTTTTTACCGTGTTTTTTTCTTTCTTTTCTCCACGGTACGACAGTAAACCATCAACAGAAATATCCAAAACACAACTAAACCTTTCTTGATTTTATAATTCTGACCCATAAAATCAGATTTTATTTCGGGTGTCTTGTGTTTAATAGAAACATCTGCTGTTTTTCTGACATATTTCAGGAGGAGAAATTTGAGTAGATAATATTCATAAGCTAACTATTTTTGGCAAAATCAAAGACCTCAGAGTAGTGTTTAATTTTGATAATGACAACCTTCCTAAACAATCATGTCTAAGACAAGGCTGGATGCTCCTACATGTTAATAAACTGGCTCCTGGCATACTATTCTAAGGGGAGGGGGGAGGGGCAATGACTGGCAACCATTCACTGGCCCCTACCAAACTTCATATCCTCAAAATTACAATGAGCTATGACGATGTCACTTTTGACCGGAAATACGCAAACAATTTCCAGCAATTTTGTAGAGGCAACTCAGATCCAGTGACTGGAATATCCCCTTAAAGTATCCCCTTAAAATATCCCCTTAAAATATGAAAACCTGAGGGTAGAATTCTACCTTGAGAAAATGTTCCATAGCGGCAAGCAAGGCCTGAGATGCTTTGTCTCTGGTTTTGATGCAGAAGGTAGCTAACGAAGTCACACTCTCCAGGCACATCTTGGCGATATCCACGCTGAAATCTGTGACTCCCAACTCGATGGACCCGAGCAGACTCCTGAACAGAGCCTCAGGTAGATCGGAGACCTTCTCTGCGTTGAACTCTGTCACGAACGTGATGAGCTCGTAATACTGGCTGCATAGATTAGGCAACTGTAAGGAGAACGGCTGATGCATTGTTAAAATCCATTGTTATCTATTGTTATCCATTGTTAAATCCATTGTTAAAAGACAGGGAAGGAGTCAGGGCTGGATTTCTAAATTCATGTTCAGCTCTTTAGATGGTCCAATAATTGTTCAGAGGTAATTTAAATGAAAAGATAATTTACCATTGTTTTGTTTCGCAGGCTTGTGGGACACAGACATGAACTAAAATATTTCTACACTCGTAGTTAAAAGCCTCACCAATATCTCCCTCTTAGCTTAAGATTGCTATGGCCGAGTTGATAAAGGTGGTGGCATTTGAAGCAATGAGGCTTAGCAATCGGGAGGGGAGGTTCTGGGTTCGATACCCGACCGGGTCATAGTAAGGTGGGTTTTTTTCATCCAAGAGTAATCTATGGTTTTCCCATCTGAAATGACTTCTAGATTGAAAAGATTCCAAATTTGAGTTGAAATGTTGAATTGGAAGCCACCCCATGTGAAAGTTGTAATCTATAAGCCCTTGCAGGTTTCTCCCTCATTTGTGGTCGCTAAAGCGTTGTAAAAATAACTGCTGGTACTTGTCACAGACGGAACTGAATATTTAAGTCCACAGCCCTCTAAACCTAAGTTATGTAAATTTGGGTTTATATAATGGTGGAGGGAGATCCTATTGATGGAGGAATGCAGACGATCATTCCATTAAAGCAGAGGAAGTAAGGGCATGTGCGAAAGTCAGTATGAACGCAGTATGAACTTATGAGAGACCCTTTAATTTCTGGAGTAGAAGACATGTTCTTCGACAACAACGTTTAATAGCTGTCATTGATTTTTTAAGTTTTACACCGATGAAACTTGTATTGAATATATTTTTAAATACTTAAAACCAATTTCTTGTGCATTATTTCCTTGTACTTTTCTACCTAGGAACCAAGTTAGTGGCAAGTGGCTGGAAGTAAATTCTTGTTGTTACTTTTGGAAATGAATATAATGTTGCTGGCCTTTTTTTATGTTAACATGGTAAATGTTCTGCAATAACTTTACTCATGTGATTTATTCCTCTTTGAAATATGATACAATTGAAAAGATTTAATAAAAATAGAATTTCCTTTTGTAAGAATCTTATCGTCTTCTGTTTTAGAAAAATTATGCACACAATACAGAATGGCACAGATATATTCGGGTGAGTTGCCGTGACGATATCATTCACTCTTCCATTGCCAGATACTTAAACAAACAGTGACACAAAACTCAAAAACAAAATAATATCTTTGTTATAATATTTACTATCAGGATTTAGATTCACCAAATTTAGCAGAACATTTTGACAAAAAAAAGCAAATTTTTGACAAAATATAGATGTTTGTGAAATAGGAATGTCAATCCAACTGTGAAGGTCTATCCATTTATAGCTGAATATTACATCAACTCCACAAATAATTCCTGAACTGTGTCGCGGATCTAATCAAATGTATTTTAGTTAAGTGCACCCTTAATCCCTTTTTGGTTTGCAAACATGGTAATAAACAAGTTGACAGTTTTCACAGAAAATCATAAAGCTTTGCTTGGGGTGACTATTTCTATCAAGTGATTCCAATCAACTTCTGCCGAATGTCAAATTAAATCAAAGAAATATTATTTAAGATGATATCTAAAAGACTAGTTTAACAAACCACAGAGGAATAGACACAGAGAGTGGTAAACCAGCTGTCACAAAAGCAGGATAAAAACCTGAAAGTAAGATTCAAAATTCTGATCTCCAATGCATCTTGTCAATTCAGCTTTGGGTTTTTTTTTTAAATGTGCAGTGATTAACTGTTACAATCTAGACACAAAAGGCAAGTTGAGCTGTTAAAGTTAAGATTATAAGTCTGATGAGGACTGACAATATAACAGGTGTTACCTTCAGTAGCAACATGCTAACCCTCCCCTAACCCTACCCCCCCCCCCCACCCAATCAGATGAATGGTATCATTCTAAGTGGACATTTCTTGCTGACCCTTGCTGCTAGTTCAGTCTTCCCCCCCGTGTGGAACATCAAATAGGCAATGAGACAAGTGCCTAGGGCCCCCCCTGAGGTCAAGGGTGCCTCTATAAACACTTCCAGGAGAGACATACCCAACTTTTCATTTTCGGAATGTGCCTGTAAAACTTAAGCAAGGGCAAGTATATGGTGAATTAGGGGGTCAGAGGGTGCTGTGAAGAAAAAGTGTCATTAGATAAAAAAATGTTTGTACCTTGAGAATTTCAGCATCTATCAAAGGGACAACAATGTTGAGTCCTAGGAGAACTATCTCGCCAGCAGAGACCACTGCATTCTGGTGGTCCCCCACCCCAGTAGCCTCCTCTGAGGAGAAATCAGAATAACCATGTAATATGTCAAAACCTGTAAGGAGTTGGATAAAAACATTAAAGCTTCATTTATGCATATTTCAATCTAGACAGTCTTAAACAAAATGTTTCATGACAATACTTTTGTGTATTAAATAATCACAAAATCATCACCATGTATTTTTGAAGAAAACATATCTTTGGGCCCATTCACAGAGATCAGGTGAATGTAAAATTCAAAACAGAGACGTCTGTGTCCCATCTATGTCAGTGGAGTGGAAACCGAGACATTAAATCAAACACATGCAGTGGCAGATGTATTGACCTTTCCATTCATAAATGTACATTAAAGGGTGTGAAGACTCGCGCAAAAAGAAACGTCTAATGCCGGTAATTTGACCTAGTTTCGAATGATGTATAACAGAAGTGTTAAACACCACCATTGATCCCAGGAAATACACACACAGCTTGCTACCGTCGGTAATTAGACACTAGTGTTCAGTCAGTACATACAGCTGCGGTCAATACAAATGATACAACGATGGACATCTCAGGTCCAGCTAAAGAAAACAAGGTATCACATTTCATTACTGTCATTACTTAGCGACACAAACAAAACGGATTGCATACTGCAGAGCAGAACATAAATAGGTGTCAAAAATTTGTTTGACTGTTAGTTTATTTTGTTTCGAGAAATATTATATTTACTAGCAAATTCTCTACATTCAGCACATTCAGCCAAACGCTTGTAATTCCCCTGAATATTTACCATTAAGCTCTTGTTACAGATGGTCGGCACAAAAACATGTTTTCGACAATACATTATAAACCTTGAGTCTCATTTATATCATGATTTTTCTTCATCAATGTGTGTTTGAACATTAAAATAAACAAACACTTAAATATTACTGAACCACCTGCCCCCCCCCCTCCAAGAATTTTACCTGATTTAGTTACTACAAGCTCCAAACCATACAGGTCACACATGTAGTGAATCTTTGCTCTGTTTCCAACACTTCCTGTGTGAGAACATTTAATGTGACACTGAAAACCAGATTTTACAAGTTGTAAACATTGTTGACATTATAGTTCTTCAAACACTATTTTACAAAAAAACATTTGCAATTTTGCCACTGGAGGAGGAAGGAATGGTTGTGGGTATTAACAGATTCACTCACCGCTGAAGATATAGTCGACCAGGTCCTTTGATATAAGATGTGTTAATAACTGCATGATGAGGGAAATGTCCTGGTACTGGTCCTCCTCTGCGCCCCCCTCTCTGGTCCTCTTGCCAAGGTTACACTCTGTGTACATCCTCAGGAGTGCAAGAGACACCTCAAACAGTTTCAGAGTGTTTTGCTGGAAAGATGGGGGGGGGGGGGCAGGAGAGAGAGAGAAAAAGTATGGTTATATCTGAAAGGGATACTCACAGTGGCTTAAGTTTAAGATTTTGAAAAAAAAAAAAAAAAATGAAAATGCTGGTAATTTGCTGCATCATAAAAGTCAAAACCACGTCCTGATACTAGCCTTTTGCATGGCGATGATATGAATTTTTCAAATTTTGGCGGTAGTTTGTGAATGTATCTTGCAACAATATAGTGAATGATGTCATAACTGCAAATTCAGCTGAAAGTGGTTTATCTTTGTGTGTTAATTTTTGTAATATTTAACTCATTCAGTCATAATGGAAAATTATATTTCTACAAAAAAAAAGTTGCATTTTGAGGAAATTATATATAAATAAAAAATAAGAATAAAAACAATATACATAAAAAAAAAATAAAAAAAATAAATTACTAAATAATATTGAAAGATAAGCAAACATTGCAAATGCCATGAGGTTTCAAAGATATAATAAGGTTTCAAAGATAAATCAACAAGATGATTATTATGGGAAAGTATAGCTTTTGATGACCATTTGTCATTAACACATCACAGACCTCTCGCTGTGATCCATTCCAGGGAAGAATCGAAGGTTTAGCCAGTCAAAATAGATTCCATTTAATCGCCCATTTCTCAAGTTTGGGAATAAGACATTTAGGTAGTCTTCCACTAACAGTGTGAAATCAATTTTCTTTTCCATATTAAGTGTCCCACTGTCTGCTACCAGACTATCCCTTTGAAAGCTTCAATTTGCGTTGGTTATGTCAAAATCTAGTGATTACCAAACTCAACATCGGTTATAGAAACCAGTCACAAGCACACCCTGTACCCACCAACTCTTGGTCAATACGAACAGTTAATAAACACCGCACTATCATAGTCAACAAGCATGAGAGAAAAGAGAATTGTAGCTGTAAGAAGAATCTGCAACCTTTGATCACAAGTCCACTACCTTGACCACTTGACCACAATGCTATCAAACAATAAAGTATTACATTTTATTTGTGATACAAAAATTTTCCTATTGTATGAAAATACAACCTTGGGTAAGGACTAATTTTGAACAATATTTATTTTTTTATTTTCATGTTACAAGGCCACCATTGCATAAATTACGGACATGAATCAAAACTTGCTTCCGATGAAACTTATTTCCATATTCCAGCTTTGAAAATTTTGACCAATGTCTATTCTGGTTTCCCTAAATACTGGGACTTTTCGACAGTTTTGGACAGTTGACAAAGTGTTTACATAAAGTAAGTAAGTAGTCACTTATGGCAACTATCTGTTTCAGATTATCACCATCAAATTTATCTTGATTCTTGAATAGTCTAATCTGTAGGTTGGTACTCATCCTAATCACTTCATTTAATAATAAACATTAACCCCAGCCCAGAATGTTGTATGCAAATTATGTTAGGTCTTTAATAGCACCAATCTACTATCAATTTGTTTATGGGATACGATTAAATTAATATTTCTTCTACGGTAAAGTTAGCACATGTTCCACAACTAAAGGCACTGATGCTACAGACTAACACATTTATATCTTATTCTCACTCATTTACACAAGCAGGACAAAGTTACACTGCGAAAGCAACTGCTGATTTAAGTTTTACAACAATAAAACACATTTTGCTGTTTCAAGAGCTGGTCTTGTATATTTTCTTTTCTTCTCTACTTCGGTAGTACGCATACCTCATTCAGGAAGGACAACATTCTCATACAGACTTCGACGTGTAACTGGAAGATACCCTCAACGACATCGGGACAGTTCTGGTAAACTTTCATCAGTGCGACACTTTCGGTTAGAAATGGAAGCGTAAACTGATAGAGGTCCGAGTTGGTGGTGACACTTGACCCCTCCACGACCCCTCGGACCAGCCAGAGTAGCGTCAGCATGGTGGATTTCACATCCTGTTCCTGGGACTTTCGGACAAAGTTTTCCTGCTGGATTAATGACTTGAAATGTTCCTGAAGTGGCTGCAGGATCTGAAAAGAATCAACAAACAAACAGGACAGTAATAGTTTCAAAAGTATGAACATGATCATTATTTAATTTTGTTACCAGCTGCGAGTCTGATTATTCTTCTATACAGCCCACAGAATACTCAATTGCAAACCCATCCTAAAGAGCTTGGAAACACTGATTCAAGGTTTTAAACAAATCTTGTTGCGACCATTTTTTTCAGGCTTCCTGTAAATATTGGCCTTTCTTTATGACATAGGAGCCCTCAAACGTGGTATTAAAAGATTAAAGTATTAAAGATTAAAGTATATGTAGTAATGGTACACAAGAGCCAGCAGGAAGCCCCTCCTTGGACTAATGACTGAAAAGGTTTGTTTCATGCAGACAGGATGGAAATTGTTTAGTCCTATGTTGATATAGATCGAATGTGAACCTTCACCCTCCAATGAGCTGTGTGAATAACTAAACAACTACACTAATCACACTAAACTTTCAGAAATTCAGGAAAAGCTTTTCAAGTTGCCTGCTGACTAAATATCAAATATTTACCATATGCTGCTCTGCTAGGATTATTTGTATTGCTTCCAAAGTTTTGACACACTGAAAACTTTTCTAAAAGTAAATGCTTGCAGAGTATGTACTCCTTAGAAATATTTTTCTCGACACAGGTTTTCCTTTCAACAACCAGATTCCATGCACAGGTCTGTATGCATGTGTACAGCTTTCCCGCACAGTGAGGGATCTATATCCTGACTTGCTACACACAATATGGTTTCTACTATTATACAAACACACTAAAAGATCACACCCTCTCTTGCTGACACTGAAGAAACCAACTAAGAAAATATTTTCTGCTCATGTATCTGTGTCCCTGATTAGGTGAAATTGTGGGGGGTGGGGGAAGGGAGAGGGGAGTGACCATACCTCCTTTGAGAATCTACCCTTCACCTCCTGCGTTGACACAGATGACCCTCCTAGGACCAGTGCCTTCATGATGAGATGCTGAATCTCCGAGGATAGCAAGTCAAACGGAGGCTGGTTGTGGGACAGATGCTTAGCTAATTCCCAGAATGTGGTCTCCTTGACGACAGCCGTACACCTGAAACAATATTAAGCAAGTGAATTACGCCAACAGATGGTTCAAGACATTTTCTCGACTAGCCGTCATTCATCTCATTGAATTCTTGTGCAATTAGGGAAAGATTACAGAGTATATTACAAATCAAACTTTCTCAAGTTTATGCCACTAACAACATCTTTCATATCAACTGCTTTAAAGTCCATGGTGGCAAAGGTACAAGGGCAAATTGATGGAGGGGGAGTGGGGCGGGAGCAGGGGGGAATTCCGCATATATTTGGGGGCTCGTAGATTCATTAAAAGAAACATTTACAAACAAAATGATAATATTTTGCAGCTTATCTACCAGTTCCAACATGATCCGGCATTTTCCTCTCATACCAACTGGGTAAACATTTTCCAGTCCGCAAAAATAAATGTTGTGAGAAATTCTTAATGGTACAGGCACGACACAAATCTACAAAAACACAACCTGGAAGGCTTTATAGAGAAAGAAAATCATGGACAAATATTATGCATGGTACGTACCTATCTGTTTTCTGCACTAATGCTACAAACATGGATGCCGTTTCCTTGGCAACAGCTTCCTCAGAACTCCATATGGCAAGGTTGGAAGCTACTTTCTGTACAAGACACCTTGTGACCAACTGGGCCCCCTCAGAGTGATGGCCCAAGCTCATCAAAAGGGCTAAACTACACTGTGAAAGTTTAGACCAAATTTAAAATAGTTTAAATATCGACAAAAGCAAAATTGTTTATCTTGGTGGTCTTTATTGAAGTTATTGATGAAAAGGGATAAAGATTGGACAGGGGTTTGTTCAAATACTAAAGACCCAGATGGCTATACTTTCTCTGACAATTTTTTAATCTTCATTTGGAGTATATAGATACCCTTATTATACATATTAAAACTATTCAGCGAACAGTTTCACACTTATGTATAAAGGCCTAACTTCAATTTGCAAATATAAATAATTGGGCCAAAAAATATTATTGTCAACTGTATCAGTTGTCAAATTACCTAAAATTTGCATAAAGCTAGACAATAATTTTGTGCAGAATATGTTAATAATTGCATCATCAAGATACAAGTGAATCTGTGGCATGCACAGGATTTGCAAGGTGGGGGGGGGGGCAAATACTAGACTTCCTCTGACTGAATGATTTAGGTCAGGTGGGGGTGGGGGGGGGGGTGTATGAAACTTAATGGAAGGGCCAGATGCGAATGAATGAGTTTATAAAGAAGATGATGTGTCTGTACGGCCTTAGGGTGGTCTAAGGTTCTTCCACAGAAATAAAATTTAGATGTTTAGACATCTAAGGGTGCATTCTGAAGCATGTTTAAGACTATAAATTAGGTCTATAATTACATCTAAATGCAAGGTTTTGCTAATTAATAATCTTGTGAAATCCTATGAGGTTGAAGAGGGGGATTATATACCCAAGGGAGTTATCAAACTCTCCCCCCCCAGCGAATGTAAACATCCCCCACTTAACCACTTCCCCAGATATGATGATGGAAGATAGGGGACATGATCTCCCATCCCCCCACCCCATAACCCTTGGTACATGCCACTGTTTTTAATTAGTAATCAAATGTACCAACCACCTTTAAACTTGACTTTGTCCAAAAAGAATCTCCTGTACTGATTAAAACACGCCAAGTTTTGCTGCTATGAAATTCCTACTTTGTTCTATATATTTTCTCTTTGGCTTCATTTAATGCTTAACTCTTCCTGTTAGACAACTCCAGCACAGGGGGGGGGGGAGGGGATATGTCAATAATCATAATAACACCAAGTAATGTTATACTCTATCTTTGCTGTTACACTGCTTTTGAAATATACCTCTGTGTAATTCTTTTCGTTGAGCTGCAGGTACGACACCAGCCACCTGTGCATGAACCAAACCACCGTGCTGGCCACCTGCGGGCTCAACACGATCGTCAATTTGGCCTCCCCTGCGTAGCGTTCCACCTCAGACAGCCGCAGGACTGATGATGAAAGTCTGGCGAAGAGTAAGAAGCAAGTGAAATTAATTTTATCGAGGTTATCTGATTAATGACACGCATAGTCTAATTACTTGTACTTATTGTAACCTTGTTTTGCTATGCAGTGCACAGTCTAAATTAAGCATACGTTTTATAAGATTAGCAAGTGAAGCTTTCAAAGAAAAAGGGAAAAGCAATTTGAAGATTCTTGTATCTCTTTAATATCCGATACAATCGAACTCCAAATTATACATTCTAAATGGAAGAGTCTGGGCGACAAATATTCAAACTAAATGGAACCATAAATTTATACAAAGATACTTATTGGTGGAACGTCAAGGCACATTGTCATAGTTCTGGTAACTCGCCATCTTATTTGGAGTAAGTTTTGGTAAATATTTCTGTTAATCCAAGACCACGTTTCCAGTAAGCCGATAACAACCTACCTTATGACCTCATCTGCCTGCTCATACCCTGGTAAAGAGGCGGGGTCATCGCCCGGCGATGATACCAGCCTCTGAGTAGCCTCTAAATTTACTCCCTGGCTCTTCTTCATGGAGTGTGCGATGATCTCTCGTGGAATGCAGGGGACTTCACCTTTGTGTTGGTCGGCCAACATGTAACCTGTCAAGAAGGCAACCGAGATGGAATAAAGATGAAAGATGCATGCCATCACCAGTGAAAAAGAACTGTTTCAGGAGGTCAGGGGGGCAGGGTGTATGTATCCAAAACTCATGAGGTCAGGATGTATCCAAAATTTGACAGCTCACACCAATGAATACTTAGCAGACGTTCGAGAATTGTTTAAAATTAGACAGCAGGAACTTTCAAAGAGAGAATGTGGTTTGAGGAAGAGCACAGATAAAATAATATTTGGAAAGTTTGGAAAATGAATGACCGTCACTCCAAGATACTCTGACAACATTTAAGAGCCACTGGCATTGCTTTCAACCTTTAGCATGAGCTAAAAGCATTTTTCCAGGTGTTTCAGGATATTATAATGCATGGAGGAAAGTTTCAGAAAACAAATTAAGAAAGAAAAAAAAATTCAAGAGCCTGCCAGAGAAAATATTTTGAAGGTGATAATATGTAATCGGTCCAAAACAACTGAATCCTATAGAAGAGTTGTAACCACAACACGGTTCTATGGCCTATTGCATCTCTCTATAGGCAGTGTCATGTGATCAAACATTCCATCATAAAACTGCCTCTCCCACTTCTAGGCCCTACTTACCCCTCCCAATCTACTCTCCTCCTGCCCCTCATACATTCTCTCACTTTGCCTATTGTCATTTCATAATCCCTGTACAACTTTATCTGGATGGGTAAACACTTCAACATGGTGGATAGCACTCTGAACTCTCCATGGTTACCATATAAACAACAGATCCTTTCTACACATGATTTATTAAAACCAGCTGAGGAAATGTTATTCCACCAACTGAAGAGGGTATTAACTTAATCCAGTCATGCACTGTCCCAGAAATGTATCACAAAATATGATAAATGGGAGGTAAATTCTGCAAGACATACATTAAAGAAACAATTTTCAGTGTGCCTTTTATGACATCAAACCTGTTTGCTTCATGTTGGTTAAGAAGTGTGTTAACTTCAACTGCTATTTATCTCCAATAAATATAACTTCTCCAGGAGGCTTTTATTAAAATGTGTTCCTCTTTCATCCGTCAAAAAGAAATCTTCACCCGGGACTATCCTTTCAAGGCGATTTTTACTTCTGACTACCTCACGTTGACAGGCACACTTGGGTTTAAAGCAGCATTTTGCGTCCTTTTCTATGGTTTCTCTCAACCTCACTGATTCCACGATGCCATAAAAACTTACATAACTAGCTAAATCTATTAAAATCATACTTCAAATGGTGGCATAAAAGTCGAGAAATTTACAACTTTCAACTTTGTATTTCTCGAAGATATCTTCCGTTGGGATCCAAATAAACCTCGCCCATAATATGAATATTTAAAAGCTACGAACGTCATTGGCCAATACGTAATACAACACCATGCTTGATTTGTGTAGATATTCTATGGCAGTTGTACCAGGGAGCTGTTAGAGTCCAGCTCGCTGGTTGTACGAAGTTACCAACTCAACGTTTTGAATCTATTTTTAGCAACGGCACATAACTAAACCTGCATCTCTGATTGGTTGAATTCAAACTAGTGGGTTGGGGGAACTGTATGCGATTAATATTAAATGTGTAATTCGTCGGAGGACACTTTTCTCATTACCTGCATGTGTCCTTAATGACTCGCCAAGTAACGCTTTTAGGAAGGAAAACACTTGGCTAATATCTTAGTTTGCTGTTTTGTGATTGATATATGTAAAAAACTTGATTGACTTGTCAAAAAAGTGGAAAACGGCGACAAAATGCAAAATGCTGCTTTAATTAAATAATTTGTTCAATGTAACATCATCGTCCAAACGGCATTCCTATTAAACGAACCTGATGTAAGAATCAACCAGTGAAGATCTTCGTACAAATTGGTGAGGATTTTGGACTGGATATCGGCGTTATGATTCAATCCCCCACCCTGGACCATCTGCTGCTGGTACTGGTGCAGGATAGAATGGAACTTTGTGACTCTGTCCTCTAGCAATCTAACAAAAGAAATATGTAAATAGGGTTAAATATAGCATTTCAAATTTATTTTCAAGTTTCAACACTGTATGAGAGAGGCACCCAATTCTATGATAGCTGCTGTGACCTATTACAGCTTTAGTTTGATATTGAGGCATCTATCGGAAGTAATATATTTAAACAAGCAAACAAAAAGACAGACAAATAAAGGACAAAGTCTTTTATAAGATGAACACTGTCACTGATATCACAAGGGTTATTAGCATAAAAACATCTTTCTTATTTACGACAGAGATCTTTGAACATCACAAACAGTGGCAGAGAGTGGTCAGAGGGGGCGAGAATGGTCTGTATGGGCGCTTTCGACTTTATCTAAGCGGAGCGCCACCACAGGTTGGCGCGGAGCGTACAGAAATTTTTTGAGTAAAGATACTCCCTAGATCGCCGGAAATGACCCTTTCCGGGCCTTGCTAATTTGCAGATAAAGGAAGAATAAATAGTGTCATCGCCAACAAAATGTGACAAATGTCAATAGGTAGATGAGAGCGCAATAAAAAAGTCAATAATCACGAATAAGTAAAAAGTGGTAAATAGCTGAAAAGGGCGCCAGCAGTCCATTTGAGTCCGCCAGGGGGGGCATCCGCCCCCCCCCCTGACTGTATGGACGCTCTGCCACGGATCACAAAGCACTTTCCTTTCAGTATAATATGAGAACATACTGGAATTTAGAAACTTTTTTTTCTCAACATTAAAGAGTTCTATATCCTTAGGCACTTCTCCTAGAAATCCTACACAATAAAGTCATTTCTGGTAGACAGAGATCTATGTTAAAATATCTTGAAGTATTCCTGGAATGTTACACATGAAACAGCAACCGCACAGATCTATCTTAGTAATAATATACTGCCAATTCTTGTAAACGTTTTGTTTTCCTTTCAATCATATGTTTCAGTTAACAAGCACTTCCTCTGTTTGACAATAATTTTGCCCAGGTATTTGGGTTTGTATCCTCGGTTACACCTTGTCTAAGATATGACTGTATGTAATGTAGCGTCTGGATAAAACTGATGAACCACAAAGTACCAAAAAAAATCAAATTTAATTCCAAGAAAATTGAAATTTAGAAGATCACCTTATGGTCTTTAATTTCCGATCTGTTGAGATTTGAATGATTTTTCTTTTTAACAATTGATAGCCATGCCAAGCATAGACATCTTTGCTTTATTATAATTCTTTGTAGTTTACTTTACAAGTCAGGAGAGTAATAGTAGTTAAACTGAAAAACTTCTCGACAAGTTTTCCACATCGACCGAGACTTTTTTCCCATTCTATGGCCAGTAGATCAGAGAGACGTTCCTTTTCCTTTCTTTCTTATGACAAAGTTTACCACAAGATTTATAATAACCAAACAGACTATAGACAAACTGGTTTATTTAGCTCAGCAGTTACAGAGAACTTTTTGAGATTTGGAGCAAGACCACAAAGAACATGTATTCTGCCATAATATTGCAAAGAGAAATAAACAGAACAATATCTGACAGATATCAATTACGTTCATTCCATAGTCCCAGCTAGAGTTCATGAATTCTAAGAATCGATATTCTGAAGGGTTGGGGGTGGGGGGGGGTCTGGTGGGTCGTGGCTCAACCCTCATGGAAGATCCTGTAATGTGGCCACACAGTTTGCCCACCACTGATTCAAAGGGGAATCAAAATGGGAACTGCTCTATAACCAATTACCAAACGACATTACGATCATCAGGATTTATACACAAACACATGTTTGACCTGACAATCAGCCATTTTAATTTAATGATGAGACTAATCAGTACTTTAAGGCACCGTGTCAAAGAGAATAGCTGCAGCAGCTGCGATATCCTGCTCAGCTTGGATATCACAGCTGCAGCAGCTGCGATATCCTGCTCATCTTGGATATCACAGCTGCAGCAGTTTCGATATCCTGCTTAGCTAGGATGAATGGATGTCAAACAATAGGGATGATCTGTTACAGACCTAAAGTGTCTATTATGTGAAACTGTGGAGCACAATATGTGCCATGCAGCCTGGCTGTAGTCAGGCTGAGGGATGCTGCAGCCCTCTACGCACCCCTACTATTGACACGGTACTTCAACCAAGAAAGAGTGTTTCTCATATCATTGGGAGATAGGAGAACTAGGGACATTCAACTAGCATTTTGTCTTTTTTTGTTCTTTTGACAATGCTTTGGTAAAATGATGCAACAGTAGCTCACATCCACTTTTTTCCCAAAGTTAAAGAAAAAGAAGAACAATGTGGGTTATTAATTCAAACACTTAAATAGTCAGAGAGGCTTTTTGAGTTGATTTGCTTAATGTTTTACATTCTTTGATACCAAAATTCCACAACATGATTAGCTTGACTATACAAATTTCCCTTCAAAGCAGTCAAAAGAAGCAAAAGGGCAAACATTTGCTGAACTTTTTTTTTTTTTCCATCATTGGATGTGTCATTAACACTGACATGCAACAGTTTTGGGCGATAAAGTTCTGCTTGGTATGTTGGTAAAATTATGTTAAACTGGCTAACCAAAATCTGAAAAGTTTCCTATAGAGGCAATTAACAGTTCGCCTGCATGAAGATTAAAGTTGTGGACAACAATAACACTTTGTGCTCATCAAATTGTCACAAAAAATATTCTCTGAGATAGTTTTCGTAAAATGTTAAGATTCCTGCCCATACCGAGTGACCAATGGAATGCTATGTTCTGTGATCTGTCTGCTTATAGCACCGATGCTTAAAAGTTGATCGTCGAAGGCTACCCTGTCTTCCTCCACCAGCTCGTCAATTTCTTCTTCATCTTCGCTGCTTTCCTGGAAATATTTATCAAGAAGATGAAAGAAAATAAAAGCAGGAACAATTATTAAGTTATCTTTCATAAATTTCCTTGTCAGTAGAGAGATTGGAGATGCACCACCAGGCCAGGGGAAAGATCATTATTGTAAACACAAGTTGCATTTAGAGTTAGACTTGTTAGACAAGTCAAGTTCAACTTCGTACCCGGCACACCGTAAAATGTAGCCTGAAAAACAGGTGGTACAGTGCAGGGCAGGAGTGAGGGGTGTGTGACAACATTTTATTACTTAACTTGTGGTATTTAGTTACAATGCAAATCTGATATTGAAGTAAACAACTGGTCGCCCATCGGATCCGCGACCTCTAAAGCTGATTTTGGTTTCTCCGAACAGTCTCGGAGCACCATTAAAAAATTTGCCATGAATTTGCAATGAAAACAGTTCTATAACTTATATCTGCAACAAAATGGTTAACATCTATAGAATGTGATTTGTATACAAATAGTTTACATGCTTGGCTAAGTTGTGTTGTTTACTTAATCACAGTTGCTAAACTATAAAGCATGAGAAGACCTAAAGTGTAGAAACAAGTAAATCATAAAAGGTTTTGGTAGAAAGCCTAGTGATATTAATGCACACTCCTTGGAAGATATGGGTAGGCTAAGTTTATTATACATGTAAGCTAAAACCACGTAGAATCTAATTATGCATAGGCTATATCCATGATGTAGTTTATTATATATAGGCTAAACCCATGTGGGAGTTTATTATACAAAGGCTAAACCCATGTAGGAGTTTATTATACATAGGCTAAACCCATGATGTAGTTTATTATACGTTGGCTAAACCCATGTAGGAATTTATTATACATAGGCTAACCCCATGTAGGAATTTATTATACGTAGGCTAACCCATGTAGGAGTTTATTTTACATAGGCTTAACCCATGTAGGAGTTTATTATACATATGCTAAACCCATGTAGGAGTTTATTATACATAGGCTAAACCCATATAGGAATTAATTGTACATAGACTAACCCCATGTATAGATGAATGCACTGGCATCTATAGCATCAACTAACCTAAGATACACTGCACATTGGTAATGCATCACCAAGTCTTGATAACCAGGCGCGTATCCAGGATTTTCTAACCCGGGGGGCGTGAATTACTATCTAAGCGGAGCGCCACCATCGGTTGGCGCGCAGCGTACAAGAAAATTTCTGGTTTTGATACCCCCCCCAGATCACCGGAAACGGCACTTCTCGGGCTTGAAATGACCAACCAGATGTACACTTTTGGCCTGAGAACCAAGTATTTCCTCATAGTTTTTTTTCCATCCATAACCTTTTTGAAGATTGTCAACCCGGCACACGTCATGTTCGACCTGATCGCATCTTCCGTGGATCTTTGCTTTTGTAGGTGATTCTACGTCGCGGCCCACAATACCCGTCAGCCCCACTTTTCAAGGTTTTAAGCCCCAAATTTGTTCAGAATTTGAAAATTCACATTTCTCGTGAATAAACTCACTTGAAAACATACTCATAATGTTGTACAAAATTTCATCTACCCCTTCCTTCAACCCCTAACAGACCGGTCAAAATTGCACGAGTAGGGGGAAGTGTGATGCAGAATGTTGGTCAGAAATTTTCGAAAATTCAGACACAGTTAATTTATTGGTGTACAAATATTAAACCTGTTATAACGGCTATTATAAAACTTGGTTGAAGGAAATGAAAAAAATAGCAGATATTTCCTTCAACCGAACACTACACACATAGGCGTAGTAGGCGCGGCGGCAGTGGCGGAGCTAGGGGTATTGGTTAGGAGGGGCGAGAATGGTCTGTAGGGGCGCTTTCGACACTATCTAAGCGGAGCGCCACCACTGGTTGGCGCTTAGCGCACAGACAATTTTCGAGTAAAGATACTCCCTAGATCGCCGGAAATGACCCTCTCAGGGCCTGGATAATTTGCAGATAAACGAAGTATAGGGTGTCATCGCCAAATTACACCAACAAAATGTGACAAATGTCAATAAGTAGATGAGAGCGCAATAGAAAAGTCAATAATGTAGAATAAGTAAAAAGTGGTAAGGAGCTGACAAAGGCGCCAGCAGTCCATTTGAGTCCGTCAGGAGGGGGGCATCCGCCCCCTGACCGTATGGACGCTCCGCCACTGCGCGGCGGGGGTGCAGCCCCTAATTCGCCATTACTAATGTAAAAGAAACTTTTGACATAATTGGAGGTTCATGCTTTTTATACATCTACATGAGACATGTCGTTGTTTACATTAGCATCCCGCGGTATACTGCGCAATTTTAACGGCCCGTGCGGTACATGATGGCATGCGATGTAATAACCGATGCTTGCTTATATGATATTGACATTGACACGCTGAACGCGAAAATTTTTGCTTTTTTTTCAGGCAAGTCGGACAGTTTTGAGGATTTTCATCCTGGAACGCCATTTTTATGCTTACTGATATGATGTGATATCTGCTGTTTGCGTTACAAATTCGAACAGGCGTGTAGCGAGGAATTTGCCAAGGGAGGGGCGAAGCCTGTAGGCAAATTATCTAAGCGTAGCGCCACCATAGGTTGGCGCGAAGCGTACAAGAAAATTTTGGCCGAAAATGTCTCCCAGATCGCTGGAAATGACACTTCCCAGGCCTTGTAAGTTGCATCTAAGCACTTTCTATTTTGAAATTACATAGCGATATCATTAAAAAAAAATGCTGAATGGGGGGGGGGCGGTCGCCCCCATCCCAAAATGCGTCATGTTCCCCGACGACACGGTCGAGTTCGAGACCAGCCACAGTTGGTTTCATAGCACAATTCTACACACGCGTTATGATAGACCATATATAGTATATACATAGATCATTAGTGAGAGAGGAAAATGGAAACGTAAAAAAAATGGAGTTGTCGGTGTATAAGGGGTAGGGTGAGGCACACTTTTACGAAATCATTGATCCGTCACTGGCTAGCCTTCAGCGCTGTAATGATGTCACTGTTCCTTTTTCTTTTCCCGGTGTCTTCGCGTTTTTCTTTTACTCCCTCTTTTTCTCCTTTTTCTCTCTTTCTTCTTTTTCTTTTCCCTTCCTTCCTCTCCTCCTCCTCTTTTCCCCCTCTTTTTTCCTTTTTTCTTCTCTTTTTTTCTCTCCTCTTTTTCTTACCCGGGGGGCGCGCGCCCCCAACGCCCCCCCCCTGGATACGCACCTGATAACCATGACAACAAAAATGTTTACAACTGATACAAGACAAAAAAAATGTTGACACATGGGAATCAGAGTTGTTACAAACTTGGATCAAGAAAATCTGGCAAACATTATGTGACATCGCTTGTAAACTTTGTAATAATATTCTTTCTGAAAAAAAACTCAAGCTTGGAATTTCTGCAACATCACCCATCTCCTTTGCATTGAACCTTTTCTCCCTTCACAAAAAAAAAAATAAAAAAATAGTCTACACAAATGATGAAACATTCAATCTTCTCTGGCTGTTTACAATGATGAAATTTCATCTTGACTTCATGTGGGTTGTGGAAAGATTAATTATGGTCACGTTTCCTTAAAATGGTGGGGTGTTGACACATTCAGAAACATGTAGGTCAAAATCATGTACCTCTTCAGATGAAGAGGGATGTAAGTACTTGTATTTCATTGGCTCATTTATATTTAACCATAGTATACCCCTCCCCCCCTCCCTCTACCACTTCCACCACATTGACTCACATTGTAAGGAACTATACATTAAATCTATGATATGAATGAGGTTACATTTCGTTCCTCAAACTTGCGTGCATTCTGCCTGTTTTTATCCTGCAATAGTTACTTGATATATATGACGATAGCATCTTCTACCTGCCCGAGAGTTTTGTACACAAAATAAGGTGGCGGTCTATTTAATAGGTAGAGTGGTCATTTCCGAAGTGGGGGGGGGTTACATTTTTATAACATTACTTTTGAGACACAACAAGACTATTTCAAGGTATTTAAACAATCTTCATACATTAATACGGAATTATTTCACGTTGCTTTTGTTCAAAATGTCATGAAGGGGGGGGGGGGGCACATGAGCAGAGTGTACCTGGTTTCTGGTTCCCTCGGGAACAGACAGGTGACACTGGAGGTATGTGTTGAAGATCTGGTTAGCATGCTGCTGGAAAAAGTTTTGAGGGTAGGACTCGACACGAGACAGGAGAGTGGTCCAACAATCCAGGAGTTTACTGAAAGCCTCCATAAACTGCTGGTCATCTTTATGCATCTGCAGAGTTAACAAAAAGTAGAAGAAAAAAATTATTAATTGGTTTCACAAATAAGGGTGTGAGTTTCCTTGACTGCCAACCTGGGTTGAATGAACCATTGGCAACTGCAAGTTATAGAATGTGTGCAAACATCTGCATACAGCCGATTAATTGTGACCAGTGATGATCCCAATTATGCTAGAAATTGGTCAAATAACGGTCACTTGAGATTGACGTTCTAGCAGCATTGTAGAGCAGCCACCGTCATCAATATATATATATGTTTCCTCACAGAGACCTTCAACGACACACAAACAATCAACTCATCACTATGCTATGCAGTAGAATAACATTGTGTGATTTAACTCAATTTTTTCATAATTTGTACAAGGAGAAAGAGAGGGAGAGAAACGGACGGGATCATTATATAAGCTGCCACTCTCCACAAACTGCAAAGCTGTCGTCAGTAGAATACACTATCATGGATACATTTGAAACAAGATGAAATGGTTTATAGCAACTGAATGAAGCATGTCAGCAAGTTTGGTGATATTTAATCAATTATAGCCAGATGAATACTACAAGAAACAAACATTTGCAAGAGAAGTCACATAGTATCAATTTTTGGATTCCCGATAGAAAGGGGAAACTATGGAGTCACTCTTACCGACCATGCAAAGTCGGCAATGACTATCACGCAAATCGCAAAGTCGGTAATTACGGTAAGATTCCTCCAACAGGACAGCTTACAGAAATGTTGTACTCAAAGCCGAAGCCAAAGATCACACATCCCGATTCAATCCATACTAACTTCTTCACTAGCCCCCTCATTACCTTTCAGGCAACAATTCAAACTGTAATTTTGATTAACAATCCTATCTTTCAAACATGAAAGTCTCAGCCTGAACATTTCAAGCCAGACAAGAGTGAAGAAGAATAGATCCCTGCTCCAGGTTTCACTTACAGTTACCCCCTCCCCCCCACACCCCCCAGGCTGGGGTTTATGATAAACCAATGAACTTTCTAATAAGTTTACTCTCTTTATGTTCATCCTCAGTGCATGAAACCACAGTTTACAACTCCTTTGTGTGCTTTACCATATATCAGCAGGCATGATTAGTATACACTGAAGGTCAGCCTTGCACAGTGCTGGGCCTTGAAACAAACCCAACCACACACAGGGAGAAAGATTCATCTGGGTTTTGTCTTCTTTTCAGAGAAATCTGGAGGGTAGTTTGCCTCAAGAATGAGATTAGTGGAGATCAAATGGCATTTCTAAACACTTTAAGTTGACAAGTTGATCATTTAAGGGTTATATGTTGAAGTGCCTAAGTACATTTAACCTTTAAAGTGAGGGTATTATGTCTGTATTACTGTATATTCTTTAATGCTGCATGGGCTTCCCTGCAAAAAGTTTGTTGTTCTCCAATTCAGTTTCAAGTGAACAAATATTAAAGCCCCAAATATGCCATTAAGACCAACCAGAATGGCATCATTAGTGATTCTTGACTATTATCTATGAAAGCATAAAGTATATTAAAACAACACTGCAGCCGAGAATTACAAGATTTGACCATTACTGATAAGCAAGGTTTGTTCATATCAAGCATGGAGTTCATGTAACCTTTACTTTTGGAGGTTATCATAGTAACCTCTATTAACCTTTGACCTCTGTTAACCTCAAATCTTATTTGACGCTTTGAAAAAAAAGGAATTAAAGGTGTTTTTACTCACTAAGGTGTAATATGAAGCTCAACCACCAATGTGAACATAAATGAAACAGTGGCTTCCTTATCACAGGTTTAAGACAAATTTAGGTAAAAACACTCTATATTCAAAATTCATGGAAATGTTATATGAAATGGCTAGACCAGGAAATACTGCCTTGTAGACTCTTTCAGATAATGTACTGTGGGACGGGAGGATTTTATAGAACCCACAAAAGTGATCTTCTAATTATGGTCATCGGAATACTGGAATAGCCCCCAAATTTATCAAATGTTAACATATTTGTCAAGAGCATTCAAATGCACAAGCATGGACCGTCTGCCTATTAATCATAAATAAAACAATGAGGTATATTTAATTAGATGGAAGAATGAGACATTTTTGAGTCTGTACACACGACCATTAATTGACTGTCTAGCATATTTTCCACAAATCTCCAAACAGATTTGTTAATTCAGACTGAAAAATTGGGAGAGGGAATTATGGGAGACAGAAAGACTGTATGAAAAAAAAAGAACAGTACAGCTCTAGATATGTCAAGCCAGACATGTAAACATAAATTACCATTTTTGTTTATTTTTTCGTTTACTTGTATGGCCCTATTCCAAACATGTCATCTATGAAATTACATGCCATTCAAATTTTAAGCTGATATTTTATTTCTCAAAATTTTGACATACAAATATCTGCATTTCATGTTTTGATATACTTTTGAGGGTTATGCCATAGGGCAGTATGAAAAGAGTCAAATGCCCTTATCTCACCAAAGCGATCGAGAAAAGTTAGTCCGCTCTCCGTGCTGGAGTAGGGAACAATGGATACTCAGAAATCATATCAAAGAAGTCTTTATTAAAATATCTGAAGTATTTCCTCCTTCCCTTCAACTTAAACTGCTGAACAAACATGATTACCCATTTTAAATTTCCGCTCTCAATAACTCAGAAGAAAGAATCCATCAAAGTATTATTCCTAGCACGAAGTTGAATTTTTGAGGGGGAGGGTTGTTAGGAATATCCCTGGAGAATTAATGGTTGAGTTTTATTTGAATATGTCTTTAACCACAGAAATGTGCTGTAACAGTTGAAAAAGGAAGCCTCACAAAAGAGGAATTAAAAGTAAACATCTTTATTTAATATATCATCGGAACAGGAAAGTATTTGAAATTGAGTAAAGAAAAGAAAAAAATTCATATTTTATACTATTATTATTACTCTAATGGAGAACATGCTAGTGGCACAGACAATGAGGAGGGAGATTCCATTATAGGAAAAGGGGAGTACAAAACAGACAGGGTTGATATAATGCCCTCATTATATCAAACATGTTTTCTTCAGGAAGAATGTTCAGGCAGTCGGTGACAGTCTGGTTAAAGCTGCATATGAACGTTGGAACGATTGACGGAAAAGATGAATGGAGTATTAAATTGCCTGTTTATTTGACTACATTTTTCATAAACAAATTACCAAAAATCTTTGCAAATTCTTTTGACAAACCTTTAAGGTCTGTATTGAGGCCTGTATTGGTTTCTGTGAGCAAATTTAGTAAGGCAATTCTAAAAGTTCTGTCAATATTTCAGTGAGTTTGAAGAAGCGAAAAATGATGATTACAGAATTATTTTATGGGCCTGACATTTTGATCCTAGCAGGATCTTCTTCACGTCTTCAGTGGCATTTCAGCCTCTGAAGAAGATCCTGCTAGGATCAAAACGTCAGGCCCTGCTTACTTTACCACATTATTTACACAAGCTCTTAAGTGAATTAGCAGTTTGCTAACAGTTTTGTTTTATTTCGAATTATATAATTTATGTAATATTATACTCCAAGTTAATTGCATACAATGATCAGTGAAATTATCTCCAATGGCTGGTTAACTTGCAACTTCTAGAAATGTCACTTAGTACTAAGCTATAGGAATAAAATCAAATACATCTGCACAAATACTTACATAAATACTTACAAACATACTTAAAGACACTTACAAAGACCAGGTAGGTCAAGATCATACTTACAAAGTAGACCAGCTAGCCCTGAGAAAAACATAAAAGATCCCTCCCTCAATCCCCCCCCCCCCATAACATTTTTTTTAGCAACAGTTCTACCAAATTCTACAATGTGTGGCTAAAATGTATATAGTGGCTCAAAATTTTAAAATTGCTAAAATTTCAAAATGGCTATAATTGATAAATCTTTCCAGTAGGACATTACATGAGGTAGATTCGGACTCCCTAACTTATTCCCAGCTCTAGGAGTGTCGAGGAGACGAAAGAATAAACTACCTCTGCTGTCCAAGGACGACACAGCATTGAACATGGGTTGTATAATGTACTACTTGATGTCTTAAATTTGAGTGATCACAATTTCAAATGTCTGACATATTTGGTCCAGACCACAGATGACAACCCAAGGAGCAGCAATAGTTTGCATACGAATTGTAAGATAACATCACTATAGGACCATGCCACTCCCCTCTGCTGTTTACATCTACTTCCAACCCTCCAATCTCTATGTATGTAGATAGAACCATTTGTGATTATTGACTACATTTCAATACTGCCTGTAGCTTTAATAAGTACGCATTGTTGTGATGTCATACGATTAGGCCCAAATTGCTTCCCGTTCTCAGTCTGTCTGTTTATAGATACCAGGGGGTGAAAGTACTATCCCTATTAAAGAAGGCAGCTTGTGATTCTCACAAGTGTGGTATCGGTGGTGTATTAGCTCCGGCTATCAGAGACCGAAAGCCATATTTTCTTTGACACCTTCATCCATATGGACCAAACAGACCCCCCTAAATGCTAGGCTTGTAGCCATCTTATAACCACAACCAAATACATCCTCATTATTTATGCCAGAAAAGATTTCACTATTGCAAAGTTCAGCTAAATATATTTATTAAAAACTCTAGTAATAAAAACTAAAAGCTGTCAGGCATAGTATAGCTGTATTTTGTAGCCTGGACTATTTAAGAAAAGTTTCTCTACAGTATGAATAGAACGTACTGTGGTTTATGTCAAGTTTGTTGCCGTTCAAACAAAGTTGCTCTTACCACAACCTTCAGCAGTTGTCATTGCAAACTTATCATGATAAAACTCTGGCTCTACCACACGTGCCATCACCAGCTGTGAATTTCTTTTCTTTATATATCCTTTTTTGCCCTTTTTACGTATTTTTCTCCACTGTGCATTAAACTATACCTTTGCATGCCAAAACCTTGAACAATCGTTGTCAGAAATTTTATTACGAAAAGTGTGATTCATCTATTTGTACCACGCGTCTTGCCACTGTTTCGCGAGACCAACCCCACCGGTCAGTAAACTTACAAGCACCTGCTTATGAACTTTGAGCTGAGATCACTCGGTCAATCTGGGAGAGATGTATGTATGTTCTACAATAATAAATTCCCTGCAGTGTTTTGTGGACGTTTCATATTTTTCTCCACAACTGAGGAGGTCCGGAAAAGTGTAACAAGAAACATTGTCCTACTGTATACATAGGCGTAGGAGGCGGGGGGGGGCTGGGGGGGCTGCAGCCCCCCCAACCAATTTTTTTGGTGAAAATTCGGGCAATATGCTTAGAATTTTTCGGGCACCTACTGGAAGAATAATAATTTGCAATGTGTTTTTCATTTTTTTTGGGGTGAAAATTCGGCAATATGCTGAGAATTATTCGGGCATCTACTGAAAGAATAATAATTTGCAATGTGTTTTTCAATATTTTGGTGAAAATTCGGGCAATATGCTGAGAATTTTTTCGGGCACCTACTGAAAGAATAATAATTTGCATTTTTTTTCCAATTTTTTTTGGTGAAAATTTGGGCAATATGCTGAGAATTTTGCGTGCACCTACCAGTGGCGGAGCGTCCATACAGTCAAAGGGGGCGGATGCCCCCCTGGCGGACTCAAATGGACTGCTGGCGCCCTTTCAGCTTTTTACCACTTTTTACTTATTCGCGATTATTGACTTTTTTATTGCGCTCTGAAATACCTATTGACATTTGTCACATTTTGTTGGTGCAACTTTCTGACAAATGGCGATGACACCTATTTATTCTTCGTTTATCTGCAAATTAGCAAGGCCCGGAAAGGGTCATTTCCGGCGATTTAGGGAGTAACTTTACTCAAAAAATTTCTGTATGCTCCGCGCCAACCTGTGGTGGCGCTCCGCTTAGATAGTGTCAAAAGCGCCCCTACAGACCATTCTCCCCCCCCTGACCAATACCCCCTAGCTCCGCCACTGGCACCTAGTGAAAGATGAAGAATTTGCAACGTGTTTTTCAATGGTTAAACTTATATTATTATTATTATTATCATTATTGTTGTAACGACTTCCCTAAAAATTCTAACCAATATGGAAGGGTAATAAGACGGAAAATGATTTTATGTTATTGGCAGGTGATGTAATAACTGATGGATGCCTATATGATATGCACATTAACATGTGGAACGCGCGCGGAGCGCGCGAAAAAATTTTGGTTATATTTTTCGGGAAAGTCGTTACAGCCCCCCCAAATCAAATGAGGCTCCTACGCCAATGACTGTATATGATTATTAAAAGGACTTGGACAAGGCAAGTGATTGCATGGCTGCAAAGTTAGGTCTTTACTAAGTACCACAACCTTTTCTTCTGTCTTCTATTAGAAGGAAAACAAAGAAGAATTGATTGGACTATGTTCTGTTGGCTCATTTAACCTCATATGCATATATGCATAGTTGATCCGTCAACTACATGTATATAGTTGCATTGTATGACAAAAATGATCTCTGTAATGTTATGGGCAATCACAAAATTCACCTTTATTGATCCCAACTTAAAATATACAAAAATGATTGACTTAAAAACGTAATTTTTCTTAAACTTCTAGACCTGTAAAGAGACCTGGTTTTACATTTACAGTTAATGAATGCGGTATGTTGTGGTCATGAAACATAATTCGTCACAGCTTACCAATCATCTGCTGTGTGTACTTGAGTATTACGTTGTATAAATGTCTCTTGAAGTTTTGGCAAACTGTCAGTGTATAAATCCATGACAACTAGTTCACATGTTTCTTTCTTACATTTCACTGTACTTCATTGTAAACCACTACCACAAAGTTTCCATTAATAGATCACAACAGGAGACAACCATAGTTTGGTCCTTGTCTAAACCCCTTTCCAGCACCGTATGAAACGATGCTTTATATCACTTGCCCTTACTGTTGATGCCGCCCCTTTAAGGTATAACCTACATGCAACACTGTGGTTGAGCAACAATATCAGCAACACTATAAGCTGCTACAGTACAAGTTACAAATCTCCGCCCAGTATAAGCAGATATCAAATGGTTTGCCATCTGTTATTAATAACAGCACATGAAGCTGATATCTAACTACAGTATTATACACACACACTGGTGATATCATAAACTGTCATATGCCGGCCACCCGGGACACCAAAACCACCATGAAATGACCTGATTGATCAACTCATGTCATCAAGGACAAGGCCTCTTCAGATACCCCCCTTTCAACGATGACACCTTAGGGGGCTGTTGGCCTACCCCTGC
Organism: Apostichopus japonicus; assembly: GCF_037975245.1. NCBI lineage: Eukaryota > Metazoa > Echinodermata > Holothuroidea > Aspidochirotida > Stichopodidae > Apostichopus > Apostichopus japonicus. The sequence continues at coordinate 19,071,751 of NC_092581.1, forward strand.
TGGGTTAAATACACAATCATTTGTCCTTAGTTTGGTAATCTTGTCCAACTACGTGAAGATCCCTACCGATCCTGAGGTTACCACTTAACAAAACTGCTCTTTCACAGGTTATGACGGTAGCACACTCCCATGTTTGACAAATTTATAAAAATGTATTAATTTGATCTTACCAATTAATTTGCTTCTGAGAAATTAACAAAGCTTCCCAATTTTCCACACCAAAAAAATTGATTTGTGGATGACGTGCCCTGACACTTCCAGGAATGAAAATTATAAAATATAACTTGTTTTCTTCACAAAAACACAAAATTATTGCCACTATACACACATTACATCAGTTTTATATTTGATCACAATTATATTGATCATTTCTTTCATGTTCTCTTTTATACCTTTATAACCTTTGCTTACACATATTCATAAACCCTTACCTTATATATTAATTTTGACCTTTTGGTGTTTTGATTTATGTTACTATTTTTCTTTGTATTATCTATATATTTTATGTAATAGATTTGGTTAATTAATACATCAACTCCTCAGTTTAACATATCCTGGGTAAAAATTGGTAAAAATCAGCTAAAAATTCCCCATTTAAACATTCCAAACAATAATATCTCAAAACATTAAGTATGTTGGATATTTTCAAGCAACTCCCTTACATGTCTCCACACAATGACTGCACTCTCCTTCTCTTTTAAAAAAGAAAAGACAAGGAAAAGGATTTTAATGAAGTTAAACTGTCCAAATTAGATGTTGTGTTAAAAGGTTCCCAATTCACTCTGGCAAGAGTGCTCAGATGTGAGGAAACAGGTATGGGAGGAGCGAAGTAAATTCATGGAAGTGCTCCCGGGCAAATCAAAGTTTTGAGATAACCCTAGCTGATGAATCTATCAAAGTTAATAACTCATTAACATTACCTCCTTTGGAGATCATCATCAAGAACAATAACCATCCCAGGAGAATAAGATCTGATCATTTTGCTACAAACCTTATCTAAGAGAAACTTATTATTGTTTTGTTTCACATTGAAGTCGGAGGGGAGGGGACTGGAGGTAATAGCCGAAAATGTTTCTTAAATGTTTATCACCTGATGTCCACTCCTCCTTCCACTTCTGGTTCCAATTTGAAACATGGCCAATGTCCTAACTGTCCCATATGTATATCCCATTCCTATCAAACTAAAAACAATTTTGGTCATTTTGTGGGGTTTTGAAAACAGATCAGGCTCCTTGAAATAGTATAAATATTGAAATTCTATCATTTGAAGATGTTGATAGCTCAATATTACTGCATAAATATCTATATATAATTTTTATGCACCTGGTTTAGGGTATGTAAGCCTTTTGCTCTGGGGTTTTTGAAGTAAAACTATTTCCACTTTTACAATTACAATTTTGTCCTTTCACTGGACAACAACTTAAAAAAAAAAAGTGTGAAAGTAGTTGGTGGACAAATGTCGAATGTCTTCATTAAACAATAAATCACAACCAAGATTTGGATCAAATTTTGCCAGTTTCAAAAAGATAGTCCACAGATCATTTTTAAAAAAACTGACTGATGCAAGAGTAACCTTTACAAGGTGGACTTAATCGTTTAACAGGTTTTTCCATTATATTAGCCCCTGCATTAAAAAAAAAAAAAAAAATTATGTTGCTTTTAGCATATTTTGAGGGCAACACTAATTTACTTTAAATCGGTGCATAACTTTTAAACATCATATAGGACACGAAGATTGAAAACGAAATCCCTTCGATCCTACTGATCAGTGATCACTCTTCACTTGAATCTAGAAACTAAATTCTTTCTCTCTCGCTCTCGATATGTTCTCACGGTACTACCCCTAATAGCCAGAGGCAGACGATACACCAGGAACTGAGAGCCTTTTGTTTCTCGAACTGAGAGAGACCTCTAGTAGTTATCATTTCTAATAGGTCCTATGATGGCTTAGAAAGGTCAAGTTTATAACATAGGTATAGAACAGGATGCACTAAACCAAAACAAAGACTGATTCAACACCTCATCAAGTCATGCTTGTTTAGTAACTCCCCCATAGACAATAATGGGATGATCCTCTATAGGTAGAATAAAATACATGTTCAGAAACACATGCAACTTTCAAGGATTCTGATAATACAAGAATTGGAAAATCAGTCCTATTCCCCAAAAGGTTCTATGAACAACATAATATATTTTCACGGATATAACCACTAATGTTTTGTTTTGTTAATTACAAAGGCATCAATCAAATGTCGTTCGGTATCGATAATGAACAATTAGCATAAATTAACATCACAGAAAATGTGACGGCCATGAATTTCTAGATATTTCCTGTCCCAGAAAAAAGTTTGTTTCCTTTGCAAATTACTAAAAAAATATGGTCAAACCACTTTCTCCACCGGTCTCAGGAATCAGGACAATGTTCAGACATTATCCTTGACCAAGAGGATGAAAAACAAAAGCCATTTTAATGGGTACAGTAGGTGGTGATAAACCACTTTTCTGCTAATGGGAGAACACTTTCTTTGAATTTTTATCCTCATAAATAATTTATTGGGAGGAAGAGCCTTCAAAACCCTACCAAGAAAAAGAGCCATGCATCATTTACCAATTTTCAACTCTGAACAGAAATAAGAAAAGCAAACTTTGAGTACCAAGAAAAATAATAAAAATAATAACAATTAAAAAGAACAGCTAACCTTTCCATAAGAATACAAAGGCCACCTTACTATTTATGTATCAACAAGTCGTTAATCAAAAGTGCCAAAGGTCACCCGCTAATAGGACCTAAAACTCATTTTAGCAAATTTTTCTTCAGTGAAATGACTCTTGTGAAATGTTTATTTTGCTGTAGGGTGAAGAGAGCCCATTGTAAAACACTCAAGGTTGGCTAAGAGCATGTCCTTGACTGGTTTTACACACTGGGCGGGCTTGCTACTGCCATTCTCTGTAAATTGAGCAATGAATTAGCTAGTTTCTTGTGAGTGTTCGGTCCACACTTTCACCAAGAGCAATTGAGCATTTCTCAAAAACTTAGACTACAATTGATTGAACTGTTAAAAGACACTCTACCAGAGTTTTTCACAAAATGTTAACAAAAAGGTTAACTGATGAAGTATCAAATTAATGATATCTTTCAGCACTCAAAAATATTTTGTTACAGTATTTCCACACTATTACATGTTAGTATTAATTATGTGTAAATAGCAGGTTTGATATTTTACCATTTTTTTGGTCTCTTACTTTTTCCCTCATATTTTGGAATGGAATTTGACTAGTCCGGCTAAGTTTATGAAACTAATCATTTTATTGAATTGGAGAATGAATTATTACTTTTAATTCATTTAACTGATACAACAAAATGTCTGTTCTTACATCTGACTTTCAAAAGCTCACTTTAAAACTATTTCTTAATTAGAAGAAAATTTTCAGACATTTAAAACGTTGTCAACAGCGTCAAACTGAGTACACTAAATTGTCACAAAAAGGCTTCTAGTTTGTACTTAGTGTTATAAACTTAAAATGATATGCCATCCAATCGTTTGCGATAAATCATGAAAACTACCACATTTCTGTGTGCATATGGTCCTGTTTAGATGATTTATAGTGCAAACATGGATCATCCAGTGGATGACTTTGGTGTGGACCGTTGTTTAGAGGAATGCAGAATTGTCAATTGACATGGACTAGATGATAGATTAGAGGGGGGAGTAGGGGGGGACACCATTAGTTTTTTTTATTCCATTAATGATATAAAATATCTCAATAATTTATTTGATCAAGGTTTGTAAAGAAAACAAGAACATATGAATAAAATAGACATTGTAATAGTTTGCCTCCCTACATGCTAACAGATTCCCATTCAACCGTCTCATCAATTACTGAAAACAAATTTGTGGTAAAAGACTATAGCAACACATCAACACAAGCTGACATCAACACAAGCTGACATCAACACATCAACACAAGCTGACATCAACACAAGCTGACATCAACACAAGCTGACATCAACACAAGCTGACATCAACACAAGCTGACATCAACACAAGCTGACATCAACACAAGCTGACATCAACACAAGCTGACATCAACACAAGTTGACATCAACACAAGCTGACATCAACACAAGCTGACTTCAACAAAAGCTTACATCACTGTATCCCCAAGTATTACTCCACAGATACATTTTTTGGTTTCTTCTGACATAAAACCCTAAACCAGGGTTGTCCAACCTACGGCCCGCGGGCCACAGTCCGGCCCGCTGCAGGGTTGCGTCCGGCCCGCCAGAGATGCTCTACCGTGCGAAATTTTAGTGAGCAGATTTATTGATAACAATTTGAAGCTATATAATCAATCATTTGAACCTTCTGGGTCCAAAAACCTGCATACAGGTCAGTTTGTGTGACACTCTCTCAGCGGAGGAGGGGGCGGCTGAACTTTATTCATCTGTTTTATCGAAAAATCGAGCGTAGGGTTCATGCGGCCCCCCCCCTTCATCATAATCATTCCATGTGGCCCTCCTCTGCAAAAGGTTGGACAACCCTGCCCTAAACCCATGCATTTCCTTTTTTCAACACTAATGTTGTGATTTTCCCCGCATCATAACAGTACCGTTTATTGATCCATATGATAAATCACATACTGTAAACCTATCCATACTTGCAGTTGTAGTAGTCTACCCGAACTAAGTCTATATTTACTGCATTCGTCCTCGATTTGGATAAATGACCCTAATTTAAGCAAAAGTACTTACTTCTCTACGACAGACAGTAACACTTTCTTTTGATGTGCACAAAAGATTTATGAATATCATCAATGTAACTGGGATCTTATAGGCAATGTATCAATGCAACCCTCCCATCCCTGCCCCCCCCCCGCCCCCCCAAGTGAAAAAACCTATATTACCAAACTCTTTGAAGTTCATTACAAATGACATGCTTATTTTACCATTCATCCCAAAATTTCCATTAGTCAAACTTCATCTCTCAGTCTCTCAATTTGCGCTCCAAACTTCTGCAATTATTCAGAGTAATTAATCCTCCGATCGGTTTTTATCATCAGTTGTAAAAACTCATATCACGACTCGTAAAATACTTAAAAAGAGAAATGAAAAAAAAAAATGAAAAAAAAACAGAAATCTATAATTTCAGCACATCTTTCAATCCCTAAATTTTTCCATGTCTCTTTTGATCTCGCAAGAGGGAACAATCTCTCCTCTCGCTAGACAAAAGCAGCCACACAGTACAAGCCACGCATCACTGATAACCCCTCTGACATAGGAAGCAGCCAAAATCTCATGAGAAATTCAAGACAGTATCAATTTAAAGCCCCCAAAATTAAATTTAGACAGAAAGGTCACTTTTTTCCAGCATTAACAGGCGAATCTCTAAGGGTAACGGCCCTTCTATTCGTGGATGCTAGTCGGCGCCAACAAGATGGCAGATCATATCTCACTACCTAGATCGAATTACACAGTCGCTGAATTTTTTTTCTCTCTCTGCCTTTCTTGAAAATGGCCCAGATGTAACATTTGTTTCTGGAAAAAAATCCCTTGTTTGCTCATCTAATTTTATTGTTTTTTTTTCTTCTAAGTAAATGTTTTAAATGAGCTGTTAATGTAATTCTATCCCAAAAATGTAATAATAATGAAGCAATACCAATAGTCATATATCTTTATTAAATATTTGTCTCTAGTTCAAAACACAAGAAAATTAGAAGATTTTGTGTTACTAAACAAATGTAGTTATACCTTAAAAGCTGACTTTAGGTACAACATTAATTGCGATATGTTGTAAGAACAATAAAAAACATTACAATCAGTCCATATTTTATTTCTCTACCACATTGAAATTTTTTTCCAGAAATGTCCCTTTAAGCATCATACAGTCAAATCCTTTTGGAAATTCTAAATTATGAATAATTAAGTAAGAATAATTATGTTTTGCTGTTCAAATTGCTCTCAAAAAAATTCTGACTTCAAGAAATAGATTCCAAATGAAAACTTAGCTTGTTGTTAACTGTTGGATTTGATACTAATAAATCTGTTTTTACCTCCATGAATAAATAAAATGACTTTTTACTAACCCCAGTTTACAATTTCAACTATAGTGAAGATCCTCAGAGTGTGTTACCATGGAAATAGTACCCAACTTCACAGGAAGCTTTTAAAACCAACCATAGAAATTATACACACTTCACAATGTAAATGTACTGTACATTCATACATAAACACAACCATCCCCCCATAAACAAAATGAATCAGTCCATTATAACTTCTCCAAAGTCTCCACCCACTTTCTTTCATTGATGTGCTCAGTGACCAATCAAAACTCATCAGAAAGCTGTGTTGCTTTCCAGCTTGATTGATAGATTCAAATACTGCCACTACTCTCTCCACTCTCAGGCTCGTAATCACAGATGCAGTGATCACATTTTCCATCTGGATTATCAAGGAATAACAAGCTCTGTAAAATCAGTTAACTTGTTTCAGATCAACAAGGTTATGTTTGCTAGTAAAAGTAGACAAATTGGTTCTCTTGTGGAAGTACTTCTTGACTAAGTTGGAAGTTGGAAATAGGACTTTCATGGTCAACTGGTTGGAATATAAGTGGATACAAGTTCACTTAAAATTGCCACATGTTTCTAGGATTCACACATACCTTTTGAAATCCTGAATGGCCTGAAATATTGCATATGGATGAATTCTTTTTCTCAAAGTGTCTTGTGTGTTACATTTGTTAGAGAGATCTTGTCAATTCTACTGGAAAAGTTTCCGACATGGGATTTAAAATGTTTTCTTCGAGAGGAATAAGTTGGTTTCTTTTATGTGGATTAATCCAATATGTTGCCGCTCAAGTTTTTCGTACTGTCCCCTCAGACCGAGAGACCAAATCTGGTGAAACGATTACTTTAGAATGCGCCGTCACTTCTGAACAGACTTGCAACGTTTTGTGGTACCGTCCAAACATACAGACATACATCTCAGATGGTACTTCCATTCTGAGGTGGGTTCGCGAGAACCAACCGAACAAGTTTTCAGTCGTCGGAAACGCGACCAGAGGTGAATATTTCTTGCGCATCAGCAACGTCACCGTGGAGGATGCCGGTAAATACCAATGTTCGTGTGGATCTGTCAGTAAGAGGATGGAACTTAAAGTGGTGCAGCCACCATTGAGTGGTTACCCACAATGCACCATTGAAGGCGGAATGACTACCATCTTTGCAGGTGATCTCATATCATTAACCTGTGTCAGTAAAGGAGGAATGCCACCAGCGTCCCTTACGTGGTATCATAATGGTGTAGCTTCCGATAACATGGTACATCATGGCAACAATATGGTGCAGGTTAGGTATGTCACATACGCAGCACCTCTGCATCAGAACAGCTTGTTTGTATGCACAGCAGAGAGTCCAGCCTTGGCGGAACGGAGAAACTGCACCATCGGACCCCTGACCATTCTGTCACCGTTAGCCATGGTGTCGTCTCTCGAAAGTGGTGAACCGATGGGTATGGCTGAAAACTATGCCGTGATGGATGCTGACGAGATGGAGGGTAACCAGGGTAGTATCAGCTTCACATGCGGACTCAAACCAAATTTTACGTCCGATGCCGTCCAAAATACCACCTGGTTCGTTAACGGTGAAGTCGTAATCAAGGATACCAAAGATTTTGGCGTCACCGACCGAGGACAGACTTTATATCTGAAGGAGGATAGTCTGATGAAAGGGGAAGTAGAGGTCAGTTGTCAGGTCAATGTGGATGGGAGGTCCCTCGGAAATATCACCAGACTGGTAGAAATAACTGGTCCAACTGTAAACGACTTGGGTAACACTGGTGGGAAAGGCCGTCCGGATCGACCGATCATCTATGAAACCAACGACGACACGCCAAATGTCATTGATATTCGTCCCTTGATACTTCTGAACGCTTGTATCATCCTCATCATGCTGTTGCTGATATTGGTGGCGGTATACTCCCCTAAAGTTTGTAACTGTAGGTCGCCAGTTTACCAGCACCCCAAACCCAGCAAACCCGTAAAGCAGTCGTCCCGTCGCCACGCCGACTCTCGAATAACTGAACTTCACTTCGTCCAATCAGAGCAGTGCCAGAATGGAGTGGCTCATTGTGAAGGATCTCATTTCTATGAAACTCCCAATAGTCCTAACCAAGTAAGTCTCACATCTGGCAACAATGCCCCTCCCCTTCCTCCAACCCACGTACATTCATCTCAAGAGATGCAGGCCACCTTCCACGTGGTGGTCCACTCCAGGAACGGTGGGCCCATGTCCCAGACGACCAATCACCACGTGACCAACGAGACGCCTGCTCCGCAGATAGCCACCGTGACACCTGTGAATTCTTCTAACACATCCAATAATAACTCCGGGTCTGTCTGCTGTGTGTACGCCCCGGTCCGTAAAAAGTCAAAAGGTAACGTGTACACCCAAGACAAGGCGAACCTACAATCCCATTACCAAAGGGTCACCGGACCCCCTAGAGTAGCGGAGCACTTGCTCCATCCCTCGCTACCGGCAGCTAACCTTCATGAGAACCCTCTGTGCAACGGACAAATTCAGGAGAATGATTTCCATTCACTGACGACCTCCCCCTGTTCGACGCTACCCTCAAACTCTAAATTAGCGCCTTCGAGCCCTATGCCGATGGCCTACAGCAGGACCCTTCCTCCCACACCTCTGGAATGTAAAGAGGATCTGAAGGGGAGCGTTTCTTGTGGTGATGTTTCCGAGGACGATTTAGACAGTATCTATGCAAACATAGCCAGTCTGGAGGACATCTTTAAGCAAACAAGCATTTAAGACCGCTACACTATATGACAGTGAGCAGTATTACACAGGAGTTATACAGTATGATAACATTACATTCATAGAGGAGCAAAACTGTTGTCTAAATATTAACTGTGTCCTGAACTCCTTCAGGCTCGTACTGCCAAGAGGAACTTAATCATACTAATAGCAATGGAAGCATCCTGGCTGAATTGACGGTAATGTTTAACGACATCTTTCACAGCTGTGCACAGGAAATAATATACTGGAAACCTAAATTATATTTCCAGATTTGAAAGAGGTTAAAAAGTCGTCCTTGGTGTTTGATAGACAGGGAGGGGGGGGGGCAGAATTAACTCAAAATTATAGATCTCTAGGAAAACAGTATCAGTTGCCAGCCTATTGCAACATTGCTATATATATATAGTACAATTGTTTATATACATTTTTGGACTTTGGTGTTGTGAACTAATGGTTGGCAGAGGTCAAGGTTTCGAATTACGAACAAACTCCATTTGTGATATCACCAAACTGGGATAAACAGTAAGCAAAGTTAATTTTCAATTAAAAGTTACAGCAAAGTATTTTCTGCAGAAGAAAAAGTAATGAAGTCTGTCTTTCTTTTCAGTAAATTCCATTGATTGATTGCATACAGTATTTCAAAATTAGCTTCAGAAAATGTTGCAAAGTTTTCAAAATCACCATTTTTGGAGATAGCATGGGAACTGATATCTGATAGGGAGCTACTTTTCAACCTCCACTCACCCCCCCCCCCCCAAAAAAAAATCCCACTAAGACCCAAATAGGAAACAAGGAATTTGGAGGGTTTTAATCTAATCACATTAATAAAACTATCTGCGAGGAAAAACACCCTCTGCAAGGATGTGCTCAGGAATATTTGAGTGTCGGGCAGATTTGTGTGGTATTGTGATCCACGTCCTGGAGGAGGGGTCTCAGGGTGCGGGTTCCCCTCCCCACTGGAAAGTTTTTGCAAATGAAGTATGCTTTAGATACCAAATGGTACTTTCTATCTTTTTCCTATTCTGGCGCTAACTTCTGACGAGTATTCACCCATATTTTGGTAACGGTAAAAGTTGTTAACTTAATCATTAAAAGTAGTGCTGGGTGGAAATGTTTAAAATACTGTTTGTGCTGGGCGACATTCAGAAATGCTGGGCGCAGCCACCTGCCGCCGCCTAGCATGAGCACAATTGATATCTAATTAGGAGCTACTTTTCGACCTCCCCCCCCCAAAGGGATACAAAGGGGTTGAAAGGGTTTCAATCTGATCACTTAAATAAAAATAAAAATGTACAAAACGTATAATCAGTCAGCCATGTTCTGGCATATTTTGTAAAATTACTGTCATTTCGTCTTGGTGGTGCATGATTATTTCTCATCTCCACATTAGGAAAAGTGTATTCACTTAATTTATTACCATTTTAGAAATTCTAATTTAAAGCAAAAAATTGAAATTTAAAGTTGATAAATTAATGCATTAGTTTCATTTCATCACCAAAGATAAAACTTACGAAACCATGTAGAACCGGAGGGGTGTGGACATAGAGGGTGCACTGTGTTTAAAGGTTACCAGTTCAGTCTAGGCATGGTAGAAGTAAATTATGAAACCGTTGAGAACCAAAATATGATGCCAAATATAAACTAATACAATAACAAGTGCATGAACAAGCATATTAAGGGTGTCTCATCTTGATGGGAAAGTTGTCAATTATCTGGTAATCCTGGTACAATGATATGTCTGCTATTTAAAGGTCATTACTATTGCCCTCAAATAGGCTAGAAACTTTGTCAAATAGTGGTCACATATTTACAAACATTTAAAACCAGCATTTCTATTACTGACTTTATGGCATTTTCTCTCACTCAGAAATCTCACTGCTCTTAATTCTCGTTTGGCAGATACTGTACATTCACAAAGTTTTTAAAGTTGATATTTTTGCCACACAAAAGGCCATACATGTATGACTTGAAAATCAAGAAAACTTTCCAGCAATTCTTTTTTCGAGCAATCAAGTCAGCCATCAGACTGATCAGAATATTCATGTTAATTTAAATACTTTTCATAACATCCATGAAAGAGTTTAGCAAGTTTTGGCATACTAAAGGTTTCTGGGTAATACTAGTAATGACCTTTTCAAAGTGTTATAAAGTAGGCCCTCTATGTTAGCCAACAAATAAGGTTTGTGTTCGGGTTTGGGTGTGAAATGACTGTCTCAAAATCACAAATTAAGACAATAGTGTTATTAAAGTTATTAAATGTTATTTATTTTTTCTCAAGTTTATTTCCACGGCATGAGAGTAAAGAGATGGTGTACAATGATGCATTAAAATCAGTGTTCTGAATTGATTGGAGGTGGGAGGGTGGTGAGGAGGGGTGATGAGGAGGGATGGTGAGGAACTTCCTTCATCTGTGTCGGGACCCTTCTCAGGGTTATTTTAAGACTTAATTATTATTATCGTAGGATTTATGGCAAGTTGGCAACATTTATTTTGATATGTTGCGTTGAGGTTTAAGCTGGCAGAATATAGAAGAGAGTTCAGGCAATAAACTTGAGATCAACTCCATTGCTTATTTTCATTCATTAAGCCCTCTCTGGTGAAGATATCTAAAAGTAATTGTAATTTTATTTTGAGTAATTAATACTCCATAAGTTTGGAAAAAAGTCCAGACCCAAACTCAAAAGATACTTTTACAGGTTGTATCTCAAGACATCACTGACGAAAGACACACACATCATCCAAAGTTATCATCTTTTGCAACTGATACAGGGATCGTTGTGATGAATAATTAATAATAATTAATAATTACCCCAAACGCCTTCAAAATAATCATGACCCATTTTGGAGATATCTTAATTTGTATCTTGTTGTGAGCTTTCGTTTAGTAAATCTGTTATGTCATAAAATGTCATAAAATTGAAAAACATTTAGCTCAGAGGTGGTGACATCTTTAGACTTGACCAAGCCTTCATCTTTGTGTGTGAGGGTACATCAAAATCTGTGATATCTCTAAAATAAGTTTTTTTTTTTTTAAATGCCCCCAAAAAATGGAATAAAAGATTTTTCTTCGCTATTCAGGGAAGTTGTTTATCAAAGTTATCTACATCACACAGATCAATACAGATGGCTGGGGTTTGTGTCTTCTGAGAGGCAATTATAAATCTATTGTTAAAAGATAAATTTATTACATATCTGATATTACTAATAATTAGATGGGTTCATTAGATTTGGCAGGGGGTGGGGGGGAGGAGGGCAGATAGGGGTTTCAAATCATTGGCTGGAATTTTATTTCAAGACAACTTATGATTACAGTTTATATGTTAACTTGCGGTATGCTGAGATATGTTTTAACCAGTTGATCATTTGAAATGTTTTTTTTTTCTGTTTTTTCTATTATTTGGTACTAAAAACATTGTATTCATGCACTTTCTATGAGATTAATTCATCAAATCTGTAATAAAACAAAGCTGTATAATTAAGTCAGTAATTAATAAAGTTAATTGGCAAGAAATTCAATTCTTTTCAAGTATTTGTTTCCTTTTTCCTTTTACAATTTATTTCAAATTCATTGCAACCAACAAACATTAACCGATAAGAATTTCCGTGATTGGGGGTAGAAAAGGGGTGGGGGGTGGGGGGTGGGGGGTTCAAGGCTATGGAAATTGTAAGTAGTTCAATACAAGATCCTCCTTTAGAGTTTGTTAATTAAACAATTTACTTGACAGTAAGAATATGGAATTCTTCGTCTGTAAACAAGAAAAACAAGCAATTCAAATACTGAAGGAAATTTGTGAATTTTTGAAGAGTACATTGAAAAGCTAAGCCAATGAGCTGCATTATTGTAAATGTCGCGAGATGATGAGCAAGGAATTACCAGACGAATATTGAGATTCTGCCCGAATGCGGCATTTTGACTTTCGTTGTTACATGTACTTGAATGATTTGATCGTGCTACAGCCCAATATTTAACAATGTACGTTAGTTTGAAAATTAGCTTGGGTGGTGAAGTTTCCAGGAAAATGAGTGAGGTTAAAACTGACTGTTGAATTTTATAACTTTTATTTTATCATCTGATCGATATTATTGGAACGTAGGAGAGCAGGGTGACAAAAGGCCTATAAACAAATCCAATCAATAGTTATGTGCTCAGCAATTCATTACCACTTCGTTAGAGAAAAATCCAAAATCCATGCATCTGTCCATTTGATAAATAAAAACTTTCAATAAAGGGGTTACCTGTCCTGTAGGTTTTGCAAGACTGCTGTAAAAATACTTAAAACTGCTTTTAAAATTACATACAACAAACAATACCTCAGTTATTGGAGCGTGAAACTGTCAACCCCCTCCCCCTTTAAAGTTCTTTATCTTGCACACTGGTAGAGATCTTAGATTGGTTGTTTTCATACTTTAATCTTTCTCCTTCCATAAATCAATACAACCATTTCCCTCCAGTTTAGAACTTCCCCTCTTTGTGTCCAAGCTTCTGGCAGTTCAAAGGTCATATTTTATGCTTGTTTTAATTGTCATCCATGGAGGTGAGACAACTTCCTCTGGACAGATATTTTTCTCCAGGGAAATATTTTGACTGAGTTACTTCCACCAATTTAGTTAGCAAACATTATTTCTGTCAAGTTGTGACTAATGATGTCATCCTGGTGATTTTAAGTGCAACAAGTAATAAAGGGGATGGTGCAAAACAATTATTTTGCTGGGGGGGGGGGGTAGGGGAGGGGCTTAGGATGTGATTCTATAAGGGAAGAAACACTGTCCCTAGGGAATAGTTCAGTAAAATAGAGGGGGCATAGATGCAAAATGATGTTTACAGGTAAGGAATTTATAGCCAATGTTCAAAGAATTTTCAATGTTCAATTTAGATTGAACTGCATAATATACATCCTTATTACTGTATTTATGTAGGAATGTTTTTAATATTCTATCTGTCAGTGTGGAGGGGGAGGGGGGGGGGGTAGTTGGGGACACAAAGTAAACTTTTAGTAATCCACATTGATGTGCTGTATTCATTAGCTGGAACTCCGTTTGAGTTTGAATATGAAATTTCAGCCAGAAAAAAATGGCTGCAGTCTACCAAAGTTATTCAAACAGACACAGCTTAGATGCAATACTACTGAAAGCTAAGGAAATTGGTCTCTTCTTTCTCTTTGGTCCAAGCTTCCTAACTAATGAAATGGGGAGCAATTCACAATCTTTGGGACATAATTTATACAGACTTTTGTATTGTCTTTGGTGTTGTTGTTTCTATACAAACCATGCTTGTTTGCAACTCACTTCCGAATATGTTTCGTTTTTCTAACATTGGGTAATACTACATGTTCTGCATCTCAAGGGCCTTGTTTTTAACACAATGGATTTCACTAACACAAACACTTCCTTAACAATTCTCTTCGATCAACAACCAAAAAACCCAACTGTTTAAACTTGCCAAGGTAAACCACCAATACTTCAAACTATTTCATACAAACATTGCAGAGAACACAACAGCAGGAAGAAAAAATACCACAAAACAATTAGCAATGAAAAAAGAAAAGAAAAATAACTGTAGGAAGTGAGGTTAAATACCACCTGCAAGCCACCAAAACTGGCAGCTGTCTTGAAGCTAGCAGAAGTTACAACCTAATAAACAAACCACTAATTTGTTTTGTTCACAATTACAACAAGTGTGGTTGTTTAAATGTTTCCTTTGTCCAGGTTTGATAGCAAGTAGCTGATAAGTGTGACTCTAGCTGGAAATCCAACCATTGAGTAAATAAATCTCTCCACTAGATTCTCGCCCCAACTTTTTTATTGATTTCCAACAGTCTTTATCTATGTGTCTTCATCCTGGAAACTCAGGAAGACTTGGTGACGGAAATTCTTGGCCTTAAGAATTCAGATGAAATGAAAATAAATGTTGATAACTTTCTTTAAGTAAGGGAACAACCAGGTTAAATAAATCTTGTGTAATCTTAAATCAGAGACCTGTATGATATTTGACTTCTTTTTTGCAAATATTTTCTATCAAGGCAATACAGGCCTGTTAATTGTTACAAAGTTGTACAGGAGGTTTACAGCAGAGAGTCAAGAAGCAGAAAAAGTGTTAAACATCACCAGATATAAAAATTCTTTTTGTACAGTTCACTTTTGAGACATTATGCTGTCCGTTTCACATCATTTAACCAGTTTTCATTGCCAACTTGTTTTGTATGAAAAAGATCCATCAAGATTTATCATCATTTGACAGCAGGACATTTCCAACCCCTCCCCCACACCCCCCCCACCAGCTTTGGTAGCTAAAAATTAATTACATTCCTAATAAAAGGCAAGTGTTGCCACTTTCACTACCTATTTACAGCATTTCCATCATCTAACCAATTTCGACAGCAATTAGTGGACTTCAAATTTCCAATTACTTCTGAAATGTCACCACCATATAATGTTCTAAATTCTGGAAGATGTCATTGGTTAACATTGTATAACCACTTTCACCACACATTTAACAACATCTTTCAGCTCTATTAAATTCTTTTGTAGCTACTACAGTTTTGTTCAATTTGAATTTCCAATTACTGAAAGGTATATCATTATCTTTTAAAGCAAGACCTGGACAGATGTCAGGTTATTAAAACTAGAAGTTAGCAAACCACTTTAACCTAGTTGACCTCCAAGTGAATTGGGAAACAAAGGGATGTCTTTGTCAAACAACAACTAGGTACACCCTCTTCCTTTATGTCTCAGTCATAACTTCAGTGGCATTGAACTCAAAAGTCCAACGCTGTCCATAAATCTTTCTATTTCATCATTTCTCTCTCAAGAAGGAATTTCTGTGTGTGCAGCTGGATTCTGGGAGGGTAAGGATATTCAGGTAAAAAAAACTTTGGTTTTAACCTTGGAAGATGATATTTGGTTTTTTTTTTTTTTCATGGCCAAGAAGAGATTATCTCAAGTTATCATAATTAGCAATGTTATCTCATGGAGGCATTAATCTGAAAATATTCCAAATTTATCCCAATGCAGTTGATGTGGATGGAAATAAAACAAAATCTATTTGGGAGCAAGAAAGATGCAAAAGTACAATTTGAACAAAGTTGTCTACTTCAACTGGAAAAGTTATGTATCAGTTCAGAATTGCTGTGAACAGATTACACAGAACATAATTACATTAATGTACCACACCTATCTGAAAAAGTAAAGAACACATTTCAATGTTCTCATAGTTGGAGGTTAAGTGAAGTACATTTACATTCATTTTATATCAGTCCTTTCGTTTTGTATTTACACCCTCCCCCCCCCCCCCCCCAATTCAGGGAACTATTATCCCGAACAACTCCATTTCAGGATCAATGCTTGTTTTTGTCAGCTGAAAGTCTGAAACCATAGCCTTTACATATGATGTAGATAATGTAGTGTCAGAACATAACTTGGGAGTTTGATTGATTAGCAAGGTTTAAGTCATTCAGATCTGCTACTTACAATATTGATACAGGCCTAAGGCTTGCTAAAGTGGTCAAATTATGCAGAAAATATGTATATTGAAGTAAGCCAATTTAACAGAAATAACTTTTGGAAAGACACTAATAAAAAATATATTTGACGAAAACTTTCAATACAGTCTGACAGAATTAATCGAGTAAACAATGACTTTTTGTAGGAATTAAGACAAGAGACAGGAAGTGGTATATATGCCTCTTCAATGCTGAATAAAAGTTTCTCGCTTCCAAACTTCCAAGCTGAGAGCAAGGTAAAAGGATCCCCAAGAAACCCAACAGCTTATCATATTTCTAGGGTAGGTTAAGCCAGGGAAACAACTCCCCCCCCCTTATTAGTAAATTCAATACTTTGTGGAAACAGTACATCATTTGCTTCAGTTAACGTACTCATTGAACAATGGGTTCCCGTGAAGTGGTTAATTACTTGATCCTTGTTCTCAGCAGAAGCTGTAAAATAAACCTACTTAATGTGGTGTCTCATCTCTCATTTCTCAGCAATCCTGAGCCTTTTGTTTATTTCAAATTACATCAAATTTCCAGAGGGAATCTGTGATTGACTGATGGCTTGCAAAGTTTTCAGGACATGTTCCAAGAAAGTTTATAAAGGTGTTTTCACATTAATGGTGTTCTCCAGTGTTCACAGTGGAAAAAACAATGTGGGGTTCTACTTAGTGACATTAATACTTTTTTTTACTATATTAACCCAGCCACAGAAGGATTATGTAACTTTGTCAAGATTAAGAACTGTCAGTGCATATCTCCATGGTGACAAAGTTACATACTTCATGTTAATTTGTGTTCAACATCCTGGTGAAGTGGTGATTAAGTGATCATAATTTCAGAAACAAAACAGAGGTACTGTAGATGTGCAAACATTGGTCACACAAAATTGTCTGCACTTTTGATGAGTCTTAAAGGTAGTCAGTATGGGCCCCAAATTAAAGCATGTTATAATTGCTAGAAGTTTTCAAAAAGTACTTTCCTTGAGGTCTTTACTTTCCAAATTGTATTCAGACATTTTTAAGAAACACACTGACAAGATGACTGAATGTCCCAGTGAGGAAAATTTTCTCCAAGGTTGTACTATAAACAGTTTAAGAATTTTGACCAAAGGTGACCATATTTGAATATCTAGCATATTTGGGACCCATACAGCATACCCCTAAATCTAAACATCACCCTGGGTGGACTCCTCCCTACCTTAACAATGAAAACTCAACAAAAAAACTCTCAATCTGTAACCTTGCATGTCAGTGAGAGGAAGCAAACAGCATACTGGCCCTAGAGGATTGAAAAACCCTAAACTACCGGTTTGGGTATTAAGGTATGACAAGTTACTTGTAAATCTCTCTCTTAGACCCACAATTAGATCCTACCTAGCCTTGTTGTATGAAAGGTTAAAGTAGATCAGAAAGCATACAGTATATAATGTAGATAGGTCAGGAGGTCTGAGAGGAATGAAAGAAATCTGAAATTTTTAGCCCCTTCATCTAGTTGTCTCCATTCCGTTATCCCCTTCTCCTATCCTTCTCAAATGTCACATGCCCCCTCCCACATCTCATCCAGGATGATTACAACGTCCATTCCAAGATCTGACCGCTCTAATTCTCTTCAAGGGTTTGTAAAGTTGTGTCACAAAATAAGGAATTTAATTCCGTCCTGGTCTATGGGAACAACGATTTAAACTTTTCTTTTCTCTTTGGTTTTATTATCAGTACTTTTCATGAGGATCTTGTTACATAACACTTTGCAGTTTTATCTGTTTTTGTCAAAAGCTTTTCATAATTTAGTTAAGATTATTTCTTCTGTAAAACTGATGAACTCCAAATGTGAGGAAAGGATACAGTCCTGGTAAAACTTGAATGTTCATTGGACTAAACAGCTGTTATGTAAATAATATTAAGTTACCATAACAAACATCACCCGAAAAAAAAAAAATTCAACGCTGTGAAGAAAAGAAAAGATTGCTTAAAGTCACATTACAATAACAAACATCATTGAAATGTAAATATTAACGACATTATAAAAAAAAAACATGTTATGGCAGACGGTACATACATTTTTATTGCCTGAAAAGGAAACTGATTGAGTTTATTGCTTGCTTCCTAAACATGTGGCTGTCATAGCCTAAGGAATTAGGCTTCGTCTTATCCACTGGACCAGTTTCCAATTGATTCATACTTTGTTGCACATGGTTTAATTTCCTCTTTATAAAAGTAATAACTTCAACCTTTTAAAAAAAAATTGCAAAATTTAAAAAGTCGCAAGAAAGCGAGGAAAGGTCCTCCGTTTTACACCAAAATAAATAAGAAACTCAACTCAACTCATGGTCAAAAATGCGGTTCAAACATATCAAAAGCATTTCCTCTATATACACGTGGCAGTCATAACCAGAGGAACTCTGCTTGCATGGTCCAGCACATGCTGGACTTCCACTGGCATTACACCTGGCTGGACACCATGGATCTGTTAATCTGTTTCCTCTGGACAGGAATAAATGATTTCAAAATGAATTTTTGTCTGTATTTCATTTCATTAAAAACAAATTTGAGTAGCCCTGGTCTATAACAAGAGACTTTATAATCAACATTTTCACTAACATCATTTGCACAATTCTGAAAAAAAAGGCAGAATTCACAATTACCTGTATTAATAATCCACAGGGATTGTATATTGAGATAAAGATTGCAGATAATCCCTTTCCAACCCCTCTTCCCCATCCCCATTCCCTCGTCCTGTCACAGCCCTCTCCCTTCCCCCATTAGTGTTGCTTTGGTAGTATTAAATAAGACTTGAGCATGATTTGGTTGAGTAAAAAAAAACTCTGAACAGGATTTTGCTTGTGACTTTTACCAACAATTTTGAAATAATCCAGAAAGGTGTAGGAACCTTGAAAGGAACTTTAACTTTGTTAGTATTTTTGAACACACACATTTGGGGACAAATGGCCTCTCAGATAATGGGTCAGTCTTGTGGTCACCTACCTGAGGTTGACCATATCCTATCCATGCATTGTTCCTGGATTTATAGCAGCCGCTCTATTGCAGACAAGGTCTTCCGGAACAGGATTATCTGGGTGTTAGCCAGAGCTGTCTAATCTCACACTTAAATCCTTCAATAGGGGTAATGAAGCACCTCTAATTATTGCGATGACATGATCCATAACTCCGCTTGTTGCCAGATGCATTGTTAACATTTACACCAAATTTTAAAATTTGTGTTTCGAAATGCTAATGATTTTGACTTAAATATGCAGAAAATTTCCACTGATATTGTTAACAAAGTGACCTTAGGCCACAGTAAAAATTCAACAAATGTTAATAAGAACAGGCTTCTTGATAATGTTCGGCAATTTTACCCAACCTATTGATTAAATGCCTAGACAACATCGCAACTAGCCAAGCTAAGTCACCATCTAAGATTATTTCTTCACCAAATGAAGGTTAAATATCAATTAATGACTGATTTTATTCATTCGTTTCTCAACAAAATTTCGTCACACAGAAACTTAACATATCTGTATTTGATTACCTGTACATTTCTAAAAGGAAAAATTCCAAAATTTTTGCATCTTTTCGTTCATTTTTGGATGTGAAACCTGATTAGTTCAATTAAGGAATACACTTATGAAATGCAGACAGACAAAGACCATTTGGGACAAATTGTCCTCCCAGATACTGGGTCAGACTTGAGGTTAACCAATGGAATCCAATGATCTTTTGTATATATGATGGGTTCATCCGCTGAGATGGAGGGATAGAAGAGGCGAGGAGAACAGAGAGAGGTAATCAACACCTCCCCCCCCCGCCCTCACGACTATAAGAATCAGTCAATAAAATAACTCTGACTCCCAGTGAAAGTAAATGACAGATTTTACAAGACACACTATTCCTCGGTATACCACAGAGGCACTCAGGAATGAAATTTACTTTGGCCCAAATAAGATATTTCTTGAAAAGGAACCATTTGTGGGAAGTTTCATGTCAAATAAAATTGAGAGATATGAATGGAAGGTGAAAATGCATCACCAACCACATTTTTAAACACAGCGCAAAATATTGCATCCCATGCAGCCTGCCTGCAGCAGGATGCTGTAGCTCGGCTGCAGGATGCTGCAGCCCTCTCAGCATCCTACTTTGACACAGTACCTTAAAGGGTGTGAAGACTTGCGCACGAATAAACGTCTCATGCGGGTAATCTGACCTAGTTTTGAATGAGGTGTTAGTCTTAGATACCACCATCGATCCCAGAAAATACACACACAGCTTGCTACCATCGGTAATTAGACACTAGTGTACAGTTAATACATACAGCTATGGTCAATACCCACAACACAGTGTACATAGCAGCGATGGACATCTCATGTCTAGATAAGACATAACAAGGTTTGCATTTTGTAGCGACAAGAAGAAAACTTCACTTGCCAGCAACTGAAAGTTCACTTTTTCAGAGCACGGCACGCGGTTTGGGACGAGTCTTCACTGCCTTTAAGCAATATACCCTTGTAAATAGCACACAGCAACAATTTGATCAGAACACAAAGTGTCTAAATCTGTGAATCAACCAGTTTATGACCAGCCTTGGTATTTATCTAACAAGTTTTGGTATATATATATATATAGCAAGCCTTTCTGAATAGTTGGAGTGCTCACTGGTTTAGATGGTATGATTCAAACTTTTAAGCAAACTTTGTCATGCAAAGAGGCTAATCTTGGAGTTATTTTTACAACGTCAAGTCCAGCTCAAACAAGATGCATCCTTGTTGAATCTCAAAGTTTTATTTCACTCCCATGGTGACAATATTTCCATCCCGTGACTACAGTGCTAGTTTAGTAATATACAACATTAAATCAATCATATGATATTTGATCTTTATGCTAAACTTTAATAATTCATTCACAGTAGGATATTTGGCTAAACTTTATCCCATGCCTTCCTTCCCAAATCCTTACAATAAACATGGGAGGAATTTGCTGGATAAATATGAGTATTTGTATCAGGCAGTAAATATCCACCTCACCTCACACTGAAGGGGTTAAGCCTGCCTGAGATTTGTTAAGTGAAAGAAAAACAGAAAATGTGGGAGGTTGCAGCTAATAGCTACAGGCAGGATGAAAAGGTTATTAAAAGTCAACAAAAAAACCCCCAGAGTTCTAAACATTAATGTAAATATGAAAGAAATTTATTTTATGACTAAATGACACCCTTTCATACAAAAATATTTTCATATCTCTTCCCTTGCTCTATTACCCAGTTTATTTCAATCATAAGTAATACAGGAACCCCACCAACCTATAGACTTACTAAGCGACCGATCAGCCGACCGACAATCCTTGGACTGTACAAGTCGTGTAGCTGCTTATATAGCAGTCCCAAATGCATAATTCTCGGCCAAAAGAGTTTCAATATCCACCCAAGCGTGCATGTAAATGACACTCGCTTGTGGTCGTTTGACAGAGGAAGTGCTAATTCCAAATAATTTTCCTAGGATCTGCTACGATTTCCTCTGACACAATTACGAAGATGAAAGTGAACAGATAGAAAACCATGAAAAATAAATTGATCTTTAATTGTGTTTGTATTATATGTGGATACAGTCAGTAGTGGTTAGACAGAGGCTGTGATGAGCAGACTACATTTATATACACATAGCTCAGTACAATGAAGTTAATGAATGCTCTTGTATCACAGGATGTGTCATGTGTAACATACGAGGGCAAATCTTTTAAGGAGTTTTTCGAGCTGTTCGCAGACAACAGGGCCTTACTCTTTGGTTATCTGAACAGCAAAGGAAATTCACAAACAAAAATAAACAAAGAATGACTTATATGTACAGTGGGGGAGAGATGTCAATTTTTTGGTGAATACTACTAGAACACCAATATATGTTCACTATAGGAGATATGTGTAGGTTTAGTGAATAGGACACCAACATACAGTGTAGGAGAGATGTGTAGGTTGGTGAAAAGAACAGAAATATGTACAGTGCAGGAGAGATGTGTAGGTTTGGTAAATAGAACAGAAATATGTAAAGTGTAGGAAAGATGTGTAGGTTTGGTGAATAGAACACCAATATATACAGTGTAGGAGAGATGTGTAGATTGGTGAATGGAACAGAAATATGTACAGTGTAGGAGAGATGAGTAGGTTGGTGAATAGAACAGAAATATGTACAGTGCAGGAGAGATGTGTAGGTTTGGTAAATAGAACACCAATATGTACACTGTAGGAGAGATGTGTATGTTGGTGAATAGAACAGAAATATGTACAGTGTAGGAGAGATGAGTAGGTTGGTGAAGAGAACAGAAATATGTAAAGTGTAGGAAAGATGTGTAGGTTTGGTGAATAGAACACCAATATATACAGTGTAGGAGAGATGTGTAGGTTGGTGAATAGAACAGAAATATATACAGTGTAGGAGAGATGTGTAGGTTGGTGAATAGAACAGAAATATGTAAAGTGTAGGAAAGATGTGTAGGTTTGGTGAATAGAACACCAATATATACAGTGTAGGAGAGATGTGTAGGTTGGTGAATAGAACAGAAATATATACAGTGTAGGAGAGATGTGTAGGTTGGTGAATAGAACAGAAATATGTACAGTGTAGGAGAGATATGTAGGTTGGTGAATAGAACACCAATATATAGTGTAGGAGAGATGTGTAGGTTTGCTGAATAAAACACCAATATATACAGTGTAGGAGAGATGTGTAGGTTTGGTGAATAGAACACCAATATATTTACACTGTAGGAGAGATGTGTAGGTTTGGTGAATAGAACGCCAATATATACAGTGTAGGAGAGATGTGTAGGTTTGGTGAATAGAACAGAAATATGTACAGTGTAGGAGAGATGTGTAGGTTGGTGAATAGAACAGAAATATGTACAGTGTAGGAGAGATATGTAGGTTGGTGAATAGAACACCAATATATAGTGTAGGAGAGATGTGTAGGTTTGCTGAATAAAACACCAATATATACAGTGTAGGAGAGATGTGTAGGTTTGGTGAATAGAACACCAATATATTTACACTGTAGGAGAGATGTGTAGGTTTGGTGAATAGAACGCCAATATATACAGTGTAGGAGAGATGTGTAGGTTTGGTCAATAGAACAGAAATATGTACAGTGTAGGAGAGATATGTAGGTTTGGTGAATAGAACAGAAATATGTACAGTGTAGGAGAGATGTGTAGGCTTGGTGAATAGAACACCAATATATACAGTGTAGGAGAGATGTGTAGGTTTGGGGAGGATAGAACAGAAATATGTACAGTGTAGGAGAGATACATGTGTAAGTTTGGTAAATAGAACACCAATATGTACACTGTAGGAGAGATACATAGGTTTGGTGAATAGAACACTAATATGTACAGTGTAGGAGAGATATGTAGGTTGGTGAATAGAACACCAATATGTACACTGTAGGAGAGATGTGTAGGTTTGCTGAATAGAATATCTAAATTATAGGAGAGATATGTAGGTTTGGTGAATAGAACAACAATACCTACAGTGTAGGAGAGATGTGTAGGTTGGTGAATAGAACACCAGCTTTGGGTAAGTAAAACTTTTTGGGTCGATCATACATAGGCCTAGCTACAACTGATTTTGTTTGTTTCAATACCTCCAAAGTGCTAGAGGACGATACAAATTTAGATTTGACCTACTTAGGGGTATTTAGTTACAATGCAATCTGCATTAGGTGTTAACTAACTAGTCATTCACAGGACAACCTCCAAAGCTGGTTCTTGTTCTTGGAATGGAAATTTGGTTGTCTGGGACGCTCGTAAACCATATTACAATATTGTGCATGCATATTAAAGGATGTATCATAAAAGCGTGGCATTAAAAACAGCTTTAATGAATTCAATCCTAAACCGGAGCGGTCAAGCAATCTTGAAAATGACCGATAAGTAACCAGAGGCAGATCACACGTCGTGAACTATTGTTGATACTGTATTGTTCAATGTTTTAGAAGGAGTCCAATGTGGAATGGGGTGAAAGGGGGGGGGGGGAGTACCTCTTCATGTTTTACATGAGGGCTCAATAAATTGACTATCCCAACCCCTCCACCCATTCTAACCTCCTCAACCATCCAAACCTATTCCCCATCCCCTCCTCAAAAGTTTCAGACATCAAATGTTGCATTGAGGCATATTTAGAATTTATACAAGGACTGCAGTTTAATATAGTAGATCCAAACACAAGGTTGTACTGCCCCTTTCCCCTCCCTCCCCTCTAGGCTCTTACTTCCTGTACCTTTGGAATTGTGCCTGTCTGTCATGGCATGCTAATCAAAATGTGCAGTTTGTAGACGATCATAACATTAAGTACAGACAAGGTCCAAAATTACTCAAAAACCTGCCAAGTTGGATTAGTTTCAACAAGGGTACAAGTGTATGTTACTGCCCGAAATATTTTAATTTGATCTGAAAACAGTTTCAGCACACTGACAAACCCCTAAAGATAAATAGCACACAATTATACCCAAATTAAATTATCCCTTGTGGAACGCCCCCTGTATAGACTTTTTGTTTTTTTCCCCCATAAAGGTAACATCTTCTATGAATGTTTTATAGTTTCAATCAAAAGAAATAATATAAACAAATTGGAGGCAAATATCAAAAAAAGAAATGTTTCTTTCATTGGTTGGTGTAAGAGAAGACAGATGTTTAGATAAGGGGAATGGTTTTACTTCCTCTGGGTCTTGACTGACAGACAAATATTTGATGCTTGTAACATATCTTAGATGCCTCAGGTCAAAACACTCTCTTCTGAAGAATGGTTCTTTTCTTTCCACAAAGTTGAAGGTCAACCTCTTATTGACCCCATTTTGGAATTTTCAGCATCTTTGATTTGGTGGTGTTGTTTTGTGGTTTGGGTAAATGACAAGGGGGGGGGGGGTAATATAATAATATCAATAAATTTTGAGATGAGAGAGTTAAAGAATAACTTGTCAAAAATTGGAGAGTCTAATGGGAATAATAGTCAAACCAAATAAGCTACTGTACCTGGCAATATGTGGGATTTTTTTTCAAAATTGATCAAAATAATTTTGATGGAATAACAGTAAATAGAAATGTCCTACATTGACTAGTGAATATGTTAATTACATTAATCATAACTGGATCACAGATGACACTGTAGTATGAGTAGAATGAGAATAAAAAATATAAAAAATTATAGCCAAAGATTGCTTCAAACTCCTTTACTAACCCTTATCAAACCACAGTCAATTAAACCAGGGAGCTCCTGGATTTAACCAATCTACAATTAATAAACATCTACTAAACATAACAGGAAAAAAAAAAAAGATAAAGTGGTAATTAACTACTGAGCCTTTCTGACGGACCGATTATCTTTCGTCCAATTTCCCCCCAATTTCCCCAGGTGACCAAGACACCCCCATCAGGGAATTTGGTTAGTATATCAAATTTTGTTTCTTCTACACTGCAATATCTGTCTCCATATTGTTCAAAGAAATCCCGGTTACCAACTGTCCAATATTATTCAAAGTTGTAAATCAATAAAAAAAAAAGAAAATGAAATTTGCTGGCTGTGGGGTCTATGGGGTGATAAATTGTTTCCCCAAATGACAAGGTTGATGTGACAGAAATTCTTTCCCAATTTGTACTTTGGCTTGTAAAACCTCTCTCACTCTCTTTCTCTCAATGGCATCGATTGTAATGTTTATAAAGTGGCTTTCTCAAAGTTTAATCAGTCGATCCCACTTATGCATATTGGGGTGAAAGGCAACAATTGGTAAGAGACCGGACCAAATTTATTTTTCCCAGGGTTCCCTGCCAATAACTGAACAAAAACATTTGTTTCAAATTTTCAGATGGGCAAAGACTGGCTCATAACTCAATTCATCTAAAGGTCACACACACACACACCAATTTGAGATCAAATGGAACTGTGACACCAAAAAGGCAGATACTACCAACCAGTATTGTAACAGGATATGAAAAGTGCAGGGAAAAAAAAGTTTAAACTTTGCTGAGAAAGTTTGACTCCACAGAGAATTCCAAATCTTGATGTTATGAAATCTTTTGTTACCTTGCAGGATAGCCTATTGTCAGCACAGGCAAAGATTCCCTGCCTTTGCCATCTATCACTCACCCCTTTATCTTGCCCCTACCCACCTCACTTCACATGGCAATACCCAATGCTGAACAAAACATAAATTGCAGAAACATTGGCCAGCCTCAAAAACAACCCCCCCCCCCTCCATCCCATGGTCAGAATGAAAACTCCTGAACGAGCCGTGCAAGGCAAGACTCCTGCAGGTTAATTATAATTTATTGAGTACAGACAATAGCAGTTTGGTGAAAAACACCCCCACTGCATCTGCTTAATGTAATTACTAAAATGAAACATGGTGAAAGCCTTTAAAAAATGTATTCCTTCTCTGGAACAACCGTCCCCTTAACAGGATCCCAACACCAAAGGACAATGAGCTACCCCTACCCCCAATTAATGTCCCAGCACTGATTTTAACTTATAAGAAAGGCATAGTTCTGCCATAGTTGGTACATTAAGACCACTGAAAATTGGCCTAAGTCCTGCCCACCCATCCTAATTGTAAACCTGTGGGTCCAGGGGGGGGCCTGCCCAGGTTCTCTTTTCCACACTTACATTGTGCTACTTCAAATACCAAATAAGGCAAATATAACCCACTCAGATGTAAGGGACAAAGAGTAACGTTTATATTACCGAAGCAGTGAGAGTTGTATTTATAACAAACCACAGGAAACATACACACATTGCACCAGCTATGTTACATTGCCCGAAGGACTCTTATTATACCATATCTGTGCAATCACTAAAACCACACTTAAAGCTGTTTTCTTTCCTGGAAAAACAAGATGCATTTGTTGTCATCCTGTTAAATGAGGTCAATCTGAAAATTGCAAAACAGTTTTGATTTTTCTTTGGTTATTCATAATTTATATTTACCATGGCCTCAGGGTTCCGTGTATTACTCCTATCGATATTAGACAGACGTTATAAAGAAACAGAGAGGCTAGTAGCCCAGTTAACAATAACTGTAAACTGTCAAAAGTCGATGTGATGTTGCGGCCTATTTCTGCCAATGAATGAAAACTCTATGACAGAAATATTTATTCAAACAACAAACATGTAAAATTGTATTTTTACTGTGTAACTCATTGTTGCTTTCATTACTTGCAGTATAGAGTCAGATTTGATTATTTCTACATTACTGTAAGTCTAATGTATTTAGTACCCCCCTCCAAACAAAGGTTGAGAGGAGGGGGATATGGGGTGGGGGGATGTGGTCAGTAGGTTTGAAATTGTTGCCTGTGGCACCACCATGCCTGCGTGAAAATCATTACTTTGCAAGTTTGGGGAGGGGGGAGTGCTATGCCATCTCCCCACATTCTCCCTCCCACCACCATGTTGAGGCCACTGCAAAAACTGGCCAAATGCTAGATGCTAGCTGGATGCTTCAAACTGATTATGGTAACTGCATGAATCGGCTGTAAATTCTACCATCAAACTGTTACCCTCTCAAGTAAAGACATGATCATTACTGTTTTCAAAATTGCAATTTTGTTTTTTTTAGGGGGGGTGGGGTTCTTTTCATTCATTTCACAAGCAGATACATGTCATTGACCCACAGAAATTTTATCTCCCACCTGCAATCCTGCATTACAAATTTTAACCGCGATAAAACCTCCAATCTTGCCATTTTAAGATCATAAAATGGACTGAAATTGTATATTTTCTAATTTGTATATATGTATATTTTCTCCAGTTTTGATTAGAAATTAAAAATACTACCAAAACTTTGGAAACTGAGTGTTCAAAACAATCTCACGTTGCTAAAAATATCCACTGTAACTAAATCGGACAAGGTCATAAAACCAAAGAGATCTAGAAAAACATCAAAATTACGGCATATTACCCCGATCAGAAAATTTTCAGATCTGGTAACAGAAACAAAGAACTAAATATCTAAGTATCAATTCCACAGCCTCCATTAGCCAAGCAAGTCGTTACCTAGTCAGGAGCAGTAGTGATGTTCCATTTGCATCCAGGGTCATTCACCAACAACTATATAAATTAGTCATAGCTTTGAATTAACTGCAGGACACACGAAGCTACATATAGAAGTACTCTGCCATCAAAAGAGATTATGGTCAAACAGTGCTTACCAGGTTACAGATAAATGAGTCACCCAGGTGATGGCGCTATACCACTAACAGACTTGGACAATTATTTTTTTGTCCTATGTACAGATTTACACAACGATTGCAAACATCACTTGAATCACACATGTTATTTGTAAGTCTCAACTGAAAACTCACTTTTTTTGTCTTGTATTTGAATGAAATTCTAATTGTCTTAACCTCTGTTTATGCTTTTAACTTGCATTTTATATTGTTTTGCTTCTTTAAAATGTTTCTCTATTTTTGTAACAAGTGCTCTGAGATATTCTTTTACGTAAAGCACTATAAACATTATTATTTTTACTATTATTTAAATTATTCTTTATAATATAAAAGTTTCTATATTGACCCACACTTTTACTTTAACATAATCAGGGGGCTAGTCAGGGTATTTAATGCAGTCAGAGCTACTGCCTTTCTGAAGAAAAAGAAGTATGAGAAATGTAGAATATAATGGGTAGTAAAGCTGTAACAAAAAGCAGAGGAATGGAAAGGTTGAGGGTGCTAAGTAAGGGCTTTATGGTTACACTTTGCTCTTTTGAATTTTTGAAACTTAGCAAAGATAAACAATGAAGAGAGAAGAAGCTTTCAGTAAAGGAACCCTGACGAGGCTCATTCTCCAAAGATGAATTTAAACCACTGGGGGGTGGGGGGGGGGGGAATACCTATAGCCAGGAATTCTGAGTTGGAGAGGCACGGACAATTTAAAGCGGGGTACTATACTCGCATTCTGTACCTTGTGAAAGGTTTGGAACACATGATGGTGTCATAGATCGGTGGGTGGAAAGGAGCAATAGTCTGTATGTGGGTGAATTCTTCCCCCTCCCCTTCCCCCTCCCCCACTACCCTGATAGGATAGGAACGAGGGATGAGTAGGGCTTGGATAGGCTGTAAAGTAGCTTGTAGGAAAAAGGAGAAATTTCCCCCGTAAAAAACAGAAAATAAAATTCTGCCAAACGTTGATTTCTTCTCATCGCGCTAAGCTGTAGGATCAAAATTCAAGTAATCTTTCATATTGATCAAAAGATCAAAACGACAGAAGGGATTGTACTCACAGCTTCCTCTAGAGAGGCTTTACTGCAGAAGTGACACGTAAGGTTCGTCAGATTGGTCACGAAGGAGGACAAAACATCTCCGGGAAGCGAGACAAAGATACCGGTCGGGTGAGTGTTGATAAGATTATTAAAAATGCCAGACAGACCCAAGGCCTCGTGATCTTGAATTTCTCCGCTGTGAATAAAAATGAATGAAAGAAAGGGGTGAATTTGCAGTATGATATTTGCCTCAAAACAGAGAAGAGGCTTTACTGACAGCACTAATTATAAATTCAGTGACAACAGTTTTATTACTTGATTGTTGTTATAGTTTGCTGAGATAGGATACTCAAGAGTATAATTAGAGTATCATTATGTATATTATTCCTTTGATTTTGCTGTCTTTTTATTTTTTATTTGTTTTAGGTTTTGTAAAGCGCCTAGAGGCCTTTTGGTATTTGGCGTTATATTAAGAACTTATTTTTTATTATTATTATTATTAAAATAGACAAAACTCAAGAACTTATGTGGTATTGATGTTTATGGCAAACAAGATCACTGCATTTACAATTGTGAAAACAGTAATGATCATGTCTTTACTTACAGTAAGAGGGTTACAGTTTGATGATAGAACTTACAGCTGATTCATGCAGTAACCATAATCAGTTTGAAGCATCCAGCTAGCATCTAGCATTTGGCCAGTTTTTGCAGTGGCCAACGGGAAGCTGACTTATTTTCTTCCTATTTTTTTTTTCCTGTTCATATTTCACGGTAAAAACAGATATTTTGGTTATTCTAAGCTATAACATTATTAGATTATATATTTTAAGGCTATTTAATCAAAAATTTAGATTTTTTTTTAAATCATCTTAAATGTTCAGTCACAACATTTCCAGATGAACCAAATAAAATAAACAGAGTAATGATTCAGGAAAAAAAATTATGAAAAAATGTTAATATTTCCAGCACTGCTGAAATAAGTAATTGATGTAACATTTATAAACACACCTATCTTTGATAAAAAACTCTCTTCCCCTTTGGATCCAAGCCTACTTGGTGTTCCTTACTCAGGTGTTTCTTTCCAACTTTTTAATTCAAGGAAAGACAATATTTAACAATTTGCACTAAAATACATACCTAAGACAAAAGCCTTGACACATCATAAAATGCAATTTATATTTTTGCATGAAGATGTAAAAGAATGTATT
Source organism: Apostichopus japonicus (assembly GCF_037975245.1). Classification (NCBI taxonomy): domain Eukaryota; kingdom Metazoa; phylum Echinodermata; class Holothuroidea; order Aspidochirotida; family Stichopodidae; genus Apostichopus; species Apostichopus japonicus. The sequence goes on from NC_092581.1 coordinate 19,102,473, forward strand.
ATCAAAACAAAGCCACCACATGATGTGTAGTGCTTTAATTAAATATCAACAACAACTTTAATAACAAAAGAAACAGCCATACAAACAAACAAACAAATATTCAAGCATGAACAATGTGATGATCATAACAAAGAGGTGCTTTGGTATGTTTACCTGTTGAGAGTATGTAGCACACATTGAATAAAGTGATGTAAATACTCCACTTGAGCTGGGTTCCCTGTGAAGATGTTACCGCGGAGAGTTGCTAACTGAGACAGACACAGAATGACATGGTGGCATAAATCATGACGATGCCGCACTCTAATGTGAATCTGTTAAGACAAAAGAAAAATTATCATGGAGTAAAAATAATCTAGAAGCAATTACTTGATCTTTTAATGAAATACCAGACACCCAAATCAAATTATGGGGTGTTAGCCAAAAGTTTAGGTGGGTAAAAAGATTTTAAAACTTTATATACAGTTTTCGGAGCTTGCCAACTGAGATCGATAAAGTTATTATCTTTTAACATCAACTTCAGAGTAGAAGATAGCTTTTGTGCATTTCTGGGAATCGATTCTGAGGGGTGTTGGTCTGGTGGGCCGTGGCTGAGTCATCATAAGATCCTGGGTAGTGGGCCTAAAGTTTGTGGACCACAAATCTAAATGATCATTAATCTGAATGACCAATAGTTTACATGGCACATCACATTCAAGTTATAGTTTCTGTCCATTTCTAATATTTGTGACATGTAAGACTTTTTCATAGGGAACTTTTAATGCATTCCTGGATGAAACAAAAACGAAATCTGTGGTTTGAATATATATTCTTCAAGACACTCCACAACATACTCAACACACTCAACATACTCACACTCAACATACTCCACAATATCATACAAATGTGATGAAATACGAGGGGTGGGGAATGATGGTGGTACTGTATATCTTCTGTCCAATTTTAATCTTTCTGATATATGAAAATTTTTCAATTAGGAAACTCTTGGATGATTCCCAGATGAAAAATCCACCTTAAATTTGCAGATTGAAATCACATCCTCCAAAAAACACAGATAAGATTACATGCTCCACAAAAAGATACAAATGTGATGGAAATAGAGGGGTGTGGTGGGGTGAGGGAGGGTGGGTGGGTGGGCAGAAGGTGGGGGAGGGAGTGGAGACAGTGACCTCTGACAACAACAAGGCACAAGTTTGATCCAGCCAACTCCTCTACCACCTCAAAGTAAAACAGCCGAGCAATTACTAACGGATCTCTACATCACAAACTAGAAAATATCTACCAAGCAAATACACACAGGTGTGCGAGTAGCACCAACTATCTACGAAAAGTCTCTTGCAAAGATCATTTCATGGTTTCACTTGAACTTGACGGAGGAAACTGTTCTCCAATTAACACTACTGATGAACCATAGCCGCGGAAAATGTCTCTTACCTTGAAAAATAACTCGATGACTTGTTTGTCCAACAATATCCCCTTCCAACTTCTGTCTGGTTTCAATGCTGGCGAATCCACGGACTCAAAATTTGATCTGACCGGTATAAACGATGGAAAGTCACCGTCAAGGTATAAATAAACGTATGTTCTTCTCTTTCACATTTAAAAACTTACACAGATTACTAGAAATGATTAAGGTAGGCCTGCTTTCTGTAAATTTTTTAACAGCACTTGCTTCAACTTTAAGAGGCACTACAACAATGAGCATGAAGCGAGAGCAATTTCCATCTATACTTTTAGGCAGTGGCAGAGCGTCCATACAGTCAGAAGGGGCAGATGCCCCCCTGGCGGACTCAAATGGACTGCTGGCGCCCTTTTCAGCTTTTTACCACTTTTTACTTATTCGCGATTATCGACTCTTTTTATTGCGCTCTCAAATACCTATTGACATTTGTCACATTTTGTTGGCGTAATTTTCTGACAAAATGGCGATGACACCTATTTATTCTTCATTTATCTGCGAATTAGCAAGGCCCGGAAAGGGTCATTTCCGGCGATCTAGGGGGGTATCTTTATTCAAAAAATGTCTGTACACTCTGCGCCAACCTGTGGTGGCGCTCTGCTTAGATAGTGTCGAAAACGCCCCTACAGACCATTCTCGCCCCCCCCCCCTGACCAATACCCCTAGCTCCGCCAGTGCTTTTAGGTGGCTTTTAGCATGTACGTGAAAAGAGTTTATAATGCAGATAAGCAGTGTTAGGTTTATGTGTTATGAACTGAGCATAGCAGGGGTGGATTTGGAAATATCCCAAGAACTGTAACTGTTGTAGGAAAATTTGATGACAACAACAATTTCTATTTCCAGCATGCAACTACCATTGTTCACCAAAAAGCTATTTTAATAAATTGTTAATAATAACATCTCTCTATAGGCAAAAAATAACTGCATATGGAGCCAGGAAGAAACTCTGAGGAGCAAATCTTAAGCTTGGATATTATTAAGTAGACTCCAATACTTTAGTCTTCCCTTAATCCTGAAAATGCTGGTTTGATCTTCTTACACGTTTCTTCGTTTAGACCTCATAACCAATTAAGCAAAAAGAGAGACAAAGAAAAGAGAAAATATCTGATTGAAGATAATTTAAACGAAGCTTACTGAGATTTATTTAAAGCCTTAGTTCTGAACCTCTTCCTTCCACACCCCCCTGGGCATATTTTCATGGGTGCTAAGGACCACAAACAACCTAGGCCCGACCATGGTTGTGGTTAGGGTTTGGAAAATTTGGCATTTCTTTGCACGAGATGACATCATGACACGTTTGTTTTGACTGTCTTCACAACGTATATAAGTCACACCTTATGGTCCACAATTTGTCCCATTGCCCTCACAGAACCTCCCCCTCCCCTCCCCCCTCCCCTCAAAGAAAAGAATTGTCAAAGACCAGCACACCCAGGTAGAGAAATATGGTTATCTTCCTAAAGACATATAATGGACATGTATTTAAAGGATATGTCTTGCTAAAGAAAAGTCCCAACTCAAGACTTGCTCTGAGATGGCTAATATACGACCCAAGAGGGTTGAAGCCTCTCTGGACATCTGATCTGGAGAAGACACCAACTGGTGAAGCACTTGGAGTGCAAACTGGAAGACTTGCTTCAAGTCATTGTTCTGTTGAAAAAGAGAACCAAGAAAGCTGGCTCAATTATTTATTTATGAAACCAAAAATGAAAAGTTATAATTTTAAAGTTCCACATGAAGAAAGTTATTTGTCTATGGGACTTTTTTGTTTTGTTTTATCAAGAGACAGCCACCACAAAATATGTTTAATTTACTGCATTAGTGTTACAAAGAACAGTATTAAGACCTCAAGTCTTTAAACAATTTTTTTTTTTTTAGAACAGCAGTCCGTTAAGTGCCTACAGCATTGTCATCTCTAATGCATCCAGGCCAAACCTTACTTAAGTCTCGGTTTTCAATGAATAAAACTTGGTAACAAAGTTTGATATATTATTGAAACAGGATTTTAACAGACAAATGTCTCGATTTTTTGAATTGCTGTTATCAAATAAAGTATGTTAAATGAGCAATAAATGCGAGTGACCAGGCGGTTGTGCAGCTTTTGCTAGCATAGAAACATAAAATATTCTGTCATTAAAAGATATGAGTATAACTTCTACTATTAGGTATCTATAGTAGTGCAGTACAACAGAACTTTGAAACTTCAAGAAAGTGTGCTATCTTTATTCAAGTACTAACAGTTAGGCCTATGCAGAAAATGTTCTACTTGTGAACCAGTACTAACAGTAAGAATATGCTAAAATGTGCTACTTCTCAACTAGTACTAACAGTTAGCCTAAGCTGAAATGTGCTACTTCTCAGCTAGTACTAACAGTTAGCCTATACTGAAATGTTCTACTTCTCAACTAGTACTAACAGTAAGCCACAGCTAAAATATGCTACTTCAGCATAAGCTGAAATGTGCTACTTCAGCCTCAGCTGAAATGTGCTAATTCAGCCTAAACTGAAATGTGCTACTTCTCAACTATTACTAATAGTAAGCCTAAACTGAAATATGCTACTTCAGCATAAGCTGAAATGTGCTAATTCAGCCTAAGCTGAACTGTGCTAATTCAGCCTAAACTGAAATGTGCTACTTCTCAACTAGTACTAATAGTAAGCCTAAACTGAAATATGCTACTTCAGCATAAGCTGAAATGTGCTACTTCAGCCTAAGCTGAAATGTGCTAATTCAGCCTAAACTGAAATGTGCTACTTCTCAACTAGTACTAATTGTAAGCCTAAGCTGATGACACTTTCATAGCAGATTTTCCTTACCTTACATTGAAACTAAAACTCTTAAGCTGGTAGTAATTTCGATGCCATTTATTTTTCTCACCTCAAATTTCCTCTTACATTCATTATGAAAATTCCATGAAAGTCCTATAGCAGATGTCTTTGCATTGCCAGAGTATTCATTTAGAAGTGCTGTCAGCATAGAGCATGCTATCATTTGCTGTGAACAACAACAGAAAATAATATTAGGGCAATCCATGGAGTTGCAGATCTCATCTCCTCCATGACAGAAGTGATTGTTGGGATAGTTCTGAATGCATCTGGTTGCCATCTTTGTTAATAGGCTGGAATCCAGTTTATTAACGTATAGTTTAGTTTAAAGTTGAGTAGAAAACGATATTACCTAACCATCACTGTTGTTTCATGCAAGGTATCAATATTTGGCCAATTTCACCTCTGAACCTACATTGTCCTTTCGACCAAACCCTGAACATCGAATAAGGAATATTCTAGTTTTGGTCTCATCATTCTCTACATATTGTGTGGTTTAATGGCTTTTTCTACATGCTGACAAGCAGAAAACGGCTAAAGCCAGTTTTTAGGTTTCTTGACTTTTGACCTCTGAACTTTAACCTATGATGTCATCAATCACACAGGCACAAATTTACATGGTCAGGCACCTACCCACCAAGTTTGAACTTGATCGGACTTATGGTCTAGGAGGAGTTTGTGACACATTTTTACTCACTCACATGCACACCCACTTACTAACAAACTCACCAACTCACTTCCTCACATTTCTGATGTGGGGTGAAATACAATATCTCATCTCCCTATACATTACATTTAGGGAGATGAGATAATAATTATCATCATAGTAACTTCAAATATCATCTATTTTCTTTTATATTGCACGCATCTCCTGGTAAATATTATTGCAATTTGATAGTAATTTGGTAATGTTGCATAATTTTGCCTTGGTATACCATATTTAAAAATAAAAATACTTCAAATAGAAAATGAGATACAAGATTTGCACTCTCCATGACTGGTTCTCTCTAGCACTTAACTTACCCACTGTCTTTTCCTCCTCCCAAACCTTCCCCTTCCCCCACCCGCTCTTCATCCAATTACAAAGAAAACATCTTTTAACGAATGAATGGGATAGATTAACCAACTAACATGACATATTACAAAAGCATTTATTGATTCAATTTTAATATGCTGAAAGCTTTCTAAACATTGCACCCTCTTAAGCCACTGCCTTTTGCTCCCCACATGCACTGCCCCCTCCCCCCTCCCCCTCTCTTGCTGCATCCATAAAGAAATATGTCTTTTATTAAATGAATGAGGTAGACTAGCCAACTGGTAAGACGACTTAACTAAGCAATATTGGATACAATTTTGTTTTGTCCAAATTTTGATATTCTGAAAGCTTTCCAATTATTGTCAATGTTGAAATATGGCTTTGTCCAGTGATTTGAGTCATTCATTAACATTTACTTGCATTTTTTTATCAACTACAGTGAATATTTAATGAAATACCAAACTAACATTTTGGAAACTACACAAAGTTTAAGATAATGAGCTTCATCATATGTAATTGGGAAACAGTTATACCAACTTAATTATTTATTAAGTTTTCGTTCATTTGCCACAGCCATGAACTTACCATCTGCGTGTTTCCACTAGCAATCAACTGAGACACATCTTGGAATAAGGCCTCTCTTCCTGAAGACTTTGTGTCCAAGGTTCCTCTCTTGTAAATTACTGCTACTGTTTGAAGCATCTGCTCTCTGACATAGTTTGATAACCTGCAAAACAGGAATAACACAGCGAATACAGGAAATACTGCAAAAAGCAAATAACATGGAATCATGGTATGTTAAACTAGTTGATAAAAAACAAGGTTAAAAAAAAAACCTTCCCAGTTACTCTTCCATCGTTAAATTAAGGTTATTTTCATTTAATTAAAATATTACTACAAAAAGGCAACTGCAGATGGCATCACAGATGACACAGCAAAGAACATATTTCAATAGACAAAAGAATTTTCAGTATTTATATCTGAGCAATGAAAAGAGCTTTGAGGCAGGGAATTGACCAAGAAAATTCCTCAAACAAGTTGTTTCCTTTTCAATGGAACTTAATTTACAAAATAGGTATTATTGATAGACAAAGCGATTCGTCAAAATATAAATAAGATCTGTTTACTGCTCAGTATATTACCCAATATTCTGTGTGACATATTTCATGAGAAAGGTACGCATATGGTTGATCTGTTCTGGACTTAGAAGGGTCCATTCTCTAATCATAGCTTCCTTCACTGTTGAAGCAACCTGGAAAAGCACATAATCTGATTTGCTGTTCTCTGTAATTGGAGCAGGAAAAAAGTATTAAAAAAAAGGATTAAATGCCTTTATTGTTACAATTACCTTTGCTAAGTGGCTATTCGCCGAATAACAATGATTGTCGCTATTTTTCCAGCAATTAATTAACCAATCAGAGTGCAGAACTTAGGTGTATAGTAATACAATTTCCACACCAGGGTTGTGCGGGATCCCGGTATTGAAGTGGTAAGTGAATCCTGGTATCCCGATCCCGGTATTGACTAATCCCGATCACAAAGCACTGTGTAACTACTACCGGTATTGGGAAAACAACCGGTTATTACATTCGTTTCGGTATCATTCCCGGGAATCCCGGACATAATAAAAAATATATACGTGTTCCTATTTGAAATAAAGAAAAAAAACATGTTTTTTTCTGGTTTCTGTGTTCTTACTTTGAATAATATCTGATCAATTTACATACTGGCCTAGACCTATATATTAACGTATCGACTTTTCACGTAGTAATTTGCACCTAGGCTACACCAAATATCTAACGTTACTTCGGCTCAGCAAGTTGCAGGACCTCAAAGTTATTCTGACTTTTTCGTTATTTATTCTTCCTTCAAATGATGATTGTAAAAGTTCCCATGTAACAAAATCTTACCCTTATGTATTTCACCTCATTTTTGTATACTAATTATAAGATTTAATAATTTTATGAGCCAAAACCGCAGGGAGTATATCCAGTTTAAATCCATCTTCGCTGCCCGGGACTGTATATTATTATAGCCTAGGGTACGGTACTGGTACACACAGTGCAGTATGGTACTTGAGATTTGATGCTGTAATGGAATGGATTTGTTTATTAATGCGGGGGGTTCCACAATGTCATTTATAGTTATCTTTGTCCATTTTTTTAATTTTAAGAACATTTGTATGAAAGATGGATATTGTACGTATTGAATGTATATTTTGTGGAGAAAACAGCAGCCGATTAACGATATAAATAAATCTGTACTATTCTCGTGTAGTTAGTTTATAATCCTGTATTTACATAGCCCCTATGTTACATTCTTCTTGTCTGAAGTTCCAAACATGTGGTGACTTGTTGATAGTTGAAAACTTTTCATTGTGAACTTTTGAACATGAATGGTTGCCCTATTCCAATATCATGGAGAAGTGGGGAAACCCCAATATCTGTTTGTGTACGGATTACAAGTTTAATCCACGTGCGAATGTGTTAATCTAATATCGTACGTCGAGTATGAATGAAGGATGGTGTGGGTTGCTTTTTTCCAAGGTTTGTGCTTTTCTTTTTGAAAGTGTTGTTTAAAAACAAAGGCCCTAATATAGCGTGTTATTTTTTTTGTTTTTTTGTTTTTTATAACCGTGCGTGTAAGAGTATGTACATAGCTCTGGCTATGCATATTAAATGTATGACATTGACAGTCTCGTAACTAAGTGCTTTGAACCATAGATGAAAGTTGAGGAAAATCCCGATTATAGTTACGATACCGGGATTCATGTAGCAACACTACCGGTTGTGTGAAATTTGCACTACCGCACAAAGCCATTCCACACTTATCGGTGAAGTGCCAAGCAATATGGGTTCAATGTGATCAATATTCAAATTACATTCTTTGAAACCATAGGGTGAATAACAGTCCTTCAATGAGCTTCCACAATGTTCTATCCAACACAACACTTTGCAACTTTTGGGAAAAAAGAGATTTATAAACAACATTCACAATTCAAAACATTACAGAGATGAGAATCGTCAACTAAAGTGCAATTTCAATATCCTCCTATTCACATGGCTGCCAGGCATATGGCCAAAACATAAATACATTTAACTAGATAAAGAACATGTGCTCTCAACATGCGATTCCATGTTTATTATTTCTCTGGCTGCTGGGTGAATAACAAGATATTATTCTTATTTGCCTGGCAGTTGGGGGAAGAGTGGCAGTGTTAGTTACTATTCATCCAGATGTCAGAGAATATGATGTGATGCATTGTCTTATTCACCCAGTACCTGGAAGAATAGACAGAGCACTAGCATGCACCTTATTCATCTGGGCAAAAAACATATTGCATTTCACCTATTCTGCTGGCTGCCGGGCAAATAGGCGTGACTTTCGTAAACAATAAGTAAAAGTAAGTAGGCTGAATGATAGAGGCTGAATGACAACTAACAGAAACTACATGGGACAAAATACAAGCACAGAATACAGATAGGTTTATGAGCAAGGTGAACACAAAAGAGATTGAAGTAAGAAGATTAGTAGACAAAAGGTGGAGAGAAGAAAGAAACCAACAAGGGGAGGAGGGGAGGTAGGAGATAGATTGTAGAGGGACAAAGAGAACATGTAAATACAAGTTTGTGTTATATTTTGTTTACTTTTAGTAAACTTTACTTTATAAACATAATGATAACGTTACTCGTTAGAGCTCTTTGGTAACTTCCACTGAAGTTCACCAGGCAGTTTCCTCACCTAACATAAACTGGCATGCTTCAAATGGTGACTTTGATCTTCTAAAGGTTAGAATGACATTCTCAGCAGCTTGGCGTTGACTTTGGCTGACAACTGATGGTGGTGCCTGCGATAAAATGAAAAACTGTTTTCTATCTTCTTGGTAGTGACACTTGCTCGGAACGAGGACTGAACTTTACATAGATTAGATGTGAGTAGTGGCAATTTTATATAAGCCTAAATATTAAGTTAAGACGATTTAGCAGTATATCATACGTATCTGGCCTTAACTAAGTATAGCCCGGGTCTAGTTTAACGACAACCACCGGTCACAGTCACAACACGTTTAACAATTAATACTGACCGCAGAAAACCCTCAGAATATCTCTCATTGAACTTAAAAGTACGTAACAACATCTGTATGTTGACTTTCATTATAAGATGACAAACCATACCATTATAAGTTGAGCAGCTTGCTCCAATTCCCGTAAAACTTCAGCCATTTCGTCGAACCGAGTCACCGTGGTCAGGATAAAAGGCGGAGTTAACATTCACCTTTCCATTGCATTCGACACAACATTCAGAGTAGCAAACTTACATGGCAAGCCGTTTCAGCATTTATTGCACATGGTTTCTAAGAGTAGCAGCTAAATCTATCCATCCATGCTCATCTTGACACGGGCAGTAATAAAAGTGACCATATGTGTAAGGGGATGTACAAATATGTGTTCTTAATTCCTTGTTATTTATTTCATTTCGATACTGTTTAACTTTTTCTTTTGACTACATGAAGTAACTACGAAGTATGATTGCAAAATTCCAAAGTTTGTGAAGCGAAGAAAATTATTCAATTCAAAGTGTAATAGCTTGTTTCACTATTACGAGTACGAGTACGAAATTTTGCATTAGCTCCTATACTGCTATTGAATGTGTACCGAATAAGAGCAGACCCGTCAACTCTCCCGGTTTAACCGGGAGACTCCCGGGTTTTACCAGAATCTCCCGGCCTCCCGGTTTCATATTCTATTCTCCCGGTTTTTTAATGTTTCATCACTTGCGACATTTCTGAAAATAGCCAACAATTAGTCCTATGCTTAGTAATTCCCCACAGTAACGCTAAACAGGAAAGGCTATTCAGTGTAGTTCGCAAGAACAAGACAGACAGTCGGTCAAGTCTCAAGCTTGATGGGACTCTATCTAGCATATTAGCCATGAAGTCACAGTACCCAGAGTCCACTGTTCCCTGTTTCAAATGGAAGCCTACTAAAGAAACCCTGGAGAAAGCGAAGCGAGCTGCTGTAAACTACAACAAGAAACACTAATTGGACGTTTCTCTCACTGTACTGCATAAGTAGACTATACCTATTTAGGAGTATTTATATCATTTCAGTTGAAAATTACCAACCCCCCTATTTTCCCCTCGTTCTCCCTATTTTTTTTTTGGCCCTGAAAAATGTTATTCTCCCTATTTTGGGGTCAAACAGGTTGACAGGTCTGTAAGAGTACAAATCCACATGGTCGAGTACGCGTACGGAGGCAGGGGCGTATCCAGGGGGGGGGGCGCAACAGGCGCGCGCCCCCCTATTGGCCGTCACCCAAAAAAAAAGTTTAGCAAAAAAAAAAAAAAAATTGATGACGACCTTTAAGTGAGATGTCGGTGATCGCTCAACCCCCCCCCCCCCTCCCGTATGCCTTATTTTTTGTTTGCCAAAAAAAGGTTCTGGCGAAGTTCGGCGGCATAATAGTTTTAGAAACATAGATGGTAATTGTGTTTGTATTATCACTATAAACACTAAGTGACATGCCAGCCATACTAAATTGTGCATTTTGTGTCCATATTTACTGGAAATGTTGCTTATTATTAAGGTCGAAAAATGGATCACATATGGCCATGGGCGGCGATCCTGGGGGGGGGGGAAGGGGGGATATATCCCCCCATGAAAATGGGTGGATGGGATGTAATACACCATATCCCCCCCACCCACCAAATGCTAGGGATAAGAATATTTTCATGCCTACATTTATGCATCATCGTTAATGTACGGCTCTTTTTTAGCTTCATTTCTCGCCTACCATAAACGCAGTGCGATCTTTTCAAATGAAGCGTCTTTATAAAGCAAGAATAGTTGACTGTAGGCTTCATTGGCCCTATAACAACAAAATGTATTATTGCGCCCACGGTATTGATATAGTACATATATGCACCCTCATAGTATTCATATAGGCCCTATGTAGGCCTACACACGTACATGTTCCCTCGAACAGCTGAGAATCTCATGTTACCAGGGTAATGCTTAATACACGTTTCACCTGGATGCCCTGGCAATCGGTACCTAGGAATGTAACTATGTGTAATTGTGTATTGCATGTGTATAGGCCTATAATAGCCTGCATGAGGCCATTTTCTTCATCGAATAATATAAAAGAGCTCTCGAACATTCTAACGTTGCGCCTGAAACAAGATTGACAGGGGCAATTTTCCCAAAATAACACCCGAAATAAAAAAAAAGGTATTTTGGATCCTGATTATGAGATATTTCGGACATGACATCCCTATTTTAAAGTTGGGTATATGCCGCTTGGAAACCTCGGGAAGTGCCGTTTCCGGCCATCTAGAGGGTTTGTTAATCCCAAAATTTTCTTGTCCACCCCTCCCCTTAGACCCATCCCCCAGGACGGCGATCATTCATGCCTGACGCCCCCCCCCCCTATTGGAAAATCCTGGATACGCCCCTGCGGAGGTGGATATGCTAGAGTACGAGTAGACAGACTAACTATACAAGTCTGTCATACATCATGTAACAATAACTGCAAATGAGTGATGCCTAGAGGTCATGTGTTGGTAAGGCATGATCAAGGGATTTCAACAAACCTGATTAAAATTGTGAAGGGTCCTTTATAAAATCAGTAGAAAACAATGGAAAAGAAATACCCTTTTTCATCATTGTGTTATTTCTTGTGCATTGCAATTTTCCAAATAAAAATTATCTTCTATTTCAAGAACGAACGAGCTATGCTATCCATTTCTTGTTTGTTTTACTTCAAACCACACAAACTGTTACTCCTTTCAACGCTCAGTCTGACTAACCGTATGCGAGTATTGCCAGGTTAATGAGCCTGCATAATATCAACAAATTCATCAATTGTTGGGCACGTCGGTTGTGAGCAGAAAAAAAGTTCTGCACGCGCCTAATACGCGAAAAGCATCAAACGTAGACTACGTGTATATCTATCACCGGGTTTCCATATGTAGTATTATAATGTTGTGTCATGTTGCGGGCATTAAAGACTCGCCCCTACATTCCGTTGCTTGCAAGTGAAGTTTTCTTCTTGTCGCTACGAAATGCAGACAGTAATGAAACGTGATACATTGTTATCTATTATCTAGACTTAAGATGTCCATCGCTGCTATGTACACTGTGTTGTGGGTATTGACCGTAGCTGTATGTATTGACTGTACACTGGTCAGGGGCGTAGCGAAGAGGTTTTTGTTGGGGGGGTGTGGAGAATATGATTTGCCGACGGATCTGGAAGTGGTGACTGAAATGGGGGAGGGGTCTAAGGGGAGGGGGTCTACCCCTCCCCTTTGGAAAATTTTTAGTTTTGAAACGTCCTTAGATGCAATCTGGTGTATATTTTAAGTCAAATTTGATTTGCCGACGGATCTGGCATTGGTGACTGAAATGGGGGAAGGGTCTAAGGGGAGGGGATGTCCCCCTCCCCTTTGGAAAATTTTTAGTTTTGAAACGTCCTTAGATGCAATCTGGTGCATATTTTAAGTCAAATTTGATTTGCCGACGGATCTGGAAGTGGTGACTGAAATGGGGGAGGGGTCTAAGGGTAGGGGGTCTACCCCTCCCCTTTGGAAAATTTTTAGTTTTGAAACGTCGTTAGATGCAATCTGGTGCATATTTTAAGTCAAATTTGATTTGCCGACGGATCTGGAAGTGGTGACTGAAATGGGGGAGGGGTCTAAGGGTAGGGGATCTACCCCTCCCCTTTGGAAAATTTTTAGTTTTGAAACGTCCTTAGATGCAATCTGGTGCATATTTTAAGTCAAATTTGGCACGGAAGAAGCTCCCGTTCTCCTTTTCTCTATTCAGCTTTCCTTCTTTCTTCCCCTTCCGCTCTCTTCACCTTTTCTCCTTTTGCCGACAGACCCAAAATTTGCCGACAGCGACCAAATTATTGGGGGGGGGGTGACACCCCCACACCCCCCCCCGCTCGCTACGCCCCTGACACTGGTGTCTAATTACCGACGGTAGCTATTTTCTGGGATCGATGGTGGTGTCTAACACTTCTGTTACACCTCATTCGAAACTAGGTCAGATTACCGTCATGAGACGTTTCTTTGTGCGCGAGTCTTCACACCCTTTAATTCATGGGAGAAGAGGTGTGATAACATCAGGCACAGCGGCAACGTTATCATCAAATAACGTCTTGTAAACGAGTAACAAATAACCGAGCACCGACCAGCTGACTCGACTGAGCGGTTCTAGTGATTGCGATAATCTTGTAAATTGCAGTATGTTTTGACTGATATATACTTTCATCGTTGTGTAAATATGTTATTATGAAACTGAATGAAACACCGAACACAGTTTTATTGAAGATGATATTGATTTAAAAAGTCATAAATTTATTTACACATGTTATCACAATAAAAGGCACGTCTACCATTCACCATTCCAAGCCTGTTTTATATATCAGTATAGTAATACAAATGGAAATTGTGACCCGAAATTTTAAGTGATGACATCGAACCCACACAGTGGTAACGTCGTTTGGATAGAACGGAAAAACAAAACTGAAGGTTGAATAATTTTGGTAACTCCAAATTATATTCTCTGAATTCTGCTGGATAACATTCTTGCAAGCTGCCAACAACGCGTACCATTTGATTCTACGGCATCAGCCCCACCAAATCATATTTAATCTGTGTAGTGGAGAAAGCCCCCCTATATCATTACATAAAACAGCTATAAGGTGTATGCCCGTGCGGCAGGTGAAGGTCCTATTCTGAAACCCGCCAAAGTCTACTAGAAATGACGTCATGAACAGAGCCGTTGGTGATTGAGCCACTATGATAAAACTTGACGTCATTTATTTTATCAAGCATAAGCATGTATACTCAACCACCGAATGAGACGATTGCATAAATAAAAAATAGTTCAGATATTTAAAAAACGTAATCGTAAAATAAAACACCATGGAATGAAAATAACCCTTGTCGTAGTCGGATATATGATACCCGACGACAGGGGGGGGGGGTAGGTTCCTGATTTACTTTTGAGAATTTGGAATAGAACTTAGAACACGGCGACTGCACTACAGACCGTGTTTACGTTACGGTACGTTATCACATACAGTTACTATCTATTTTAGAATAGCGCCATCTAATTTTTTCTTCTCCACCACAAACTTATAGTTAGTGATTCATAACATTCATAGATAAGGGAAGAATTGCGCTTAAATGTTTACAACCCTGTTATTTACCTTGCCATAAAGTTTAATAAAGGTATAAACCTGAAGAACATTTCCATATCTAGTAGTTTTAGTAACGTATTAACCAACACAATTTGTAATTGTTATCTGTCTTTATGAATAGTCTCACATCACAATTTGCATTTCAACTTCGCTTCATGAATAACCAAAGATCTATCAATATCCGAGAGTCTGGAACACCCTGCAAAGAAAAAGCGAAACTATTTAATTTCATGAAACAAATATCATCATAAAATGAAAGCCGGCTGAGACTCAAGAGTAACAGACCCACATAAGGAGGCACCCCCCCACCCCTTCCCTCACCGCGCGCACACATGCAAAACCAGCCTACATGCCGAGTGACTGCTTTCTCGCGCAAAAGAAGTCCTAAAGTAATTTATATCGAAATGTATGCTGATTTGCACTGTACAATCTTTGCACCCCCTATTTAACCCTCTTACTTAGCTAATTTAGTTCTTTGTTTGCTCATATAAGCAGAGTTAGTGTACTACACATATACTAATGTTATAACTTATCTTACCACACAAAGTCATGGTAACCTTCAATTCGTGTTCTAGAGTCCTAAGTACTTCAGCCACACCATCTGCACCCTAGCATATACGTGAAGAAGAAAATGTCGGTATAACGTGATCAAAATTCTGAATAACAACATTTTATCTAATTCACATGATTTAGACAACTCGTCCTCTATACAACAATTGCATTCTGACGTGGGAACAGTTTTTTGAAACTATAACGAATATTCTGGAGAAAATTAAGCTAAGAATGTTTCAAACCATTGCATAACATACGTTCAACGTAATACAGTAACTTAATCTTGTAATTATTTCAACCATTATGACGTACGTCCATACTCAATCCCCAAAGAGCTGGCCTCCCAACAAATACAAACTTCGCGCCCAGTGCTAGCGCCTTCAATACGTCACTTCCGTTTCGTATCCCACCGTCTACATAGACTTCTACTCCGGTTCCCTTGACTGCATCCGCTATTTCAGGAAGTACCTCAATCTGGTAAAATGGAACCAAAAATGTCGAACATTGTCCTATAGTGATTTAATGTGATTCCTTTCTGGTAAAGCTGTCATGTGACAGCTTAATGCTCACGTTTGTGTAGCACACATTCGGTATGAGGCTATTATGTTTGTATAAAATAACTCCATTAAGAAACTATATTGCCGCCAAATAATCGAATGAGTGCAGAGACGGTTCTCTTAATTAAAGTATGTTTGTCGTATAGTGTCGACGCTGCTTAGAACAAATTCTTTAGTCCACTCAGCCCTTTCACCTTCCTCAATTTTCCCCTCACACGTCTATATCAAAGTATTTCTGGTTGATTCTGGTTCTGTTAATAAACTAAGTAACCATTCTTGGTGCTTCTTATACTATTTCGGCGAAAGTACAGAGCTCCTGCCAAACACGTAATTGAATGCAAAGCGCCGGAACATCCCCAAGGACGGGATTGCTAATGGAACATGCCCTGTCCTGGAGAGAATGGGGAACTAGCTACAAAGATACAATCTACTCAGAGGGGTGACAAACAAAAACTTTGTTAAATATCGTACCCGGTGAAAAGAAAACAAAAGAAGGTAGGAACCCTTCCAGGCCTCACCCCCTCCCCTCGCCGCCTAAACGGACATTCTGGGGTAATGTGTATCAACTTAAACCACAAGGTATTTAACCGTCACGGTCACAGCACTCTATAGTTATGTTACACACCTTTCCCGCCATTTTCAATCCCACTTGGGTGAAAATGTGAAACGTAAACTTGACGTTTTCCGTAAGAGTAAATAAGTTTGTTTACTAACCGAGGCGGGTAATCCATCTAGCTGACGCCCTCCGTGATTGGAAACTATGATTGCTTTGGCACCAACAGCCACTGCTTGCTTCGCATTTTCAACTTATATGATATGAAAAGAAACCAATAATGTAAATGTCATTCATGCTTTATTAGTCTGCTTTGTAAATACGTTAGATAAAAATATCACTCATACAGTTTACAATCTAATGTTTAGAATTATTGAGCACCAAAACTCAGAGGAGTATGAGGTTCATTTCTGATAAGGAGTTACACTGTTATCGTGTCCCCGTCTAGAGGGCGCAGTCTTGGCACGAGTCTAGACGACGAAGCCACCGGAAGGTGCCAAGGTATCATTTCGAGATATTCCTTTCGAGATGTTCCCTTGTAGGAATTTTTAAGAACGAAACCACATGTCAGAAAGAAGAATAACTCTGAATTAATGTTGGGACTCATCTTCTACTGCTTGCCTTTTCTAATAAAATTGTTTATTACAAGAGGTCAAATGTCCCCTTCCCAAATCCCCTCCCTCGCGTCCTACGCCTTTGATACTACAAATAACCTCTTATTGGACCAATTCCATACAAAGTACAGTAAAAAAGTATACAACATCGATTATGAATTATGTTTTCCTCTTTTTCTTGATACACATGCCTGTCTTTTGACGTGCTCGTCGTAGTGACGTCAGAAAATACGATGACTTAATTTCAATCGAAAATACGATTGAAAATTTCGATGCATACATTTAAAGAAAGCATAGCATCTGTCCTTGACTGACAGCTATAGATTAGAAAGTCATTTCTATTTATCAATTTAAGCTCCGAATTAATTTTAAAGGGAAGATTTACCAAGAAAAGTTGTAAATATTTATTTCAGGGTATTTTTCTTTGTTGAAAAGGTCAACAAATTGACAGTTGCACCAGCTTTGTGGAAGAGATTTCTTTAACATCTTATGAAAGAATATAGTCACTGGATAGTTTTATCGTGTACCGCAATCTTACATAATCAAGGAAAGAAATTCCTTCACATCTACCTCCTAAACTGTCCTGATATTTAAAATAAACATATTGTCCGAATCACAATATTTTCCATGAATATTTCCGACGGGTCTTTTGAATCATTTCTCACCTGTCATGATCCCTTTCATAATTAATGGTAATTTCGTCACCGTTTTCAGCCATTCCACCTCCTCCCACTTCGGACATGACAGCGATTGGTCCCAAGCATATTTGAATAACCTATCATCGCCAGACGCCCTCGCTTTTGCAATGTCGTCAACAGCTCCCTGGTAATTGACGAAGCTAATTACAGGAACAAAAGAATCAGTAAATCTTGTTAAATCATCAGAGTTTGACTAGAGACGTTAAATTTAAAGTAGGACAAATTCATTGCTGAGATGGGAGGGTGGATGGTGGCCTAAAGATCCTTGAAAGTGGAAGAGTGTAGGAGTTAAGATAATGAACCACAGAAGGATATTTATTAAGTTGAGAGGTTGTAAAAGGGATTTAATCTCCAACCCACCCAACCAACCACCATCCCTTACTACCCTTATCAAGTTGCTGAGATCTAGATTTGTTATAATAAATATCTAATAGAAATGAAAGGTCAACACCATCAAGTGGTAATAAAGATTTTTTGTCCTACCGGGTGCAACAAGACCCCACCTACCAGTGACAGTACCTACCCTTTGGCGGCGACTTCCCCTTTCAACGTTTTGATGAATTGGTCCCCACCTTGGTACCCTTTGTTCTTTCTAATCCCCACACATGGAGAATCCACAGAGACTACAATGGCTTTGAATCCCGCCTTTTCCGCCCTTTGTACGATATTCTGCGTATTTCGTCTGTCTTTGTTCAAGTACGTTTGCATCCATAGGATACCATTGGGGGCGCTCTTTGCGACATCTTCAATCAGAACCTGCCCCCACGAACTCATAATCATAACCGTACCGCACTTTTCTGCTCCTAGAAATGGCAACAAAAAATCGGATACTCCAATAAAATATATCTATATAATTTGGTTATTAAATCAACTAATCAGGCCATCGTGGCGATTCCTTTCCTCCACCAGTTCCCTACACAACACCCCCCCCCCCAGCCCACCACCCATCCATATTGATACATAACTCACATGTTTTATGGGTTAAAATATCGATTAGAATTATATCGTTATTTGGTATGTCACTTTCGTGTATTATCGTAAACTTGCCTCATGAGATTAAAATGTTTTCATGCACGTTTCCCACCTCTGTCACTTTGGGGAGTAGGCTATCCATGTCCCTGTTTAACCTTTACTTTTGTAATGCACGCAAACATTTTCACCCACTCATGAAATTCATATACTATATCGCTTGGACATTTATTTGTTACCCCCTCCCCTGCCCCCCACGTCCGAGACATCAGACGGCGAAAGGCCTTACCTTCGGCAGTAGCCATCTCTCCTCTAGGGTGGGCCCCACTTTGGAGTGCCGAGGGCGCCACACCAATCGGGATATTGACGTCATACCCTAGTACCCTATTGGATATATCCCGATGTTTATCGGCACACATAATCCGAGGCTGGAATCGGAGCCTGTCAAAGTATGAAATGTGTCATTAAATGAATTGACAACCTCAAGGGTTTCAAAGGCAAACGGCTGTATAAATAATTATACAACTTCACGCACAATATCTGGTACAAAAGGTGATATTCGACAACGGCAAGGAAATAGGATTTGATTCTGATTGCAGAATCTCGACAAGTTCATTAGGGGAGAGTATATGCTCAATCTCAAAAATATGTGAAATAAATTCGGGTAGTAGGGTCAACGGTATGCAAATATATTTGTTATATTTGTAGGTTCGCCTGTCAGGGTCCGCCAACACCAATCACCCTTCTAATTAGCAGTGTCGGTAAGAAAAGCTACTTAGGTGAATTACAAGTAAGACAAAAGAAAACATATTTCAATGAAGTACATAAGAAGCCCTCGTAAACAACATTTATGGTGCCAACTGCCTTGAACGACCTTATCAAATTGGGGAATTAAATATAAACCACAGTGCACTCTCCTTACCCCCACCCCCTCCTTATGCCCTCTCCTCCTCTGCAAACACGCACATCGTATTTTCTTCTAAGTCATATCACAAATAAGAACTTCGATTGAAAGTCTGGTGTAGCTACCTCTTATACGCAGCCTTATTTTCTTGTAACGTTTGTTCTTCTCCAGTTCCGGTTGCATAGTAATTCATTATCCAATCAGGAAGCTTTTCTTTAGCCGTCTGCTCAAAGTCGTCCAGTGAAGGCATTTTGATAAAGTCACGCTGCAGGTCACTCTGGAAAGAAAAGAGACCCCGAACGGTTTCTACGTGTGCTGTTAGTAGCAACGTATCCTGAATAATGAATGAGTAAAGCATATCACCTCTCCACACATATAACGTAAGCACATATTTGTCAGCACACATGCACTTAATTTATAGGCTACTACTTTTAAACCATCTACCCACCGACACCCCACCACCCATCCCGACCATAATTATGCTGGCGTGCCATTTTCGCTTCAAGATGTCCATTTCTTACCCGGCATCCGATCACTTGCTCCGAACAAAATGACAGAGATGTTGGCACGCAAGCCCTCCCTCCCCCACCCAATATTACTTCGCTAGCAAACTTGCAGTGAACGAACATTTTCTGTGACAAAAACAGAAACACACTGTATTTTCAAAGCAGAAAGAACAGACAACTATATGAAGTCGCGTGAAAAGTGGGTACACGAAACGCATTGGCGTCATCTACAACCATGCAGGACTAGGGACACGGGCCTGAACAAACAGTTTCCAATTCCCCCCCCCCCCCCCCAACCCGTCCCCAAAATGAAGACAGGGCTACAAACATCACGTTGGAATAGCGACCAATTTAGCGAATTGACTCACGGCCTTTTTAATCGGCCAAAATGTGTATTGAAAGACCACCCTCAATTTCCTTCCAGTGACGCGGCTCATGCATGGGCCTTTACATAGGTACTGGCCACACGTTGTAAAAAACTTAAATATACAAAGCGATAAGGAAAAGAAGAAAGAATCGTAAATTTCTATTCCCTACATTTTCCCACGCATGAGAATTTAAGTGAGCGTTTGTGTAAACCTTCGGTGCCCCCACACAGCGTCCCAAACCCTTACTAGAATAGAAATCCATCCAGTTATATCGGGCACATTCCCACCAGTTGATGTGAAGAAGAATTTTTTCTTTATCATATCGGCACATCTAGAAAAACATCATCATACAAAGAGATGAATGATTGTTATAAAAGAACGCAATAGCCAAGTAAGCTGCAAGTTACTCTGTAGCAAATACACTAGCTTTTGTTTGGTTGTTCCTTAGTTGACAAACGAACGTACGTATAAGGCGTAATCTACGAAAACGGCCTTCTTGTCACGAAAGACCCAAGTAAAAAAAGCGAAATTAAAAGCAAAACAAAACCAAAAAACGGCACAAGAATTGAACGCGTCCGCGGACACGTTCAATGTACACATGGTAAGAGTAGAGAGCAGAACAAAGTTTAATAGAAAGGATTGGTATATTAAGAAAAGGTGACCGAGATTCGTAAAAAAATAACCTATTGATGTCAGGACATTGGCAAAGGATTCTATTGTGAACTGAACAGTTACAAGTAAGGAAGAATCTTTTTGGAACGGATGGAAACAAGGAACATATTTTAAGACTGAACTTCGATACTTATATGGGTCATATAAAAGTTTATCTGGATGTTCTTTGTATCAACCAGATAAAGTTTTATCTGGCCCAGATATGGAAGCCATAAACTTCAACCATATAACATTTTATATGGACCATATAAAAGTGTATCTGGATTTTCTTTATATCAACCAGATCTGGCCCAGATATGGATGCAATAAAATGTATCCAGATAACATTTTATATGGGCCATATAAATTTCATTTTATATCAAGTTATATCTGCGCAATTTTGTATCTGGCCAGATATAAATTCCAGATCTGGAGCAGATCTGGCCCAGATTGAAATTCCAGATCTGGTCCAGATCTGGATTTTTACATGTGGCCCAGATCTTGGATTTCGGTAAGGGCGATGGAAGTAAAAATACAACGAAGGGAACTGAAGGATACCGTCGTTTATCGAATTCGAATAATTCATATATAAATGAAACCAGGTGTCACACTGTTCCACTAAATTCACCTGAAACCGGACAAAAATCACAAACCGAATACCAAATCCACGGGATACCTTTCCCGCTCAATGCCACATTTGCTGTTTGAATAGGTCAGGAACCACGGAGACACGACTCCTGTCGTTTGAACGTTACGAAACCCCATGTGGTCAAAGTGGTCAAAGAAACATTTTGGTGTATGTAAAATCAACATATGTGGTTTGGAAAACTCAATGAGTTGAATGTACTCGTTAGCATGAATACGATGGGATCGTGTTTTGGCGATGTGGTGAGGGTGCGGAACTCGGGGTTGGGGGGGGGGGGAGATGGGAAGGTCTCTATAAGACCATATATGCTATGCTGTGGATGTCATTTCTGGGAAAGCTTGGGCGGGGATGACTGACAATCGGTATTTGGATTAAACCGTCACAACAGTAACCAGAGAACTACTAAAAATTGTTCACTCATAATATTGGTGTACACAATCACCATCACGGGGACGTCAGGGGGCGTGGCTACAGGTGGGATGCGACTGACGGTATCCCAAAGGTTTTCTACCTTATACTGTTAACACATTCAGATCGACAGGGATCATACAGTGATATATGTTTCCGGACCAGTAACCTATGGAACGCGAAAAGGGAAAACTTATTCCGTTGTCTAAACTAAGTTTGTTGTTGTCTAAACTAAAGTTGTTGCTGCTGTTTTACCACGTTGTTGTTCAAACTCACGTTGATGTCTTAACTTCCGTTGTCTAAACATACGTCGTTGTCTAAACTTACGTTGTTGCCATCGGCTCTGTTCAAAATTGCTAAACCGCGTAATGTAAACCAGAATGCAAAATGCACTGAGGTTTCGATGACTTCAATACACTAGATTTCTGCTTGTTAGTATAAGCAGAACTAGCTGTTACAATATAAATGGCCCGAACCACCATTTTGATACAATAACACTTTGGCATGGGAAACACATGTCAGTCTACTGTACGTGGCTATACACAGTCATTTGGAGTCACCAGACGCCAAATAGTGGAAACCTTCTTTCATAAGCTACCGTATCTGTCACAGCCAGCCTATCAGATAACATAAACGTTACGCCTCATACGAATATGAGGCTACATGGTAAACAACTTTTAAAATGTTATAGGCTATGCTTATACGCTGTGAATGTCGGAAATCAAGTAAAACGAGTGTCGAGACAAAGTACCAGCATAAAAAAATACTGCATTTTTAAGCTGCTTTCCTTGAGCCCCTTCAACAATGTGTAAAGATACGCTGTGAATGTCGGAAATCAAGTAAATCGAGTGTCTATGAATGAAATGGGGGTGTAGGCGGTTTTACACTATCTAACGCAACGTAGTGGCCAAGAACCTGATGTATTTTTAAGGGAGGGCCCGAAGAACATGAACTTATAGCATGCTCCTCATGGTGAAACATGCACCTATTAGGTGAATTGAGTGTACTTTTAATAGTAAGAAAGACTAGCGTAGGTTCTTATGACCAACTAGACCGGTTTCTGCTCTCAACTTTTATAGGAGGAGCTTCATCAGTAGTAAGCCTTTGAATTTTTTATATTCGGCATGAGCGTCTCGTTGTCAAAATGCATCTATTTTCTGTGCACGAGTTTTTATGGACTCATAGTGCATCTATAAGAGCATCTAAAAGAGCTTCGTGTGAACCTTGAGAGTCAGCTGATTCTTCGTTAGTACGAAACCTTGAGTTAACAAGTAAATCTTTGAGATTTTGGGCCCTTTTGTAGGCAAGAATCGGTTCTTTTGGAAACAGTTTGGATAATTCCGCGTGTTGCGAAATTAAGTGCCAATGTTTCAAAAGTGCTTTTTTCAAATGCGTGGTTTTGATGTGGGGTGTATAGGTAAGCTTGAACACCAGTGGTGGTTCCTTTTGTTTAGGATTGGTAGTGAGGTATTGCCTACGGTTTTCAAATTTTATGCCTTTAGTGGCTGTGGCAATTTCCTCTTTCTTATAGTTACGGAGTAACAGTTTCTCTGTGAACGCATTCTTTTTCTCTAAGAAGTCAGTCTCGTTGTTACAGAGACGTGCGTATCGTAATATTTCCCCTTTAATGAAGCCTTTAAAGTGGCAAGTGGGTGTGCAGAGTTTCTGTCGAGGTATTGGAAGGTTTCCGTGGGTTTGGTGTGGACTTTAGTGTCTAATAACCCATTGGTTTCGAACCTTGTACCTTTGAAGATTTTCAAATCTAGGTATGTTACCTCGGTGTTTGATATTTCTACCGTAAACTTTAAGAAGCGGTGAATTTTAGTTTGAAACGTCATATCACTTTTTAACTTTTCGTAGTGGTGACTAGCTAATTGCCTTTCAATTTCGGCTTGATAGTCTGAGTGATTCAATATAGCAATGCCTCTACCTTTATCGAAGGGTTTGACAATAATAGAGCGGTCGTTTTTAATTGCATTTAGTGCAAAACGTTCCGCCTTATGTGTGTTGCTATTGGCGTTTCGGATAGTAACACTTGCCAATTCGGTTTGTGTTGCTTCCAAGTGGAAACGGATCACCGACCGAAAAAATATCGGAATTTGAACACCTAGTAAATAGGTTGAATGAAATTCACCGCTTCTTAAAGTTTACGGTAGAAAGTACAAACGCGGTTACGAACCCTTGTATTGTTATACACGCTTCACAAGTTAACTGGGACAAGGCTACTTTAGGGTTATAATAAACAGTAGAGCACTGAAACAGCCCGTAGCCTCCACTTTGAGACTCATAACTTACATAGAATATCTCGGTCTCTATGATCAAGGAACGAACAGTTTAGAAACGCTGTGTACGTAACACTACGTATATGTAGCCTTTAGAAAACCTATAGCCGGAGTAATATAGTTCAGTTTGTTCTGTTAATCGAGAAGTGAGAAGCTGGTACTAAACAGGTAGCTATTGATCATATTCCACAAGCGCCTTGAACAATGGAGGGAACCGCCGATTATGAATGCCTACCTTAATTTGTATTCAATCATGGAGCTATAAACAGATTATAGCTCCATGATTCAATATAACTTTAGAACTAGGCAAACACACTAGCTTGCAGTGTCACTCGCCGTATGTCTGCAAAGTGTATGTAACTTGGATTTACAATGTATAACAAATATATACAGTTAAAGGTTCAGGATGTAAACTCAAGTCCAGCTCAGATTTTTCCCTCCTAAGATCTGCAGCGAAAGAATGATTTGGATACATACCAGTAATACTTTTAGTTAGTCCCGGTACGTTTCTCTCTTTAACGACTGTTTTCCGTCACGAACTTGGTTTTGAAAGCAGTCTCATGTGTGACAGTACAAAACCATACTGCTTCGAGTGTTATGTTTTGCTCTCGTAGTATGCTACAATTTATTGACATAGTTCATCTGTTGTGAATAACAAATGACGTAAAATATATGATATGATTTGATTGGTCTGTTACGGAATTTCCCAAATTCATCTCTTACACTAGATAAATATTTGCAAATCTACTTCATGATAGACATAGGGTAATAAAAGAACATTCATAAATTTAACCACGCATGTGCAAACATTTGCTTCTATCGTAGGGATAACAAATTGTTAACTTTAAAAAAATATTTAAGGGCCTTCCCCAGAGCAAGTAAAAGCAACCGCATCTGTCCAATCCCCCATCTTGATGGCATGTTCCGTTTCTCAAATAAAATACAATTCACTTTATTGGGGAAAGGACCGCATTGCGCAATGATTTGTGATGTTATGTTACATTCGGGGTGGGGTGGGGGAGGGGGTACTGGTTGCTACCGACTCGGTGGTGCAACCGCTGGTGCAGTTTGTCACTTTGTAGGCGCAGCTGACGAAATAAATATGAAGCAAATGCGTTAGGCTATTTTGTCATCAAAGTGCATCTTATCTAGGATGTCATCTTTAAATGTTCCACAGGGGAGGGGGGGGGGGGGGGCTTGTGTAAGGGAAGACTAACAATTCGTGTAATCCAGAGCAAGATTTTTTTGGGAGTTGCTCATCACAAGGATCTTCATTATGTAAGGTAACATTTCATGATTTGGTTTGTTTCTCCTTTTTGTGGTAAAAAGCCATTCCTCATTACTAATGTACAATAACTGGTGTGTACAGAAAGCTTCACGTTATAAATGTCAAAGAACGGCAATTTTAATTTCAAAACTTGCATCCGATATATACTTGAAGAAATTAGTTGCTCATCACGAAGATCTTCATTATTTATGTAAGGTAACATTTCACGATTTGGTTTGTTTCTTCTTTGTGCTATATAGCCATACCTCAATACGAATGCACAATAACTGGTGTATAGAAAGCTCCACGTTATAAAGGTCACAGAATAGCAAATTTGATTTCAAAACTTGCATCCGATATATAAGAAATACAATGGAAACAATGAACGAAATAATAAACTAAATAATCCGATAAAAATTCTTGCTATGAAATATATTTTACCCTTCTTGAATTCCAAACATATATGGTTACACATAATATTCATCATCTTCAATGTAGGATCTTTCGCATATCGAGTAGTTTCTTCAATAAAACCTTTACAAAGAACGTCTACAAAAATCTTGCATATAAATTTGACCTTTACAAAATATTGTTTTAAAGTAGGTTACTTTACAGGGCCTAGAGGAATCATCCTAAACTATGGGAAGGAACATGGAGGTGGGGGGGGGTGGGGGTGGAGTGGCATCACTGGGAGAGGGTGGGGCATGTGTACATCATGATCAGAAATACAAAATACATTTGCATCTAGCCATTCATCACAGAAAACACTTGACTGTGCACCAAGTTTCTTTCTATCTTAAATCATACAACATAAATGAAATTACAGTCAATTTTCATATATTTGCCACAAAAGGAACAAAATACTGACAACAAAAAATGGCAGGACTTTTTTTGTGCATGTCGTTTTATAACTGGACCTACGAATAAACACTCATTATTTACAAGAGCATCAAAGTAACATTAATAGCTTGAGAATGGACCCATCAAAATTTCAAAAATATTTGTACCTCTCATGATATGTAATGTGTGGGACACAAAATGTCTGTGCTGGGTAAGGGCTATGTAGAATTTGTTTATTAGGAATAGCAAAATGGTTTTACTCTCATAGACCTCAAAGATGTCCATTTATATTTAATATTACATGGCTTTATCAAAAGTGACACAACGTTACCAAATAAACTTAAAATGTATTGTGGACTTCCCTGTTTTACCCTGTGAACCTCAATTAATGCTATCATGGTTGTCGAGAAAGCTATGGATAACCGCTAAAATATTCAAAGCTTATTTCTCATGTAATTTTCATATGCAATATCATAGCAATTAACGCTATCATGGTTGTCGAAAAATCAATGAATAACTGCCACAATATTCTAGACCTATTTCTCACTAATCCCGTATGTTATTTCATAGCAATTAATGCTATCATGGTTGTCAAAAAGTTATATCATTAAATTATGATTGCATAAACCTTCTTTGCTGGCAAGTGTAAAGGAAATAACTGCAAGGTCAGCTTGATGTATCCTTGATAATTATATTCACACAACTAAAAATATTTGCTATCATTTGGGCTGGGTGGAATTTGAATTTTACAAAGATGGAAAGGATCATATTCACAATATATTACTGTATAATCAATTTTGACATCATAGATGACCTTTGACATTCTGTCATTACATATTATTACACCTGAGCTTAGAAAAGGGCTTATAATATCCAATAAACCTGGTGATTTCTCATCTCACAAAGCATCTTCTTGTTTCAGAAAAGTTATCCAACAATCCTTTTACTTTGGCACAAATAACCCGAGCTGTATGGCTATTTCATTGTACCAGACCAATTATACATAGTTTGGTTTTCCTGCCCAGACTTGGGTGACTTTTCTTAAGAAACGGACCAATTATAAATATATCAGGAGTGCAATCGCCTGTAACCACAAGCAACGATATTACCCACTTTAAGTACTACCATTGAATAAGGGATGAAGTTTAAAAATGACCAAAATAAAATAAAATGAAATAAAATAAACAAAGGAAAGTGAGAAAGATGTGCTCAGAGTCAAACACTCTGACAACCAGGACTAAGTTTAACGGCTTGAGATGCATCACTATGGCAACTGGAAACATATCAAGAATTGATACAGATATTCAACATATTTCTATTAAAAAAGAAAAACAAATTGGAAAGGGACAGAAATATCTTTAGCTAGAGCAGGATTCAACTTAATAGATCTCTAGAATACATGACCTGACACTTTTCAAAGTCATATTTTTGTTTGTTTCTGTTGATAGACTTACTAAGAAAGTTGTATCCTACTCTAGAAATCCCTTCCCGCACACTGTATTGTATGCAATGATATCGGTCATCGTCTTAGATTCCTCCATCACAGATATAGATGGTGTTGACGATTAAATCCTGGCAAAGGATTGGTTCGAACAGAACAGCAGGAAACACTACTACAGCTCAATAACTTAGTGAATTGAGCATAAGACTTGTATTCTTATAAAGTCTACTGACCAGTCAAAAACTGGTCACTGGTCAAAAAGTACATAGCCAGGCCAGGGTGCAGTTCGAGATCAAAAGTGGACATTTTAAGCCAAACATTTCTTATACAAAACTTTTCAAAAAATATGTTTAACAACTATATACCTGGTCACCTCTATTCTTCATTAATATTCAGTGGTTACAACCAATTTTTCAAATGACATGATTGTCAACCAACTGGAGATTAATAACATCACATCATTATTAAAAACATAACCTTCTTAACAGTACTGCCAACTTGATAAAGTCTGTACTCAAAATGTTGCGCATCAATAATCAGAATAATACCGTAACATGACAACAAAGTTATCAGTGGGCTAAAAGTCGTTAGTTTCGAACCCAAAATGTTTGCAGGCTATTAAAAAGTTGCTAGATGTTTTCAAAAGTACTTTCCTAAAGGTTCTTGATCAATTCAAATGTTTGGATCATGTCTAGCTTCTTGCCGGTCGGTATATTCCACTATTATGAGAGGGGTGTTTTTTATTTGTGTAGAATCTAAAAAGGTTTTCGTTTTGACGTTCTCAATTACTTCGAGAACGATGCTTCACATCCCTCACCTATCTTAATTAGTGAATTAATATTATTATTAATCCCTACCTTATTGCTACATTTTACCTCTATTCAACTCGACCCCGACCTATTAGCGAATGGTATAGTCCAAAATAAACAGACCGACATTGAGTGGGACTTGATCCAAATAGACATTGACGTAATTTTAAGCTATACAATTACATATCTTGGTAAAAATGGTAAAATGCTGTGAAACAATATCTGACTTCCTAGAATATTTGAGGGTAATATCTAACTTTTGCTTTTCTCCCGATCCTGTGTTCTCAAACCAATACCGCTACCAAATGAATACTTAATTTATGAGATTATTTGATTTATTTACGCTAGTTTATACAATGAAATGAATGAATTCTAATTTAAGGCTCTGCTTCAAAACAAAAAAATATATATATTTATGATACATTCGATTGTTAGGTTACTTCTTGGACCAATTCTCAGTTTTATGGATCATCCTGCTGTTAATATACAAAACATTAAAACTGACTCAATTTATTACAAAGTGTAGATTTATGCAATAGTACCTCATGTCAAAAGGGCAATACAAATCAATTTTTTTTCTTCAAATTAATTTGCAATTGTATTCAGTATTCTAATGACTTGGCTTGACCCTACCTGATCAAAAAATCTTTTTTTGCATCTAATTTTATTTTTCCATATCTCAAGTCTTGTGGCTACGACCAGCAGCAGCTGTGGGTGTGGTCACTCAGTAACATGGAAGATCGGTGCTGAATCTAGATAAAAACTCAGCATAACGAGAGAAAAAATAATAACAAGTTTTAAAATATCAAAGTTTACCCAACAAGCTATGTTTATGTGAAATGGTCCAAGTAGTTTTAGTTTAATTATCCTCTGTATCGTACGGTCAATTTAATTACGTATCTTCAGTACCAAGTCAGACCAGCAGAATACGACCGTCTTAATTTACGGCAGATAAAATTGTTGCTGTAAATCGGTGAGATTAGGCAAAGAAAAAGGAAATAGTAACAAGAAATATAAATCATTAACAGATAAAGCCACAAGCTCACACCAAACCCTAATGTCTCAACAACAACAAACCACTTGGAAGTATATATAGTATGCAGACATATTTTACAACACCGAGGCAGTGGTTAAACCTCGTTCCATTCCACTGATGAACACCCAATCATCAGAAAAGGGCACTCTTGGCCCCCCCCCCTCCCCCACTCCTTCACCTGAAAATTATATATAAATATATATCTAAACATATGCCCATAAACATTCATTTCACACAGTATTTGTCTTCTGTCAGATTTATCTTTTAGCTCTGTTGCGAGAAAAGCAAACTTTATTTACAAGCCTTTATTGCGTTAAAACCCCCTCACCTCACCCCTGCCAACAAACTTGCACTAATTATAAGGAGCAATTACTCCCCCATCAGACCCATCAGATGGTGAGATATGAATGCTCCATGGTCACAAGCTCACAGCTTTCATATTAACTCCTTTGAGTAGCTCTGATTTTTTTGCATAATGACTTAATTTATGCTGATAATTTAATATTGTTCCCTGCAGAATATTTTCGAGTCATATTGTGCAAATTTCACATCATTTTCACGCAGATACATTGCTACGTATCATCAGGTCTGTAGAAGTTCTTTCATAACGGGCTATGTGCAGTTTCCAATTTGGTTATTACAATTCCATTTAGCTATATCCAACTTAAAAAGAAAAATTGCAAAACCGGTTATCGACATTTTATTTTCTAGCTTTTTCCACGACAGTGGGATAAATAAATTTATATGAATCGAATGCAAAGATAAAGTAAAGCGTATTAATAAAAAATATCATTCTGTCTTAGCCCGGAAATTGATCTGAATGTTTCTAAATCTACGTTACAAATTCATAAATTCTAAAATCTGAATACTGGTTCCCGTTAGCTTCGTTTTTTCTAAGAGAAAGATAAGGTAAATTGAACTTTAAAATCAAATAAAAGGAAAAAAGTACCAGTCCAACGCTTTGATTTTAACAAAGAGGAAGAATACTGCGATTTTATAATTTTTTAATTCAAAATTACTCAACAATCAAATGGTTTCTGCTAACTCTGTAAGCCAGCAAGAACGAAATGTTGTCTCTGTGTAGTAGGAGTCCCATTAGTAACACAATGTCAATTTTTTAAATCTCTTTCAATTTTAGCCAGAAGTTATTAATTATTCCAGAAAAATTGTTTCCCCCCTCTTGTCACACCGTAGTTGCAAGACTCACAAAACGAGGGTTGGTCAAGAATCGCATGTCAGCTATTCAACGCTACAGACTTTGTGACTTTAAAAGCTACACTGGCGGCTACTTTTGGCAGATACTTTTGTTAGAGATCTTTTCGTTAGACGGGTGTTCATGGAACTTTGAAATGTTTATCTGGTATCTGTGCCTTCACAGGGTTTAAAATAACCAGCTCTAATACCCCCTAAAAACCAATATCATAATCCCAACTATACTGGGCAAAGTGAAAAAAGAAACCACTCTCATAATTCATAAAGTACAAGGGTGCCTGCTTTTATTTTTTTGAGATACAGTTTGTGTGCAACTTTTGTATTTGTGTAGCAAAACTACCCATATTGCAAAAGGATATTGATATGCTATGCCAGATAAATTATTCCCTACAAAGTAGGCGTTCTTTGCTATATGACTTCCAAGCTCAAAAACCTTTTAAAATTAAATGAGCCACTGGTATAGCGATAGATCTACTGGCTATCACATGATCCACTGGATACCAGTAGATCCAGTGGAAGTTAGTTGGTCCATCAAATCAAGAAACCTTTCAAATAGCAGGAAATTGATGTAACATATTATTCATTCCATCATTCCCCTTCAAATAACAGAAAGTGCCCATGGAGTTTCGGGGGGTATAGCATTTGGCACGCATACAACTGTGTGTTGAAAGACAAAATCTTGACCGTCCTAATCTTCTTGACCATCCTTGCAAAGAGCCTCGAAGGGAGAGAGGAGGAGGAGCATTGAGCGTCGACGAGCCGTCCATACCAACAACGACAAAAAAACGTTGAGAAATAAATTGAGCCAAATTTACATATCATCATCATGTTGCAAACATGTCGTACAAATCTTTCTCTAAAATCCAATAAAAATGGAAAAAAAAAACGAACGAACGAAAGAAAGAAATGGTACAAAATGCCTCTTCGAGGTGAATTCCAGTTACGTCTACTGACTTTCGTCTGGACGTCAACTCTGTCCATTTGCCGCCAGCGGTTCATTGTGGTCAGGAGTTAGTGCAGCAGCGGAGTTGTTATGAAATGTCTGAAGAGACGGAGAGAGGGAGAGAGAGAGTGGGTAGAGGGGTCAAGTAAATGTGGGTGTAAATATTATAAAATAATTTGGGGAATACATCTCGGATTGTTATTTCAAAATGCCACTTATTATAATCAACCATACACAGTGTCCAAAGGTTCGACATTCCAGCTGCTAACTATTCAGAGACTGAAATGGATAAACAAAAAAGTCTAAGTAATAAAACATATATATAGGGTTTGTGAAAATGAAGCACATTCAATCCAATTCAAAGCTTCATAGCTTCTTTTGTTGTTGAGATACAAAATTTAATCAAATATATTATTTGGATGGATGCAGCTTGTGCAATAATTCTGTGATGACATAAATGAACTACACCAAAAACTGGTTTTGACTTTTCGTTTGAAATGGAATGATTACATAATCTTAAACTATATAACCTTTTAAACCTCTAAAGCTAATTCCCCAGAGTGACAGGATCTTATACATTTTGGCCGCATGGTATAATCAAGTGAGTTCACAACAATAAACAGTGACTTCAAGTGTAGAGGGGTCTAAACAATACATTGGTGTAAAATGAAAAAACAAAGGCAGTTTTGAAGTGTTATCCATGTACGACATCAAATACTATTGCTCAATATACTATAAACCGAAAAGAAATTAATATATTTGAAATTGTTGTTATCTCACCATTATAGCAAGTTATCAGGATGGGGGGGGGGGGGGAATAAATTAGTTTATTTTTACTTGCTCTGTACTTTGTAGATATATATTAAAATCCCCTTTTTTAAACCGGATGGTACGATTTACAGTAAGCTTTCAAGAATCTCATTTCGATATCCAAGCAATGACAACAGAATCAAGCAAGTGAACCCAAAATTTGAGATCGAAGTACCTTACGTTAGTAAACATGACTGTCAGCTACCGAGAAATTTGTGAGGTCCACATGAAGGGTATCAGATTGGCAGTGCTGGTTATTAAATTTACCAGCGGACAGACAAATGGTTACCTTTGAATAGGTTACCACTGGGAAATAAACCCAATGTTCTGATGTTATTTTTGACGGCTCTGTTACTTGATTAGCAGTACAACAGTATAATTACAGACTGTGACTGAATGTCTTGCAAGTTTTCAATTTATTTTGCAAACGTTTTGGCATAGAAAGACAGATGTCACATATTTTTTTGTTCTGGCTTGATTCAGTTCTCACAGCTTGGGTTTCAAAAATGAGCATATAGTGATAATTAACACATTGAAATATTATGAGTCCCTCCTTTTGAAAAGGAGGAGGGGAAAGGGATTAGTTTTTGTTTTGGATACCCTACACTCTTTAACACCCCCCCCCCCCCGCCCTCCACCACCTCCTTCTCCCTCTCTAAAGATTTAAGGTTCAAGTACTTACCTCCACTTGGTCCTGACTGGAGTTAGGAATGTAGGGTTCAGGGGGTTTCATGGGTGGATTACTCGCCACGCTGTAATCCTCTGTCACAATTCCTCGTCTATCGATGAGGCTAAACCCCCCCAAAAAAAGCACATTTATAGAGTAAAAGCTTTAACACTTGGTGTAGAAATACTTTATGTTCAACTACACACATAATTCTATTGGATGACATGATGATAGACCCCAACCACCCCCACCCCCCACCAGCCAACCACACCAACCCTTTTCATTATTTTTAATGCAGCTGCTGGTTATGTTTCAAACACATACCAGCAACAGAAATACACAAAAACAACAAAAATGATTTTTAACTTTGTCTTTGGTATGAAACTTTGGCAAACAAACACAAATCAAGCCAAATCAACTAGATCATGAGTAGCTTCGAAAAATTTTCCCAAATCGACTGAACAGAATTATTTAAGCACTTGTTAACAGTTTTCAAATATCTACTTCCATGAGAGTCAACAACTTTGTGACTTTTTCCATTGTTTGTACGGCAAGAGTAAGGATCTCCACTGAATTTTGCTACAATCAGGCTACGCCTCTAACTCTTTGCTTTTCAACGCTCCAAGCTAATTTTAACGTCGTCGCTTACATTTACGCTGGAGAAGTTGTTGGATAGTCCAAAGTTTTCCTTACCTATCGGTGTTTGGGCCACATAAGGTAACGCAAAAGTTTTTGCTGAAAGAGTTATTGTTGTAAGGGTTTTTCATGGCAGGCGATCTTTTCCTGGACCAGGTGCCTTTAATCTGAAGTAAAGAAAGATATATGAAGAGGTAAACATATTTTATATTTCTGGAAACAAAACAACAACAAAACAAAAACAAATTGCCCAATTAGAAGAATAGCAAGATTAACTATATTCCTTTCTTGTTTGTTTTCTGATTAAATGTAATGGTAAAATGTTTATATGTTAGGTTGTCCTCATTCAACAGCGATATATATGTTGATATATTAATATTTTGATCTCTGAATATGATTTATGTATACTGAATGCTAGAGCTGTGTTTTCTATCAATTAAATCAACTTGTCAGCCGCCTTTTTTAAAAGCCCTGTGTAGTCGATCGAAAAACTGATCCGGCAAATCTCATCGGTTGGTTAAACCACTAAGTTTGCTCAGCCACATCAGATGGTGGGAAAACCCTTCAATGACATGTTGGCTTGTGTACTTGCAGATAGCAGTATCCTAAATATCATCAAAATTGTATTGTCCAACTACTACACCTCCTTAATAGCTGTCAACATTTCTTAGCCTCATTCCTCTTCCACCTGACCAACGTGTATGAAATGCATAACATCTTTCATATAACATACATATACAGGGATGTGCTCAGGAATATTTGAGTGCCAGGAGATTGTGCAGTAGTGTGATCCACACCCTGGGAGAGGGATCGATCTCATGGGTGGGGCACCCCCTCCCCACTGGACAAATTTTGGACATGAAGTATGCTTAGGTGGTGTTTTTTTTCCTATTCTGTGCCATGTATTTTCCCAGATTTTGGTTATGGTAAAATTTGTTAAATTATCATCAAAAAAGTGCCGGGCAGAAATGTTGAAAATACTGTGTGTGCTGGGCGGCGTGCTGGGCGGCATGCTGGGCGCAGGCGCCCGGTGCCGCCCAGTGTGAGCACATCCCTGTACATACAAGAATTACATGCATTATGTCTTTAATACGATGTCTATTTGGCATTCTGTGTGACTTACATCCTCATTAGTGGTTGTGCTAGCTGCAATGAGATATGTGTGGAAACCTGCCAAACCCAGCACTGACCAGATGGTGATGAAACAGATCAAACCCTCTATGATAGTGAAACGACATCGTCAAGGAAAAGTAAGATTAGTAAAAACAATAAATTCTTCGGACAAACGGACAGAGACATATTTATTGAGGAGAGTTACGCAAGGTGTTGACCCAGCATGGCAACTAATATGAAAGATTATCAATTCCAAAGTTAAGAATGGAAAAAAAAAACTGTTTGCTGAATAGGACAGGACTTTCCTGAGGGATGTTTCCTTTTCACAAATGGAGGGCGTTGTGGTCAAGTGGTTAAAGCAGTGGACTTGTGATCTAAGGATTACAGGTTCGAGCCCTGGAGATCATTGCGCTGTGTCCTTGGGCAAGGCACTTTATCTCCATTGCCTCTCTTCACCCAGATGTATAAATTGGGACTTGCGAGGTGACTTGAAAATATAGTTGCGTGCGCCGGTTTGTGGCTGCACCTTCTGGGAAGTCCCCCAGGGGACACGTGGCTGTGGTGCATCTGTGGTGCCCCAGGAGAGATTGATTGAATTGTGCACACTTTGGTGTGTGGGTGTGACAAGTTACCAATGACCAGGGTTAAGTACAGCGCAGCGAGACTGGATTGTAAGTTGCGCTATCTAAGAACTGTTAATTATTATTATTATTATTATTCACAGACCGTGTAAACATCTTTCAGCAAGAAACAACTTTTAAATTAGATAAAAAACAACGGAATAAGCTCTTTGTTAGCTGTTTGAGGGAGTGTGCTACCACCTCTGTCCTATAAGCTAATGATAATGCTCGGGTTTCTGTCTCTTTAAAGAACATTTCACATTAATTACCAAGTCTCTGACACTACAGGAATGTGCCCAGGATTTCCTGAGTGCCTGGTATACTGATCGCCGTCCTGGGAGAGGGGTCTAAGGGGGATTTTTGAAGGTGCTCAGATGCCAAATGCAGGCTCTTGAATAGCTTTTAATGCACATACACAAGTTCTAGTTTTGCTAACAATTTACATTTTTAATTTTTTTTCTTAGTGAAATATATTACGTACC
Organism: Apostichopus japonicus; assembly: GCF_037975245.1. Classification (NCBI taxonomy): domain Eukaryota; kingdom Metazoa; phylum Echinodermata; class Holothuroidea; order Aspidochirotida; family Stichopodidae; genus Apostichopus; species Apostichopus japonicus. The sequence goes on from NC_092581.1 coordinate 19,138,579, forward strand.
TGGTAAAAGTTATTAGTTTGTTTCAAAGAGATTCTAAAAGGGACCGATTGAGAGCTGTAAGTAATGTTTCTCGCATGCGTAACTGATGCATTATTAGTCTGTATGATTTTGGCATAGGCTAGGCCCAATTTATGTTGAATATATTGTTAGGAATGTCAGGATTTTGGATGAAAATAGTGCTGTGCGGGATTCACGATTTTTAAGACAGTGATGGGCAGTAATTTTGAGTGCTGGCGGGGCCGCCCAGTGCCGCCCAGCGTGGGCACATCCCTGAACTATTATTAAGCGCTTTGAGGCCTTTGCATAAAGCGCTCTATAAATATTTGCTTATTATTATTATGTTTTGACAAAGAATTCAAGCAGTTTTCAAAGGATATCTTGGTATTCTCCTCCAGTCTGAAAGTGTGTCCAGTAAAGTCTGGCTCTTTGAAGTCGTTGCTGAAAGTGAAGAAAAAAAAAACTGACTAAAACTACTCTCACTCCTATATCTAATTGGAATCCATTTATAATAAGTTTACTGTAGATAAAATTAAAGCATTGGATTTGGATCCTTCTGTACTGTTTAATACGGTTAGGTGAGTGTATGAGTCAACTCAATCTACCATCAAGAAAACATTTTCAGGAATTCAACTTGTATGACTCATTCCAATTGATGACTCATTCAAATTGATGACTCATTCCAATTGATGACTCATTCAAAATTGACGATTCAACTCCAAGATTGAGGACAAGCGTACCGAAAGAACAAACTTGGACAAAAGTATGATGACTGTTACACATTATGGCAACAATAATTGAATAAAACAACAACATGATTTGGCACTAAATGTAACATGTCTTGGACAAAAGTATGGTGACTGTTACACATAACGGCAACAATAATTGAATAAAAACAACATGTTTTGGCACTAAATGTAACATGTCTTGGACAAAAGTATGGTGACTGTTACACATTACGGCAACAATAATTGAATAAAAACAACATGTTTTGGCACTAAATGTAACATGTCTTGGACAAAAGTATGGTGACTGTTACACATTAAGGCAACAATAATTGAATAAAACAACATGATTTGGCACTAAATGTAACAAGTCTTGAACAAAAGTATGGTGACTGTTACACATTAAGGCAACAATATTTGAATAAAACAACAACATGTTTTGGCACTAAATGTAACATGTCTTGGACAAAGGTACGGTGACTGTTACACATTATGGCAAAAATAATTGAATAAAAACAACATGTTTTGGCACTAAATGTAACATGTCTTGGACAAAAGTATGGTGCTGTTACACGTTACGGCAACAAATAATTGAATAAGACAACATGTTTTGGTACTAAATGTAACATGTCTTGGACAAAAGTATGGTGACTGTTACACATTACGGCAACAATAATTGAATAAAACAACAACATGTTTTGGCACTTAAGGTAACAAGTCTTGAACAAAAGTATATGGTGACTGTTACACATTATGGGAACAATAATTGAATAATGTAACAAAACAATTTGGCACTAAATGTTACATGTCTTAGACAAAGGTATGGTGACTGTTACACATTATGGCAAAAATAATTGAATAAAAACAACATGTTTTGGCACTAAATGTAACATGTCTTGGACAAAAGTATGGTGCTGTTACACGTTACGGCAACAAATAATTGAATAAGACAACAACATGTTTTGGTACTGACTGTTACATGTCTTGGACAAAAGTATGGTGACTGTTACACATTACGGCAACAATAATTGAAAACAACAACAACATGTTTTGGCACTAAATGTAACATGTCTTGAACAAAAGTATGGTGACTGTTACACAATACGGCAACAATAATTGAAAACAACAACAACATGTTTTGGCACTAAATGTAACATGTCTTGAACAAAAGTATGGTGACTGTTACACAATACGGCAACAATAATTGAAAACAACAACAACATGTTTTGGCACTAAATGTAACATGTCTTGGACAAAAGTATGGTGACTGTGATACATCGCGGCAACAATAATTGAATAAAACAACAACATTTTTTGGCACTAAATGTAACATGTCTTTGGGGAAGGAGGCTTAAACTTGTCAATGGGCTTGTAAACAGACTTGAAGCTCACCTAATTATTAACTCTTTTAATAACACAGTTATCATCGCTGCATGCATACTGGTACTACTTGTTTAGACTGCATTCAAAATATCTCTTTTCAGGTACTCTATAGCTAGTACGAGAGCATGTGGCATCATCTTACGGTTAAATAATAATTTTTTATTATTATTATATATATTTTTTCATAATTATATATTTTTTTTATGTTATTTAATCACATAGTTCATGTCATTCCTGATCATTACATTTCATATCATCTAGAGATAATATTCACACTGACTTTCCATGGTGGTAACTGTTCACAATGACTCTTATATGAATCAAAAACATGGCTGGTTATTGCATCATATTTGAGACATTTTCTGCACCACATAAATCTTTGATTAGATACAGTACCTTGTCACTACAGGTATATATATTCTCTTGACCATTTGGAACCTTCTGAAGGTAGGAACATAGCACTGCTCACAGAAACTTCCTTGCTACTGACTATAAGCATCCCAACCTCCATTACAGCAACAGACACGCTACTCTAACATCAGTGTACATCTGAAACAGTCCCTGACAAAACGACTCTCTACTGGAAGGCTTGGTTCATCTCGAATCCAGTAAATCAAATTAGACAGGTAGTCGATACCATTACCTAAATTGGCACAGAGGGGTGAGTGATCAAGTCAGGGAGGCCCCCCTTAGTGCAGCAGACAGAATCAAGGAGATACTCACCCAGAACTAAGGTTGCTATGTTACAGGCGAAGACGTAGATGGAGAGGAAGCAGGTACAGACGAGGAAGAGGTAAAAGTATCTGTAGTTTCTCTTCCCGACACAGTTGCCTACCCACGGACAGTGATGGTCAAAGTTATCTGTAATATTAATAATAATAATGATAATATAATAAACAGATCATATATAGCGCAACTAACAATAAAGTCTCGCCGCACTGTATAAAAGAAAGTGAAAGATATGTACACAATATACAATAAGAGTAAACATAACAATTATAACAATGAAAACAGGTGTGTCTTCAAAACAGTTTTGAACATCTCCACAGACACGACATTCCTTATCTTGAGTCGGAGTTTATTCCAAAGGAGGGTTGAGGAGTACTGGAAAGATTGCTCGCCATGAGATTTAGTGGACACAGGGTGCATAGAGAGCAATGATTGGGTGCTAGAGCGCAGACGGCAAGTTCACCCAAGTAGTGTGTGATGAATAAACAACGACATCTCGTGAATACAAGACACCCCAGTTTCATTTCAAAATAATAATAATAATATAAGCATTTGTAAAGTGTTTTTATCCAGTCAAAAAAAACTGCTCAGAAGCACTACAGGAGCAAAGTACCCAAAATGGAAACAACAGAAATTTATCAAACAAATGGATACGCATTCATGAATAAGAACGTCTTGAGTTCTTTCTGGAAAGTTGAACACACACTGGATTGTTTGCAGATGTAAGGGGAGACTGTTCCAGAGCTGTAGAGCTGATCTAGCAAAGCAACGTTCCCAATAGGTGGAAATGCGAACGGTAGGAACAGATTGCATATGTTGTACGCTTGAACGAGGCACCCTGCTAGGTCTGTATTCTTGGAGAAGCTCTTGTAGGTAAACTGGGGCTAAACCATTCGTTGCTTTGAACACAAGGACAAAGCGATAGAATAGAACTAACATGAAGCTTTTTAATCTAAAAAACGAAATGATTTAGTATTCAGATTTTGTGTGGCATTACTACAGTTTATGTGTACAAAACCGCTATGCAATGCATCATTGGACTCGAGTGTAGAGTCATATGACCATTTTGCATAGCAATTCTCGATGTGATACTTGAATTAAATGACTGCCTGTAAATGCACATATTTGGTATATAACTTTATCGCCCACTTTCAAGGAAAGGGAAACTGTATTATCTTCAATGTACCAATGTGTAGATATTAGGTCTGAACTTAGTTTAAACTAATTTTCCTTATTTCTAGTATTTCCTACACTGGTTGGGAACTAAAATCTGTAACATAACTGGATTTTCACTGTACCAATGTGTAGATATTAGGTCTGAAGTTCTGAACCCTTCTTAATCTAATTTTCCTTATTTCTATTATTTCCTACACTGGTTAGGAGCAAAATCCGGACATACCTGAATCGTGTCTGATTATGACAAGAGGGAAGCTTGAGGTAAAGCTTGGGACTTCTTTCTCACCATAATAGTGATTTATATGCAGTAGGATTGTTAAAGGGTGTGAAGACTCGCACAAAAAGAAACGTCTAAATGCCAGTAATCTGACCTAGTTTCGAATGAGGTGTAACAGAAGTGTTAGACATCACCATCGATCCCAGAAAATACACACACACAGTTTGCTACCGTCGGTAATTAGACACTAGTGTACAGTCAGTACATACAGCAGCTGCGGTCAATACCCACAGCACAGTGTAAAAACAATACAGGGATGGACATCTCAGGTCCAGCTAAAGATAACAAGGTATCACGTTTCATAACCGTACTGTCTGCATTTTGTAGCGACACAAACAAAATGTCACTTGCAAGCAACGGAAAGTTAACTTTTTCAGATGGCCACACGCAGTTTGGGGCGAGTCTTCAATGCCTTTAACCTAACAAGCACTTGCAGGGGTACAACAAAGATGCTTCAATTGAGGAACAGTAGAGGTCTAAACCTCATGAATATTCATCAGAATCTATTTCAATTGATAGACTTCCTGGCCAATATCAAGATGAAATTCTCTTCTCCTTAAAGTCACTATTTTGATATGCTGAATATGTAATTGGTAATTAATTTGTTTGTTAATACCTTTAAAGTAGCTCCAAATATTTCAATACGTCGTTAGCCTCAGCACTAGACAACCGTGACGATACCGTCCCTTATATGCAAAGGAGGTACCTCTGCTTTAAAATTGGCAGCTCTAAGCCAACTGTTACTTTTGAGTTTGAGCAACGTTTATATATCCTCGTGATTCTATACAACAGTACATAAAGTGCACCAAACACAATAGTCAAACATACTGTCTAGGAACAGAACTTGCGACAGCAAACGGGATACTCTTCTGCTTTCACATTACTCTGATAAACAGTAAGAGTTCAAAGGTCATCCTCACCTACACAGTTATCGCAAATGCTACAATGAGAAGCTCTCGGTGGTCTAAATATCCTACAGGTGTAGCAGAATTTTAAGGTCAGGCTGACCCCATTAACAGTGACCTCCTTTATCCTGGGTGGCGGCCTGTATGTAGGATTGTCCTGCTTAGGAACTTCTGCAAAACAAAAGCAAAATTAAATAAAAAATAAATAAAAAAAATTCATGCAAGATCATCATCACACTTTATGCCACTCCATCTTTGCATTCCACCTTTTTCTTCGTTTTCCAGAGAATACAAAAATAGATTATTTTGAATATCATATCTTTCATTACAAAAAAGCCTATATGTAATTTATCAAGTTGCTACACAGCTTTGAATATGTGTCATGCATGGCATATCATATGTATGGTTTATTGTGAACAAAGTCAACAGTGTTTTCCATATTTTCTGAGGAAAGTTTTCAAACATTTCAAAACCTGCTACCTACTAGCAAATGTTTTGCCTGACATTTTGCAACATTTAGACATGTACAAAGCAATGATGGGAACTTGCCATGTCAAGCCAGAAGACATTTTACATTCCATGATAACAGAACCATTGTGAAATGTCAAACAGGGTACAACTAACATTTCCACAACAATCAAGATGCTACAAATATATGCAAATAAAATGCAAATCAATATGGCAGTATATATCTATAATTATTGTGTACAAAAGCCTTAGTATTTGTTTACTTAACAGTTAACACTAAAACCTTTGTACTATCAAGCACCACTTTAACAATGCCATGGAAAGGAAATTCATAGTCACACTGCAAACAGTATGTTGTTGTTTTCAGAAAGAGCTACTGTACAACTTGAAACAGAATTCTGCCTGTCTAAGAATCTTACTATCATTTTTTAATTAATTTTTTAATCTAAGGACCTTCCAAAGGCAATGTTTAACTTTTTTGTCTTTTAATGTCGCTGTTATGATACTGAGATTATTTGGCAATAAAAGTCTAGTCATGAATATGCATGAATATGCAAAATGGTCTTATACAGCAGTCTCTTTAAAAAAAAATTGGTTTTGTAAAGATGTACCGATGTTTTTTTCAATGTCTGCTGCCTCATCGGCCGTAGCTCTAGGAATGATTCCCGGATCAGACATACCGGCCCACAGGAGATTCGAAAGACTCAGGATGTATAAAATAGCGCCGACGATGGGGATAGACCAGTGAACCTCTTGAGCTAAATACACACAGCTGCAAAATAACAAGGTTGAAGCTAGTAACAAAATAAAGTACTCAATAATACACACACAGATAGTATGAACTTCTATTCTTGTTGGTTGAGGAGAGGATCAAGATCACTCCCTCCTCCCCTGCACCCTCCTCCCCTGCACCCTCCCACCCTAACCCCCCCCCTCATGATAACAGATAACAGAGAGAGAAATACAAATGCTACAACTTCAGATAGTTGCATTTCGTATGCACAGAAAAAAAATCATAGACAATGACTGACTTGTAGATTTTTTCCCAACAATGGATTTAATAGTTTTGTCATGCATTAGTCTTTTTGTGGTTTCAGACATTCTGCTTTTGCATAATTCATTCCTTCATTAAATTAAATCACATTCCTGAGTCACAAAAAAGAAGTGGACCCTGGATGTAATTTTTCTAATTGCTTATCCAATTTGTAACCAAATTTTATATCCAGCCAGATTCCCCCCCCCCCAAATCTGGCCAAATGCCAGGTTTGAGGAATTCCTCCAATTCAGCAGGAATTCAGACTGGACTTGAAATCTGGTGCACCTATAGATAAAATTTATTTCAAGGTTGGCTAGTACCAGACAGTTCAAGTTCCTCCTAAAAAAGAATTCACATGGTGAGAGTACTGTTCAGTATTAAAACAATGACGATAAGTAACTATTTAGACTTTCTTCTATACTTGTAGTAAAATGTGAAAAGCAGGGAAAAATTTTTTAACGGTCCTCCGATTGTCCTAGACGACAACATTTCTGTCTGGACGACCAAAATCAGCTGTGGATGTTGTTCAGCAGACGACTAGTCACACCAATTTCAGAATTCATTGTAATTCCCAAACAGGTAAAATGAAAAATTCCCTCCGATACTTTGGAGATACTGAAATAAAACAAACATAGTCGTAGACCTCTGATCCACCTGAAAGGGGCTTTGTACTGGCCCATAGCTGGTTCTGATCCACAAACCTACACATCCCTCCTACAGTGTGTATATTGGTCATTCTTTGTTATTTTGCTACAATTCTTTGGACAACCAAATTCACTCTTCGTACAACCGGGTCTAAAGATTCAATTGTTCAGGAAGAGAATCCTTAAAACTTTGCCCTGACTTTTCCTAATGAATGTTAGTATCCAGTAATATAAAAGTCAAGAACAGAAACATGTTTGTATGCTAGAAAGAGGACATTTAACTTACTCAAAGGCAAAATACAAGGCTCCACCAAAGATGAACAGACCAACTGTAAGAAAGAAGAAGCCTTTATCCCTCCCCATCATGATGTGTCCTCCGCAATGGAAAGTGTTCTTTCCGGGGAAGACTTCATATTTTCTCTTGCCGATGTGTGACATGGCACTGGTTTCTAAGGCTGAGTACCCAGTCCGACTGATAGCACTGGTTGCTGGCACATGAAGGGGTGAAACAGCAGCTGAACTGGGACCATCTGTCAGGCCCACCGTATCGTGCTGAGGGTTGTCTGGGCCGGACATGTGGTGGTAAACAATACTTCTTTGTCACAAGGCAACCAACCACAAGGTATAACAGAGGAAGGATCACTTTGACTGGCCTTCACTTTCTACTGGCAAACAATTGATTGTAATGCAAAGAACTCAATCCAGGAATCCGCAGCACTTGCAAATAATGAAAATAGTTTTCTTGTTAGGCAGCAGACTCTGTTCTCATTATTCTACCTAAAAAGAACAACAGGGTTTAAAGGCTTAAAAAATTGTTATCATACTGATATTGGATCTGATTTTGCATTGAAAAATTTCCATTCCACATAGAAATGGTGCTTTTGATGCAGTACCTTTGATACACAATTTGTAATACACACGAGGCCACTGCATACACTGTTACTTAGCTTGAGCCACACCCACACTGATAATATTACCTCCTGCAAATGCAAGTATGAAGGAAAAATCTGGATGGTCAAGGTATATTATGTAATAAAGGCCTAGTAGCTGTTGATCTTGTTTAACAGAAAATTTCAGATAAGAACTTCAAGTTTTTAAACTATTGACACTGCAATTTGAAGTTAACAACATATCTTGATTTAGGATGTGCACAAAACAAACCATGATTTGATAAATATGATACAAAAAGAACCCAGGGTAGTCTAACATTCTTGTTTGGCCTAACCTGTGAATTAGCCTAGCCTATGTCTAAGCCACAAACCACTAATTAGTATTACTACTAGTATATTACTAGGCCTACATGCTCTATGATAACGCCTAAAGTAGTGCTAACACCATCAGCCAGTGTCATTCTGAGTAACATTTTAGTATAGGCCTTCTGTAGTGTATGCCAAACAAAATGCAGGGCATCCAGTGCGAGTGTTCGACATTTACATGAATGCAAATCGTAATAAATCTGTGAATCAAACTGGTAAGTCAGTCATAGATACACAACGAACGAACATAAATGACAAGGTCAACTGTTTCTCAAACAATCGATTGAGTTAGGTCGAACTTAGATAAGTTTACTGATCATAGTATTATGACTAGCCTACTTTTTCGCAATTAAATATAAGTTAGCTATTAATATACGTTACAATCAATACAGTAGCCTTACGAATGAGTAACGTAAGAAGAATACGAGCCTGTGTAAGCCTCCTGAGAATACTACTGATAAAAATGATTTGTAATGACATTAATGATAGAAACCGATAAAATATTCAAGATAATTTTATTATATGACCATTAAAGGAGTTTCATTATATGACAACAACAAAAAAAATCAAGAGAACTCACAACTAGGCGGACCTCCTTCGCGAGTACGAGTAGGCTTAGGACACCGCACAGTACACTAGCTATCATATATATCACACTTTACAGTATAAAAAACGCACTGTAATGTCCTGTACGGTGAACAACATACACTGCGTATTCAGTTGTTACTCACCGTTGCATTGTGGAAGCACAGGAACAACGTTTCAATTTTGCGTCCGCTTTGTAGTCTACAACATTTACGTCACAAGCCACATTTCCACCGTACATAATGAAAAGTTCAAATGGCCCTAGAGCAGGGTTGTCCAACCTTTTGCAGAGGAGGGTCACATGGAATGATTATGATGAAGGAGGGGGCCGCATGAACCCAAGGCAACAAAATGTGAGTACTGCGCGTGGAGCGCAGTGGTTTATTTTCCTTCCTGGTAAAACATCTTGGCGGGCCGGGCGCAACCCTGCGGCGAGCCGGACTGTGGCCCGCGGGCCGTAGGTTGGACAACCCTGCCCTAGAGTCTGTCAGTGTTACATAAAGTGAAGCGAAAAGAAGCATCTCTTGATGGCAGAGCTGTTTAGTAGAGTCCACTAGTTCCTCTGATGGATAACACAATCTCAGTATACTTCTCTAGCTCTAGAACCTCCATTCCTGTTTTCTTCAAGCTTGTTGTGGCGGAAGAGGGTTTCAAACAATCAAACTGGAGGGGTACAGCCTTTGACTTTTGAGGAGCAGTGGGTCACCTTACTTTTATTTGATGGTCATACCCCAAACTTACCTCAAGACTGTCTAATACTTCCCAAAAATTGGATCATCAAATGTGATCAAATTTAATGAGGATTCATCTGTTCATTTCCCCAAGCGCCAAATAAAAACGACTTGAAGCAAGCAGACGTTTCAGCCTATCAAGTGAAGGTATTCTACAATGAAGTACTGTACATGTCCAGTGGTAGCAAAAATTATAGATCTGTGGTTGCTTGTAGTTCTGTGGTAGCACTTACAGGCGTATACAAATATAGTACGGCAGCCTAATCCGCGAAGTGCAGTAAGGCGACAGCGATCAGTTTTGTTCGTTCAATATCATGAGTGGATCAATTTCGGATGAAAACCTTGCTTTGCCTAGCAAGCCCAGAACTTACTTAAAAGGTTTTCCTTTATTCGCTTTTTTTTTGTTGCACTTTATCAAATTTTCTCAGCTTTTAAATTCTGCTTCAAGTAGAGTTAGACAAATGAAGTTTTATGCAGGGAGTTCTTATGGAATGCCTAACTGCAGTTACTGAGTTAGCTATATGACACATGACAGTATGGATATGAAGCTGTATAGCATAACGTATGAAATTATTAAATTTTTCCTTACATCATGTTTCACTTAGTTGCACCGACCAAATGCAATACATGGACTTATGCAAGGAACTAAATTCTTAGGAGGAGTGGACAGTGTCAGGGGGTGGGAAGGTAGACCAATAAAAGGGATTTAGGGAAATTACAGTATGACCCCACCCCCCCCCCCTGTCTACACACCATCCCGGGCCTTTGTTAGCATGCTTTCAATTCATATTACACAGGTAGAACACTTTAGCTACATTGGTATTGATTTGTACATTTATTTGTTTTACGTCGAATAGAATACAAATCTGTATAAGTTATATGCATATGGATTCTTATTGTCTTATCAGAGGGGTTATTTCTTGGAAGTGTGGCGTGCTTAGGGGTAATTGGAGGTTTCGCCATGACAGTTGCCCGGGTCAAGAAGAGAAATCCTGCTAGTTTTATGAAGGTACGTCTGTTTTCTGCGTTTTCTAGGTTTGTTGAAATTCAATTTTGAACCGGTATAGCTTTCTGTCTGAATTTATTGTAAAGTATTATGAGTAAACCCCATTGATATGCTTTTGTTTTATTTCATACATGGTATCTTTCTTTCATTAATGGAAGAAGTTGATGATAGTTTATTTTTCAATGAATCGACAATCTGTAATTTAAAAATCATTCAAATCATTTTGAAAATCAGTTCAGTAATAGTCTTACCAATTTGTAAGTAATAAGTCATTTTTGCAATTTCATTTTCTATATAGTAATTAGGTGTTCTCTTAAAGATATGAATACAGAAATGGATAGAACCAATATCGTCATGTCATCTTGTGTTTTGTAGGGTGTGCTTGCAAACCCAGAGCTGGACCAGATGGAGAGTGGCACATCAGTTGGCCTGAGGGCTCTTGGATGGGGGACTGTCTTTGCATTGACTGGAGTTGGAACGTTAAGCTTTGTAACCTGCAAACTGATTGGAGTTAGTTCAGTAAGTCTACATAAGATCTGTAAATCAAACAAATACATCCATCAACTTTTCTTTATTTCTTTTTTGTATATAACTAATCAGAACTCAATCATTATTTCTACAAAAATTATTTTACCAATCATAAAAAAAAAATGTATAAGAAGTTATGAATATTTAAATACTTCAAAGGATTGTAATAAAGGATTTAAAATTCCATTTTGAATTAAAAGTGCAGCTGCCTACAAATAAAGGATTTTCAAAAAAGTGTTATTCTTAAACGAAGAGTGATATTGCAGGATTTACTAAAATTATAGCTTGTCTTTTTGCACTTATAGTATCCACAGGAGGATAATATTCAGATTGCAATGGTGAATTATTATGAAAGGACTTGTGTGTGAAATTGCAATGTTCTTTTTAGTTGCCTGTATCACTTGCAGACTGTGCAAAATGAAATTTCAGTCATTTGTCTGTTATGTCCAAGCCAACAGAAATACCTTTCCATGACAAAAATAGCTTTTCATTTTTGTACCCTCTGTTTGTGAGGTATTTTCCCACAGGAAATTGTAGTGACTCTTGTTGCATTGTATCATGTTCTCTCATATCAAACAGGTTGAAGAGTTTAAAGTAAAATTCCAGTCGGTTGCACCAGAAATCAGGAGAAATGATGCTGCAGAAGTAGAAGCAACAATGTCTGAGCTTCAATCTGGAATCTTTGATGAAAAAGATGGCGGTTGAAGAGAATACAGCGAGACGGAAAAAACCCAGATCTGACGAAAAGTAAAGGGCTATGCAGAAGAGAAAAATTCAGTTGTGCCACTGAGGTCAAGAATTAAGTGTGACTGTTACATTTAATGTCACCAGTATGGACCACAAATATGCTAGAATGATTGCTTATGGTCACTCATTCTCAAACTTCAACGGACATTTTGGCTGTGACCCTCAAAGGGTGTCTTCCTCACTGAAAATATCTAATCATTTAATCAGATTTTTCACGGCATCTGAGAATAATTTGTAGAGTACTTTTAGAAATATTTAGCAATTTTAGTACTCTTCCATTTTGGGGCCTAAAATTCAATGGCCTATCATGTTTTAAGCTGTCGGTGTGTTACATTATTCACCCAAACAAATATTACAACAATAAACAACTTGAAAAAATTATCCGCTAAGCTCTTAGGAGTTATAACCATGAACTGACACACATGTGCTGTATTCTTTTGATGTATTAGAATTTATAGTTACTAAGTTTGTCATTATATCACTGACTTCATCCAGTTTATTTTCATGGAAAATCTTTGACTGAAACTCTTTTTGATTGCACAGTAAAAAATTCATTTGCAGGCCACACCAACTGGTAACATACATGAAAGGGTGACTTAAGGGACAAATTTAAAATTGATGTTGTTATGTACATCAACACCCACTGCTATGGGTCCACGTTTGATTTTCATAACACTGTAAATTTTTGAGAAGTGATCCTTCAGACAAATGAGAGTGTCGTCAGATAAAGTGACTGGACTGTTAAGTCTAAATATCCAGACCATTCGGTCAGTTTCTCAGATGCAACACAAATTTCAATAGGGAAACAAAAGATGGTCTCAAATGACATGTTTACAATACATTACAAACTTGTCAAAGACAAGTGGTGTAAAATGTCATCCAAGGGTGATCTCTTGTTTCTATGAAGTTAAAAGAAGATGTTTTGGTTAAATCATTAGAATTTTATAGAGCAATGGATTAACATCAACATGTAGACCTGCACTGAGGAGCCAATTACATCATCATTTTTTTATTGAACTATAAAATATTAAGACTAAAATTCTACCTCAAGTCATCTTTTAGAGGCATTGAAGACTCGCCCCAAACCGCGTGCTGCCATCTGAAAAAGTTAACTTTCTGTTGCTCGTAAGTGACGTTTTGTTAGTGTCGCTACAAAATGCAGACAGTAATGAAATGTGATACCATGTTATCTTTAGCTGGACCTGAGATGTCCATCGCTGTATCGTTTGTATACTGTGCTGTGGGTATTGACCGCAGCTGTATGTAGTGACTGTACACTAGTGTCTAATTACCCACGGTAGCAAGCTCTGTGTGTATTTTCTGGGATCGACGGTGGTGTTTAGCACTTCTGTTTCACCTCATTTGAAACTAGGTCAAATTACCGGCATTAGACGTTTCTTTTTGCGCGAGTCTTCACACCCTTTAAGACATGGTAATTAACCATAGCTCAATGTGGTTTTAAATACCAGAAAACATTGTTTTACATTTTGGTCTTAGCATCACTATTATGATATCAACCAATATTCTTTTTAACATTATAGGGAATGGAGGAGTTTATTAGCTGCATTTCTATTTCTGTAGGTTATGAGAGAATTTATGATCCTTGAATATTGATAAGATTTGATGAAAGGAAGGTTATATTGTTTTGACATTGTAACACAAGGATAAGGTGGGATATGTTTTCAAGGAACGAATGTATTGTGCAACTGTTACGAAAATGAATGTACCTTATACAAATCATTAATAGCAAACTGTGCAGAATTAATCTCTTTATTAATTGTCTTTACTTGAAACAAAAGGTCTGCTGTAGAATATGTGACTCATAAATTAACATTCCACATATTACTGTACACTTGATCATCAGTATTCTTCGAATCTGATGTACTCTTTATCTGCTCTACTATTGAATATGCATCTGCCTGGTAGCTCACATGTTAAAGAAATTTAGAGCAAATTAATTTCTGACATACTTTTAGTTTTGTATTACATCATCAGCAGAACCCTGCATTGTAGGGATGGAAGTATGTTTAGAAAACAATGCTGAGGATTTGCTTGAAGGTGAGGATGTTGCAAAATCCATAAAACTTAACCTGTGCATTCCATGTCAACCAAGAAACCAACCAGTGTTATCCAAAGATTACATTGTCTCTAAGAGAGAGATAAACTTTAATCTAATATGCTGATATACTACACTGTTAAATTTGGTCCTCTTTCTCCATTTTCTTGTTCCCCACCCTATTCATCCATTATCATGCACCTCCTTTTTCCTGGACTTGACTCTCACCTTACCCTTGTGCGTGTGACAGGGTTTGCTAATGAGGTCATATGATTCTAGCCTTAATAATCCTGGGGATTGGTCACTTAAGACGAAGAATTGGGCTGGACGAAAATGCTGTGAAGTGCTTGACCAATTTAAATGACCACTACATCATGACTTCTTAAATTAATGTAAAGGGACTATGTAAAAGCATTGGGCCCCAATCAGTCCAGCACCCCTTGGATCACCTAACCAATTGGTAACATGAACTCTCAGGACATTGTAGAAGAGTACCATAATGCGTCTTGCCCGGTCCAAAGAGTGCTTGACCAATTTAAATGACCACTACACCATCAATTCTTAAATGAATACAAAGGGACCGCAAAAAAGCTTATGGCCTTATTCAAGACCAGCACGTCTTCAACCACCTAACCGATTGGTGTAATGAACTCTAAGGACAATGTAGAAGAGTACCCTTATGCCTCTTGCCCGGTCCAAAGATTGCTTGACCAATTTAAATGACCACTACATGACTTCTAAAATAAGTGTAACACGACAACGAATAAAAAACATTTGGGCCCTAATCAAGACCAGCATGCCTTGGACCACCTAACCAATGGTTATATGAGCTCTACTGATAATGTAGAAGAGTCCATACTGCATCTTGCCGGATTCAAAAAGTGCTTGACCAATGTAACTGACCACTACATCATCACTTCTTAAATGAGTGTAACAGGACCTCAGAAAATTTTTGGGCCCTAATCCATCCAGCATGCCTTGGATCACCAAACCGATGGGTCATATGAATTCTAATGACATTGTAGAAGAGTAGGCCTACCATAAGGTGTCTTGCCCGGTCCAAAGAGTGCTTGGCCAATTTAATTGACCACTACACCGTCACTTCTAAAATGAATACAAAGGGACCACGAAAAAGCTTTGGGCCCTAATCAAGACCAGCACGTCTTGGACCACCTATCCAATTTGCGTAATGAACTCTAAAGACAATGTAGAAGGGTACTATAATGCGTTTTGCCCGGTCTAAATCGTCTTTAGAGTTCATATTACCCATAGATAAACCTCTTTTATTTTTGGAAAATACCCTAATATCTAGCTATTCCACGACCAAATCTTGAACATCTTGTAAGAAAGCATCCGTCTTGCCATAGGTGTTACGTCGATACCATTGTCGAATAAGTAACTGGATAGGTGGCAGCAAAGATCTTTGTTGGCAGTTACTCATTCGCGAATGTCAAACGAGGAACACGGAATAAGGAACTAACTTCACACCGGGCTGGACGAATGTGGAACTGCGGTAAAGGCATAGATTTTCTGTAGATTCGAACACGACGCTTGATCCAGTTTGGAACGGCTCTTGTACCGCATCAGGTAAATACAAAACACAGAAATACCTGGCATAACTAAACCAAGTAACCCAGACTTTTATTTTTATAAGCCATGTTTGCCTTGAATTAAGCCGAACCCTTCCCAATGTTGCAAATTTTCGTGCATCCGGTACCAATACAAGCCTAGGTTGCAAATGGATAATTTGGATAATAGATAATCTTTCCTCACTCGTGTTTGCTGGTCCCCGCCGGTCCTTACATCGATATCCGTTTGGTTCAAACTTCAACATTCAGTTATTTAGTAAACCTTTGCAATGTTACATTATGTGGTCTGCAGACAGTAACAAACTACCAACGATAATTGCCCCCCTTTCAACCGAGACAACTACAGTAGTATTACTTTGCTATGTAGCATACTGTAGTGTATACTGAAGTCTAAGTGACAACATTGCCAGAAGTATAGGATTAGGCCTAAGTTGAAACCTTACTGTACATAACAATGCATGTTAAGGTGCTTGGATCTATTTAAGTCTTTATTATATAAATTTCTCTAATTCATAAGTTACCTAATGATACCTAGCATATATATCGCGCTAAACACATTCGCATCAAGGCCTGGATAGGTCTATATTGCCTAATTCGATAAGAGATTATTAATAAAAATAATAATAACAATCATATGAATAATTGATTTTGGGAAATGATCACTCCATTAATATTATAATTATAGCAGATACACATAGATTATTACGTTTGGTATCTTTTATTTTCAGTTTTATCAGTATCAAAATCGTATGACGTAGTACCATCATGGTGGATAACAGTTTGATTTTCCTGTTACGGATGTCTTGTATGATGTTACTATACAGCAAGGTGACATGTCTGCCTGGTTCGTGTTCCATGGAAGGTCTGCGTGTCAACTGTAAGAATGCTGGACTCAAAGCTGTTCCAGATCTCCCACCAAATGCTACTGAAGTGGACCTATCATACAACAGTATCACTCAGATCAGCCATGAGCAGTTTAGTAATCTTCCAAACCTCAGACAACTGTCCTTAAGCTTCAACCAAATAACATCAATAGAGGATAACGCATTTTCGTCACTGGGTAAGCTTGTGAGCTTAGAATTGTCAAATAATTCACTTAATGCAATTAGCAGTGCTACATTTCAAGGACTGGATGATTCTTTGCAAATGTTAAGCTTGATGAGTAACCCTCAGTTGACCGTAGAAAACGGTACATTTCAAACCCTCACCAGTATATCTACGCTACTTCTTCAGGATTTCGTCGGTGCCGATGTGTATAACTTTTCGCAAATGACCAATTTGGAATTTCTTACGGCGCCAGATTGTCAAATCCAAAGCTTGAATCCATTGAATTTTCTCGGACTGGAGTCCTTGACAAGTCTGGACTTGGCCGGAAATGTCTTTCACCAATTTCCATCTGCAGTTATTGAACAGCTGCCAGCTCTAGAGAGTTTGAACATGGCACAAAACAGTATCAGCGGGACCGAAGGACCGTTGGTCAGTTCTAACTCTACGATAAGCACACTTAACCTTGACTCCAACAAGCTTGATTCTCTTCATGCAGATACACTTCAGGGAATGACAAACCTCGGTCTTTTGACTCTGACAGACAACAATCTATTTACACTTCCGGAAGGTCTCTTTGATCAGCTGATTGCCAGTTCAGTAGATGTAGAGTTGGCGGGTAACCCCGTCGTATGTGATTGTAGACTTCGCTGGATGACGGCCTGGTTGGAGGCTGCGAATCATCACATCGACGAGGTTGCATGCGCCTTCCCGATGTACCTCTACCAGGAACAGGTGGAGGGTCTTACTCCAGACAAGTTTGTCTGTCTTCCCGAGTCCCCCTCGGGGTCTGTCCAGTATAATGTTATTGTCGGCAGTAATGTAACAATATCAAATCCATTCTCTCACCTAGAATATACAAACTACACCTGGTACTCCACATGCAGTCCAGAACAAGTAGAGATCGAAACCGGAGATACGTATTCATTCGGAACGAATTCCTCCCTGGTCATTACCAACGTCCAGCCATCGTTATGCCCGTATTATGACATGGTGGCAGCAAACATTGCGGGTACGGTCGATGCGACTGTGATCTTACAACTTTCAGGAGTGACTCACGGACCGAGTGTATTGGTCATCGCTCTTAGTGTGGCAGTGGGCGTGGTTGGCTTGATTGCTATAGCAGCCTTGGTGTGCCATTTCAGTCGTGTTCGGAAGTTTAGTAGAGCCATGAACATGTTGCGTTATAATAACTTTTCAGATGATGCCTAAACTTGACCTTGGAAACCATGTAGGAATCATTCTACTGAAGCAATACTTCTAACTATGAAAGGAAGAGGGTGGGGAGGGGGGGGGAGGGTCGAGGCATACATAATTGGTATAAGTGACAGTTGCATTGTTGCAATCATATAACATGTCTTTGTGTGTTCCACCCTCATATCATCTTAAGTAAGGGCATCTTAGATAGATCTCATAGTTGGTATTCATCTCAATTTTGTACAGTTTAAGGGAGAAGAGTCTATAACAATACAGTTCATAAGCTGACTTCAAATATTTTGGTACTGTTGTGACTGAAGAAAAAACTTTTGAACATATGATTTTGATGTAAGATTTGTTGGGGTGGTAAGTACTATCATGGAAAAAGTGTCAGGAGAATAACCCCCCGCAAAAATTTAGAATATGGAATCATCAATTGATCGCCGATTAAATAATTATAATAGCAATGAATTAATGACTGATACTAAGGATTGTGAAATGTGTCTTGAATGGTAATTTGGTTTACATTTTGATATGAATATGCACAAATTAATTTTTTACTGAAATTATCATTTTCAGCTGAAATGTATGGATTTGGGTATGAGTGAAGTTCAAGCAAGGAAAGTAGACTCATTTTCACTTTTTTTTATTTTTATTTTTTATGTGTTTAGTGTATTTGAAATACCAAGTATAAAGAGGCTTTATGTGAGCTTTGTCTCATCAGAGGTTAACCCATACTTTAGACATATTTTGTGTGTAGAATTCCTGTACTTGAAATTATATTATATTGTAATATCCCTTATACAGAATAGGTTTCTATCGCAGAAGTAACGTAATCACAGAAGGTGTTGCCTGCTAAGTCATTACGTATCCACAGCAAGAGTACCTCACTTTTTTACTCCATTTTCCTTTTCATGACCTATGGTACTTTCTCTCAGAGCTGGACTGAGCAGGCTACAGCAGGGAGGTATAAACAAAGTTCCTTGACTTATGTTGAATCAGACAGTAACATATCTCATTTACATAATAATATTTATGTATTAGTAGTTTGAATAATCATAACCTTATTCATATATGTATAAAGAAAGCCTTAATCCTCTGTCAGTTGAGACAATTTTTCCTATGCTCATGAAACTCTGTATTACCCTCTCGTGTCATGCTTCAAAGCACTCATCTCTAACAGTGTGAACAATTCAAGACCATTATCGGATAGATACCAGATACATAGCATTCATACTGTCAGTGCAAGTGTTTTAAAGTGTGAAATGAACGTAACTGCATAGAGAAGATTGCCCCAACTGCATGCATGGATGTTATCCTTTGGTCGTTTCTGTATTCATTTCACGTGCAGTTTATACATCTTGTACGAGTGTACACAAGTCTATTCAACTATCACGGGTGGTACAATATCACTGTACTGTTGACATTTCTACGATCCTGTATTCAGATTATGCTATATATATATATATATATACATATATATATATATATGCAAAACATAAACAGTATATATGGAGATAAAAAAAATGTATTTATATGTGTGGTATATAAAATATACAAACAAGTGCAAATATAGTTCCATCTCTCCTATCTTGTCCTCGATTTATGCCCTCGATATTTGTGAAATTGATGTAGTGTCAAATATGTATCCCCTTAAATGTTACAAGTCGTACGGGAGAGGAGAGGGGGGAGGGGGGGTGTACATCACTATCCCATACTAAATCAACCTCATTGACTCCTGCACTAGCCCAAAAAAATCGCGCTTCCCATCCCAGTTCCTTCACCCACAAGAACACAAGACTTTCCAAGCCCAAATGAGAACAGCGAACGATTAATTTCAAGGTTTACAGTTTGTGAATGACAGTACCTGATATTGCTTTCTGCTATTGTAGTTTTCTTAGTGGTAGCTTTCCTGTAGGAAATTTTACTCATCCATTTATTGCCAGAAGTTTGCGATGGCATAAATTTGGTAATAAATTGTGACATAACAACAGCGGGCACGTTCGCCTTTACAAAGAGTTCAAAAGAAATATGCGTTGCTTTTTCATTTTTTTTTCTTTCGAAGAGACATAATGGTTCAAAATAACAATAATCATAACTTTAGGGTAACAAAAACAAATTTGAAAATTTTGGACAATTCAAGAATTAACCATACGATGAAAAAGGTATACGGAAAGCATAATGAGTAACTTATTCAGTATTGTTTGTTTATTGTGCGCTTAACTCGAACACGTCCCATTCAGCTATCCATCATTCTGTTCGAATTGAAAGTCAAAACTACGGAAGACAAATAAAGCCATGGCAAAAAAAATAAATAAATAAATAAAATACCGTTTCTGCAACTTTTGCTAGTCTTCTATGTTGTTTAACGCCATTTCTGTTTTGTCTCAAAAGTCGCAAAAGTGATCCATTAGAAAAGTAAGCTTTTCAATCTATTTAACTGAGTCACTAAACTCTAAAAAGTTAGTCTGTAGGTTCAATCTAATTGAGATTTAATTAAGCTCAAGATATTCTGAAACATTCGTATCAAAAATTCCTTCGAACAATTTCAACATTTCGTTGACAACCCTTCAGTGGTTGACGAACTTCGGAAATGTAAAGGGTTATATTTCAATCATGTCAATGAAGTGATTATTAAATGTTATCCAGCATTAAAAGTAACTATTGTGGGTATGTAATGTCAAACTATACTATTTTGCCTCATGTCGATCTTGCATGTTATATTTATCAAATTTCTATATCACAGACTTATTCGTTATGAATTACAGGATGAATCCACAGGAGTAGAGGTGGGGGGGGGGGGGGTGATGGTGGCCAAAAATTGATTCAGTCAGAGAGGGCATTACGTTTACCAACAGTGCTTTTCGTCATCTACTAACTATTAGCGAGGTATCGGTACAGGGAGATGGAAGGGGCGATGTTATTGTACAACTGGTTACTTCGTAGGAATTAGGAGTAGGCATCAGCTCATATACGTATACACTGAGTAATGTGCCACTTCCCAGCCCACCTCATCCTCTAAAAACAATACCAAACTGCTATGGAAGTTCAGTATACGTGCAACTCTGCTAAAATCGTTGTAACATTCAAATCCCCATAAACTTGTATGCCATTTGAGTCCGGCCATTACATTATGTCGTATGTGCAATATACGTTCAGTACCTAAATGACCGGTGATGTACGATGGTGTTCACACCGTACTAGTACGCCTCTCATTACAACGGTATCTCTTATCACCAGCGGCAACAACTTGCATGTGAGAATTAGGGTAACATTTTCCATATACACCAGCTTGCCAACCCAGCTTGCTTTATGTGTGTGTCCCTACTCTCAGACTCAGATCGACTTGGTGATAAACAACTTGCAAAGTGATTCGCGCGAAAGGTCCAGCAGCTGCAGATAACAAGTTACTGTTACACTCTCTTCATGAGAAGCTGGACAAGAAGCTCCTTGGAAAGGCAAATAAAGTTCCTGCAGTGAAAATATTTGAATTTTGATTACGATGCGGGTGCCCAAGTGATGTATGGGTACAAAGGTCGTTCGTGACGAACCGAACATGTGTGCTTCAAAATCTGATTAGAAAGTTTATGTCAACTAAAGGAAGGCTTTGTATTAGGGTAAAATTCTCATTATTGTCATTACTCGTGAAAACACAACTGCTACAACAAACTTGCATAATCGGAAGGCATATAGATATAGTAGGTCGATACGTGTATGTATGTAAACCCACCAGCCATTCGGACAAAGAACTCCTACCAGTGTTGGATTAATGTAGTAAGTATTCTGTTTTCTTCATCATTGCAGTCAGGTGTCAATCGAATAGTAATAAACAGCAAGCTGACAAAATGGAAATGCTAGATTTCTTAAATTACTTTATTGTGTCTGTATCTTTGTTTATTCTTTGTGGAAATCACTTCCTGCAGTTGTTTAATGAAATAATGTTGTCCATGTGTCGTTTTGTGTGTAGGATATGGTAGTTAAGCTTGGATGGACGAACTAGGCCTACGGTATGTAAATCAACATATGGCACGTCTTAACTGGATTTACCACTAAGCATTAAGATATAGTCCCTTACGTCATCCTTGGAAAAAGTGTCATTGAAATGTTAGCACACTGGTCTCGATGTAGCACACATGTAGTTCGCCGTGACGCAAGGATTTAAAATCCAAACGAGACCGCCATCATTGGCAATCAGTCAATCACTGTCATATATGCGCTGTTGATAAGGAAACCCCAATTAATTTAGGTTAAACGTAGCTGCATTGTCTTGTTTCATGATAACTAATAATAATAATAAAGGCCTATACATGCCATTTTCACTCAACCGTATCGTTGTTTGGTATCTCTATCGAAAAAAATAATAGAAATGTTAGTAGCTTACAAACATATGTTGCGAAAATATGATAAATAGGCTTATGCTAATGGTTTGATCAGGGTAAAAACGAACAGAAACTAGACAGCAGGGATTCTCAATAAGCCGACCAAATCCGGTCCACAAAAGTTTTCAATTCGGCCCGCCTCCGGCCAAAAAAAAACAAACAAAAAACGGCCCACAATCTTGCACTAATTGAGTATATGTAGGCTTTTAATATGTTTACGCATGATAACCCTTTATCGGTTTACCCTGAACATCGCTCGATCTAAGTAAAGGGATATTTTTCATTCTCTTTAGCTGACTATCTGCTCCACCCTCACCTTCTAACGGTTCTTACTTATTAGTTTAGAGACACTTGCTCTACGGAGATACAAACTCATTACTTCATCACGACATGCAGCCATGATAACAGTTGCTCAATCTAAACTGAACGCGTACTAAACTTGGGTCTTAGGCCTACTATATAAACCCTCTTTCCAAATCCTTCTGTTGATGTTTAGTTGTTGGTCAATAGATTTAATATGGGTAGGCCGGGGCTGAACTAGTATAGCCATGACGTCGTGAAGAAGCCGTACTGTTTTACGTTGAGGTTTACCGAGAGAGGTGGTGGTCAGGTATATCGTCCTTACCTACAGAGAAGAGTAACTCCTTTACCAGTAGCTGAAGGAGAAGAAATATGCTAATTAGAATGAACTAAACACAGTATGAGTCTTCTGTTACCATTTGTGACAATTCCAGTAAAGATGTACATAAATTGTAATGTTAAGCACTTCATTGTTGGTGTATAGAAATGTTAACCCGATTATAACTGCTTTTACCAGGTATAATGCATATACGCTTTATCGTTTGCTTTCCTCATAACATGGTCCTTGCTTATACGTTTTGTGTAGTGTTCTTGCTGTTGGGAGTAAGGGGGTGGGGGACGGGGATTCAGATGCCTGAGTGTGTCGCTTGTGAGTTCCCTATAGCACAGATATGCGTAGCACAACCATTCCAAAAAAAATGTTGCATGGGGATATCCTCTTCCCTTCCCCACCAAATCGACCCAAATGGCTCAAGTGTACCCTTGGAAGTGAAGATATATGACTGATGCAAGAAATCACTGTCGTAGTTCAATATTAAACATTAACTGACTGTTACAACTCAATGGATTAGATCTGCGAATTGATACTTTGATCTGTGATCTTTCCTTTTACAGACAAATTAACATTCAACGACTCCTGTGAAAAGCAAAGAATGGATCGAACAACAGCCAATTGTAGGCTAGGCTTGAAGTACCTGATACTGTTCATCACCATAGCAACCGTTGTGTCAGAAAAGACTTGTCCAAATCGTTGTACCTGTACCGACGATGACGTAGATTGTTCGGATTTAGAGTTGACGGAGATACCGACAGACCTTCCAACGACGGCTACGAGTATTGATCTATCGGGGAATGCGATCACCGCATTGAATGCGTCAGATTTCTCTGACCTATCAGGTTTGATGACGTTGGACCTTACAGACAACCTAATATTAGACATCGAAGACAATGCTTTTGGACTTTTAGGAAACCTTGAAGTCCTGAAATTGGCAAACAATTCTTTAAAAGTTATCAAAGCATTGACTCTAAGCGGGTTGAACAACCTTCAAATTCTTCAACTAAGCTTTAATCCTGATTTGGAAATAAGTGAGGGCGCTCTTCAAGTTGCTTCTACCCTAGTTACGTTAGAAATGAACGGCTGTGGTGTCGACGCAGGGCGATACGACTTTTCTGATATGAGATCGCTTCGCAGCCTCGAACTATCATATTGTGACTTGCATCAGATAGATCCTGAAAAATTCAAAAACCTCGAAAGCCTAGAATCATTAGATTTATCTGATAATAAATTTCAGGTTTTTCCTTCTGAAACGATAACCGAACTTCGTAAATTGACGGTACTCAACTGCAGAAATAACGACATCGATTTACACGAAGGCAAACTTCTGACAGAGCCCTCGATGCTCACTGTTTTGCATTTGGATAACAATGCTATCAATTCAATTCACGAAAAGACATTACACGATATGAGACAGCTACAAAACCTAACACTAACCAACAACGGCCTGCGTACTTTACCAGAAACCATGTTTACTGGAATTCCCGCCATTGGCAAGTTGTCTCTTTCCTTAGCAGGAAACCGTCTGGACTGTGATTGCGAATTACGGTGGATGTTGTCATGGATACATGAAAATGAGATTGATGACGTAAGATGCGTCGAACCTGAACAAAACAAGTTTCACGTATTGAAAATGCTAGAACCAGAGCAGCTAGCTTGTCCTCCTTACGAAATCGCGGGACAACATATCTACCGGGCTCTGGAAGGCGAAGATGTAACCATGGGATGCCCTATATTCATTGATGACTACACAACAGTGCACTGGAGTTCCGATTGCGGGGAACTTGTTCCAATCCCATCCACTTTTCCTTTCGAATATCCATATTCAATTAATGAAGATCACGCCCTCATTATTGATTCCGTCACCACGGACGCATGTGACACGTACGTCTGTCAAGCGCAGACTACAGCTGGTTCGCTGACTACGGAACTGACATTAGAGGTTCTGGAGGCGACAAACAATCTTAACGGAGTCGTTATTGCTCTTAGCGTTGGTATGACTATCTTCGCACTCTTAATCATCGTTGCTTTGGTGATGCTGGGATTACGTCATCGGCGGGATCGACCAGAGGATAGACCCACAACCGGACCCTACAGTAATCTAACCGAATCTCTGACAGAAATGGCCGAGGAATGACTAAATGTAGCCAGTTTCAATTGCCGTTTTTACTTTCTATTTTCTGCGACTGACTAACGTTGCGTCGCCGATTCCAAGTTGACAAAATTCTTTTAAAACCATCAGATAAGCTGTTGATACATGCATCGCAATCACTCCTTTGACAACATTTATTATAAAATAAATATTCCTGATGAAAAGGATTATTCCGATTTTTGAATGATGTTCACTTAGAATGCGTTAGACTAATTACTGCTGTAATTACAGTTAAGTTTCAAAATCTCGATATAGAGAAGTTTGCATGTTATCATTAAACATAAAAAGGTTACTGCTGTTCGAAATCAAACCATGTACATCTAGTTTTATTCTGCATTTGTACTAAGATTAAGCCTTGAACTATTAATCCCGAACACTTTTCTTATGTCTGGGTTTAGTTCAGGATAGTGTTTGTTTAGTATCAAAGGCTGAAGTACAGTATACTGTGTCTCAAAAAGGCTTCCGTACTGTGTCGAAGTTCACCAATGATATTCGTCAATATTTAATTTGTGTATAATTATGTGAGTGTGAACTGCATTGCCTTTCGTTTTTTCTCTCGATATAATTCAGGTGTTGGGGAAAGTGGGGGCGGTAGGGCGGAGGCCACGGCAGAGCCGTATATAGAGATATCTCTATATAGAGATATCTCTATATACGGCTCTGGGCCACGGCGAAAACAACGTTAGTGCCCCGGATGTACGTTTATCTTATCTTTATTGAACTTCATTGAACTGTATTGTTTCTGTTATTTTCTTGGAATTATTTACAAGTAAATTTTAATAAACTAATTAATGTTTGATTAATTGATGAACTAATCTTGCCAGTGAGTTGACCTCAACCTGGTCGTCGAGTAAGGAGGGGTGGGGGGGGGGGCGACCTGCTCTCTCCACAGTTTGTTTAGTAGGGAACACAAAAACACCCACTTTAGGTGGCTTGGAGCTTTCCATGAAGATGGAGGGTATTTTAACAGCTCCCACCCCCCCCCCCAACAACAACAACACCGCTCTTCTAGTCGCTTATATATGATTAATATGATAAAGAGCGTCCAACAGAATTGATCGCGAATAAAATATGAAAATTGTGCATGTAACGAGCAGTAACGTCCTCCTTGTAAGTATTGTACAATGCTAAATCCCAATCACAACGTACACAGCGACCAATCGCGACAAGTATTGTACGTGCTGTGTGTACACTAGTCTGCATGTACACTGTGCTATATGGTACATACAAACATACACGGGAAATACACTGTACGATAGCAGTACATTGCATATACCGTATCACGTGAGTAAAAGTGTACCAGCGAAACCTATGAAACTGGCCCGCCCTCTAAAAATTCCTAGCTGAGAGAATGCCTTTAAAAGTAATTAATAACCTGCACGGCTCACACGAATAATGAAAAGCACACAAACTGATCTAAACATCTTGTCTATACAAGCAATATCGTGACATGTCTTTGAAAGCCGCCTGGCGGGTGCTCACCGCAGTTTACCCATCGATTCATGCTCAGATCCACTCTCGACGATGACACGTAGTTAAGCTCAACGTGAACTTACAATCCCCTTCCCTTCCCATCACCTCACCCCCCCTTAACCCACGTTGAGAAGCAATTCGACTCACATAGTTCATGAGGCAAATGATAGTTGAGTTCTACACTAAAGTCTTATCATATATTGTCCTATGGCAGCACATTGTCTATTTTAAACAAGACTAAGTACACATAGATAAAGATAACATAATAGTTTGTAATCTTGTATAGGCTCTATACATAGACATCTTCAATATCCTATTAAAGTCAAGTTTTCTGTTTTCAGTGTTCACTCGAGGTCGGACTAATATTATAACTCCATTAATTTTGCATCAAACGCGCCACCGTCTGTGAGATATGTCAAACTGTCTATTTTAAAGGCGTCTCTTCTCTCGCTTGGATTTGATTACATGGTATTCTATTCTCTACTGTATGTGTGTCTTGGAGCTTTCATTTTAATTACGAATTTACAAAGATGGTGCTGAAAAATAGCAATTCCCACATACATACATACATACACACACACATACATACACACACGCATACACATATACATATATAAAGCATTGAAGAAACGTCTTTCTTTCCTTGCGAGACACTTTCAATTCATAAAAGAGATGTTATCATAAATTCATAAAATGAAATTTCAAATTATTTAACAGCTACAGCAAGAACCAGCCGAGCAGGGCATTTGCAATCCCTGAAGACACGAACGGGCGACATTGTTCTATACTTAAATATGCAAGAAGTGCACTTAAGTACCAGCAATTCCCAGCGGTTCCGCTATAGCTTTTATATGTGACGTGGCGAATATATATATATATATATATATATATATATATATATATATATATATATATATATATATATATATATATATATATATATATATATATATATATATATATATATATATATATATATATATATATATATAATAGTATTACTCTACTCCTGTATTGCATGAGCACTCTCTTCTGATGTTTCCTCAACATCTTTGCATTAATAATACATGAAGTTTAATTTACTCTGTTCTTCTGTCATATAATTATTTATAATAATGTCGCCTCGTCTATATATTCATGTACTGAATCACAATAGAATCCTACATTATACACGCGTACTGAAATGTGGTTACCATGGCATGACAATCCATTTGGCCTATGTAATGTACTATATATATTCTCCGTATGAATTGGCAAATATGCAGCAAACGTTTAAAGCAAGATATGCCAGGCTTCATTCAATAACTCAAAATGGCACATAATTTACGTTATAATTGTCAGCATTTGTTGTGTAAGTTTAGTAAACAACATCCAATATGTATACGTCACTTCTGCTCTTATTTTGGATCATATATTTGAAGAAGAAAAGAAAACCCCAAAAAGAACCCCCCCCCCCCAAAAAAAAAAAAAAAAATACGAGAGAGTATACTCAGGCTTCTTTCTTTCCGCCAACCTTACTAGATTGTAGAAAATAATGTTAGATACATTCGTTTGCTTATAATACCGATATCTTTCCGCCTCTAATGATCAATATTCTGTGTCTAAAAGAGTTGTGTCTTTTAATAGCTGTTATTATGATAATCCTTAATATTTATGATACTAGACAAAGATTGACCAGCCTTGTTTTCCGCCCATTTTTATTGAGATATAAATATGACAGAGTGGTCATACCTCTTAACGTGCTTCGTGGGATTTGAAAAAAAAAATCCTCAATGTTGCTTTAAAATTAGTAAAAGATGGTTCAGTATATATATGCAATGAATATATGCACATCTTACGGAAGCGTTTAAACACCATCAATTCCTCAATTTATTTTTAGATTTTTAGAGTATTGTTTATGTTTTTCGTATTTTTCTTTGTCATCGAAATACAGCAAAATGTTGTTCAATTTGTAACATATAGTTTCTCCAATTCTTCCTACAAACTGTTCTGTGAGGAATTAAGTTACCATACTTTGTGTACTGGCCTAATCGTAACATGGAGACCAGCCCATCGTAACCACACAATCATTGACGAAGTATTGTTTTTAATCAAATTCTACTATACCGTAGATTAATGCACTGGTTTCCGTCTTCGCCTGCATCTTCATCAATCAAGTCTGCCCAGTGTGACAGTTCTACTGAATTCCCAGTAATCATTGGTAATAGTAATCAACACTTGAACACCAGCAATGTAGGACATTCTTCCCCGTATCTGATAAATTCTTGAATATTACTAAGCAAGTTCCGTCGGCGAGCTGTAGAAGAGAGTTGAGAATGCTGCTATTCAGACAGACATGTATATGTATATAAATATATATCATGTCTTAATATAATGGCGTAATATCGGGTCAAACAGCTGTCTCGGAACAGTCGTTAAGATTCCAGTCTTTTAATTCGATTCCTTTGTTCGGATTTTACCTTATTCATCGACAACATTCGTGAAACCGAGAGAGGGAGAGAGAGACAAGATTCTAACAAGATTATCAGCTGAATATTAAGATGACGAATCCATCTGATCATTTGCATACATGATGTGTAAGAGTAAGTAGAATTGTTTCAGTCATTTTAAATGATGCATTAAACGCAGGTGTTCTCAAGGTTTTGTCGTATGTATATGCATTTATGTTGCGTACACAACAACGGATTGGAATTTAATATGTCTTTTGTGTAATGGTCGTCTAATTCGATTTACTATGTGTCACAAGCTAAGCTGATATCATAGGTCCAATTACACAAAATATAGGCTTGGTATACAATAGTGATTACGTGAAAGTACATATCGTTACAACTGTCAGGAAATAATTTATCTCATCTTGAAGAATATAAAGATAAATAGTTTATGATTTTATGTAGCGTATATTTACAACTCGTCATCACAAGAACATATCATCTCCTTTGTCTATAATATTTACCTCTGTTATATGAAATGTGTGTAGAATAATATATCTCTCGCTCGTTAAGTTGTATATGTGGTTCAGGCTTTTTACGTTTAATCGTATAACTATTTTGGTAATGATGAAACTATCACGGAATATTGACATTATGGAAACAGAAGCTGTTCTAAGTCATTTAATCAGTTATATTATAAGTGCCATTGGTTGGTGGAAAGAGGATTAAAGGGAGTGGGTTGAAGGGGTGATCGTTAAAATGAAGGGCAGTAGAATAAGGAGAAATTATCATTCAGCCTGGGTCTAGGAAAAAGCATATTACGTTTTCATACAACGTACACGCATATGTAGGGGATTAATCATCTTTGTGAAGAGGCATGCGTGGATTTTAATTAAAATGTTCCTAATTTGTTAGCCACTGAACAATGATTCGATCAAAACCAACCAAAAACCAACACTAAACCATAAAACAGAGAGGAGAGAACAGGAACGGAAAGACAGAAAAAAGAAAGAAACACGAAACAGAAAATCGAAGAGACGGAAACCCCACACAGACAATAGTTCAACGGCAGTAAGAGAACCACAGACAATATAAAAAAACAAGATAGGAAATCAACCAAGCATAACGAACTGAAGGTCAATTAGTCGATACTTTGTTCTGTTTATCCATTAGCCAAAACAATCATGAGGGTTGTATATTCACTAATCATGCATGGAGGTATTTCCGCGGGTCTGTTTCATATCAATCAAATGTAATGAGCGTAATAAATCGTTATCGATATCCCTATAATAGTGATGGATTCTAGTTTGACAAAATGAAGGTGAATTAAGAATCGTAAAAGCCCACAATAGTGAATGGTGCTATGCTATATAGGCATTTAGGCTATACCATTAATAATGCCTGAGCGAGTGACGTGCGCAAAGGGAGGGGGATTTGTCCTTAGTCGGTGGAAAATGGTTCAGTCGTGGTAGTTTTGCCCAAGTTCTGCCGGGGAAGAATAGGACTACTACTACTGGTGTACCCCCCCCCCCCCCGCTATATTGATCAATATCACACAAAGTAGTTTTAGCAACACCTTGCGTTAAGGGCTATAGACCTAACTCGTTGCCTAAATATGCTCAAAACGCACCATAATATTTGACGTTTAAATTATGACCTTATTTGGTCGTGGAAATTTAATTTATTATTATTTATTAGCAAAACCTTCCGTGAAGGGCTACTTATAAAGACAAAAATTATGGTCCAAATATGCCTCAAAGTGCATTCAATAACATCTAAATTTTTACTTGGGGAGGGGAAGGGGAATACCCCTAGTGACCCTTATACATGGGCAGCACCCCCCCCCCTTTAAAAATATTTCACAATTGGCCCTCTCATAAAGATTCATGTTACTACCTAAACAGACCCCCCCCCCCCCTAGATAGGCGTTAGCAGCAATGACCCAGGTGCAGCCCCCTCCTATATTAAATCCTTCATTCGTCTCTTGCGCTTCCACAAAAATTAGACCCCTATACTTTAATCAGTTGGGGGAAATTCTGAATTTGGCCCACCACCATTGGAATTCTGTGCATACCACCGGCCCAAACTACCTGTCTTGTTGTGACCGATGACCGTATAAGTAAGTATAGGCTAATCTATAGATATATAGTCAAAGTGTGGTAGGTAATAACATCCAGTATATTGACATAAGCCTATTTCCGGTTAACGTTTGACTTTTTTCTTTCTTTTTTTAATAGAAACAAGCATAATCATTTTAGTGAAGTATTGTTAAATATTTACAAATGATTGTATACTTCAGTTGTACATGCCCGGCTTCAACATCTAAACACCCTCAGAATAAACTGATAGAGACCTATACCTTCAGTTTCAGTTCGACGTTATGCATTTCCTCATATGAATTACAATGACCCGATGCTGAAAATATAGAGAATATGAAAATAATATGTTAGAAAATAACAATACTAAACTGAGTAGTTAAACTATTAACAAAGAAGTAAAACCCCGCTGTCTAGTACACAAAGCATGTATATGGTGAAAATAAAAATTTGAAATATTTTATGATTGCTTTGGCAAAATTTGAATGTAGGCATATATACGATGCGTAGTTACTAACACGAATTCAAGTATAGGCTATATGAAGAAGGTATAGCCTACGCCCATTAAAAGCCACATTAACCTACACACTAAATCAAAAAAGTAATGTGGTCTCTTAGTCTAGATAGAAGTTCTCACTAGCTAAACGCTACCCATCACCGGATAGCTGACAAGTTGGCCTTTCATGGCATCATCAAGTTTCCGTATCATGACCGCAGAATGTTTGCTATCAGAGCCTGAAGTTTTCGTCACTTGTAAGCAAACATCTTCACTTAGTAGCAAACAATTTTCCTTCGCTGCTCCTGGGAGGCGTAAAGGAGTCTAAAATTGCCTCAATTGACCCAATTTTTGCACCACAGTACTTCCATTAATGCTCTTCAACATGCAAGTCACAGAAAAAATACAGATCCTGATTGATAACAGGTCAAAGAAGATGTTCTCCTGCTGGTACTTTTCCTAAAGGAGAACAATCGGGCATGGAACGCGAAAAGGACCACAACATATGATGATGTAAATGATGATCTAATTTTATACGTTCATGTACTGAAAACTTACGACCATGTACTAAACATATACGATGATGTACTAAAAAACTAAGATGTACATCAAAACATGCGATGATGTACTCAAAACGTAAGATGTACATCAAAACATACGTTTAGAACATGATCGTATACTTTTAGTATATGATCGTATATGTTTGGTACATGATCGTAAATTTTTAGTACATGATCGTGTATTTCTAGTACATGATCGTAAGTTTTCAGTACATGATCGTATAAAATTAGATCATCATTAACATCATATGTTGTGGTCCTTTTCGCGTTCCATAATCGGGCGGATGGATATGAACTCTAATAGGAATTACGCCACCAGTAGGTCTCAGGTGATACAGAGGGTTGATCATGCCGTTCCCTGGTTCATATTTTATGTAGGCTACCTATATGGCACGTGTGGTCAGGGAATTAAGTCATCCAATTCAAATATCAGTTCCATTAAGGGCTGTGTTCAGAGTTGTTGCTATATATGACACGTGGGCGGCCTCTTATGTTTCATTGACATAATATAGAAATGATGAAGTTATACGAACAAAAAACTGTGTCAAAAGTTTAGAGGATATTCTGGTGGTTGATTTCATTGGTAAAGCTAATTGCAAGAAGTTTCTTCTCATCTTGGGGGAGGGGGAGGGAGGGGGAGGGCTGGGGAGGGGGAAATCCCTAGCTAAAATATCTTAAAAGCCTCAAATTGAATTGACCGTTTCACTTCCAGTTTTATATCATTAATTTAAACGTGACATTTATTGAAGTCAAGTAGACATCTGTCCTTCATATTTCACAACTAAGTTCCACGTACACTTAGGGATTTAAAGGGATTCAAAGGGAAATAAAGGGTTTTAATAAACCACATTTAGAAAGAGTAAATAATACATCACTTAGTAGGCTGTGCTAAGCCTGACG
Organism: Apostichopus japonicus; assembly: GCF_037975245.1. Lineage (NCBI taxonomy): Eukaryota > Metazoa > Echinodermata > Holothuroidea > Aspidochirotida > Stichopodidae > Apostichopus > Apostichopus japonicus. Next base: position 19,171,777 of record NC_092581.1, read on the forward strand.
ATAACATTCCTTCTATACTATTGAAATCCAAAACGTGATCGCAAAGTAAAGCAATGCGATCCTCTTGAACATTGAACTAAACTCTGTTACAGGTTATCATGCTAACAAATATAATAAAATTACTAAACATTTTCAAATATGCTTTCTTGATGATACAATAAAATGAGTCCCAGTAATACTTTGTAGGGGATTGTAGTAAAGTGCTTGTTAAAACGTTGAACATTATAAACCATTATTATTTAATATATTTTGGGGGAGTAGATGGAATGGTAGAAGTGAAGAGGAGGCTGTTGAATTTATCTTTTCCGACAGATTTCTGAAATTTCACAGAAGTCTGTAACAATGTAATATATTTTGACATTCATCAAATGATAATCCTATACGATGCATTGAATGCACGTCATACTTTGTTTATGATATATGCAATTTCCTTATCAGAATTATATGGAAATCTGAATTTTTTCTATTGAATTTTGCTTTAAGTCATTTTGAAGTATGTACACGAACGTTACAAAACCAGCTCTCTATATAGAAAGGGTATATAAACGCGACAAACTAAAATATCAATTTCTGATTACATTTCAAGTCATTATTCATAATCGTTATAGGTAAATGTTTTAAGAAATATATTTCACATTTTTAAACAGCTTTAACTGAACATTCCCCTTTCACAGAAATAATTGTGCGACAGACGATAAGGCTGTGACAGAATTGCATGATGGGATCGAGAAAAGTCGAAGTGCTGCAGCAGGAAGTAACTACCAAGGGACGCGAGAAGATAAAGTGGGTGAAAAAATATGCAACTTTAAACCGGGACAACAAGGCGCTCATTTTGAGTGATAAAAAGGTAAAGTATAACTAAAGTAACGGCCAATGCTACGGTATAACACCTAAGCAAAATCAAAGGATTGTGAAGAAGAAATGTTTGTAAATATGTCAATAAATTAATCTGAACAACCAAAATAGTTTTCCAGTGTGATTTGGTAGATAATGGCATTATGATAAATTCAGGGGCGGATTGGCCTACCGGTTTTTCAGAGCCCAAGGATGAGATGCCAAGGCGGCGATTTTCTCTTGATCGAGATAGACGTTATAGTTTCATCTTAGGCGCCAATTGCCGCCACTGAGTCGGTACACGTCCGCCACCTGGTTAAGTTGACCTTTGACATGAGATTTCGGGATTACCAAAGGGTCAACAGGTTATCATATCCACTTTGTTCGACAGCTTCCTTGGTATTTATAAACCACTACAATTAACTCTTTAAACGGTTGCTTCTAATTGTTTAAATTTCACACGAGTTTCCAGAAAGGGCGTTATTTACACGGAACCTTTGTGACCCCTTCAGCCCCCCTTACCCCATCCCCGAGTACATTTGACAAAGTGATATGATTCTGAGGTTTGCAGAGCTGAGCCGCTGAAAGCAGCAGTAAAGTCAGATCAAACATTTCTGTTTAAGAAAAGTTACCGGTAAAAGTGTTTTATTTACTATAATAATCAGTTGATGCACACTATTACTGTAAGAAATCGGACAAATGGGTAAAACAACTTATTAATTCCCCAGGCAATGGAAAACCCTTCAATTTGTTAAGTAATAATCTATAATTCTTAGTTAATATATTCCATACATATAGGCCTAAATAATTGCACGGTCAGAATCACCACGTGCCGAAGATTTTAGCGCATGCGCATGTATTATTGACTCGTTGTCTATATCCATCTATTAAGTCAAGCTACAGATGTCCAAGGAATGCTAAATTAATATCATATGCACCCATGTAACCATTTCTTGGACTTTCTAGCATGTAGGCTACGAGTTTGGATTTAGATATTAGGCCTACATATAAAAACAATGAACACACAATCTTAAAATAAACTGTGCATCAAACTTCCTTCCTTTCACTAAGAAATCCATTCTCAAAGCGATAGAATGACAAACATTTACCGGAAGTGTAGTTGTAGGTCATGACCTTAGGATCTTCCCACCGTCTAGTAATTTCCCTTTCACAGCCCTTGACTGAAATTAGCACAAAATAAAACTTAACGTGGGAAGCCAATAACAGCCACTTAGAAATTACCATAGCAACCATTATTCATTATAGGCCTATGTCTTTTTTATATAGCATGTCCTGTACAACAATATGCGTCATGTGTTAGTAATGGTCATACCACATTCGGTGCGTGTTGCATGCCTATATCTGGTTTAACTACAATTTCTAGCTTATTCGTACTCAACGATGATGATAAAAGATGAAAGATACTTAACGAAGCATGGACATCCAATAGTTTTTTTAATGCAGAGTTTGACGGAAATAAATTTCGATCATGTTGCCCGAACAGCATTATGACGTCATAAGTACCTGATGTTATTACAAACAAGGAAATAAGGGCGTCAACTTGAATCTTCTTCTGTTTAACAGAGACACATCCTCTGTGCTATGCCAGTATAAACTATGGGAGTACACATTTAAACTTTTCTATCCTCGGTCCCAAACATGCTCCCCTCCATCCCTCCGCAACCAAACGTTTACATATTTGTGACAATTTAAATTCCACCCCCCCCCCCAGACCACCCTGTTAAAATTTATTTTATATGCCAACCGTTCATACGTAATAGCTGTTACCGATAATTTCTCTACCTTCTGGTCCATTTCTACCAGAATACAGTATCATCTCCTAGAGTGATAACTCAGATGTACTTACAAGCCGCCTCCATGTTCTACACGACTGTGAATATTAAATTGTCATATACGCCAAAGAATTCCATCTTACTTCCCTTTTTGCGGTACAGACTAACAATGAAGAGACCCATGCTTCCTCCTTTCTCCTATTATTTCTAATCCAGTATGTTTATTGGATATACATACTTACCCCACTAACTGAACGATATCATATCCTATAACAAGCAGCCCATTATCGCTCTTTTGCCCCGCAGTTGCAGGATGACGTCACACCATCTGACGTGAAAGCTGCAGCCGCAATACGCAAGATAGCACTGAGCACAGACGTATTATGCATACCGTTAGAGTCGGAGGAACACAAGAAGACTAAACGGCGATTCTTAATAAGAATTATGTCGGACAAAGAAAGCCAACCCGAGCCAGAATTAGAGGTATGTTGAATTGGATTCTTTTTTGTACAATTGTATGACTTATACAACAATATGTCGAAGTATTTTGTCGAACAAAGACGAAAATGCCAGTAGGTCTTACAGCATATAAAGACGACTGAAGTACAATTGCGAATTCAGAAGTCATGTTACAAAGAGTAGGAGGCTATATGGATGTGTATATGATAGTGTAAAGTGATTACTTTGACGTATCAAGTAAACATGAATTTAAAATTCTCCTTCATCTCACCAGGAGCTGATCTCATCTTCTTAAACTGTTAAGGCTTCGATTATTTCCCCCATCATAGTAAGACTTGTGTTTAGTGTATATACAACATGTATTGTGCAGCGTGTACAATATAAATGGTTGAAGTATAGGGTTAAATATTAATAGATTATTGTGAAGGGAAGTATGCTATATGATTTTAATAGTGATACAATATCACTAGGCTATAAACTATCTCACATGACTACGGTATCGAAGTCCATCGCTACAATGGATTTTATATGCTTTTCTTTCAGTAGCTTTATAGGAAGCAGTTTAAATATTTCAATAGTCTGGATATACCATCAAAACAATGAGATATGAATGTCATATAGGGATATACGTGTAATTAGTACAAAGGTTAAGCCAACAATGATTTATACTGAACAACACACGGACTCGCTTTATCATATATTCCTTATTCAGTTTTGTGTATATATATATACGTAACTATAGGCTATACTTGGCGCCCATTTGTTGTTCACACTTTCTTTACTATATATTTGTATATCTTACATGGGCAAACTAATGCGAAAGCAAAACATTCAATTACATTGGTCAAGGGGAAGCTTCAGGAATAAGGGGACACTTTTTGGGGGGAGGGGGGGTTGTACAAACTAAGCTGGTTACTGAGCCCCCCCCCTCACCGCCCTCCCCTTCTCTCCATCTGCGGCGAAGAAACAAACTGAACATTTTAAACCCAAAATGCACTTAGACTAAAACATTGAAGCTATGAACACTTTTTGAGGATATAAAGTGTATTCAACTCCAGTTATGTTATATGTACATTATAAGAATCGCTTATACGTGCTGCGTTGTTCTTATCGATATAAAAACCCTAATATAAATAAACATACAGTTAATTGAGACCTTCGACCATGTTGTCTAGTGTGCAATCGTGCACTGTTCCAAGTATACAAAAGCGAAAGAAAGCCTAGTCTTTCACGAAAGATGAGGTGAAATGGTTTCAGAACCCCTGATGAATCCCTTGCAAATTATTTAAAGGGATGCTGGTTTGCAAACCGATGGCGTTCAAACAAAAACTTTTGAGTGAGAGTATTCCGGGAGAAATTCCTTTTAGCCATCCAGGGCAGCATTGGGTACGGGAGGAAGGTTGAGATGGGAGAGAGAGTGGGAGAGGGGGGAGGGGGTGAGGAATAGGTGTACCTATTAATGACTATTAACTTATGACTGAAATAGCTAGCCCCACCCCCTCCCTACCCCACCATAGTTCATCACTTTTCAAGTTCAGCCTATATAAGCTTCCATATTAAATGGTGTACAATATTTAACGTAAGATTCTATTGGTCACATATTATATTTAGCGTTATAGAAACACCGTTCGAAGGTACGAAAGTACAAGTTCGAAAAAATGCACATACCTGGACAATGTCTATATGGCGCAATAATGTAATCTCTTACATCACGGATAAAGAGAAATATACTTTCGAAAACCAAACAAATCGATGAAGCTATTTTGGTCGATGTAAGTTGACGAGAACAATTGGTCTAAAGAGAGCGTGATGATTAAAGATAAACGACGGGTGAATAACATTTGAACACTTTCATATTATATGTATACAATTACATTGGCGCGTACTAAATACGGGCACACCGTAATAATTACGAGTCGTTTCATAATGGTATAATTTAACTTTAACTAGAAACTTCGTGAAATTAGTTTGATAAGTTAATGGCGTGTAACTATGGAGAGGACATGATATTTCATAAATTAAAGGTCAAAGGTCACAAATATTCTAAAAGGTCAAATAATGGTCACTGATGCTCAGATTTCAACAAGCAGTCAACCTCGGCGACGCATTATGCCTCACGCACTGAGATATTTAGTTCTCTGATCTGAATACTCGTCAATTTCCGGGAGTGTTCGGGACACTCCGAACGTGGCAGGATTGGAAAGTACACTTGAAAAGTGTTAGCAATCTTTAGCTTGCTAAGATTTGGGGGCAACAGTAATCACCTTAAATTCGCCTAATAACGACTGTTCAGTCCTCAGTCTATATTGTTGGGTTGTATACACATGTATTAAGTATGTATACTTAATATTAGTTCTATAATTATGCAATAGCATACTATACGACAGACTCCTGCAGTTGAAACAAATCTTCATAAACTGTAATTTCGTGCCATGCTTTAAAGCACTCATACTGTCAGTATCAGCAATACAAATATCCGTCTTCTATCAGATATACATTAGAAACTGTTCATACTGAGAGTAAGAGTGCTTTGAAGCATGACATGAGAGGACAGTATAGAGTGGTATTAGCATTAGGAAAACATGTACCAATTGGTTGTACGCTAAAATACGATACACGTGAACATACCTCCACTGTGGTATATACAGGAAGTCTCTGATTGTGGTACAACAGTATATGACTTCTAAACATTCTTCAAAAATTCGTTGTGGCATATTTCAGCTTAAATTAGTGTGAGAACGTCGGTGCCTATTCCTCCCTACCAGTATAGTCCTACTATAAATTCATCTTGAAAAACACTTATGTATAGCTATAAGCCTATAACAGGAAGAATGAACACTGAAATCAAGCAAATATTTATCCAATAGTCATTGTCCAAATCAGAAAAGTGCGGGTTGGCTGCCTTTTAATGTGAACTGCTTTTACAAAGTTCTCAACGACTATGGTACGCCGTATCGGACAAACCTTGCCTATAAACGACAGGCACACATAGCAACGTTCTGTTCAATCAATGCTTGGTTGTAAATGCACCCCCCCCCCCCCCCCCCATCGTCGCTTGATAGGACTAATATGAAACACGTTTACATTGTGGTGATATAGGCCGATGTAGGTAAAACATTCAATTGGTTAGCCATGCAGTTTAAACAAAATATAAAATAACGCGGAGGTAACATTTATGACTCAGAAACAAAGAGGAACTTGTCACGCAATCAAGTGAAAGTTTCATTTCCGCCTAATTCCTATACATGCCGCTTCGATATAATGTTCAGTTAAAGTTTTGTACAAGAGGTTCAGTTTGTACATTTTACACAGACGCTCATTGACACAAAACCATGATTTGATGTAACTTTACTCTACCGTACGTGTTAATAGATTATAACAACACAAATGAACACGTGTGCATTCATATTCTAATACATTCATTTAGAAAGTACAAACTAAGTTAATTTCATTTTTGTTAAAGGAACAGTACAATTTTGAAGTAATTAAGTCCATTCCCTTCCAAAATATAAATAAATAAATAACAATAACAAATACAGTACCAGATCTTACATGTTACCTATAGAGCTAGGTTACCACACCTATCATATAACACACAAAACACAAACAAAGTCAAATCAAACCAAAGCAAAGAGGAATATAAACTCATAATCTTTGATGAGAAGAAGTAGAAAAAAAACCCAATTACTTGATAAATCATATAGGGCATATCAGCCTCCCTTAGAACTCGTACAACTTGTGATACGAGGATTTCAACCCTTAGTGTATGTAATCCTATAATACAGTAGGCTATTATATATCAGTGTTTGAACTATGTAAATATTTCCAAGAACACGTCTACATTTATATACCGTGTGCTGTCTGTGGCAACTCTATACCGGGAATGTCAACACATTGACAAATGACTCATCCCCTGAGGCGTTCCTTAATTAAATTTCTGAGTTGGCCTGGGCCTACCCTTTGAAACAGACCTAACCTTACAGCCTACACTGACTCACTATAACCATAACAACTCCCTGCTATAACACTGAATTAATAAAATGCGAGGGTCTTGTTCGCGCATACCATGCACGCTCTACGGAGATTGCCTGCCAGCATGAATACAGCATATACATGCAGACATGCCATTAAAACCAAAATTTTGATTACTTTCATAAAACGCATGCATGGCAGTTCGTTCACAGTCAGACGGCAATTGATTTATACTGTGAAGGCATACATGGTATCTAGGGAAGATGAACGTAATGTATAAGGAACGCCGTAAAGGACATTATGTTGTGGCAAAACGAGGTAGCATTGTACCGTAAGATTGACTGCATGTATGCTGAAGGACTGATGTTATGCGTGTCAGAGGGGTGATTTGAATTTCAAACGATCAAAACATAACGCAAGAAGTATTTGGGAAATGATTTCTGAAAATGATTCAGATTGATTTGAATCTGTTAGAACTCTTGTTTGTATTCTGAGTCTTACGTCAAAAGGGAACTTGAAATAAATGACCCCACCCCCAGAAAATAAAAAAGTTGATTCCGTTTCCGCTACGAGGTATGACGAGTTAGTAAAGGCCTGTAGTCGTTTATACCATTGATTGTCGTGGGCGGCACAACATTATTGATTGAATGTAACCCTTTATCAGTTTCTATTTGATAAAATGTCCATTTGATTTGATTTCCTGCGATATGCATTTTTTTACACAGTTTCCTATTTCTTTTCAAATAGTATTACACTTTTTCTCATGAATCGACATTTGCGAGAATGTGAAAACAAACAATGTACACCCCTTTTAGTTTATATAACTTTCCTGTGTTTATCAAACAAGAGAAACGAAAGTATACAGTCTATGCACTTCCTCTTTAGTAATTCATAGGGCTAACTCTTTAAACCTGTTTTTTGGTCTTATTGTGGTTAAGGTTTCAATACATATTAGAGGAAGAAAAAAATTAGTCATTCGCATACACTTTCTTTTTCTCTAATATAAACAATCGTAACTTCCATCTTTGAAAGAAACTAGTAAACAAAATAACGATATCAGTTGTATCCGCGTTTAAGTCGTTAGGATAGTATCATGCCGGTTACTTATAATTCTGGAGCATAGCTATAATATATAACTTTTGTCTATGTGGAAGGTATTGGCTACCTCATACAGGCATACATTAGTGCGGGCTGCTTGGGTGATTAATTTCCCGTTATCATTCTTTATTGCCTATCCCCCCCCCCCCATAAAAAAAATGACGCCCTGAGTGACTGAATTACATATATGAAATATGCTTGTTAACAGAGTTAGGTTATCTCAGTACGGTAATTAATTAATTAATTAATTAATGACCCATGATTGATTGCTTGATCGATTGATCATTTAAGTAATTACCGTACTTCTCTTCACAGGTCACGCTTAGTGTCAAGTCAGAAGAAGACAAAGATGATTTGGTTAAAGAAATCAATGACATCATCAATGAACAGAAAGAGCCCGTTAATGACGAAACTATTACGTTAGAGGTTCGTAGGCGCTATCTGAAATATTGTTTGCCGTAAAAAAAAAAGTGGTGCTGGTATTCAACCAAACCACTCTTTAGGAAAGTACTTGAATAATAACTGCTTTTGTCTCGTTATTGATGTAAAATTACTTCTTCTCTACTAGTTTTACGGTACATATAGCTGGTTAATAACGAAAGTTAACGAAAAAACAACAAACAACAGGCTAGAATTCCACTCTTAAATCGCTGTTTGAGATTGTCCAGGTGTGACCAGTGAACTAATTAGAGTGTAATTCTAAAAATTTTACTTCACATAGATTGATGAAATATCTTCGATATTTAGAGCTATACTTCTCCTTGGCGGGACGCGTGATTTTTTTCCCCAGGACGAATAAGGGCATCGCCAATCAAATCCATGGATTCCAAACATGTGACGCTTTTTCAAAAAACATGTTCTGAATCTTTTTCCTAGTTTTGACCCCAGATTATGAACGACAATCCTTCATTTTCATAGAACTGGATCCCTAACCCACTTTCTAAACCCTAACTCTGATCTCAAACGAATTTGTAAATTCCTGAAAAACCTGAAACCCTTATCCGTCCTGGGAATAAAAATTAGGTTGGCGGGACCACTCTTTGTTAAGATTGAATTTTCGCTCCTCGAGAAATGGTTCTACCTGGCCACTATCCGAGATTTAATTCTCACGCTTTGGAAATAAGAGTGTATATAGGGCCACGTGGTTGTACAAAAGCATTGTGAGCATAGGCTGGTTGCTCATAATTGCCTCAATTGTCGTACATGCATGTCAGAACACTTAATGCAACATCGTTTTGTGGGGTTCAAGGGTACTTTCGTGACGAGAAAAACAGAACCACTTAATTGATATTTAATTAACAACCGAATGACGAATTAAACTTGAGATGTTCTTAATATAGGCTATGCGACAAAATTGTTGTTATATTTGTTTAAACTTTGCTATAGGATCTCGACGCAATCATAGTTGAAACAGATGCCTTAAATCACCTTAACAAGACAAGACCAAAGTTCCAGGGCAGGAGACGACCTCAAAAGAGACCCAGAAAAATGGTAAGATTAATGAAATGATAATACTTGATATAAAATACTATACATATGGCCTAGATAATAGTATTTAATTGAAGATCTCATCTGAACCACATAATCAGCGATGCTTATACTTAATTTTTCATGAGGGCCAGAGGAAACAAAGTTTGGACCGAAGAGTCAGATGGAATCAAAACCACATGCTTCCATGAATGACCTCTGTGCAGGATGGGCCTAATGCATTATGGGAGTCTCCTGCATGTCCAGATAACTGCAAGATTATGTACCGATTTTCGTTTCGCGAGCAGAGCAGGGAAGGCAAATAAGGGGGTGAGGGATAGGAGAGTGGAGGGGAGGGATTGGTACCATGAATCGTATTATTTATGTAGTTAGGAACAAACCAAGGACAACGTTTACACGTGCTAATTGCTTTAGACGGCTATACATGGGGATTTATGCATGTCATGAGGGGGGAGGGGGATCTTGCACTGGCACACCTTCTCCCCCTCCCCCACATCTGATGCATTCTCTCGCGGGGTTTAGAAATGGGTATACAAGCCCAGCACTGCATCTCATGGTATTGAAGTTTGACAATTTTTTTGGTTACATTTTTTTTACTCCTAGCTTGAAGATATTGATGAAAATGCAGAAAAGAAACAGAAAACAGACATTGACTTGGATTCACCGGTAAGTGACGTCATTGTCATGGGGTAGTTACGTTTCCTTCCTAACGTACAGGATGGTTAAACATGTAGATTATACGTACATCCTATATGAGATATGTGTAATAATGATTATGACGTTCATGATGATGATACGATGACGAAGCATATTACCTCAAAATGAAAGCTCGTTTTTACTCAACTGTTTCCGCATTACTATCCCAGTTTCAATGTAGTTCTGTCAATACACACATGGAGGCTGGGGCAACAGGTTTAAGTGCTTAACTTGTTTAAATTTGACTATTAAACTTAAATTATGGGGGATGTTTATATTTGTCACATTTTAGGTGAAGTCTGCATGTACTGATGGCACTGACGGGGCGTCATCTTCGGGACTCGGGTTGGACTCGGAAACCGATGTAATCAGTAAGGATCCGTCCAGTTCTTGTTCCCATGACAACCCTAACGAGAATGATAACAGCCAAGGGCGAAAATACAAACGTAAAAGTAAAAAACCCGGCTCAAACCAGAGTCCAGTTCATACCGAGGTAAGACGGCGACCGAAAATCGACCGGGGTACCTCCTTGTTAAAGAGGCTTAGCAATCGCCTCTCTCAGGTATTCGGGCACGGCCCGTCAGAGGAAGCTGACAAGATTGATGGGCCTGAGACAAGTCCAAGCTCGAGCATGCGCAGAAAGTCGGAAGATTCCCTCGATGTACACACGGTGGATATAGAGATCGGAGGCAATGACGTAGACGAGAATCTGTCGCAAATTTCGACAAAAGCGGAAAGACTTTTGTCCTTAACGAAATCTCTGCAAGATGATTTAAGAAACGGAGTGAAAACTGGCGACCTCGTGCAAACGAATTTGAAATACATACGACTAGCTATGAGACATCTGGAGAAATCTCTAGAACACATGTCTCTTGTGGAATCGGAAAAAAATCCTAACAACGTTCAAGAAGAGTAAAATCATTTGAATTGCCAAATAATTGTAAGAAAACTCCATGCCATGCACACATCTGCATTGGCTCTACAGCCTTAAACATACATTGAGATTGACCGTCATCGATCGATATTGATGACGATTTGTGACGTCATACCTCCTTCGCCTGTGTTCACAAGTGTTTACGTAATCGAAGAAAGAACGTCTGATTTTGATAATTACTAAAGGGAAGGACTCTTTGGAAACCTTTTAAAGGCGTATTCAAATGCTTGATGTTGAATGGTACTGTGCATATTCATATCTTAGTACCCAAGGTAACTTCATTACGTAATAGGGTTTAATACTTTCTTCGATTTGGTGTCTGAATCGATCATTTTGTACACAAAATGCAATCTTAATATTTTTGAATATGATTTAAAAAATCTTTCTCTTAAATATGACGTTTACTAGCACTAGTTCTTGATTGATACTGTAAACATAATTATTAATATTTATAATTACAAACATTGTTTGCAACCTGTCTTTAGGTACTGAACTGTAAATTCTTATAGCGATGCACAGCATACAGTACACAGCCTTACCAGTGGTGTAGCGATTAATATATGGGCCCCGGTGGTCAAGGATTCAGAAGCCAACGGGACGGGTAAGCGAAAGCTAATAAGCGTGCTCGAAGCAAACGAATCAGTACAGCAGGTTGTCGCGTGATACCTTTTGTACTTGGCTGTAAAATCAGTTACTCTAGACAACGATACAAAATAAACAATCGACTGTCGCTAGATATCTCAGTCACATGGCGTTACCGAATTTTGTAGGGGCTTTAGGATAGTTATGAAGCCTCACAAATAAAGGAGATTTGCTGTCTCGAACCTTGCCCTAAATATAGTATACTTATACTCTGTGTACAATTCCTCCCCTGTTTGGCTGTTCACTCTCCACTGTTGCCGTCCGCCATTAACAGTGGAGAGCTGGGTGGGGGTGGGGGTGGGCGATGTGGGAGCGACAGTTAAAGAGAGCAGCAAGTAAGATCGTAGGAAGTGCTAAGAAGACGGGGGGCGGGGGGGGGGGGGCGGCGAAATCAGGCTCGCTCGGCAAAGTATACCTCAAGACTGAAAGAAGATACGGCAAGTGCGTGTGCTTTCCATTTCGTGAAACGAAAATAAATAAATAATAAATTGTAACTAATCTATTTTTAAAGTTGTAAACGAGGGGGTGGGGGGGGGGTGTCCGAAAATGACAACTGCAGCTCGCTTCCGTTAACGATTTTCACATAGCTAACCTTTGAAATGGGTAAATTATGTGAAGTACCGTAACAAAGGGTAACCAAAGTTACAGATCAGAGAGTGTAAAGATGGTTTTATATACCAGGAAAGAAAAACCTACGTCCAGTTACGCAGGTAACGATGCATTTAGTTTTGAGGAGGTGCACCTATACCAGTTAAAAAACAACAGTTAATTAACCAACTCTAAATATCGAAGTAAAATAAAGTTCAACAACGTAAACCACCGGACACGAAGGTTGTCAAAAAAGACATAAAAAATATGGAATACATGATACACAGTTGATTTAGTAAATATGTGTTTTTTTTATAAACTTTAGGCCTAAGTAAAAAATAAGTTATTTTGTCTTAAAATTATCAAATTATATCACTTTCCCGGCCATCAATAAAATTGCAATCAAGAAATTTAAAACAAGATGATCCCTTGCCACTGATGCACTTAATCGGGAAATTTATTGAAAAATTATTTTGTATTAATGTGTACATTGTATTATATCATAAGATTTTCTTTATGTGTTTGATATAATATGTTTTTTCTGTTGTCTATTTCTACGTTTTCACATTAAAACCGTCTTCTAGCAAGCTTTAACGAGATGCAATGTTACTAATGGTGCAATGTATATAAAACTATATACTCACTGCTCACTTCTTCTTTTTGTACAATTTTAGACGTTCAACACGACAAAGCACATGTTAACGTTTTACGGCGTATTTCTGGTATTTATTGCATTATTGTTTGTAATAACTTGATAGCAAAAAATACAACCATAAATCTCGGGGTTAGGTACATTGTTCCCCCCCCCCCCCCTCTCTCCCGCCATTATGGATCCAACCCAAAGTTGAATGAATCCCAGTAAGACACCCGACATAATTATCTGAATATCAAAGATACAAAGTTTCGATCTGATTTTCGATTGAAATTTTCAATCTAATTTTCGATTGAAAATTTAGTTGGAGGTCGGAATCTCTGACATAATCATGTTTTCAGATAACATATGGAGTTTTGTGCATGTTAATTATTGATTGTAATACTGAGATCAATGACGATACAGACATAAATCTCAGGATTTGTTGTCTTTCCTCTACCCTTCCATCTACCCAAAACTTAAGAAGGAAAATTTCATTTAAAAAATCTTACATTTGAATGTCGAAATCTCTGACGACAAATATACTTGCACAAACTATATACTTATTAATACGCAACAAAGTGGCATAAGTGTGCAATTAGCATAGGCCTATCACTAATTGCTGTCGAGTAGATCTGCAGTATTTTAATTAATTAAGTGGTATTTTCAATCAATTAATCTAGAGATTAGAGATATAAATAACTTAAGTCAATACTTTCGATTGGATAGGTCGACGTCTGAAATGAAGACCATTCGCTCCAATTTTGCACAGAGGGGGACCGGCGAGGACGATAATTAATCCCTTAAGACTGTTATGCCCCGCTCCGATGGGGTCGCGGAGGTACAGTGTTAGAGACAGGGTTCTAGCATCGTGGTTTAGATTACTGAATGTTTCGTTTTCGTTCAATGATTCTTTCCTGGTCATTTTCCTTAGATATTACACAATTTTCAGCCCTTATCCTGTTACGTCATCAATGTTACCACGTGGCAATGGTGATTTTACGACCCGGTGCAACATAATTACCACGAACTGAGCATAACGTTACTACTCAAAAGTACGAAATAGTAAGAGCTTGAAATTTATCTGACTTCAAATCATGCCGAACGGTGCATATCGGGTGGCATTTACTATTTAGGATGCGCCATCTTTCTCTCCAGCAAGGCAGTTTAACGTGTGCATGTTACAAACCAGACTCAGAGATTCTGCCTCATGTACGATCTTAAATTGCTTGAATATTACTGCAAAAGAAGCTTATCTTGGTATCATACAGCTAGAACTGACGAAAAGCGTTGTCACCATAGAAATTATTTTTTAGTTCTATGGTAGTCAAACATTTAGGTTGTGGAGCACTATACTAAACTTTCACCATTTCTGGCTCAAAATCTAAACGGTCACGGTGGCCAAATGTCATGATAGGCCAGGCCATATTGCCAGTTCAAACACCCATTTCTGTTTTGAAATATGAATAATTTAGTGTGTATTGAAGTCAATTAATAAGCCATTTACTACGGCAGGACAAAGGTACGTTCAAGATGACAGATGGGTTCACTTCACCTGGTAGACAAAAGACTCGAGAGAAGACACTTCCAGATCGGAAATAACTTTGATATCATACTGTATTTTCATCAAGTGTAAGGAGGATGAGATGGCTTATAAGCTGTGCGGTCACCCTGTTGGGACAATTTTTTGTTCAATATGGTACTCTTAGGTCACGCTTCACAATATAGAGTGGTTACTCACTAGTATGAGGAAACGGTCCCAACTGACTGATGACGTCACCTTATCAACACAGTAAGGTATAACTGTAATGGGTAAATCCGAAAGAAAATGCACTTCCATTATCAAAAGAAAGCATTCCTTTACAGACAAGAGCATTTTCCGCAAAGCATATTTGCAAGTGAAAGGATGTGTATAAATTGGGTGGGTGGAGTCTCCATCCTTATGAATATTCATAACAAACTTTGACCTCAACGTATCAGAAGCTATCCATCAGCATAAGAACACAGAATCTGCTTTGTATTTCACTCGTATGTGGAAACATACACAGACAATGATAGGGTGAAAAATAATCAAAAGAAAAAAAAATTAAGAAAGGACTTATTTTACACTCTGTACGATACTGCAGAAAATGTAAGAAAAACTTCAAAATTTTTGTAACAAAGTAATGTTTTTTTTTCCATTTTTTCATCCGACTTTCACTGAGACGACTAAACGACTACACTAACGAAGTATTTGCATATTAATATGTTTTACAGACAGAAACAGACTTAGACAATATTTCTCATTGTTAGACGTTCATTTATATAAAGAAAACCAATTAATGAGCTGTCCCACTTGTCTCTTTCTTTATTAAGAGAAAAGAAAAGAGAGCAGGAGGGTACAGAAGGGGTGGGGTGGGGTGGGGGCAGAGGGTTGGGGAGGTATCTGCCGAAGTTGAATACCCGCTAACAAAGTTGCTTTCAACATTTCATAAATAAAACAAATTCAATGTATTTTCAGGCTTTATACTTTCACATGCGCGAGAGTTTTGCTTTTTCTTGGGTATCAAAACATATAACGTGGGATGACTCCACAGCATTAAGTGATTAACAAATATATAAATATATATTTTTTAATGATTTTTTATTATGTTTGGATTATGTTTCTCCATTTGGGACAAGAGGGCATAAAACTTTGGCAAATCTAATCATTGTTTAGATTTGATGAACAAGACAGCAGAAAAGAAAATAGATTGAGCTTTGGAATATTTATAGATACGGTAGATTATTAATCAAATACAATTCCTAGATGAAGCTATCAGATGCGACTACTTTTTGTCCATAGACAAAGACTTGCTTGAGTTGTGAAGCAAATTTTTCTTACATCGTTAAAACTGATCCTTTTATTCGATCGAGCCAATATTTTCAGACCAGTTATCGATATTTTAATCGGTTACCACCATTCATCAGTAACTACCTTTCTCATCTACACCAAAAACAAAACAAAACAAATTCTTGTTCTTCTCACCCTTTTATCAATGATACCAGGACAACAGTTTACGAGACACCCAATCTCCCTCAAGTTATCTTTATAACCAAAGACCATACATACTGTTGCCAAGGAAACCTTGCTACAGAAACTGGGAAATGGCATTGCATCAAAAACAGTGCTAACAATACGAAAACATAGAAGAACTTTTAAGGACTTCAAAATATTTTCAGAGTTTATTCAACCAATCTCTGGTATTCCAAACCAGACTATAACTCTCCAGGACTGTCCTTCAATATGACTGAAAAAATTCCCAAACAGCAGAGAACATCTGAAGATTTCCAGAATCTTAACCCAAAAAACACAGTATTTTGAATATGGAAAATAACCACTGGTAAGTTTTTTAAGAAATGAAAAAGGTGAACTGAACCGTAACTCCCCCGTTAAAAAGTTGCGTCACTAATATTGCATTGAGAAAAAAAGGAGGGGGGGGGGGGCTGCTGTCATTTCCTGTGACTTGAGTATAAATCAAGAGTTAAATATCACAACTTGAGAAGATGAGTAGTAGGCCATTTTTGCACATTTATGCATTTATTCCACAACTCAAACGGGTTAGGTAATAATATACACCAAGTACAATGAGTACTAGTAACGGCCAATCATATGAGTCTGTTATGCAGTCATATATATGAAGTCTGGTTACAAAGTCTGCTTCATTCAATCATGTCTTACATACAAAATTTCAAATCAAAATGTGAAATCAATCAGGTCTTACATTTAGCAGAAATATCACAAAAACACTTTAAACTTTATAAAATGTCTGAAGGAATATCATGGCAGGTGCAGATAAACACACTTTGTTTGGAACGATTTAGTTTTTGGAGGACCGACATTGAATTTTGAAATGGTTATAACATGTAAGCATGTAATGTACCAGCAAAGCTCTGGGCCAGATATCTTCCAGTTTATTCACTTACTTTACCAGCAAAACGACGAGCCACTTTCACCTCTTTGTATTCCCAAACGTGAACTGATTATTAGACAAACAGTTTGTTATCTACGGTGACTATAGCCAGATATTACCAGCGATGACATATCACTTGTAGCCCGACAAAACACCACATCAGGAAGAGAAAAACAACATGGTGGAATGGATTTTCTCCATACCTTTTGTTCTATTGCAGTGATTAAACAGTAAGTTTCTTAATCGAATTGAAATCTAAAAAATCTACCATATTTATTGTCATCTCTAAAAGTATATTTCTCAATTTTTTTATATCAGATTTTGACACCAAACTTTGAAATATTTTAACCAAACAAAAACTCCAAGTTTCATAACACAAATATGCTTTTTTTCTTTTGTGTTTAGTTATTTTAGCCAATAAAATTTGGGTTATCTATTGGCCAATGTTTCTCAGGATCAGATCCTCAACATTGTACAAGCTTGTAACAATCACATGGGGTCTATAAAATCGTTTGAATAAACCGAACAATCTGCGTTGCATCTGGGAGTCCAGCTTCTCTATTTTTTCTTTCTCAGATGACATCGATTGGGATCGTTCGGATTGTGAAATTTTTTACCAATCATTTTTCTTTACTTCCTGCAGATCGATATAAATAAGGTACTGGAAATATGACGACAAAGGCGTATTATTCTCACGTAGTACTTTCTTTGATTTGAAACAAAAACAACACTTTTTGAGTAAAATGAGAAAAGGTGACAGAAGGAGGCAGATAAACAACGAGAAAAAAACGATAAAAACAAAAAAAAGGAGAATAAACAACAAAACAAGACATGATGTCAGATATTAAGATGACACTGTGTTTGGGAATGCATGTGTCGAGTACAATTAGCATGGAATACAATCTGCATATTACAATTATAACAATTCCATTTCTTCATTTTTTTTTTAAATACGACGGCTACATGTCAACACTGTGCTTTACATCACTGCTTTTGTTTTTATGTTAACCTTTTCACCCCGTTCAAGTATCCCTTTAAAATTGAAACTTAAAAAAAAAGAAATTAATATAATATGTTACAAATGACGGCTATAGGTAAATTGTATGTTTACCTAGACCTGTGTCATAATAATAATAATATTATTCTAAGCCAAGGAAGAAGAAGAAGGGGTTTGTTGCTTTAACTTTTGAGAGAAGAAAAATTCCCATATCATTAATTTTTACACATTTTATTTCCATTTATAAAGTATATAGAGTTCTGTTGTTCACACCAAATTGTGTCGTTCACCCCACCCCTTCCCCCTCTTTAATTCAAATATAAACAACCTGACGGCCAAAGATGAAGATGAAATTAGGAAAGAGAGATCATCGTTTTGTTGGTTCTTTTTTTGTTTTTGTTTCATCGGATATTCCTTTTAAAAATGATGTTAAAGAAAGAACAAAATGTTATAGAAACCAATGCAAAAGGCACTTAGCAATTTTAATCTAAAAACAAAAGTTGCTGATAGAAATTAATGGTGCTGCTCGCTAACATACTTTTACCATTTTGCATTTTTAATTTTTTTTTTTTGCGGGGTTGGGGGTTTTCCCCCCCATGCCCGCCTTTTTTTATATAGTTTTGTGGTGAATTTTTTTAAATTTTTTGGATTTTGTCAAATACCTAAATACTATGCTGACAACTAAGTTAGCAAGGCTGGGCAACAATCTCCCGAGGACTATTTAAAGATTTTAGTAAGATAATGGACCACCGTCTTACAAAGACTAAGGTACTGTAGATTCGGAGCTATATACCGTCACGATAATCTGCCAAGAAAAGAAACAGAAAAAAAGATGAGTTTCAAGAATAGTCGCTTAAACTCTACAGTTCAATTATTATACTTGAAAGCAGGCATCCATTTCCACTTCTCTTGGTTTTTTCACTTTCTTCGAGCACTTTCTACCGTTAAATGACAAAATAAAACATATTTAGCTTACATGAGAGACAGAGAGATAGAGATAACTATTTGATTAAAACCACGACTAAGCCACTACGAATATTTTCGAATTTGGGAGATATTATCACGGTTGACAACTCATATCATGAGTTTGCATTTCATTTGGCAACCTGTGACATCACAGTGACATATGAAGGAAGTGACATCTTTGAACTTTTCCAACGCTTTTTCTTAGCTTATTTCCAAGGTGATTGTAAACTGTGTCGACACTGAAACAAATAACAGTTTCATTTTGCTGAGCTCCGATATTTTTGATAGAGCATTTGTAAAATAAACGTCTTCTTACAGCCAAAAATTGTAGGGAGAAATGTCATTTGAGGTCGTAAAGTTTAATTTTCTCCCTATTGAATCTTGCTTGCATCTGTGGAGCAACCAATCTTGGGGGAGGGGGGGGGGTGTCTGTGTGTTAGATGTTTGTCCCAGTAACTCAAATATTTAGATGTCAGCCTTGAAAGCTAAGCATCGAATCCAACAAGCGTTGGGTCAATGCCTGACAACGATAATCAATCTGTAGTTTCACTACTACTCACCTCCATTATATAGGACTGGAAATTTACATATTCTCAAAGACTTCCACTCTGCTGTGCACATGCCCCTTCCTGATCTGTCGTAGCGTCTTGTACTTATCCCTCCCCTGTTTCACGTTTTGCATGTGGAGGAGATCGTAGGCCGTCTCAGTCGTCCTGGTGTTGCCGAGGTCGGCCCTCAGGTTCTGAAGGAGAAAACAAAACACTCAAACGATTAAAGGAGAAGATACAGCGACAAGTTAGCACCGCAGAAAAAAAAATCATTCTGGTATCGATAATGTCTGCAGACTGACTCACGATCAGTACGTACGTTGAAATGGGGGGCCAAATCAATCTATTGGCTTAGGAGATACAAAACATGCAAATATATCCCCCCTCAACCTCTTCACTAAACACACTCTTACCCTTTCACAAGCCTTATACCAAGCTTACTACTCACCACCAACATTTCTTGCATCTGAGCGTTCTTGTCCACTGTGGTTTCTCTGGTCTCCTCATCTCTGTCGCCCTCTAGCTGTTCAGATGAGAGTTCCATGGTATGAGCTACTTCAGAGTCCTCCTGTTCTTGTACGGTGGCCTCCTTGACCTGGGATGCTTCTGCTCTGGCCTGGGCCGCTATCACCGCCTGCTGCAACTCCTCTTCTTTCTCCTTCTGGGCTTGTAGAGACAGGTGAGCCTCCTCCAGCTAAAAGCAGAGAGCAAGCAAACAGAGAGAGAGAGAGTGTGAGAGTAGCTGAGCAGTAGTAGCTGGTTGATACCCCAAACGTTACTGGTTTGGGTATTTACAAATGACGATAATTACCTAATAATCAATAGTCATAAGCCAAATTGGCCCGTTGACCTCCTCGAAGATTATACACATTATGAGGTTTACAGCACTTATTAATATTAATCCGACGTTGCCATCTTCAATCAGCTGGTTAGCAGAACGACGGGACCAATTGGTTAAGTTGTCAATCCACCTCCTTTGCGGACGGCCTGGTTTGCATTTGCAGCCGTACGGTAAAGCTAGCCATACAGTACAGCCGAAGTTAGACCTTCACACCGCACAGCGTGTCCGCACCATTTTGCTTTACTTACCTGTCTCCCACTAAACTAAGGCACCTTCCCAATCTACCAAAAACGCCACTGGTATAATTTTGCACAGCGCCACCCCAGTGACATCCGCTACGGGTCACCCCACACTTATCTCTTCCTTCCGGATTTACCATTCCCAAGGGAAACGCTCTGGTTGATTCCATGACCAACAACATGTAACACTAGTCATGTCCATACCTGAAACACTCGCACTCTACTCCCATCAATTAAGTGAATTGTTACATGAATAGGCTGTGAAGAATTGTTTGTTTGTTAACTTGAGGTATTAACATTTATCGTTGTCATTAATGCTATGAATGAACAACAGAATTTGGTCACTTGTATTTAATGTAGATGAAATCAGGGCCAGATGTAACTTTCTGGAGGGGGGGGGGTGATCAAGACATGAAATATGGGGCCCCCACCTGATGGTAGGGCAACCAAGGCAGATATTGTATCCAGGTGCAATGTAAAAATGTGTGTCTGCAGCATATTCCCAGTCGAGTGGGTGAGGATGGGGGGGGGGTTGGCATTGTTATTCAATATTTATAGCTTTCTACTGATGCCTTTCACTACAATATATTATAAATTGTAGAGGCAATATGAAGAGGCCAAAAAAGAAAATATTTCTGTAGATATTTAAAACTTTGTTGCCATAGGTCATATTACTGTTTCATTCCTTTTTTCTCCCCTGACCTTCTGATTTTGAAAGCCCCCTAGATATAGGGGGATGGGGGGGCCCTGGGTCCATCCAGACCAATGGTAATCTGGCAATGGATGTGCTCGACTGGTGATGTTATAATGCAAATACAATCACTGCTGATGGTTCTGACTACAATCCTCAAAGTGGTCCCATTTCAAATCCCATCAACTCCATCAACCTTCTAACAATCCCTGAGACTCTACTCTGGTGGTTTTTTAAATTTTTATTTTAACATCATCATCAGCATTCCTCCTCCCATCACCCTTATGATTTAATGTTACACGGACAGAGGATGCAGAAACTCACCTCCTGTGAGATGATCCTACTCTGCCTCTCCTTCTCCTCGGCCTCTTCGGCAAACTTCCTTGCCAGGGCGTCTGCCTCCTCTGCCTGCCTCTGCATCTCAGCATTCTTAGCTTCCGTTGACTCTATCTGCTGTCGGTACTGGATGGCCGCCTCCTCTGCCTCTCTCTTCTGACGCTCTGTCTCTTGCCTCTCGATTTCTGCTTGGCGGGCTTTCTCTTCCAGTTCTTTTGTCTCTTCGTTTTTCTTCTCAATCGCTGAAAAATGTTAACATATTTTTTATGTCTTAAGTTGGGTCGTCCAGATAGTTGTGGAAGTGAAATCCTTGCCTGAATCTGAGAAGGGGTGGCAGAGAGGGTGGGGGGAGGGGTACGGTGTCGGATTACCATAATTACAATTTGAATGGATGTTCCCATGAAGGAGAAGGAGGTAAAATGGAAACCCCTGGGTACTATTCAATAAGTGGTGCATCCGGACACCGGGAGTCTTGCCCAAAGTCAATTCTAGACTGTGTGCACCTCCACTCCTCAATATATGGTGTACATTTTATCATGCTCTACGGCCACATTTACACTCAATAAATGTCACAGGTGGTAAAATCCCCCCTCCTCTCCCCCCTGGTTTTATTATTAATTTTTCTTCTTCTTGATGTTTCAAGGGAGTGTGTTACTTTGTTAAGCCCACCAGAGTTTGTTAATCCACTTACTTTCATAACTTGTCATTTCATTTGTATGGTATTATTCTTGTTTTTCTCTTGTAAAGTTATGTAGAAAAACAAATAAACAATTAAATTGATAATGAATGAAATTATGCATCAATTATTGATTACCTTCTCGTGTAGCCACTTCTTGTGCCTCTTTCTTGGCAAGTTTCTCTCTCAGTTCTTCTGCTTGTCTCTCAGCTTCCTCCCTCTTGGCCTTTTCACGATTAACTTGTTGCCTAGAGGAAATGTTTAAAATAAATTCCGTGAGATTTGATATTACTTCAGCTAAACCTTAACAAAAACTTTCCTGTATCAGTTCTGAAGTGTTTGTGAAAGCGTTTACATTTCACTGAAAGACTGTTTTTATGTTTTGCTTTTAAGTTCATCAAAGATTCATCTGTTAACTATATGAAGAATCATTCCAAGTTTCAATGTCTCGGAAGCCAGGAACTGGAAACTTAACGATAAGGGAACACCCATCCCGACCTACTTTGAACACTCTGGAAGAAATGTAACCGAAACCCATCAAATTATCTGGCAGAGAGAACTTATAAGGAATCATAACTGGTTAGATACATAAACCCTTCTTATCAACCAGACTTTTACGACAAAGCCACACCCCTAGCTTCACCACCAACGTACCTTTCCATCATCTTGGCCTGTTTGTCCTCCCGGGCCTGAGCCTTCATCTGTTGGACCTCGATAGTGTCGGGTTTCCTACGGCGCATGTACAACTCATGGTTGCCCATGCAGAGGGCCAAGATACGCTTGTTGACCCTTAACCGAGGCGCAAAGAAAATGAAGTCCTGAAGAACAAAAGAAAAGAATTCCCCTCAAGTTAAGTAGGTAAAAGGTAAATTCTAGTGAGACATATAAATTTCTTATCTCAAATGTGACAGATGAAAAACTGCCTGTTATCCACAAAATGGCACCTACTATTATATTCTATTTTGTCATACAAAAAATGTTTTTTTCTGGGAATATTTAAAATCTTAAGAACACTTTTCAAATGTCAATTCTACCGTCAATGTTATCCCCTTCAACCCAGCCCCCTTAACCCCTCCCCCTCATACATTTGCAGCATACCCATATTCATATTCTAGTATATAGTTTCTTCAAACTTGTACCAACACTTGGGATTTTCACTTATTTTAAACTCAGGGCATTATGGAGATCTAGTACAGTTACTTGACTTACATACTCATAACCACACCTAGCAGCCTGCTTTAATCGCTAAAATCGATGAGGGGGAATTCTACTCGTGCTCGTACTCATGCTGTTGTACTCGTGTTACTAGTCTGGTACTAACTGATCTTGAATTAGTTGTTACAGTAGGTAATGTTGTTTTGATGCCACAATCTAGAAGTTACTCTGGCTATAGTGTAATGTTAATGTAAAGAATACTCTGTCTGTTTGGTAAAATTTGGGGTCATTTTTGGAAATCTAGTACCTCGTAATTGTGCCATTATGTACCCTTCAACTCGCTCAGAGTCTTGTATGCACATTCTCATATCAAGGGGGAATTCTACTTGTACTGGTTCTCATGCTGTGGTACTCATTGTATATAAGTCTGGTACTCAACAAACTGTTTTTTTCATATTTTTTATTTCTTACCAACTTTTGAGATCATAATATCAACTTACTGGCGCTTTCTTGTCTATTGGCTTGATGGTAAACTTCTTATCGTTGAAAGAGATGTTACGGATTTCACTCCACGGGAATCCAATCTTGGGTGTCAATCTGTGACAAAAATAACCATAAATCGGTGAGATCATATCCTGTACAAAGGAAAGGCTAACAGTAGGGTGCCTAAACTGCAGCTAAACAACCAGAAGTGGTAGGTGAGGGGGGGGGGGAAATGAACACAGAAAACGGTCATATAGGGGTTGCAATGGACGTTTATGAGATCAATTCTATTTCTGTATTTGCATATGCTTTACATATCCTTTTACGCTTAATGTATCCTTTGACTTACTTATCCCTGGTTTTCTTAGATGCTTAGTCAGAGGGCATGGGAAACCCGGGTAAAGCTGAGTTCCTTTCTTGCATTAGTGGTTGCAATGGGGTGTAAGAGATCAATCCTAGTTTTGTATTTGCATATGCTTTACATATCCTTTTATGCTTAATGTATCCTTCGACTTACTTATCCTGATGTTCTTAGATGCTGAGTCCGAGGGCATGGAAACCAGGGTAAAGCTGAGTTCCTTTCGTGCATATGGTGGTTGCAATGGGGTGTAAGAAATCAATCCTATTTTTGTATTTGCATATGCTTTACATATCCTTTTACGCTTAATGTATCCTTCCACTTACTTATCCTGATGTTCTTAGACGCTGAGTCCGAGGGCATGGAAACCGAGGTAAAGCTGAGTTCCTTTCTTGCATATGGTGGTTGCAATGGGGTGTAAGAGATTAATTCAATTTTTGTATACATTTGCATATGCTTTACATATCGTTTCCTTTGACTTACTTATCCTGATGTTCGTAGACGTTGAGTCCGAGTGCGTCGACACCGAGGTATAGTTGAGTTCCTTTCTTGTTTTTGATGTCAAAGTAATTAACACCGTACATTTCCAAATCTTGAGCGATTTTCAGATACTCCAACATGGCATCTTCCCTGAAAATGAAAGTAGAAAATCAATTGAAATCATCGTGAAGTTTTCCTATTTATTTTTATGTTTATTTATATGTTTGTTTGTGTCTGCATCTAACCTTTTGCTTTTCCTTCTTTATCCACTTTGTGTCGTCATCTTAATTTTATTTTGTATACTTTTATAATTTTGATGTTTTTAAATTTGAAATGCCACAGCAGTGCAGCTGTAGCAAACAAAGTTGTTGGAAAACCCTATGGACTAAATAGAAAGAAAACTTAATCGATTAATTTCTCCAACCAGATTTATTTTAATTTGTTAATGGGAAGAGTTAGTGTACACCAGGACAATATTTGTTTCTTTTAAGACTTGTGCCTTTGTTTTATTTGGTTGGCATACTTACTTTAACATGCCCTTGTGTTCTGCATACCAATTCACGATTCGCTCCACCCATTGTTCCCGAGTAAGGTTGTGTTGGTCGATCACCCTGTAGAGAGAGAGAGAGATAGAAAATGAAACCAAACCTTTAAAGTAAATAACTTAAGGCTGAGGAATGAGCTAGTAGTCATATGATTACCAAACCAGGAACTGACTAGAGACCAATCCTTGTAAATAGCTTTATCAAGCAAAGACATTTTGGCATGAGTGACCTCAAAGGGCAACAAACTCTTTTCTCTTTACCAATTGAGCTTCTCAACCTAACTTTCGAGATGACCCGGGTATCCAGTGATTCATTTGGTCCCGGTTATAGTCAGGAGCCACCAGAACCTTCTACACTGGATGGACCAAAGTCACAACTCCCAATTAATGCATGAACTCAAACACTAGCAAGGTTCTTCAACATTTAAAATGTTGATGAGTAAGTAAACTTGAACAGGCAAGTTGGGGTTACCAATATCTATGCAATCAGTAAAGTTTGAACACCCACTTCCAACCCCCCCACCCCCGCTGCCTCCCTCCACCCCCATCCCTCCCACACACAAAAGCATGACTTTCAGTGTTCACAAGGTTGACTAATTAAACTGCAGGTGTGTCTAATTCTAAGAAACTCTATACCAGGGATGGTGTCCCAACCATGGCCCATTTTTTGACATTTCAATGTGCGGCTAACAGAATTATCTTGGCAGAGCTCCTCTTTGCATTATGACCATAAGTATAATTAGGTAAATTGATAACTTTTGATCATGTCTTGCAGCTCTCAAAGATCTGGAAGTTTATCCTATGGGACACCTACATTAAAGCAAGCTTGGCCACCGCTGCTTCTACACATTCAGTTTGACAAGCTTGAGTAAAGCTTGCTTTAATTGAGCTACAATGTGCATCAAATAAGGACATCTGTTTTGATGACCTTTGGGGTGAAGGGAGGCAGGGGCGAGGGGACATTAGCGCAACAAGCTGGCGATGTTATCTCCGCTTGTGTACTTTTGGCAGCGAGAGATACATTCATGCGAGGTAAACATCTTCATTGAACAAAAGAAGAAAACTGCTCATGTACCTTTCTGGAAGCAGCTTGTGGTTGGTCAGAAATTCTGGGGAGCTAGATTCCTTGGTGTGATCTCCGTGTTTTGCCTGGACGGCGTAAGAAGCGAGCAAGACCGATGTTTCAGGAGGACAATAGACGTCGTCCGTCAAAATGGCTTCTTTAACTTGAAGGAAAAACAGTCTCTGAATGAAAGATAGAAACAAAACAACATAGGATAAGTAAAGGACGACGTTTTACATTCTCTCTTAGTTTAACGACCATTATATCACCAGGTGTATATCACAACTCATCGCTTTAATTTTCACAGACGATGAGGAGGAGGAAGAGAAATCTAATATTCAAATTCTTGATCCCTGAAGGGTGATGTTGTAAAAATGTTTTAATTTTAGTGAACATTAGAATTGAATTTGACCAACCAATCAATCAATCACAGTAAATGACTTCCACTGCAATGTTGTCTATATGTGTAGTATTCTTGGTCACCCAGATTTGTCAAATTTTACAAATGTTGGAAGTAACTGTTTGGTTTACAAAAAGATATTTCCCTGATCCCCTCCTCAACAGATTCACTTATGTTCTTTTACAAAGTCACAACAATTTATAACATTTACCAACTTGCAATAGCTATTGGATGTTGATTTGTCATTTTTCTGAGGGTGAAGAAGGGAGAAGAGAGGGGGGGGAGAGGGGTATACTTTACCTGTGTTACTTCTTGAATGAGTTCCTCTGTTACATCTTCAGGGAAAAACTTGGCTCGGAACTTAAACTGCAATGGTGAACCTTTGGTAACATCTTGTACCATTACCTGTAATGAGATGTGATTAAAACACGTTTATTTAACGCTAACGATCAGTGTTTAACAACTCTAATCTTTTTAGTCGTTTTTATACCTCTCAAACCCTTTTTTATTCTTGTACTGTATACACATACGAAGGAACACAATATAGCTGATTGTTCCAAACTTTGTTTCAACATCGTCAGCCTCTCTCTGGTATGTAGAGTGTGATGACGTTGTTGACATAGGGCTGGGTTTCCTTCCATAATCTACTTAAATATCTAAACTTGAATATTATCAATATAACTGTTCAGGTATATATACTAAATGCAGATAACTAGTTTCAATTTCCATAACTTTATAATTTCCATAACTTTTGCATTTTCTTTATCCACTTCATATCAAGACGAGAAAGCCAAATACCTAAGACATGTTTCATCGAGGAATGGCAATAAAATATTGCATTCATTGGCGTTTTAAAGAACGACTGCAATAAAACATTCGTAATGCAAACTTGCGTAATGGCTCCGATTCCGTAATAGAGATTATCGTACGTACAGTAGGGAAAAGGATCAGTCTGGCCTGAAAAAAAGTCAGTTTAATTCAATATTTGCTTTTTATCACAACTGCAGATATTAAAATGATGTGTTTATTTTATGGGCTAATTAAAGGTGCAACGGTTTAAAGGTTTGCATATTTAACTTTGTACAAACATGCCTGGCACTGGATTAAAACTGTACGGTAAAGATAATTTTTCACACTGCAGATTTTCTTGTTGTGATCGGAAACCTCTCAATTCAACAGGCATTGCCTGGTGACCACACACATAGATTGACCACAAAACTGTGCTGCATAACTTAGTCTGAATAGTACTAGCATAAGGGCAGTTTACACAGTGGTTGATGATTTCACTATCATGGATGTTAGTGGCACAAACTAGGTAGGAGTTTGGATGGCAACACACCCTTCCTTTGGGTGTAACTGCCACATATTGTTGACTGGTTAAAACAACACCTACAGAAGTACTAATAAACAAAACTGTTGTTACAGAAACAGACTTGTCACAAGTCTATACTGGTACATGAATATATGACACATGATACATAAAATTTATGAAGTTTCATGAAAACTGCCTTAAAGTGAAGGTTGAGGAAAAACAACGATGTTCATGATACATGTTACATCAGAAAGACATTTTTTTTATGGTGGGGGGAGGGGGCCAATAGTATAATGTATGGATCTTGGTCATGCAGTAACTGCTTATGGTATACCAGAGATTAGACTATGGATATTTAGGAATATAAGATATTTCTTTGACAGCAGTGGGTACGACAGTGACAGTTTTAATCAATACATTTACTGTGTGAAATCACTACATATGTTTAGTTGCTCTCCAGAAGAAATCAACATTTTGGAATATCCAGAGTGTTTATGTTTGAGTACTAATATGCTACTTTCCTTTTTTTCTCTTGCCTTGACAAATTTCATATTTGATCTACCTACCCAAACCAACATTTTTTCTTAAACACTGTGCCCCGCCTGACCTGATCCGATACCATGGCAACCATACACATACATAAGGTAATATATGGCTATAAAAAACCACTGAAGATCTTTGTTAGGATAAGGTTTCCCCCACAGTAGTAAGATCTCTGTTAGTAGAATTTCCATACATACCTGTGGTAAACTGTAGCTATCCCATTAAAATCCTCAAAATACCATATTAACAAGTTTCCTATACCAGCACATTCTTGAAACATTAAAAACCAAGAGTAGACAGATAAACATAACTGTACCTATATAAGGGATATCTTTACATTACCATTTACACTAGATGCATAAAATCACTGTTGCTGACTACATAGTATGCCAGTGCTATGTACAGAAGTGCACAGAATGGTACCTGACTGGGGAAATGCTTATATTCCTTATTGGCTAAAAGTGTACTACTACGTATACAAGGGTAAATGGTTTAATAGTACTAACTGGTTGCATGTTGTACTTGAAAACATGCTGAGAGTATATTAGGATAAGAGCTGGAATTATTTAGCTGTTCAAATTTTTTGTAGCTCAGTAATTATCAAACTTTTCTAAAGTTTAGAAAGTACAACTATGGTGGGATATGGGGATGGGTGGGGTGGACCAAGTCACAAACACCACAATGGTCGATAACAGGTCATTCAAACTTTTTCCTATCTAGAAGCAATTCTTTTGGTATTTTACTGTAAATAATAGGCTTAACAAGCTAGGAAAACTACAAAGACCAGTGAATAACGTACATGGAAGTTTAAACAGGACTAATTGATAGGGATAAATCCCCATGGAACCATTAATAGACAATGACCTAGTTGTGAGGTCACATAGATTCTACATAGGTCATTCTCAGGGCGAATGATATCATGAAGAACCTATGGAAACAGTGTCACAGTGTTTTATCAGGTTGTGCAAACCACTTTTTAACTGTTCTGGTATTTTACATTCAACAGTACATCAAAGAGCAAACAAAACGAAAGGGAAATACGCTACAAAGACCTTGGCAAAGTTAACAATATTTGTGCTACATGTGATGTTTAATGTGGATAGAGTGTTTGGGATTTCTTCGCACT
This sequence comes from Apostichopus japonicus, assembly GCF_037975245.1. Lineage (NCBI taxonomy): Eukaryota > Metazoa > Echinodermata > Holothuroidea > Aspidochirotida > Stichopodidae > Apostichopus > Apostichopus japonicus. The sequence continues at coordinate 19,201,602 of NC_092581.1, forward strand.
TAATCAGAAAATTGAAATTTATGCGTGCTACAATTTTTAGGCAACGCAAATGGACTAATAACAGCTTGACTGAAACTGTATTTAACAGATGTATAATAACTGATAATGATGCTATTGAACTAACTTTGAAAGTATGACAAATACAAGAGTGCAGTTCTTAGCAGGGACAGGTAAGTATGGTGTACGGTGTAAAAGATAAAAAGCTGCAGCAAGGTCCAACACAATGTCCAAAGCAATGTCCAACACAGCCTGGCTGCAGTAATGCTGCAGCCCCGCTCAGCATGCAACTATGGTAGTCCTACAGTTTCTCTAGACCACACTGTAAATAAATAGGCAACTGCAAAGTCCTTGACCTGAATCGGGACACCCACACCGGATCTTCCTTTTTCACACTTTATTACTATTCACACCAGGAAACCAACTTTGCACTCAACATTCTTCCTGTTTATAAATTCTTTTATTTTTGCCCTTTTTCATCTATGAAAAGTACCACAGTTCTGTGCTGTAAAGTATTGTTTACTCAGGGAGGTCAACAAAGTATCTTTTTACAAATTCTAGTGCAATTTGAGTTGTGTAAAAATTCCAGTACAATTTGTTCAACCCTGAAATAAATGCCTTATGGAATGATGATTCGAGAGATGTACACACATACACATACTGATATCTACAACAGATGTTAAGTACAAGTTTCATTCCGAAAGCCTGCACCCCAAAAGGAGCTATGTTAGTGGTAATGTAGAGTATGTTGTGTGGGAAGGGGAACTGGAGGGAGGTGGTCAAGGGCTTGGTGAAACAGATCTGTTTACAAAGTATTAAGTACCAATTCCTGTAAAGGTGTGCAGTGTCATAGGTCAAGGTTCTAATGAATATGCAGCAGCTATCTGAACCTGGAAGTCTCTGTCAAATTATGTTATGACATTTCTGTTTTGTTTTCAAATAACATACAGTAGGAAAGAAAAAAGAAAAAAAGACACTGTTAAAACTGAGGCAATTTCATCAGCACTCAAGTTTTCTTATTTTTTTGTTGTAAATTTCATGACTTTCTGTGCTACTTACTGTATATGTACCAAAAAGTCAGAAAAACAAAATCTTGGCAAATTTTGGTATTGACTGCATTTGTAATTTCAGATGCTGTATTTTATTTGAACCTTTATGCACAATGTAAAATCAGGAAATTTGTAGGTGGTTACACCTTAGCTACTTATTGGTTATTACACATAACCTCAATAAGACTTCCCTATTTGCCCAATGGGAAAAAAGAAAAAAGGGAAAAACAGACAAAAGGAACTAAACACTACCATGGAGCATATTATTTGGGATATGGGTCACTGCTTCTGGTTCTTTAGCCCAGCCAGAAAATACCTTAGCTCTTAATCACTCTTCAAAAAGAGTAGATGCATTGGACAGTGAAGAATTGCTTTACCCTGTTGTGAAGTTTTCATTCAGCCAAGCTAAAGAGGCACTCACTTGTACCATGGAGGTAAAAATCTGTTTTTACCTCCATGCTTGTATACACACATAAAGAGAGAGGGAGAGCAATCCTTTAAACTACAGTAGCATATATATACAACATAACCAGCCTGCAGTACTAGTTCTAATGAATAAAGTCATGCCCCAGAAAGAAAGAACTCACAAAGTCTTCCCCAGTGATAGCTACATAATAAGTGTGTGCACTGCAGAATGTATTCTGTCCTATGCATTCTACAACAGCTACTGCATTGAGGGAGGGGTGGCAATTGCAGACAAATTTTAGAGGGTAGCTGTACGTACGCAGAAAAGACTATACGAGCAAATTGCAAAATACCACAATTCGTATGTATTCTCATGAATATTGGTGGTATTAATTATGTGGATTCCTTTTTTTGAAAGTGTGTGTCAATTGGCAACACAGTCATGAATATTCCTATTCTATAATTATTCAGGCCTATCCATACAGAGGACACTGTTGTATTTCTAAGCTGTCCTTCAGGAAGGTTCCCCAGAAAATTGTTATCAATAATTATGCGATAATTTTCCAATTTTAATGGCAGATTTAGTTTGGAAATGCTTTCTAAAGTATTTTCTTATTAGACTGAATAGACTGAGATCTCACTTATGCAAAACAAGGTCAACTAATTAAGTTAAGTTACAAAAGGTTAAACCTAGGAAGCTTAAAGTACAATTAGTCACAATTTAAGAGCGTAATCAGTCCAGAAGTGCAAAAGTCCAGGTTGCAAGTCAGAACAGGTATTAATATGCTGTAACTACACACATAGCAGTCTGTATTACTTGTACTATGGCATGTTTGAAATACCAAAATACTGATAAAAATCTACTCAACCTTTGCATATAGGGTGGTTTCTGATATCTGAATGACCTGAAATAATTGATAGGAATATTCACAACTGAGTCATCAAGTTAAACATACTGTATATACACAAACTGCTTCCTGGCAACAGAAAACACATTATTATTATTTACAATGGATCTTGTTCTCGACATTGCTTACTGTTTTAACTTTCAATTCATGATTTCTGCCTTCTTTATATTTTTTGTCGTTCTTTAAGTGGTTTCTTTGCTTGTATGTAATTTGAAAATAATGTTGTTTGATAGTCATTGAAATAATAAAACAAGTTTAATGGTCAGAAGAACATTGAATTGGTTCAGGATAAACCCAGTATCTATTTAAGTTGCTTCTTGCCTAACCATCCAAAAATTGTACATTCCAAACAAATCACTAGCCCACACCTCCTCAAGGCTCATTCCCCCACCAGCCCCTCCCCCACCACCCTCTCTCCCACCACCCCTATCCACTGGAGAACAAAGTAGAAATCTGCTTAAACTGGAATGATCTTCCATATCAACCACCATTCCACAGTTTGAGTTACAGCTGAAAAGTACAAATCGTTTTCAGTTTTCCACTTGGAACGACAGCACACCACTCACATATGAGAGAGTGTTACTATATAGCGGACTTCCCTGAAGGAAGCACGGTACACACTTATCTCGATGTTTTCGACAACAAGTATGCTGTTTCTCTCTCATTGAGAGATAGCCTGCATCCTAGTACCAACCACTACCATCTACATACTGTTTGTCTCTTCCACGACCCATGACTTCCATGTCAACTCTCGTTTCACATTCCTTAGGAATGCAACATTAATGTCTAGCAGGGATGTATTCTAAACCATTTTACACTAAATTTCTCTCATTTCACACAGATATAAATATTCATTATGGTACACTACTTGTCCTGTTGTCCACCCAGAATAAATTATTTGAAAATGGTAATTCGGTTTCAAAATATCCACAGAAAAGAACAAATATACCCAACCATACACACAAAAGACATAAAATGGTCTTATTGTTATACAACTGCAAACATGTAGAGCAGGCGTTTCTACATAGGAACGATAATATGTTATACCTGAAGGAAATACAGATCCTTCAAAACTAGACTGTCCCTAAAGTTTGAACACTATATTATTCCCTTGATCCTACAAGCATCACCAAAATGGTATAATTTCCTCTCTAATTTGGTCTGGTAATTAATAGTCAAGGTCTCCAGGAACCGAACCAAATGTAACCACCTTCACTTCACCGAGGTGCAACTTCAAATACTGCTCAAAATCGACGCAGTTCAGAACATCCTCATCTTTTGACAACAACACCTCGAAGAACAAAAGTCCCAGTGGTGGATTTTTTCCCCTCTCTTTTTGTATATAAAATAAGGAAAAGTGCAAACCTTTTTGTTAAGTTTAAGCCATGTGATGTATCCCTTGGAATCTGTGTACTGTAGACCGAAAAACCAGATCTCCCGAAGACCGATCGTCTTAACGACCTGTGAAGAGAGAGGAGAGAGGTGGGTGGATTAAGAAGGATTCATTCATTTACTTGTAAGATTTATGGGAATCTGGCAGAGTTAGTCGCTTATGTTGCGATCGAGTTTGAGATGCAACCAGGGAATTGAAGAGAGAGCTCAGAGATGAAGATGACTCCGATAGTCAACAAGAGAAAGGAAATGAGGCAGGAAACCCATGGAGATAAATCATCTGTGTCAGACGAGATGGAGAGAGGAGAAGGTGGAAATTGACATTATCATAATCTGGTGACGTGATCAAAACCTGAAGAATGACTTGTTTCTTCCAAGATTTAAGACCACAGGCTTTGCAGTCTTCCAAATCTGTGGTTGACAACATGTTTTATTGGCTGTTACGATCTGCCTTACATTTAGAGACTGGACAGTTTCAAGTAGGATGGTGACTTCGAAGTTCGCCCACTTAAGACTTAAAACACCCCAAAACTAAATCTTCTGGTATAAATCATTTGAAAATATACTTCATATGGTGGGAGAATTTTGTTATAGTACGATACACGGCCAAACTTTCTTTCCTGCAAACTGTTTTCACGTTGTTTTCCAAGAAGATTCTTCGTGATTGTGGAACTGGTATTTCTTGCTAGAGTATTGCGAATTTCGGCCACGCAACCTACAGTGTGGCGCTGGTAAAAATTGGTGGCGCTGTTGCTCTTTCAGTAATTATAACAGACTTCATAGATCTTCGTCATTTTATTGACAAATATGTAAGTAATTTCTTGCACACGGGTCATTTTGGAGAGAAAATAACTGTAGCTTCGTACTTTTTGGTGAAATTTGGCTCTTCCTGTAGGTTTTCATGGTGAAAATCGTGTATTTCTTAGGGTGCCCGAACTTCGCAGTATGGCGAACTTCGCAATACTGACTATACTATACCAAGTTACGACAGATATCTCCTTCAATGATGTATGTCACAATGTGGGTACCGTACTATACGTCAATGAGTTTGATCATATTAGGGCAATAGTAATACTGTACTCGTAAACTGTGCAATGTGGAATTGTTTACGGCACGCGATAAATTCTAAATTTACAATGATTAGTAACTCTGTCATTCTTGAAAAAGAGAGAGCAGAAAGTAAGAATTATAAAGTACTTGATCATAATATATCCACTGTTGCATATATACACATGTTGGCCTCAAACATTTGGGCTATTTACTGGCTATATGCCAGTAGATTTCGCTGTTTGCCAGTAGAAATGAAAAGGCACTGGAGTTTTTCCGCCCAGTTGACATTAAACAGAGCATAAACACATGACCAGCAGGTTAATAATCGTCAGTAAGGATATCAGCATGATTTCCATACCATACCTAACATAAGCTCTGTACTACATATTAGTACTGCTTATTATCAGCCTATATTTATGCAATACCTGATGTGTGCGTTCATGCAGGAAACTGCCATGGGAACTCGACATTAGCAAGTCAAAATGTTTAAACATTGGCTAAAACTGTCAATATAATATTCAAAAGCCTGAGGTGGTTGAGAGGTAGTGACCAGTCACCTGGGAATGGGGAGGGCAAAGGGGGAGCAGCCACCTAGGAGGGGAGAGGGTGAGCAGTCACCTGTGAGGGGGAAGGAGGGGTGAGCAGTGCTAAATGGTAACCAGATCACTCTAGTAAGACATAAGGAAGTAGCAATGAAACTGAAAATACTACTGCAGTTCTCTCCTGACCACTCTTTCATGTTTGTTTAGTAACCAAAGAATCTCTTTCAGAGAACTTCACCTTACTTACAGCATGACGCCAGGAAGGGAAACCTAATATAACAAACAAACAAATTTTTATTCCTCAAAGACATACAAGACAACGACTCTCGAATTCTTTTTGTATAAAGAGGCGTGTGACAACACAACCAATTAATTTTCCATACAATACTTCAAGTTACACAATGTAGTAGTTAATACTGTAGAGTCTGTCACAGGTAAATGTCAGGGGGTATTATCCCTGTAATCTTACCGGCAGCAGTCAATTTAATTAGAGCCGTACAAAACCCGGTAAGAATGAAATTAAGATTGTTTTAAAAGCAGGCGGATGTTTGTTTCATAATGTCAACAAGTGTAAATTTATCTGTTATTTTTGTAAATTTATGTTCCCTTCTACTGGTGGCTTGTCCAAATATTCATTATATTATAAATTCAAGGTCTCTGCACAGCAAGGTACTACATAGCATGTTAATATAAAACTTGCTTGAAATATGATAATATTTGCCCTTGGCAGCCAATTTGTGGCAAAGAAGTCAAACCTTCGGTGGAATAATTTGAGCAAGGCATTTACTGCTCATTTTGCTATGAATTCTATATATGTATGGCACACTTTAACCAGGTGAAGGTATAACTCACAGCTTAAACATTTAATAGATGGATGGTGGGAGGGGGGGGGGAGAGGTCTAGAGTAACAACAAAGGTTATTGTACTAACAACCACTGTATCACCAATACAAAAAACATCAAACTTTGAAATTCTGGTTCAGATATGAGAATTATGGCAGCCTGCTCAATATGTTAACTTAATGTATAATGTAACGCTTGCTGGGTTCATTTCATTAGGCTGTGCATAGCCGTCAGGGCAGTGCTACTGCTGAACGTACAAACACATGCTGTCATGGAGAATGTTAGAACGCTAGGTAGTATCACCCTAACTGCCTGCCATACCTTTATTTGCAATATAAAATATAGTGCAGTAGTAGATACAAGGAGGAAATTCTAGTTGACCTCCTCCATCCTACAGATGACCAATTCTTTTCTATTTTCATATAATAATAATGACAGTTTTGCAATGCTTTGGGATAATTTTAAATGTTTTCTTCTGTGATGATGAGACATAGCTAATATACTATGTGAAATTTGAAAAATGCAAAGAAATTTGGGCTTAGATTAACTCATCGGTACATTTTGTGCTTGTGCATATTTGTTTATGCCTCAGCTAACACTCTTTGGCAAATACAGCCGACTGCTTTAAGGAAAGTGTGGGGGGAGGGGGGGGGGGGATGGTGGGAGTAGAAACGAAGTCTCCTATTTGTACCAGACCAACAGCATCAGCATTCCATGAATTGATGGGCAGACCGTGAAATGAATTTCCGCCTACGGAAAAGCCCAGGGAGAAGAGAGACCTAGTCTCAGAAGGAAACGATTACAATTCTTGATCCATGTCTCCTTCAGCTTATTTACATAAAATGGTTTTACTGTATAAACAAGAATGAGAATACGATACTAGAGAAGAAGGTTTCCATATTCTGTCTTCCAATCCTTGGAGTTACTGATAGCTCCAATTACAAGATGTCCTATACTGTATGTAAGCATGTAATATATGTTAGCCACTGAACTGATGATGTAAACTTGCCATACAAGAGAGGCCTTTTAAAGACTAAATCTGTTGCCATCTGAGAGGTCCAATTACTCTCATGGCTCCAGCCGCTCCTGATTTTCTATACCAATTATGACTATTGTGCTTGTCCATTTATAAGGAAAGTATTACATTTTGAGTATCTATAAGGGAACTTGATATGCTTTGAGAAGACTGGATTCTGAAAGAAATTATAAGTATAGTTCTAAGCAAAAGAAAAGATATGGATGATGGAGATGTGGGTGATAATTAACCCCCCCCCAGAAGTGGGTCAAGCGGAGGGGGCATGGTGCTTACATGTCTCACAGTTTATACTAATCTTTTGTAGAACTATATATATGTTACTTTATCTATTGTAAAAGGTAGATAGAAAAGTGCTACAAAGGAGTGAAGTCATGTAAGGTAAGAGTACAGTAAATAACTTAACAATGCAAACCATCTAAAAAACTAATATAAATTTAAAAAAAGTTGACTAATCATTCCAAATCACCAGTTTTGGACAAATTTTCTATAGACATGCCTATAGTATATATACTGTACACATGACTTTTGTATCTGGCAGCACCAAAGATGACTGTTTGTATGGTTCATTTAATCTGTATGCTGGATTAAAAAGGACCAGCATGTCCCTTTTTAATTAAAATTTCATTTACAATATTACAACCTTGGAAGTAGACCTTGAAGTAGACATACCCAAGTCAGCATTGTACAGAGTGATTAATGGAATTATTTGTATATCCAATAACAGACAATCTCACAGAAATTCAAGTGCACAAGAAAAAACATGGTATTTTATAAGGCTATTTGCTATGTAATTAGGGGAAAATGTGTAGCCGGAACCTTTGTTTCATTAGCATTTCTTTTACGAAGAAAAAACTTCCAGCCTCCACCGGGATTCAAACCCGGGCCTCCCGCTTTATATGCGTACACCCTAACCACTAGGCTATGGGCGCTGATTGTACGTCCAGTAGTCGAAATCGGTAAGGAAGGTCGTAATTCCACTGTAGGCGTTTGCCACCTGTATCGAATAATGCTAGCTCTGTTTTGGTGCCATATTTGCCTTACTCTAGAGATCAAACATGATGCTAACCAACTAGAAATCATTTGTAATTCCTAAAGCCGGATCTCGAAATATATATTTCTCGAAATATACATATATATATCTATATATCCATCTATATATCTATCTATATATATACGACTGAAATTGTAGTGAGTTGGAAAATCCAGAACAGTGAAACAACTTCCTATATAGCCTTCGCAGACTACTCTCAATAATTTGTGATGGTGAACCACAATTATTTACAAACTTTTGTGCAGCAGTAGACAGCAGTCTCTCCTTGTATCTAAAGTGCTTTCCTAAATGATCCACTTTCCATCTAGAATCAATCAAATTTTAACAGATTTTGCTTTAATACAGTACTGTCATCTCTCCCTACCAGCAAAAAAAGATATATGTCATAATGAAATGAACACCTGCAGCTACAAATCCAATAAATAGTTATTCATTAACATTGATAGATATAAAATCCGATATGAAATATGAGTCCTTGTTAGGTACTTTCCCTACAAACATTTCTATTGAATTGTTATTTTTGAGGTGGGTGGTATATGCAACCATATAGCTTTTATTGCATCTAAATGCATTAGACTGTAACTTGGACCCAACCCATGTAGTAAGTTAATCTTCAGAGATGATCAAAGAGCCGTGTTACATTACAGACTCAACCCACTCTCAGCACTAAATTGATTTGACTCGGTGTTTGTGACAACTGAACAGGAAATTGACATTTCTTTACTAGAAGAAGAAGTCGCAAAACCATTTAAGCCATGTGATGTGCAACTTTTTACATTACAAATTGATCACCAAGTGCGGTATTCAACACCGTGCTCTTGGTCTAATTTAAAGACATATGTGGATGAAACCATTTGGATGCTCTTACAGTTACGTATATAATTAGCCAGCCAATCCCCCCTAAGTTTTAATGTTGCAGAAACATTTTGCATCACACCTTTCATGCATTGTGACTTTGTTCTATATGGAAATGTTTGAATACATACATGTGTGAAATTTTATCACATAATTCGGTCAGGAAATTGAAAACTAAACCGACGCAATGCAAAATGTATTATAGATGTACTTGTGTTGTGTACTGTAGTACCAGTAGAGATGAGACAATTTTAGGAATGTGGTACTGTCATGTCCCCTGCTTCATAGCACTCATACTAACAGTATGTGCAGCAGTACGAATAACCTGTATTTATTAGATAAAGGTTTGGAGCTGTTCATACTGTCAGTATGAATGCTTTGAAGCATGATATGTGAGGACAGTATAACATGGTATTAGCATTAGGATCAGATTATGGCTTGGAGCTGTTCATACTGTCAGTATGAGTGCTTTGAAGCATGATATGAGAACAGTATAGAGTGGTGTTAGCATTAGGATCAGATTATGGCTTGGAGCTGTTCATACTGTCAGTATATGAGTGCTTTGAAGCATATGAGAGGGCAGAATATAGTGTTATTAGCATTACAAATGTTTTCTCGCTGGCTGTTGTACAGCACCTCGCATCTTATTACTACTCAAAGTGGAAGGAAGTGGCTTGGTAGTTAACTTTTTGACATCTACTTATTACAATCCCAGAGAATACTGTATCTCTGTGGATGGAACTTAATATCACATTTTAACAAAAGATACAGTAGACATACTTTTTGAATGAGCCAAACTTCCATTGCTACTTTCAGCAATGGCACCATGCTGGTTGACAACCTGCAACAACACTCCCACTTTATGCCTGGTTTATGCAAGAAGAGCTACAGTAGTAAAGGGTTCAAAGTTCAGATTATCTCAAATTACACAATGTCTGTAGAGTTCTGGAGCAGTAAAGGTCAGGTCTATGTGGTTAACAACTGTGCATAGTTTCATCATACAGATCAGACTATTAAGATATATCTATATATATATACTGTAGGTTTGATATACTAGTACTGTTGCATGTCAGAAAAGTCCATGGCAGAGGAAACGAGGAATCTGAATACAAACATATTAACAATAAAATAGGTTAAATAGAAAGACATGGGGTACATGAGTGTTCTCCAGATGTGGGTGTAACTATATAAATTCCATTGTTATGTTAAATAACAGCCGGTATAGGGAGTCCATCCACTCAAGTTTCACTCACAATAATAGTCACATGTTACACTGTATACTGAATAATTCATTTGGCATGGTTGCTATCACATGGCAAAATGTTGTCACTCTAAAAGTTTGGCAAATTGCTAGTAAAAACTTAAATATGTTAAAGCAGTTTTGGTGCATAGGTCTATGTCATTCTTCAGTATTTTATGGTTCATTGAAGCAAAATAATTCATAAACCTCAAAAATGCTATATGTCAAATGTGAGCACTAAATTAGTCATTGCTGTCATTGCTTGGTTGTACAAAGACCTATTATCATTGACTGAAGTAATGAATGGCACCCAACACAGACCAATAAGAACAAAGTCACATATCTCTCTCTATTCCAGTCTATATCATGCTAACCTGCACTGCATGCCAGCAGTATATTGTCATCAAATATCATATGTACATATTACAGGGAATAACTTAAGTGTTCAAATTTTGTGTCAATATTTTTGAAGACTGAAATTTTTTAAAGGTATTCTGTATTGGCCCCAAATATGCTAGATATTCCAATATGGTCACCTTTGGTAAAAAATTCTTTCACTGTATTTATTACAATCTTCCACGAAATTTTCCTCACTGGGACATTCAGTCATCTTGTGTGTTCCTTACAAATGTCTGGGAACAATTTGGAGAGTAAAGACCTTCAGGAAAGTACTTTTTAAGAACTTCTAGCAATTAAAGCGTGCTTTAATTTGGGGCCTATGCTGACTACCCTTAACTGTTGGACTTTATGCCCAATGAAAGATGCTAAAATGACACTGGCCTTCTTACACTAATGAAGTAAAGAGAAAATTCAAATTTCTAAGATCTATCATCCTACACTATCAATTACCAAGCTTCTTTCTCTCCCGGCCCCTCCCCCATCCCATCAAACACCATCACCAATTTACCAGGCACAAGTTGCTGACCTAACTAGCATTCAATGTTGAACTTTGATTCTATACAAACCAATTCATGCTGCATATTTCTTGTCTATTTCCCATTACCAAGACAAAATAAGTTCAAGTGGTTAGCACACAGGACACTCGTCTTATAAGATCAAAAGCAAATAGAAACCCTGTCCACCATTTGCTTATCCTCTTCATCGTCAACGTAAACATAAAGGGCTTGGACCTGTATCAGCTGGTGTTATTACTTGATGTAAGTTATATGACCATAGTGTACTACCTAAATGGATCCACTTGCTTTTTCACTCAGTATTTTATGGTTCCTTTCCTATGAATATCACATTCTCAGCTAGTAATTTACACATTTTCACTTCCAATAACTATTTAGAATTTAAGAATTTACCCACGTTCCCCCCCCCCTCCCCCCATTTGACCCAGTCCATCCTCTAACATCATCCCTCTGCAACCTTCCCCATCCATTCCACACAAATGCCTTGTTAGGTATCATGCATGCACTAGGGTAGTGAATAAATAACCAGATATTGCATGTACAAAGAGCTGGCAAACATGGCCACATTCATTTACTCAAATGGAAAATAACTAGAGAAGATTTTGTGCACAGAACCTGCATATTATAATAAACTATATATATATGATAACTTCAAAAGTTAAACAAAAATATCTGAACACTACATTCCCATGTGAGAAGCATTTTGCTGAATCATGACACCAAAGGGACAAAATAGTAACGTCAGTTTATTCAATAGGTTTGGTTTTTTATCTCGATAAGATTATTGGCAGAACGAAGTCAGCCGACACTTTGCATAAAGAGACGGGAGGACAACAACGACGTGAGGATTAAATTGATAAAGATCATCTTTAAATACCCAGCTTTAAAGGTCCTTTATAACCTTCTCCTTCATGGCAATCTTTTCATTGCACAGATGCAGATATAGCACTCACTGTCTAGAAGAACACTGAAGCTACTGCATTAATTATCTATAACAGGTACTATACACAGACTGTCCATGAACTTCTGTATGAGGCGTGACCCATCCATGGGTCACGAAACATTTTTCGGTAGGTCGCAGAAGTTTACCAGACTGTTGGAAAGTTGACCTGTACTGTACTAGGCAAATGAGTTTTTTCACATCTCCACCAACTTTCATGTAGTTTTGAGAAATCCATTTCAGATATTACTGAAATTTCTACCCTATTCAAGTTATTTCTGTTTGGTGATCAGATTTTTCAGTCCTGTACAGTACATGCATAACAGATTACACAAAATGATGAAATGAAGTAAATACCATGGAAACCTTCACACCCTACTAACTCTCAAAAAAAGTTGCTAAATCCAATAGTACCATTGACCTTGTTAGGGGTATTCAGTTAATGGGTATTTTTGAAGGTTATATGGTCCAAAGAATTATTAGTGTAACAGTATCTGTATTATAACTATGTAGTATAGATTCATATAAGAATTGTACATTACGTCAGGGAGAAGAGTATTACAGTAGCACACTAAAATACTTTTTATGTTGGCTATTTAACATTGTAGTGCAGCAAACATAAGTATTTACAGGGCTGCAGACCCAGTGTATTTTCAGCACTTGATATTACATTACGATTGTAGACCTCTGGACTGCTGCATGTGCACACATTATCTGAAAGTTATTTCCTGGCTAAGATAACAGGAATTTGCACAGACTATTTCAAAGCTTTGAATTATGTTACAGTAAGTATTACAGAACATATCAATAACCAAGGCAGTTTGGGTATCTACTGCATCAAAAGAAATACCTTCATTTTAAATGCCAAGTACTCACAGTATGTATATGAGATTTGTAAAATTGTATCCTGATGAGAAAGAGCACCTTACTATATGACCCTGCCGGGTATCGAACCCGGAACCTCCCGCTAGGCCTCATTGCTTCAAATGCCCTCGAATTTATCCGCTCGGCCACAGCAATGATTATTATTGAGGAAGGGGAGATGATCCAAGCGGTGAGCATCATTGGGGTGGGGGAGGGGGCAAGGTAGGATGGGGTGGGAACAGGGTGCAGTGTTAACTAGCTAAGTACTGTATTATGTTAATAAGGTGCAATAACAGAGAACAGAAGCATTGAAGTAATACGTACCCTGAGAATACGTACCCTGTACTTCATATACTTGAGCCACTCTAATTATATCTCAATGACCAAGTCAACAAGTTCAATCCCTATCAAGTACTTCTTCAATTAATACCTTATGTGATAATACCGGGACAAAAGTTTACAATTAATACCTTATGTGATAATACCGGGACAAAAGTTTACAAAATGCACTCTCATATAATCAAGCTAATTTTCTTTTCTAAGTTAATTATAAATCTTGAACACACATATCCCATTCTCTTCCTCTTTTTGTCAATTTTTCACCCCTAGTTCTCCCCCTCTCCTCACCCCATTCTCATCACCCACTTTGCCCACATCAGCTATTTTCTCCTTACTTATTGCTTCATCTCAGATGGAAAGTCATATCATTATCTCAAAATGAAAAGGCAGTCCCATAAAAATTACCATCAACAAAATGCAACCATGCAATTACTATACATATTCTATGCATACTACTTTATATCACGGCCTGATTTGTTGTACAATGCTTAAAATCGTACCAGTATTCCAGCTATACACACAACCTATATAGTAATTTATTTCCAAATATAAATATATAAGGGTGAGGCTGACTGATAAACCAATAGAAAACTTTAAGAAATGCAAAAGTAATCATATCTTTCATTAAAATAATACTGAAGGAGATAGAGAAAGAAACCAAAGGAAAGCATTTAGTGAAATATTTGACAACAATGGGCTGAAATGTTGTCTTTTTGGGAGGGAAAACCATTTCATTCATTTTAGTTACTATATTGCCATGGAGTGCCAAACAGGAAATAATTAGATTGACTCATCATAATAATCATTAGGTCATCATAACACAATATGAAAACACTTCCCCTAAGTTATTTTTCCTTTGAATTTGAAACTGAAACTAACAAAGGTTTTTGCTTCTTGTCACTGGACTTGAACTACAAGCACACTAAACTCACCACTTTAATACACACATAATATTGTGAAAACAATATTACAGTCAATATTATTGGTTGCCATTCTCACTGAAGAAAAAAAATACCTTCACAGCAGGATTCAAAATCAGATCATGTGTAATGCCAAAAATTTGCAGTCTCTGTTAATACTCGAATTGACCTGAAATCTTTCTTCATAATTTCCACAGAGAGTCAGAATCTGATGCAATCTACAGACCGAACCGGATGGTGAGACAAGATCTCTCCAGATAGGAGAAAGTCCAGCTGATTTCATAACTCTTCAAATATTAATAGATCATTACCTCACCACTAAAAGATTTCTACCGATGATATGTCATCTCCAACCATAGATACCTTTACAGTATGACAAAGATTTAGACAATAAGCCATCCGTATCAAATTCAAGTATTTGATACCATTATTGACCGTCAAAAACAAAGAAGATTATTTTGCTAAGTACTTTACAAGGTTCTGCGGCGTTAAGATCTATCAGGAATGTAAATGTATTAGGTAGGCTAGATATAGGCTTTAACTGGCATACTAAGCATAGGAGTTGTGCATCTAATGTCAACTTAGGCATTGTACTATACAGCGGTTACAGCCCCACACAGTCAGGAAATGTTAGTTACCTGGCAACAGATAGCAAAATACATATTTCAGTAATTTAATGACAAACTTGACCATTAAATTATTCACAAGAGTTTGAAGAAGTTCATAGAACTGTAAAAGTACAAAAACATTGTAGCAAAATGTAGGAAATTTTTCAGGAGGGTTTTTAAGAAGCATTCTAGGAAGATGCTGAATTTGACATGAAGAACTTCAAGTAGTATGTTCAAGCATAATTATTTGTTCCGATATAAACACGAACATACGGCTCCCTTACTCTACACTCTTGGTCGGTACAATATGCAGTTCTCAGTGATACTCATTTCGGTTGTTAAGGGATCTGTCTCAATGAAAAGCAGATTACAAAAACATACATACATACATACATGCACGCATACATACATGCACACACACACAGTGGTGTACCAGAGAGCAATAGATTGGAATGGGCCGGTAGCCCAGCGGTGCTACAAAGGTTACCAGATGCTCTAGACACTATAGAGCAAGAGTGCAGTTGTTGTGGAGAGACAGGTGAGTATGTGAAATAGTAAAAATATACATGCACACAGTACATACATGTACACATTGTAAAGCGTACCAATGTTCAGTGCATATACGTACCTATTAACATAGCCCACATCATACACTAGACTTATCTCTTTACAACTCTACCCTAAGCATAAATGAATCAGTCTTTATACAGTATTACAAAAAGTCACAAAGCAACATTACTCGCTTCTACCAAACTTGATACATATATTTATATATAACATGATGAGGAGCGATTCTAAATATAATAACTCTGACCTACCACTAACAGTATAACAGTCTGTAGGAAATTTATTTCAAATCTTATCGGGTTTTTTATTTGCTCTAGGGAGTTACCTGAATAATGCAGCTGGCAGAGGCTAAATTTATTGCTCAATTTTTTCTCTCAAATTTTCATAAACAATTCATTACTATGCAGCAAACTGTTGCCATTTTATGCCTTGGAGCAAATTGACTCTGCAGAATGGACATGGATTTGATCTAGACAATTAAGGAATAGCACAACATTATGTCTAGGAAACAGAACCGTGAGGATAACCTTGCATTTACCTGTATATTGAAGTACAGTGATGTTTTTTATAAACTTACTGTACAGTAGCATGGTATAGCCATTATTCCTGATAGAGGAGGGTGTTAGGTTACCTCTCCTATACACACATCTCTCCTCAGGACTTACCTCTCCCCCTGTCCACATTTTAACTTTGCAAAGGTAGAAGCTAGAATGCAAACCAGTTGGAATGTTACTTGCCTTGCAATATCACAAGTTCCATTATGACAACAGGTTTTTGTTCATCGGTATGGTTTCCAATGCAATATCTGGTGGATCCATTACACACTATCAACCTTACCATCTTGCTGACTATAGTCCTTACAAAGCCCTTTACATATTTCCCTTCCCTCATCTCAATTTGTAGACTTTTTGTACCTAATGTAGCTGTATGGTATCTATGGGTAGAAGTTGGTTTAATATGACTAGGGTAGGGTGGCAACCACAGGCATGACATCAAACTGGAGGAAGCACATGTGAAGGACTAAAGGAGATACATGATGACATGTGCTACTAGTCATGAATTATGTATTAAAAGATTGTGGGAAACTCTGTAGGTTTAAATGCATATCACATTGCCCATAGTCAACAGTTACCAATGTGCACAATAAATAAGTACAATGGCTGGCTGTTTGCACAGTGTTCATAGAATACATATAATGTGTGTATGTATACTATGTAAGTACTGAAGACCTATATATACCAAAGCGTTTTCAGAACATATATGTTTTTACAACTAGAGTTTTGAAGCTTGTTTCTACAGTACAAGCTGTAGGATTCCGTAAAAATTGAATGTCATTTGTTTAGTTATGCTTCAAAACTCAAACCGCTTTTTTAGAAATGTTGGGTATTCGTTCGGATAGAGGTCATTACGGGGGGAAGACATTGCGCTGCATTGCATTTACAAAATCGGGGAAATCTGGTCACCCCAGTATTATGAACCTGACAAGTTAGACATTTAGTGTAGTAGATTTGAAGACTCTAAACTTTGTCTCATATATATTACTACATGGTCAAAAAAAAAATGAATATTTTTAATTAAAGGATTTGTAATGTGCACAACATCCACTTTACAGAGCACTCAAGAAGTTCTTTTGTACAATAACTGCAGTCTGCTACACATGTTTGCATATCTATAGCAATTTACAGATTTTGCACATCATTTAGTGATGTACTGCCGGGTAAATTACTCCCTGCCCTGCGGTGACAGGTAAGCATATACAGCAAGGATTGCAAATTTGCATACGTACGAACAGACAACTACACATCTATACAGAAACTACTATTCAGTAGGCCATTACTCTATAAAAAGACCAAAACCTAATAAAAAGAGTTTAATTTAAATGCTGACATGGCATCATAAAAAGTTAAAGACACAAACATGTTTAAGGTTCTCACCACAGACTGCAGATATGGTAAAGAGAAAGGGAGCCCCCCCAAAAAAAATCCCTAGTGCAAGGTATCTTTGTATTGAATGAAAGTGAAAATTAATTAACTTTGGAGTACTGTTACTATATATGCATAGGGCATGAAGTGAAAACGAGACATGATATTTAATCCATAGTAAACGGTGAGCACTCCAAGAATAGCCCAATCACGGATAGTTTACAATCACTTGAAAAAGTTAACTATGTTGAGAAAGTTATAACATTGACCAGGAAATTCCTGACGTTTTTGCTGCAGTAGAGATGGTACTATGATAAACATATATAAGGAAAAAGTATACTATACAAGTCCATCTAGATGATGATCAACTGTATAAAAAAATAACAGTTTTCCTACAGGTTTTCCTACAGAAGCTTTTAAGTACCATTATTGAGTTCTGGTATGTCTTTATATAACATTGCTATCATCTCCTCTTCAAACATGATTGGATAAAACTTAAATGTTTTTAGCCTCTTTCGAGCCCAATCAATTTACTGCGCATACGGTTCACATACGTTAGCTTTACAATATTATTACATGTCAAGAAGCAAATTGGAAATCTCTGCAACTGATACATTTCCATATTTTGGAAATGAAATTGGTGCTACTATATTATAGTTTGGTATTGGGTAAGGATCATGGGGAAAACAATCAATCAAAAAAACCTATTTTTAACAGAATGCACACAGATCTGTTATGTAACTACACTACTGTACACTTGTCATCGTTCAGCTAAAGAATGGAGCAAAGATGATAAGAATGAAGACTGATCGGGGTTAAAGGATTCGATCTGGTATTTATAATATACTTAAACAGTGGGTCCAACGTTCACATATTGGCACTGTTACAGTGTGCCAAGCAAACCCATTGACTTGCTTATGTGTGATTTAAGGGGTAACGTAATTGCATGTCTTGTTTGTGTGAGATTCTAACTGATTACCTCAAAGAGAACAATTCAAGCACTGATTTACAGAACTCCTTGAAGTGTGGAGAGCAATGAACACAGCATATGATGTACTGTATTTGGGCGTCAAATGCAAATTGCGGCCTGGATGTTTACTTTTCCCAGGGGGGTTCTATCTATCCATAAACCTTGTTTCATAATGGCTAATGAGCTATGTAAAAGACCAAAGTTACAGGCAAGAAAATTAACGCTGACTGAGCAACTATTGTTTTCAGCTTCTAAATACTGTAAAGCTATCACCAAGTAGTGGAAAGGTGGGGGACACTTACTAAATATTTCAATGGTTTCTATGTTTTACAGGGGCTTATAATTACCTGTCTAGATACTAAACTTGATATCCAATACTCTAGTACATAAGTTAGTTTCATCTCAGAGAGTGAGAGCTCTGTATCTTTACTGTACATACACACTTTACACACTGGAGAAAAAACTGGATCCTATGTGACCACTCCAAAACCCACCATTTTCAGTGTTAATGACTTAACGAGCCACACTTCCCTTACTTGCAGGAGTGGCCAGTAACCTAATAGCTGTTTCAATGGGGTCAGAGAACAGCTACGTTGAACACTTTTTCACAACCCCCAATGTAGGTAGGTTGTAAAAAATGTAGAAGAAATTTTCTCAGAACCGCTTCTCAAAACTGTGTCTGTGTTCATATATATATATAGTGTAAAAAGTCCAGCCCGTAGCTGCTGGAAGTGTGTTCACTGTTCTTGATTTTCCAAATCATTGCCATTCAAAGATGTAAACTGTATTCGTATGCTTGCTCGTAACTCATTAATTTCCACTGCAATTAACATACAGTATAGGCTATACGTATATATATATATATATATATAAACATACATATATACATATATCATATATGTATGGAAATGTATACTGTTAAATATGATACACTGAAGGAAGCTAGGAAGTGTGTCATGTCAAAGATACCGACAGCTGCACAAACTATATCCCGCAAAGCTTCCTAGCCCAAACGAGCCGCTCTTCATACCCAGGATCAATGCAAACCGAAGCATGTGTTTTGTTCACCCGATTCCTCAATGATGTATGCAATGACAGCTACAGTATTAGACTATAGCATTAATTCCATCCTCTCTCTCTCCTCATCAACTCTCATGATTGTTTGGGAATAGGATGAGATGAGTCATGACAGATGTTTACATCTCTTTAAACACACCCAGGCCATCGTCTCGCTCGTCTCATAACGTAAAACTACGCAGCTGCATCGTCGTGGATGTGAACCGACAGACATCTTACTCCTAGTCTGGTTCCGGGAGGTAACAAGACTCCTGTGACAGTAGCCTCTCGTATCTTAATATACAGGAAACTTTACAACATTAACAGAGGTGAAAATGAATATTACCGTGCATACTGTGAATTTAGCACAGTATTTAATGTGTAAGTTGATGAAAATTTTCTGCCCAAAAAATAGTTAAAATACAGTTTATTAGGTTCTCTGCATAAAAATTGCTATGAACCTTGCCTTTGCTAAATAAAATTCACCATATTGCAGATCTATTGTTTTGTGATTTGTGTAGACTTATAGTTTGATTTAATAGAAAAACTATCGCATGTAGTCAAATTGTAGATTTGAAGTTTGTATGATATGTAGATAGAAAGAACTGCATCCAATTCTGTGTATGAAAATCATTATCAATGAAAGCTACTTGCATTCGGCCAACAATTCACCAAATCAACTCATCATTCATTTCAAACCTAGATTGCAAAAATTAAAACAACACCATCCAAGATTAGTGTTTTTTGAACCAATTAAGTGAACGTTGAGGATTGAAGTCTTGGCTACTGAATTTGACGTCGATTCTCCAGCTGGATTGTTTATAAGTTCTGGCCAAATCTGTCTAGACTGCATATATAACTGTTGTATATTATCAATGTTCTTTGTATTTTGTATCAATCATTGTATTGCTCACCGCAGATATGTAATTTCCTTCTGGGATTCAATAAAGTTGACTTACTTACTTACCGCAAGTTCCACAATTTTGATCTGCGTTGCTTTGCTGTTAATAAAACCAAATATTAATCTGCCTTGTGTTTTTATGTTTTTGTTGTATGTTGTGAATGTTCCCACATGTGTTGAATATGTCCACATGGGGAACCTGCATCCAACTTGCCCAAGACAAACTGTTTATATATATATTTTTTTCCTTTGCTACTTGTCAATTATCGATATATCACATATTATTGGAAAAAAAAAACTTTTATGACTAAAGTAATTCATCAAGCATCTACAGTTATTGCCACTTACAAGCAGCATCAGCAAAGCTTATATTAATGACCTCTCTAAATGTAGCAATGAAAATATTAATAATTCAAGAAGGCTTTTAAAATCTTGAGTACTGTAAACTTCAGGAGTCAGATTCTAATTTTAACTAATTTAATTTCTATTTGCTGAATTAAAAGCAAGAATTTTCTTATTATTTCAGAATGATATCAGAGGCAATATAATTTATGAACAGATGTGTCATTTTGTCTAGTGACAAATTAGAGGATAATTTCAGTTCTTAATCCCGTTCCTAAGGAATACAAAAATTATGATTTTTTATGTTTTATAAGGAAGGCAAATTGAAAACCTATATTCGACTAGGAGGCTGGTGTTTTTCATATTTTCTGTACAGTAGATGCAAGAGCTAAAAACAAGTTCTTCAGAGGAAAACTCACTCTACGAGAAACAATAGTTAATGATACAGAGAACAATGCATAAAGAGAAATTGCAATTGGCCGTCCAATTTATATCAAACCATCGGTTTCCTCTGTACCTAGTGTAGACTGAATTTTAATTATACCAGACTGTCGGACAATCAAGACTAAATAAGGCCTTACACTTGAAAAATTCACTCACCATGATTGAGAATTTTTTTTCCCCACCTTGTTATTTTTCATCATTGCAGATAAATCTGTTATGCTAATATTTGCGATGAATCAAACAAACATTGATATATTTTTTAATTGTCAATCAGGGGTGAAATATGAATAGATCTCCGACAATTGGTCTAATAAGTTGGCTCAATCTGTTGGCCAATATAATCGCAGCAAGAATGGACGACAGGTGAAACGCAATATTAACAAGAGAAATTTCAGACTCCAACGTCATCATTACCTTCTACTGTATGGCAGAAATATTCACCATGAACAAATCTAAACAAAGTAGTCTTGTTTGGATTACGAAAAAATCGAGCTTTCAAGCCGAAAGAAAACAAGAACACATAAAAATTAAAAATCATCCACTTTGATACTTCTAGTAATTACATACTGGCTGCTATTTTTGATGTTTTGTGCATTTTTCATCAATTAATCAAGCCTCAAATTCTTGCTTCGAATGGGAAAAATACCCCATGATTCAAAAGATACTTATTTAGCACTTGAACAGTGTGTACAGTACAGCATTTTTCTGCAAGTTGATGATGTCCAAAAGATAGCCGAAAATGGTCAAGCAAGCTGGATTCCTAACGATGCAATTGGTCACCGGAATAAGACTTCTATACTTTGTTAATGGACAATGGGAGCACAGTGTTAAAATGTTACCAGTTAATGGTAACAATTTTAATCATTAGATGGGAAAGTGCAGTAGTAGATTCGTGACATGTAAGAGAGGAGTACAGTAAGTGAAGAAAACTGCCAAGTCATTGCAAACTGGATAACATATATACTACAACCCTCACTGGTGTATAAATTACCAACGATATGATTCACCTGCCATTCTCCTCTCCCCTAACCCCCCCCCTGGCGCCCCTTCTGACCATTTCCGGGTCACCAATCACTTTCTATCGACTGTACCATTCTAAAATAAAACACCTAAGTTGGAGAGAGAATTTCTATCTGCATGAACCATCTTGGTTTTTAGCTTTATGCGAGCTACCTGTTGCCAGCATGGTCAAGAACAAGGCAAGAACAAGGCCTCTAAGCACTGACAAAGTATCCTTTGTATTTTTTGTTGATAATTTGAGGGTTGAAGGTAAATAACATTGTCTCTGAACCACTACCAATATATGCCAGTTATTCAGAAACTTGTACAGTATCTTTCAGCAACAAGGATTTTGCAAATTTCAGTCCTATCAATGACAATATCCAAACTAATAAAGAAATATCACCATTGAAAACTGAAGCACTAACCACTGTGTGATGTCATGTTTGGAATATTTACCCAGGGTATTCAGTCATTCTGTACAATTTGACAGAATATCTCAAAGAAAGGACTAATTTTGTGATGCCATTTGAGGCTATTGTTCCCCATTGCAGCAATATCATTAAAACTTACAAATGATGATTGGGTTACACATACGCATCTATACAATAACATTTACATATACTGTAGATGTGACAGTCTTTGCACTGGATGTAAAGGCTAACTAAGTTTCAGACTGTCACTAAAAGCATAGTGTACATGTTGACTATCTGAAAACATCACAAATCTGACCTTAAAATCAAAGAGATAATAGTTTGAAAAGTGAAATCTAACCACTGACAACACACCAGGATATGAGGAACTCCATTGTGAAAGGTCAAATATTGAAATCATGATCTACAGTAGCATTGATCAGCATAATCCATACTCATCACTGTTCACTGCACTGTATTAAGAATTCACCACTTTTATTATACAGATCACTGATATTACATAAGCCTAGTTGTAGGCGTTTGTATATAGGCCTATACATATAGGCTTATATAACATACAGAAGTATACAGTAACTTACAGCATGTTGCGATCATCAGACAATGAGTGTTGTCCGCGAATCAGTGTTGTCTGATGATCGCCGCACACTGCAGGCGTGAAACTCGAGTAACAACATGCTGTCCGTTACTGTATAGGTAGACTATATTATGTACTTGCTCTACTTCTATGTATTGAGCACTTTTGCAGCAGGAAGTGAACATTTTAATCATTGTTGTATATAGGGAGAGGGAGAGGGGAAAAAGAGGAGTAGAGATGGAAGAGTAGAGCAGAGTAGATGAGAGAAGAGAGGCGAAGATAGAGGGGAGAGGAGAGGAGAGAGGGGAGAGGAGTGTAGCGGAGAAGAGAGGGGCTGCTTTGAGAGATCACAAACACTGTTAGCTTTCTAAAGTAAAGATGATGGTTCAGTGCTTTTCATGGAAATTGATTCTGAAAGTTTAGAACTGCAAGAATAGAATCTTCAGACGCTGAGGAATATCCCATCCGTCATTTCACACGCTCCCCCATCCAAACATATTCTCTCTAACAAATTCAGCTTGCTCAATTTCATGATGGGGGGTGATGGAATGGGGGTTTTTTGAAAGAGGAGAGGAGGTATATGTGAGGAATCAACATCTTACACAGTAAAAACGATGGTCTTATGTGTTTCGCCTTTAGGTTCATCCTGACAGGTTAGAACAAAACAAATAGTCTTCAGACACCACTCAAAGAGTAATCAATCCAACATGTTTCGCACTCCTCTCTGACCAAGAGTACTCTCGCCTATTCCATTACCAATGATCATATCACTTTGTTCAAACCAATATATCTAACTGTAAAATTTGAAGATTACCCCATGTCTTGCTCGAAGCTCCCAAGACTTACTCGTTGGGTAATTATGAACGAGGATGCTAACCTGTATCCATTCTATATGTTCTCTCGATTCCATCTAGCCTACATAACTTTGTTAACATTTTAGCACTGCACCCCCCTCCTCCCCACCCCCAAGCCATTTAAGGGTCAACACCCACTTATGTTTCCTTCTGAATCTAACATTCTGAGGGCTTACCACTACAGTTCCAGTGTAACTTGCATCCACTGCAGGAATCTGGTTCGTTTTAGAGCATTGGTGAAGGTTCTGAAGTCGGCAAGGATTTGATTCCAAATTATGTCAAATTCAGACAGGTTAAAGGTATGTCTGTGATATTAAATGAATAAAATCTAATACCACCCCCCCTGTAATTCCCACCCACCCTGCTGCACACTATGATGTAACTTACCTGATCAAAGAGTTGTTTGCCTGTCGTGTTGGGTTGGATGGCAAACTCCAACTCCGCGTCCATGGTGACGACGCGTACATTAACCTGATAGAAAAAAATGGGGGGAAAAAAAGAAAAGTAATTTGTGATTTCAAACACTTGGAATTTGAAGTTGCAAGTTCAAGGAGAGAACATGGCAGCCAAACATTTCATAGAGCAATTATCATATATGCCTTTAATTAACTCTACCACTGTACTGTTTGTGAGTGACCTTACTTGAGGCAAAAAAAATTAATTTCAAAGTTGAAAAAAACATGCTGCAGAGAATGTACAAGGAACTTAATTATTTTCCAAGTCCGCTCAGATTCATTCCAGAGATAAACAAACAATTTGATTAAATTTTCTCGCTGTTGTCCTTGGAAGACTGACTTCCTTATGTATTATAATGTGTTTATATATCGAGTACACATCAATCTGCGTTTTGCCAATAATTTCTAGCTTTATTATATGCAGTACTGACATTGTTATCAATGTAATGTTGCAGTATTTATACTGTATATCTCCACACTAGGAAAACCTACGGGTATTTGTGTAAGAGTTGGGGCATCAAGTTGGGTTATCGATCTATGGTAAATTATGAGTCAACCAAAAAAAAAACAGAAAATAGCTGACTAAAACTTTTGTGAGGTCAGTCTCAATTTGTGATGTACACAAGTTGCAACCTGGAAGGGAAAATAGCCAAGGACGAAAACTTGTCACAAAATATAAAATAAACAGAAAAGAAGAATAACAGAGGTCAAAAAGTTTGACAAACAAAATGAAGAAAGTGTAAAAAAAGGAAGCTATGTGTTGTCAGTATAGCTAAAGGAAACTTCCTACACCAACTTAACGATACAGATTTTCATTGTACTAAGTTACATTACTGCAGATAATTAGCAGAAACTAATTAATAAATCTGAGATAAATTCCAGCTGCTGGAGTTGATTGGTCAACAAGTGGAAATTTTCTGCATATATGTGTCTAAATTATATCCCCAGCCTCACATAATTTTCATATCTAAGATCTAATATTTCAATCTTTAATCTTGCAATGTTTTTTTTTTGGTTCTTCCCCACCACTCTGTCCCTCCTCACCTCAGAGGCAAATATTGTACATGTTATGACCTCCGTACAATGTCTATCAGATGGTTAGGGTGTAGGAGTTAGGCTTTGTATATATATATATATACTATGTACAGAACATCAAAGGTAACATGATAACATCCATGGGCTAAGTGAGAATTAATATATGGTTTACCATGTGCAAGGCAGATCAGGTTCAGATTTCAAACTTTAAAATTCCTTTGAATAACAGTAATATTTATCAATATGCATGAGGGAACTCAGGATATATTAATGAAACCCCTGGGCCCTGGATAAATTTGTCTGCCCTAATTTTCCACTCAGTTGGACACCCAGGTACCATATCATACAGACTCCTTTTGAAATAATTGTATAAAGGCCATTTAAAATTGGGTTGGAGTGAGTCACTGTTACACACCCTACTAAAATTTAGTAATTATTTGTCTCCATTGAAGCACATTACAAAGTCTGTTATTAAGTCGGTTATTCATTAATTCATTAATTTGATACGGGAGGCCACATTCCTTAACAGGTTACTGCTCAGTACTTTACTGCATAGTCTGTGGGCTGAAACAGAATTCCTGACGGTGAAGTTTCCATTTTCCAGGACTTATACCTACATCAACAGCGTTGCATGAAACAGGAAGTAGCCTAGAGTACTATGCATAATAGTTCATGATTTCATCCATAATCGTTGTGATATACATCTCTAAGCTATGAACATATCAAAGTGCACACAGTACGACAGATATATATGCTGTACTTTTACATCCTCAAATTTTATTTGCAAAGAAGAAAACAAACAGGTAAAACCAAAAAAAGTTAACAATAAAAGAACTCAATTTAAAGGCAAATTCTGACATAACTGTATGTGTAACACATATACTGTAGTGTACACTATGAAGAAGCATGACATCTAACAGTAACACTGTGATATGTATACGATAGTATAGTCAGTAACTTAGTACAAACACATTACATGTGCATCTAATCACCAGGTTTTGATGTTTCTTTTTAATAAGGCAGAGCTACCATATATACTGTACTACTGTACGCTACTACAGTATAAACACACTAAGTACTGTATAACTGTAGCCCCTAAATAAATATGTCTTATAAATGAAACTCCATATACATTGTATATCATACCACACAACACAAATTTATACTGTATGTTACAGACATATTACAAACCCTAGAGACGACCACTGATATAGTAGTTAAAAGCTTGCACAATTGAATACAATGCCCACACCATATGTATACTCTTTTATGCATTAATTTTTATTGATTTCATTCCCTGACGATTTGTTGCTGTCCACTATAAGTATTAGCTTAGTTAACACAGCAATGAATGAATCCTCAATGCATAATGAATACGTTTGTGATACTAGCATGTAAAGACAATTAAGCGTGTATAGTAGGGGCTTACCGTATAAATAAGTAGCATTGTGGGCCCAAATCACCATTTGCCATGTAGGGGCAACGTACTATATAGAAAGTTACATTGTAGGCCCAACCATCATGATTTGCAAACAAGGAAATGGATAAAAACTTTTATCGCAATTTATGACTAAGTATCACTTTCAGACAAAACCATGGATACTCAATTTTGAAGAAATATATTATAAATACAGGACCATTAAATTTTACAATGGGAGCTTTTAACAATCTAATAGAATAGTCGTGATCATTTTACTGAAGGCAAAAAACTAAATATTTAAACGATTAAGTTAAGTGAAACAAGGAAGTCAATTTTTTTCCCAGAGTAGCATTTTACATGCAAAGTCATTGTACATAGATACTGTGCATATTGTGCGGTACTGTAGTCAACAGTGACAAAATGGCAAATGAAAAGGTGCGTAGAGGCCTACAGAGATTCTATTATAAAACAGTAATAGAAACTAACTAAACATGTTATTATAGCTGCTCATAGTAAAACTGTATTGCCTAAAAGGATTCTAGGTTATTGAAGAGAATAAAATTTGTACATTAGGAGCTGTTCTCACGCCACTTTTAAAGTAGCTCTCTAAGTTCAGTGCTACACTAAGTAATTACATTGGCTGGAGTTATTTACCATACATTTTATATAATCCCATAAATAACCTTTATTTCAAAACTTCTCACTCACAGTGATTGCTCAAGTTGCGAGACGTAGGTTACAGCAGGGGGGCGAGGAAGTGAAGACAATTTAGCAACAGTTACAAACTTTGACCATGTATGACACCCATCTGACCATTTCACCATTTAACTTTCATCAGTCATGAATTCCCCAAAACTCACTGGTTCGGGGATTTAAGAACGACGATACTTACTTGTCTCCCACTCCAAATGTGTAGTTAGGTAGATGGGAAAGTGCAATAGTGGAGTGGGAGACAGGTAAGAGAGGAGCGAAGTAAATTTATTATTTTCATGAATCCAAACATTTTTCCAGGGTATAATTATGCCTAATCTTGAGGTACACTGTACATGTGATTCCTATAATCACCCAGGAGAGGGTCAACATGTTTCTAGAGAACCCTTAGAAATGCCAAGGAATACCTTTAAAATAATTTCCCCCTCCTTTATGACAGGGAATGATATGTTCAAATATTGTGTTCAGAGCAGGTTGGAAGTTTGTCTCCTATAAAGTACTTTGGAGTTTCCTGTGTAAAAAAAAGCCTGCCATACATCTTTGCAAAGTTTGTATCTACAGCGATTCATTTGACCCTTTCGCATAGCATTTAACGATGCGATACCGGAAAGAAAATTATTCCAGAAAAGATGTAATTAGCTTAATGACAGTCACAGTGATATTATGCACACTCACATATAACTCTGCCTAGAACAACTTTCTTCAAATGCTCATAAAAGGGGGATTTTCTTGGCCTATTATATACTGTTTTATACTGTAGGCAAATTTCATCACTAACAAGTCATGAGCTACAGGTATGTATGCATGTTCAATCCTTTTCCATTGCCAGATGATACTACCCCACTTTGATATTTATTACCACTGAATCTTTAACAAGTGCTGTATGTATTTGAAGACAGTTGGTGTATGATGATGACCTAACGACCAGATAGGTTAACAGGAGAGGTCTAGACAGGAATTTAAAAGTCTGCCAGTGAATATGTTTATATGCTTCTCATCAGATCAGTCTACATGGCAAGTACATACCTGTTTGATTACAGATCAAATGTCAAGTTAAACAAGTGGTGGAAAGAACACTGTAAGACAGTAACTAGGTATGTTACCGTGGATACATGTACTGTAGGTATGGTACAGGTTACACTGCAGTATCTAAACCTGCACACTGTGCAGGAAAGCCTACACATACAAAACAACATAGACTCTATACTGTAACCATACATGTTGTCATATGGTTTCTTTACCATAAATGTTACTACCTGTTATCACATGTTACAATTTTCTACAAAATACTTCTCAACATTTTCTACAGTAAAATTTGGAATATTGTCGTTTCTAAATCATTACCGCTTACATTAATTACTAAGACGACACAGTGTGTTATTTTAACATTTTTATGCATATCCAAGAATCCAGAGCTCCTTAATAAGGAACTACAGTACAGAGAGCTTCTTCTATTAAAATAAAGGTTGTTGGCATCTTTTCATCATTACTCACCGGTTTCGGCATTTTGAATTCTCTCTATATCCTGTTTTCCCGATGTGAAAATTCCACTGGGGGCTTAGAGACTGAAACCAAACGAAATGGATTTCTTAACCTGTAAAAAAAAATATGTGGAAACAGGAAAGTTATAATATATCAAGCATGAAAGTCATCACGCTTAGCGAACCCTAGACACTTATTATTACTGAGAACACTTACTGTATAATTAAGCAACACTCCAGTCTGCAAACCACATTTTCACTAAATTGTTAAGTCTTGCTTTAGCTTCTTGGCAAATTTTTTTCAACTAATTTCAACATACACATCTGCAGCATTGTTTAGAATGGCACAAACAATCGTGACTGGTCAGATGGGGGAGGGGAGATGGGACAGGGGAGTGGAGAGGGGGTGGAGGACTGTGCAAGGTTGTACAGTATACAAAGCTCATGGTTTAAGCTTAAAGAATTAAAGAAACCATTTTTACCGATTACATGTATGCCTATTCTAGGTTTTGTATCTTGTATCTTGAGTAGGAGTCAGCATTGGTAACAACCTATAGTACTCTCCTATCCCAATAGCTATCCCAAGACTTAACACCTGGGCTAGACTTTTCAATATGATAAAATTGGACAAAAACTGAGTGACAATGGTTTTGTAAACTTCACTATATGTGATATCTATGTCTGTAAAATAAATTCCATGGAACACGGTCACAATATTTTAGTTTCCATATTTAATGTACAGGGTATACTACTGTAGCTACAAAGGTATATTGTATTCACTACTATCCATGTAACCTCCACTAACAAAGAGTTAATTCAAGTGATACCCTCTAATACTACATAGTATGTAAAGAGTGAGACATGCAACTCTGACTGTACACAAAACAAGAGGAACGAGTTTACTCTGTTTGGGATTTAATTTAGGATGTACTGTATTCTTATATAGTATATGTATTAGATTACCTAAGCTGTCAACATAGTAGAGCAAAATGGGGAATAGCTCTTTACCAGGAAACGTTGGCCCAACTTATTTATGTTTAACTTTGATAGGTTCCACTGGAGTAGGTGTAATTTCTATACACTGTACCCTTTAGGTTTCACTCAAAACCAATCACCTGTATAGATCTCCTTAACTTTTCTTGGACAAGGCTTTTTAGTTTTTTGTCTCTCCAAAAACTGTATTTCAGCAACAAATAACACTTCAACCTCCCCTCCCCGAAACTGTATTTCAGCAACAAATAACATTTCAACCTCCCCTCCCCCCTCCTCCTTTCAATGGAGGAAACTTAGTCAACAAAACTTTTGCCAGTGACTGTATGGGTCATTTGGGGACAAGGTTCCCCTTTTTTGCAATTTGTTAATGGACAGTAACACACTCTCTACCAAACACGATCAATGCAAACATTCAGTAACATGAAATGTTTCATGTGTTGGAGTGGGCCTCAAATCCCAAAGGTGACGATTTGAGTAATGTGCCAACAAAATGAACAAATCTGAACAGAATGAAACAAATGTGAGTCTTACACAGCTGCCAAAGTGTCAACTTGTACTTCTGTGTACATGTTTAAAATGGTGTATATAATGCATAAATAATGAACTATAAAAGCATTTGACCTTTCAATAGACCATTCAATTCCACTGACACCTTCTCCCTAGCTATTTGATATGCTGTTTTAACACCTACAGATTGTAGCACAAGCCTATGTTGCTGGTAGGAGAGTAATTCAATGATAAAACGTGTATGGAAATTAGACGGGTGTTAAACACTATGAAATTGATTACATGGACACAGTTGTACACAGTAGCTCGCAAGAGGGAGAGTTAAAAAAAGACACATTACAGTGGCAGTGTTTTCCAATCTAGTACTACTGTACATGAAAATAAATATTTATTTCTGTTAACAGGCTTAGAATGAGCTATAAATCAACAGTATTAGAAATGTGAACTACATACTGTACATGTTGTATTTACAAAATAAAACTGTTAGCAAACTGCTTATCCACTAGAGAGCCTGTGTAAGAGAATGTTTACTAATCCCCTTACTGTACATCTATCTCTTTGTGTTCACCATGCTCATTAACCTGTCTGTATTCTGTGCGTGTTTTTGTCCCTTCTGTTACTGTTGCTTGTCATTCAGCCTTTGAAGAAGATCCTGCTAGGATCGAAACGTCAGGCCAACTTACTTTTACACATGTTGTATTTACAAGTTACAGAAGCCTGAATCATTGAGAACACAACTCACCACTTGATTCACAACCAATACTGTACAATTAATGCAGGCTTTTGTCCCTTGGATGAATACATTATTACTAATGTACAATATCTTGCTAACTTTGATATATACTTGTGAAAGTTGTGAATATGACCCCGACATACAATCAAAATTTCACAATTCTGGAGGTACTTTGTGTATCTTAATTAAATTAAGCAAAGTCATCAGAGATTCAGCCTGCATAGGTTATTAAATTATTATAGCAGTCTGCTCAAGTCTGTAATCTCCTCAAGTTACAGTGATTTTTAGGGTGTTGTGATTGTTTTAGAACTGATCACAATTCAACACTAGCCATCTTGTCAAAAATTGGTTGCCCGAAACATTCATACAGGGAATAACTTATCCAGTACAAAACTTGAAACTACTATCAGGAGGGGGGGGGGGGAGAGGAATCTGGTAGGATAGGGAAAGGGGGTTGAAAATTGGGATGGAGAGTTAAATCCAAGGACAATGCCAAGAAATCGTAACACTAGGCAGAGCTTGATACTCAGAAATACTGTTATAGTCAGCATGCACCACCCACCATTTATTTTGACATATTAGAAGCCACAAACAAACCAAACATACATGAAGAAAGTTGAGGTTACATTGACTGGTACAGACTGTTCCTAAGAGTTTTGAATTAAATTGATGGCATGACCTCTATGACATAATGGTATGAGACAGATACATACAGTACATACCTTAAGTTGTAATAATTTACTATACAATACTGTTCACAAACATTTACCAAGGTTGGTATTACAGATGTCAGATACCGATATTGATAGATCGGAATATGCAAATGGGCTGATTGTCATTGCAGGAACTTTTAATTTGGAATATTTGATGATGGGAGTGGATGGCTCATTTTACAGATAGTTTCCATGAAAGGAAACCTGATTGGAGGGTGTCAGTCATATCAATACCTTCGTAAAGGGATAGTCCAGAGGAAAATTTATTTTTGAACTACTTTGAAGAATGTAGACTTGACATCCTGGCAAATTTGCATGACATGCCTGTTTTGTACTGGTGGGATAGTATAAATTGTCACAAGTTTGTAGCATACTGTAAGTGAACTTGAACAAACAGGTGTGATGTCATATTGTAGTTGCTCACTGACAGCAAGATGTTTTGTTTTTCCATTTATGGTTTAGACTTTGGATTGGACACAGTTACAACTTTGCTTTATAGGATGCAAAGTCTTCAATATACCAATGACTGTAGTGTATTCATTTGTAAATGCACCCTAATTTTGAAAAAGAAAAAAAAAGTTCTTGTCTCAATTGTACAAAACAGGTCAACTTCAAATTGTTGTCATCTCAAATGCAATACAGAGGAAGAGAATGTATATTTTTATCAGAATGCTTAGAATACGTTCCTCTTTCGTCAGGTTATCTGGTTATCTTAAACGTCATAGTTGGTAAATTTAACATGTTCCTGGTCAGTACAACCCATTGATTCAACAAGAGTTGCATAAGTTTTGTTCCAGCAGTTTCCAAAACTAACGATACCAAAACCAGGGCAAACGCCTACTGTAAGACAGACCATGATCGAAAACAGGTGAAAAAGTCAAAGGAGACTTAAGCAGCACCTCGCAAAGCATGTTGAGAAAACTTCTTCCAAATGATGAAGTCCAAAACACGGTAAGGAAAAGTCCAATAAAACATGATACAACTGAAAGAAAGATTATCACCAGAATACTTCACGAATGGTAGATTCGGAAGCTGATGGGCTCAAATATTACCAGTCGTTAAGCTAGCCAGATGGGAAGGTGCAATGGTAGAGTTGAGACAGGTAAGCTAAGAGTGCAGTAAATCCAATATTTTCCCCAAATGTTTGTATTCCTCACTGTTTTGAATAGTTTTTCCAGTGCTTTTATTTGGGGGGGGGGTCCCTTTTTTCCTTTTTGTTGTCAATTTGCTTGAATGAACATTTTCCAATTTAAGTGATTATTTACATTGATTCTGGTTAATTTTTTTATGTTATAGCTTTAGTATTTGATCCAGAATACTTTACAAATAGAGTTCAATGCTCACAATAGACCAAAAATATCACTTCAATTACTTAAGGCAAAAGAAAGTGCCCACAATGTAAATTATTTATGATTTGCCGTGCTTTTAGCATGACTCATGAGATTAACTCTGTTTATAGATGTGTTAGGGTGTAGAAATGTTGAAATGTTGAAATGAAACAAAATTTCAAATTACTTGATAAATAATAACTCAAGTGGTGAAACATTTGAGAAGTGAATTAGGTCAATTGATCAATTTTTAATTAAAGTTTACCAATCTTATTTTGGGCACTACTTCGTAGGTTTGGTAAACTACCATCCATGAGCAAAAAAACAAAGACCTGCTTTATAAACTAACTTTGGTTACACATGTACAACCATACTACAATTGAATTATTAACATCTTCTGGTAGTCCACCTGTAGTTGGTAGGTAACAAGATTACCAAACGCCCCTTTAATTATGATAAATTTATAACTTATTGCCACAATATAGTACAATTAAATATTTTGTCTTGACAGTTTAAATATTATACAGTAATAAATATCAAATCATGTGTTTCCTAGCCATAAGAGGAAGTTTAATTTCATGAAACTGAAGACTAAAACCTTTAATTAACGAAAAAGAAATCAGCAAATTAAATCATGCGCTTCTAGCTGTGGTAGAGTGTTGTGTGAATGCAAAGGACTACATGCATAATGAATGAATGTTTTTTCTTATTAAGCTTAGGCCTATATTTATGTTGGGAGAGGAGGATTAGGAGACTTGGCAGTTCCATTATTTACTAACAACACTGAAATTTTTTACAGTGTGCATCCTCCAAACATCTAAAATCAACTAAGTACCTTGTGGTATTCCTCTCACTACATTTCAATCGGACTTTTAGAAAATGTACCTAGTTAGGCCCTCACAACTACAGGTTGTTACAACAATTACTGGTAAGACCAGGGCTTAGCATTATAATTTTGTTTAGTGGTAACTTTTATCTTAACTATTTCTTGGCGGAATCCATCTACTAATCCATCTACAGTATATGCCCCAAAACACTAATATAAGATTGGGAGCCTAACTTAGTCTATAGCTGAATTAGGCTTCATCTTCTAACGTTACTCAAATGTCAGAGTGACTCTAACGTAGAGTTTAACTTAAAAGGTGTAGCCTAGGCCTAAGTCAATGAGACACAATATTTTAATTTTTCAATGTTATTGCACACTATGGTCTGAGTTTGACATAGGCATAACTTAAGGACTATCTCTTTGGTATTTGCTCTTCTTGATGAGCCACAATTATTGAACTCGCCCTATTGTTACGGTTAGTTAGGGTGAGTAATGCCATGTCAAGCACAGAATCAACACGCCCCCGTACGATATAACACTTAGATAGGCTAGGCTATCATTATCAACTTCTTCAACAGACTATTTTCACACGATATTGTAACACAAAAAAACATAACAAATTTAAGTTTTTAACTCGACTGGAATAAATTGAGTTTATCTTGAGAGCCGCAAAATGCGATCTTCTTATAGGAAATGAAAGTACTGCTCGAACAGTAACGGAAAACTTTAGGAAATAAGGAATCTACTTACCGTCGATCTGGCCAACTACTTATTCCAACTGAAGGAATAGAGCATGTACTTTTATATACGTATACGATATGTACCTGTAAGTGTCCGTATGCTACTGCTAATAGTAGTCTGCCAAATAGCCGTGACAGCTACCAGATATATAACGGTGGTTTTTGAATGGCGGCGCGAGTTCAAAATTTTCTAAAATGGTTTCCGTTTTGGGTGTGGCAAAGTTTTAACCTGTCAATCAATAATTTTAGATGCGATGACTGGTATTTATAATAGAGGCGTTGCCAGAATTTTCCATCTGGGGGTGAGGGTCAGCTAGAAAGCTGAGGGTGAAGGGCAGAGAATTGAAACAGGTGGGAAATATTT
Organism: Apostichopus japonicus; assembly: GCF_037975245.1. NCBI lineage: Eukaryota > Metazoa > Echinodermata > Holothuroidea > Aspidochirotida > Stichopodidae > Apostichopus > Apostichopus japonicus. Next base: position 19,236,923 of record NC_092581.1, read on the forward strand.
CATTCGAAGCTGCATATTGTGTCAGATAGGAACTAGTTGTAACATGTAGGGTCTGTGACGTGACACATTAACACGACACAAATGATATATTCCTTCACACGTAATCGGATAGTTATCCTTGATAATCACCATTTGGCATCTCCTTAATTAGCCAGCTATTAAACCAGCTTAATTCAAAACACAAATGTTGATACTTATTTGCATTTTCATTGGCAAAAACTGGAGGTGCGACGTGCCAGGTAGTGGAGGGAAACAGAGAAGTATAGGGGTGTAGGCATAACCATCAACTTTGAGGTGTCTTTAAAAATAATTTTACACCGTACAATATTTCAAGATCCTTCTGCCTTCTTTCTACCTCTGTGAGCTGCACACAAGGGCGATTTGTTGCAAATATTGGGAGGGGGGAGACATTTGCTTGGGTGTATCCAGGCGCGTATCCAGGATTTTCTAACCGGGGGCGGCGCAAATTACTATCAAAGCGGAGCACCACCATTGGTTGGCGCGCAGCGTACAAGAATATTTCTGGTTTTAATAGCCCCCCAGATCACCGGAAATTGCACTTCTTGGGCTTGAAAATGACCAACCAGATGTACACTTTTGCCTGAGAACCAATTTTTTCCCAATAGTTTTTTTTCATCCATAACCTTTTTCAAGATTGTCACCAGTCACACATCATTGTCGACCTCATCGCATCTCCTGTGGATCATTGCTTTTGTAGGTAATACTACATAAAAGCCCAAAATACCCGTCAGCCCCATTATTCAAGGTTTTAATCCCATTATTTGTTCAGAATTTGAATAATAAATTCACTTCAAAACATACCCATCATGTTGCACACAATTTCATCTAATGGACAACCAATAAAAAAAAAAACCCCTTCAACCCCTAACAGACCGGTCAAAATTGCAAGAGTAGAGGGAAGTATGATGAAAAATGTTGGTCAGGGAATTTGCGAAAATTCAGACACAGTTAATTTATTGGTGTACAAATATTAAAACCTCCTATAACGGCTACTATAAAACATCGATATCAGAAAGAAAAAAAATATGCTCGAGGGGGGGGTCTCCCCCTTCGCCCCCCCCCCCCGGCTACGCGCCTGCGGTTAGAAATCTTGTAGGAAACAGGCCAAATGGAAACCCAGTGAACCCATATCGATGTGGATCATATATATGATTGTACGAACTTACACTCATACAAAAGAGATGTACAGACATGATGATAATAATCATGAGTGACAACATGCTATACGGTCACAGGTCATAGAAACGACCACGAAGAGTCATTTACCTCATGCAGCATGTGTTGGATGAAGTTTTAGCCACCGCCAAATATGATTTGGATAAATAATCTCACGCATTATTTTCTATTTATAGCCACAAAAAAAAACTATGCCACCAAATATTGGGGGGATATTAGACACTATATCCCCCACCTAAAATATTGGGGGGACATGCCCCCTGGCCCCCCATGATCGCCGCCCATGGCTGCAAATATTCATGCAACTAAAACTATAAAATTCTTCACTTTGTAATTGAGTGAGGAAGTAGGGAAGGGGTGAGGTAAAGAGTGAACTTCTTATATGAACAGCAGTGGAAGGTGATTAAAATTCTCCCCACCCCCTCCCCCTTCGAGGTTTAAACTACATTTCCCACTCCCTCAATGGTTGTGCTGTTGAGAGGTACCTACAGATTGGCAGTTTGAAGAATAAACTCACATGAAACAATAATAGTTGTGGTTTTCTTTTTAAATTCATTATGAATCTTGAAAGTTTAGAACCCCTTAAAGTGCATAGAATACAAAGTATTTGTCAACATATGACACCAGAGACTTGATTAAATAATGCATGGTTTCATTGTTTATTTATATTTTGTCATCATAATAAAAGATAAGACTGTTTATGAAAATTATAAAGGCTACACATGGAAACACTGAAGTTATGATGTGCTCAGTCATAACAGAGTAATAGCCAGAGCCAGTTATTGGCTAAAGTACACCTCGCCTCTACAGAGAAATACAGGTTGCTGATCTCAAAAGACTCACTTTTCAATATCCTTCAAAAACAAGGCTTCATTAAGCGGAATTCACTTCACCATTCAACCAATAAAGTTTTACTTTTAGATAGTTTTAATGTGTTTTCATATGTTAATCTTGTCTGTTGACTTATGGTAACCTTTGACCTCTACTTCCATTAATGCAGATTTGCATATATCAAGTGACATTCAACTCAACCGAGATGACAGTTACTTTGTTTATAAGCAATTCAGAATTTGTCCTATGTTGAATACGTTCACATGTAAACGTTAAATCTCCGCCAAAAATAAATATCTGATTTCTCCACTACATACCAAGTATAAAGGTCACACAGCTCAATTCAAAGATACATACAGACCCACAATATGTTTAACACACACAGACATACACACAAGCAAGACAGCACATCCCAAAGTATACCCCTTTCCCGTTTGGCACAAAGAATTGAACAGGTCAACTAACAAGCCTTTGGCACCATCATTACAATAACTTGAACAGTAATAATGAAGTTCCAACAATAAATTCATCCTAATTATCTAGCATAAAAGGACTTGTAGACAATGGACAAAAGACATTTGTTAGTTTTCAAGGTGTGACTTGTTTTTCAGTGTTACTATTTACTCTACAAGTTACTCAGAACTGATTGTCATTGCTCCACCTATCATTTCTTGAGTCATATCAAGAGATTCCTCCTAGCCACCTACCTAACCCTCACCCCTCCCACACCAACTCCACCCACTAACCCTCCTCTGGCTTCACTTATCTCTGCAACAAATCATGTCAATAATGCCTTCACTGTAAATACATTTGAGACCACACTCAAGACTAGTTGAAATTTAAGCTTTGGAAGTGAAACACAGTTTAGACTTGGCATTTCTATTTGGGTATTGCATGCATCCTATTATTTGGGAAAATAAACCAAATACTCTATAAGAGTTGGTTATTTTATTTACTATAATTTTTGTTTAGGTATTTTAGTGAGGTATAGAAAAAACTCCAATACTAAAAACAGTGCCCCAAAGGGCTATAATAACAGAATAATGAAATGATATCATACAGTTTTTCTTAATGTTTTAGACACACAAGTAACCAAACTACTGTACCTACTTATCAATGTAATTGTGTATTACTGAATCTTCCATTAACACACAAGTTCAAAGTCAAGATTTTAAAATCTTATTAACTACCCGAGTTAATAATGCTAGACGAATTCTAGCTGCAAACAATTACTCTTTCATTCTTCTCCAGTTATCTCGAAAACACAAACAGCCTTCACAGTTGTATTTTCAGGGTATGTTGTGATGCTAAAGGGGGGGGGGGGGGGGGGAAGAAGCAACAACATAGTTTGTACTCCAGTTTTTTGTGATAGGAAAATTTAACACATACTGTAGCAACTGCAAAAACCTGTTCCTTTTATATCAACAGAGTTCTTTTCTGCCCCGTTTTGAATGCAACCTGACTCAAATTGGAACGCAGAAAATCCAGGATGGTCAGGAAGTATGTGTGGGTGTGCTTATGACTACGACTGACCAAGACTCGGCCAGTTTTAAGTCGATTTGGCTTCAGTCGCACAGGCTTGACATGGAGTGAATTGCTTAATAACAGTTTCAACCAACTTAGCCAATCACAGAGAAGTAATTTTGCACGTGACCTAAACGGGCCCTGGTGGTTACTGACGAACAGAGATGTTTTGATTACTATTGAAATGTAGGTTATAGTAGTTGATTTTGAGTCAGTTTGCATTCAGCAGGGTGCAGCTAACTTAAAGCTGCAATTTTGCGATGGGTTGGTACTTTTCCGTTGAAATATTTGCATTTCATTTGCTATATCCTTCTTCATTCAGAGTTTAAAACTTTGAGATCTGTGTAGTTAACACCATTTGGCTGCCCCCCTTACCTGTTACTTAACTGACAAGTTATTCAACCGAACACAGATAATTTATGTAAACAAATTTCTGGCAATGATTGATACCTGTTTTCGTTAACAAACCTTGTAGCTTACGACTGATGCCCTCATTCCTATATGCTAATATGTTGGAATAAAGAAACACCTGGTGAATGTCTTAGAGACAACAAAATATAAAATATATAGCAGAATGACTTGTCACTCATACTCCAGAGAAAACTAATCACTCAGTCACCATCCAAAACAATCCTATACAGACAGGGGGTAGGAAGCTTCCAAAAAGTGGGGGAGGGCACAACATCAAAGGGGCACTTTCTCATTCCACAACCACCACTCGTTATGCTATAAACCGATACACACCGGCCATATCAGGTTAAATATATATGATGTGTTTATATGCTTTCAATACTATTATGGTGCACGTGAATAATTGAAATAAAATATTAAAATTAACAAAGGCTTAAGATATCCATAAAACAGTTCTGCATCAAAGGGGCACATTTTATTTGCCAGTAGGGCACATTTGCTATTTTGGAAGAAGATGGGGGGGGCACGTGCCCCCAGTTCCCCAGCTCCTTCCCCCCTGTATACAGACCTTTCTTGGATGTGAGTATCCCCACCTAATTATCGTTACTATGCCGTTAAAAAGATGCCCAAAAGGAGGGAAAGGCGATCTCCATTACATCACCTCAAATGGAATCAAGCTAAAACGCTTGGTGAATAATGGATGGTTTAACTAGAGATAGTCGTTGTCCGACTTATCCTCATCACTGGTTCAGTTTCGTAGAAAACTCTGTCGACCTCTTAATTATCTCTGTCAAGAAGAAAAGTCCCGCAGAGAAGAAATCAACCAATCAAAGCTGTACCTGAGTGCTGACAAATATTTATAGAGATTGCACTCTGCTGAGTTTTCTTGACCTAAGACTTCCTTAAACAAAAAAAACTATAAAAAAATACTGGTGAGTGTAAGTTAGCGTCATATGTCAGACATCCCTTGCATCTGCTACACCGTCCGGTACAGTAACAGTCATACCGTCCATGTCCTTTGACAAGATAATCTGACAACCCAATCGCGACCTGGAGCAAAAGGAAAAAAAGGACATTGCCTTGACAACACACAAAGCATAATATGATACCTGCATATATACATTGGTTTGGTAAAAATCCACAATGAATGTTTCCTGTCCAAGATATAAATGTTTAATGTTTTTTGTAACTTGAGAAATATATTTGATAACAGGCAGAGCAGCTCCTATTTTTCATTTTATTTTTTTAACAGACAGTTTATCTCACAAACATTCTAGCACGTACAACTCATGATACAGAAGATATGTGATGAAATGGAATCGACTGGAATAGATATTCAAATGATAAATTGGGTTGTGGGTTAAAACCAGTGGTTTTTTTGGAAATGTATCAAGCTCGTATTACAAAGTAAGATAAAATAAAGAAGGTAAAACAGGAAAATTTACGTGTCAGAAAGTCCACATGCGAAATCTAACATATCTTGTTCCTCGTCTGAAGCTTCAGGTAGGGAATTAAACTGAGATTCTTCAAATATTAAGTGGCACGTTGAGCAGGCTAATGTACCTTCACAAGCACCTGAGGAATATATAACAAACCAGAGACATTAAATAACGTAATATGATTTATGAATCAAACTACTGTCCTGACTAAAGTAAAAGCTAAGTTCATTAGTTGTTAAAGTGATTACTAGCCACTAGATTTAAAGTCAAGGCTAATATATAATGAAGGTTCTCAAACCAATTGCTTCCCTGTACACATGAAATCCTGAATATATACAATCCCACTGCTGCCACCACTGTGTGAGTGAGACAGAAGGATCATAATAATGCCGGAATATAAGACTAAATGCAAGTCAAAATGAAGAAATAATCAAGCCTCGGGTGTCACCTTGAAGGATAGAACTGAAAAAGAAACACCACTCTGTAAGCTCTTTTTAGTCTAGATGCATGTAAACCACACTTGCACATTTAATTTCACTTAGTCAGAAACTTCAAGCTAACTATCATTGTAGATAAAAACAACCTATACTTTATATAACCATTTAATGACACAGGTGTGAGATTGGGCAAAGGGGAAGGGGCAGATACCAAACCAATATCCAGTGGTGATGAAAGTGACATCTACCTGTGGCAAACCTAGTGAAATATATTTCAGTAGAGAGCCATTACACCCCTGACTCCCTACAAAAGGGGTCCCTTCCTCATGTTTCTGAATATCCAGTTCAGAAATTAAATTTGATGACTAATAAACTTTTATGTTATCTTCTGTTTTTGATGTTTTAATATCAATAGCACTGAAGCAGTAAGGTTAACCTAAGGTCAAAGTTCACACTAATATAAGTAATCCAACCATTCAATATGAAGTATGAAGGGAGAGGTGGGATGGTGGGGAGGGTGGTGTGGAGGAAGGAGATGCCTGCTTCTCTAACTGCCTTTGTACACTACATTCCTGTAATAGAACCTAATAGCATTTTCCATCATAATCTAAGAAACTGTGGCACCCTATACTAACAGTAAAACACCATGTGTTTGCTGGTAGTGATATAACATGTTTATTACATGATAAGACACAGAGTCATCCAATCCTTTACATACAGCTTGAGACAAAAGACGATATGGAGGGAGGGGTGGGGATGATGGGGGGTGGTGTGAAGGGAGGAGATGCCTGCTTCTCTAACTGCCTTTGTACAGTACAGTCCTGTAATAGAATCTAATAGCATTTTCCATCATAATCTAAGAAATCGTGGTCCCCACTACTAAAGGTAAAACACCATGTGTTTGCTGGTAGTGATATGAACATGTTTATTTTGATATAAGACACAGACTCGTCCAATCCTTTACATACAGTTTGAGACAGAAGACGATACAATGGGAGACCCTACCATATCCTTCGATATCCAAGTCATTATCTATAGCTACATCCAGGAGGCTGTCGCCAACAACCCCATTGACTGTCATCTTTGTCCCATCTCTACCGATATAGTTTATCTTTATTCTGTAGCGTGAAAGACAAAGAGATTCAAAGAAACTGATGAAAAGTACGGTAAAATAGCAGGTTGTAGTGGTTATAAACGTATTTTAATTAGACGCTTAATGACATCAGAAAATGATATTATAATGATAAAATAATGAGGCATATTCCAGATATTAAAGATCACCAGGTAACAACATAGACAATAGTCTGCAATCTTTATTGTAAGGGCAGTTTTACTTGATAAAGTCTGTATGATCTGAAAATATTACTAACAAGGAATAAAAGACATCTGACTATCACAACTTTAATAACATTCTAATGTTACATAATGTTGAAGATTGCTCTTCACATTTCCTTCTAACTCGTGTCTAAGCTTTCTGTAAAATTCATAACTCCTTGGACCTTGATGAAAGACTTGGTTATCTTACAATGCATGCTGTATCTCACTAAGCAATGAGTATTCAAGTTATGCCTTGGTATGTTGATTAAGTCTACAGAATATTCATGAGGTGGGCTTGTCAGCCAACAGGTTTGGTACACTTAGGAAAATATTGATGCAGGTTATACTCTGCCAGGCAAGGTTTAAAGGCATTGAAGATTCGCCCCAAACCGCGTGCGGCCATCTGAAAAAGTTAACTTTCCGTTGCTTGCAAGTGACGTTTTGTTAGTGTCGCTACAAAATGCAGACAGTAATGAAACGCGATACCTTGTTATCTTTTATCTGGACCTGAAATGTCCATTGCTGTATTGTTTTGTACACTGTGCTGTGGGTATTGACCGCAGCTGTATGTACTGACTGTACACTAGTGTCTAATTACCGACAGTAGCAAGCTGTGTGTGTGTATTTTCTGGGATCGATGGTAGTGTCTAACACTTCTGTTACACCTCATACGAAAATAGGTCAGATTACCGGCATTAGACATTTCTTTTTGCGCGAGTCTTCACACCCTTTAAGCAGCCAGAGTAGAAGGAGCAATGGTTTAGTGAGTCCATAATTGTACTTATATCCTAGTAAAGTGGAATGTACTGTACTCCAACTCGTACTTGTGGCATTTTCAATAGTATTACAGAAACCCAGGCCAAAGTTTGTACTCGTACTGGGACTTGTATTGATATCCTTGATTAGAGTCTTGTACTTGTACACTTACCAAGGGAAATTCTGCTTGAACTCATATACATTTCATTTCATTTCATTTCATTTATTTGTTTTTTTCTCAATATACGGTACATAGTATGTCATACAAACGTTTACAGATATGAAATTGAGTATAAAGAGAAAGGAAGTGATCTAAAAACCTGAAAGGCTTATCGAGTAGAGCCACTCCCTAAAGAAGGAAAATAATTAAGTTATCAGTGTTAACGATATAAACAAACAAAGATTTCTAAAAAGTATTATGGATCAATAATCACTTATGTAAACCTCGCTTAATTGACTTTTAAAGGAACGTGGTGACTGAGAATCATTTTGTATATGATAATGATGATTAAGTAGATAATTCCAGCAAGTGTTTGCCCGATAACGTATACTCTGTTTACCCAGGTTACTATGGGGAAAAAGTCTATGTATGTGACCAGCCTGTCTTGTATTATAATCATGGATTTCCCTATTAACAGTGAATAAATTTTTACACGTGGGCGGATTATACCCATTAATAGAGCGATAAGCGAATGTAGCAAGATGAACTTTCACAAGGTCCGGTAATTTCAGTAGCTTAAGTGAGGCAAATAATTGACTAGTATGATCGTTATAGTCGGCAGAAGATATATGTCGAATAGCCCTTTTTTGAAGTACAAAAAGTTTCTTAATGTTATAAGCAGCCGTGCCAGACCAAACTGTAATGCAATAAGTAAGGTGAGGATAAATTAAAGTAAAATATAAAGAACGAAGAATATGTTTTGGTAAGTAGTGCTTCAATTTGGAAAGAATCCCAACGCCACGAGAAATATTTGTTGATATTGTATTTATGTGATGACGCCATGTCAGACCAGAATCAATACAGTAGTTACCCCTAGAAAAGTGGTAGAACACACTTTTTTTAGACTACTACCATGCATCTGTATGTCAGACAGAATATTTCTATTCCTACCTTCATTGAAAACAACATATTTTGTCTTACCTACATTTAAAGAAAGTTTGTTAGCTGAAAACCAGCATGAAATTCATCAAGCACATGACAAACTCTAGTCTTCATTTCCACAGGATCCAAGCCAGAGAAAAAAATGTTAGTATCATCAGCGAATGATATGATAGTACAATTATCTGACACATGACAAATATCATTTACATATATTATAAAAAGCAAGGGCCCCAATATAGATCCTTGTGGAACCCCACAAACAACATTCATGCAATCAGAATCCGTATGAAGACAATTTGCAAATTGTTTTCTGTTTGATAAATAGCTTCTAATCCAGTCTAGTCCTATGCCTCTTATGCCATAATGTGACAATTTCATAAACAAAATACGGTGATCAATTGTATCAAACGCTTTGGACAAGTCCAAGAATACACCGACGGAAATCCTTTTATTATCTATGGCATCATACAATACCTCCAGGGCCTCAGTCAAAGCAAGTTCGGTTGATTGTCCTGGCCGATACCCATATTGACTTTTGAACATAATATCATGTTTACTGATAAAATTATAAATACGATTATGAACTATTCTTTCAAAGATTTTAGAGAAGCCTGTTAGTACAGAAACTGGGCGATAATTACCTATAACATCATGATCCCCTTCTTTGTAAACAGGGATAACTTTCGCAATTTTTATATGATCTGGGACAGTACCAGTTGCTAAGGATAAATTTATAATGTGAGTAAGAGGGTGAACAACGTAATGTAACACCTTTCTTAGTATTGAAGGCTTTATGCCATCGAAGCCGGCAGATTTATCTGGTTTCAAACAAGCAAGTGCAACTTTAAATACTTCACTCTCATTTGCAGGAGACATATAAAGGGTTGAAGGATTTGAATTTCTTAGGTAATGATTTGGATTAGTGTCACTATGAATATCTGACGCTAAGTTGGGCCCAACATTTATAAAGAAATCATTGAATGCGTTTGTAATCTGCTTAGGATCATTGGTTTTACCGTTGCTGACTTTCATCGTGTCGGGAATAGACGACTTACTTTTTCTATCATGTAATACATCATTGATTATTGCCCAAGTACGTTTAGAATTGCCACTGCAACTATTGAACTTATAAGAATAATACCGAGTTTTCGAAATACGAATAATGTGGGTCAATTTATTACGGTAAGTACGAAACTTGTCGGAATTGTCCATATTGGGGTTTTTCAACATCTTGCGATAGAGTTTATTTTTACGTTTGATTGATTGTAAAATACCAGTCGTTATCCAAGGATGACGCTTTTTACGACGCTTTGAGTTACTGATATAAATATATGGAAAGCATTCATCATAAATATTTTGAAAAACTGTAATGAAATTGTAATAAGCTACGTTCACGCCCTCAATAGAACATATGAAATTCCAGTCGGTATTATGTATTAAATTATTAAAATACGTAGTATTCTTGTCGGAATAGTTCCTTGCGTAGTAGCCAGAATCAGATTTACTCTGTTCTACTGAAGTTTGAATGAAAACGGGGAAGTGGTCACTTATATTCGTTAGTAGTATGCCAGGCGTGATATCAGTAATATTGTTGGTGAATATATTGTCAATAAGTGAGGCCACGGTTCCACTTACTCGAGTAGGCTTGGAAATTGTAGGGAAAAAATTGTTTGAAAACACAGTGTTTATGAAGTCAATATTAAAATCCCCCATGATATAACCATGTTTGTTCTCACTAGATATTAAATTGAGTATAATATTTATATATTCATTGAATGTAGATGTTAAACCCTGTGGAGGTCTATAGACTACTCCAACGATTATATTATTCTTATTCATTGCTATTTCTATGAAAATGCTTTCTATCGCCTCATTGAAAAAAGATATGTCAGTCCTTTTTACAAACGTATAATTATTCGATATAAAAAGACCAACACCACCACCTCTCTTGCTATCCCTGTGACTTTCTATAAAAGTATATTGATCTATTTGTAACAAAGGTGATATTTGGTCACTTAACCACGTCTCACTGAACTCGTACTCATGTTGTTGAACTCGTACTCATGTTGTTGTACTCATACTTGTGCTGTTGAACTCATACTCATGCTGTTGTACTCGTACTCATGCTGTTGTACTCATACTCATGCTATTGTAGTCATACTCATGTTGTTGTACTTGTACTCATGCTGTTGTATTCATACTTGTGCTGTTGAACTTATACTCATGCTATTGTAGTCATACTCATGCTGTTGTGCTCATACTCATGCTGTTGTACTCATACTCATGCAATTGTAGTCATACCCATGCTGTTATACTCTTATGCACGCTGTTGAACTCATACTCATGTTGTTGTACTCATACTCATGTAGTTGTACTCATACTTGGCTCTTGAACTCATACTCATGCTGTTGTTCTCATATTCATGATGTCATATTCATACTCATGCTGTTGTAGTCATACTCATGTTGTTGTACTCGTACTCATGCTGTTGTACTCATACTCATGCTGTTGTACTCATGCTGTTGTACTCATACTCCAAGTGTGAGTACTAGTACTACAGTACAGTGTTAATTTGATGAAATCTACAATCAGTTGAATATTTTGTAAATATTTTAATGCATGACCCTCGAAGTTCTTGCAATACTTACGTTTCTTGTTTCGCCAGAGTGGAAGATGTCGATAAGAGTTTGGAAAGAGGTGAAATAGTTCCACTAAAATAATTTTTGCTTGATCTTAATGTGTGTTGTGAGTTACATATCCATCTTTTAGCACCAACTGATGTACTGAAGTTCTCGTTTCCACGGTAACCTCTTGAAAACCTGCAACGCTGAACAAATCCTGTTATAAGCTGGGCATGTTTATGAAGTCTACAGACATTTGGCATGAAGGATTGCATAGTGCTGGCAAGTCGATGAAGTCGCAGAATTTCTATCCCTGTGTTTGATTATTCCTGAGATACTGTATGTCTTGTGGTGGATTCTAATAACTGTTGTAGGAAAAAGGAAAATACAAAATATTTTAATTATGTCATGGAAGTTGGAACATATTTTAAGCCCACAGACTGGCTGCAAAATTTCACTGTGGATCACAAATATAATTTACAGCCCATTCCTGCACTAGCAGTAACCCCACCATGGAAGTAGGGTAGTTACTTCCACAAGCCAACACATTACATGATATTTGGTTACATGATCATCTACACAGACAGATGATCACACATACATACATGCAAAAATACATACAAACATACATGTTTATTGACTAGTACAAAATCTTCTAGATGTGTTCAAATCTACTGAAATTTTTCAAGGCATTTAATTTATTTTGTTAAAATGTTATAATACACTGAACGACATTTGCTGTTGCTAACACTGGCAAAGTAATAGTCCCTGTTAACAGGAAATTACACAAAGACTCATGATACACACTGTAAACTCTATATACAGGACTTTGATGGGAAAAAGAGGTAAATGTTACCTGGTTAATAATCTACTTTTGAAAACTTTCACTTTCACAAATTTGCTAGAGCGTCAATGATAATTTGAACAGTCTATTTCAATCTATAGCTATTAAATAAGATGACAAAGAAATTAAAACAAAAGGTTGTTGCTTATGATGAAATTATAATTGCACACTCTACTAAAGGAAAGTACTAAGGAAATGAAAGAACAAGGACAAGTAGTCTGAGACATTGTACTCTAGTCACACATAACAGAAGAGAATAACAGACAATCATATTATTTTTCTTTTCTAAAATAGGTCAAAGATTGCCTTTTGTCTGACATTTTTGTCAGAATGGACTATAAACAATACTGTACACTTGTTTAACATGCCATTTATGGTGAAAATTGCGCTAGCTAAGCAGATTGTTAAGATCTGAGAATGAAGTCTTCAGGGAATAATTTATCCGGTATCGCATGCATCGCAAAATGGGAAATTTGCTTTCAATTTGTGAAGATGCAGTTTTTCAATGCAGAAACAAAGTTCAGAGCCCTCAAAAATGCTATGCAAAACTGGAACACTTAATGTAATGTAATTTTATGTTGTGTAATGTTAATAAATCACTTAATTATGCGCCATAAATCCAGTGCTGAAGGCTTGTTCAAAGGCGCAGTGGAGGGTTTAAAGATTAAAATATCTATAAAACAGTAATGTCTTCAGCTGGGATTTGAAAAAACATATAAATGAGGTGGCTTTCCTGATGTTAAGTGGGATTTTGTTCCACAATGTAGGGGCAGTGATTACGAAAGCCTTGGAACAGCATGAAGAAAGTCTGGCCATTGGAACTTTAAGAAGTGCCTAATTAGAGGACCTCAAGTCACGGGATGGTTGATATGGGCTCAATAAGTTCTTTGGGTAATCCGGGGCCATTCCATACAAACACTTGTAGGAGAGAAACAGCAGCTTAAATTCAATGCGGGGAGATATTGGCAACCTATGTTCGTCTTCAAGCACTGGTGTTATATGACTTAGCTTAGGAGTTTTTGTCACTATTCGTGCAGCGGTGTTACGAATTCGTTGCAGTCTATTCATTTGTGCATTTGTAATTCCATAAAGCAAAGAATTACCATAGTCAACTTAACACTTTCGAGAAGTGCTTTGTAGTAAAAATCAACTTATCAATGGATTCTGAAAGAGAAAATTTCTCTACATATCATGGAATTCTATCAATGAATGATTGAACATAGGTGGAGCAAACACAATTTGCCAAAATAATAATGAGTCCATCCCGAATGCTGAAATAGTTAACAGTACTCACAGCAGTGAAAACTAACAAACACCAACAAGAAAAACCAGAATTTTCTTTCATTTCCTTTGATGATGTGGTGGGTTTGTTTCATTTAATTTTCGCTAGCCGTAACAATTGTCATAGTAAATGAGACTTATTCACAGTAATTTCCCATAATTTAGATGGCTGTGTTTTGTCATGCTAAAATTTTGGGCAAAGCTGGGTGATCGGTACTGTCCCCCCCCCCCCCCCCCCATTTTAGAGCAGGAAGTTCCCAGAGATGACTTGTCACACATTTGGCATACCATTTGCACATTGTACTATTGTCTTTCTACCTGCTCAACTGTGGATGTATAGGATACTGAAGTGTATACTTTATGAAAAACACATGTTATAAAACAAAGCTTCAATCTGAAACAAAATAGTCTGTAGTTGTGCTGATATTCGTTTAAATTTAACATTTTGGGTTATAACTAATTGTTATGGACATCCTCAGCTTACATGATTTATTCATAATTTAATTCAGAGGCCTGGGCCAAACAATTGGTTAATGCTGGAGTTAGACCACAACCTTGCTGGATCAATTCCACGAATCAAACATAAGCTTTGACAGAAACAACATTTGTGTGACTCAGTGCCATGGCTGGAGATTCAATGTTTGTCACTCAAAACTATTCATCTTGCTATTTGTAAAAGAAATTTATATTTTAACCAATTTCATGATGAGACATACAAATTCATATCCATCAAATATTTCTTTTCAATACTTTAAATTTCTAGCAACATCTATTTGGCTTTTCCTTGTCAAAATGCATTTAATTCCATGTCACCGAGTGACAGAATTGAGCATAATTTTCAGTGCAGTTGGCCAAGACCACACATACTGTAGGAGGAACATGGCCATATAAATTCACAAGCTATTAGCTGTGGTAGATTGCTTCTGAAAATGTGGGTTCAAAAATGATTTTTTTATCACAGAATTAATGTAATTTTATTTACTCTTTTTGAGAGAATTGATCATCAGAAGTTGAATTGAAGTGTAGGAATAATAATAATAATAAATCAAAAGAACTTGAGAAGCAGTTCCTTTCTTTACATGTGTTATAGAAAACTGTGTGAATTATTTTAAGCATACGATTGACTATCAGCAACTTTCACATTTTATATCCTCTAAAATTAGAACTTCAATTTATACCCTATTTTTGTTTTCATCTTGTTGGATTTTGATCAAAATTTCACGAACTGTTGTTAAACTTAAATTTTTTCTCCCCAGCATGTAAACTGTAGACTCAGTCTAGTCCTCTAGCCTATACACTATAGCCTAGGTTATTTCTTCCCAGATGCAGGTGAAAAAGCGAACAATATTAATCTAAACGACAACACTCTGGAACTGAACCTTGCATTACAATATGCCTAGGCCTACCCTGCAATTAAGTTAGGGCCTTAGCCCTTACGCCTGGATTTAAGTACATATTTGTCCTTGTTAGTTAAATGTTAGGGTACTCAAGTTTAACTTAGTACGGTACTTTGGGTAGTTACAGCTAGGGCTAGACCTTGGTCCAATGGTCTACTCTAACGAAAGTTGGGCCAATGACTACACTCCATACCATTACCACACTCATCATCATATGTTCAAAGTTCAAACATGTATAATACTTGACGTTGCTACTGCCAGTCCTGCCCAAAGAACTGACTCCCTTTAAAAGAGAAAGTGGTACCGTTTGTTTTTACCCTTCCAATTGTCTTGAATAGTAAAAGGCAAGTTGTTATTGGCCACTACCACTAAACTGTACCATGTAAATTGTAACTGCTGTAGTCTTAGTCATAATCGGGCCTAACCAGTTTAGTCTGTGTGCATACGTACTGCATTTATATCACATCAACATGTACGTATTCATATGTATTCACAAAAACTGTGGAAGTGTGTAAATAACGTTTGACAACTTATTATGTAATCAAAATGAGGGCGCAAGACCGTTATTCTTTTGTAGATGAGTGACTCCTTTGCACATTCTTTTCAGTGTTCATTGTCGTTTCCCCAGTAACTGAGCTCCAAGGCCTATAAACTCGAAGTAAACTTCTACATCGGTATTTATGATGTAAAATCGAAAAAAGAACGTTTATATTTTCAGAATTAAGACATATAAAGTAGGAAAAAAAGAAACTTCACAGCAGATGAAGGGCAAAGCCTGAAATAGGTCGAAGGAACGACTGATTTCCTACTTCTGTGAGAAGAGCACTACAATTATGTCGCTATGGTGATATTATTTATGTACATCTATTTTCCTGCATACATTACCATTGATACACCATTACATGCTGCAAGTCTAGTAATGCGCACACGGAATACAATACAACGAACACAGACATCACATATATTTTGGGTATCACCGGTGGCTACTGGAGAACATATTCGCAACTCGACAAGTTTGTGGACAAGAAATAGAGAGAGAATAATTTAACCAGTAAGTTGTTCTGTATATTTATCGGTGAATCAGATGTTACAAAGATTTTTGTTCGGGTTGTTTTTGAAGGTGCTCAAATTTTCTTCAGTTTATAGGGCCCGTCCTAACCGTTAGGCCCAAGTTATGCCTAACAAGTATTATGGCTGGTGGCAATGTACAGTAAGGTGTATCATGCTATGCTTACTGTAGTCTGTAGCCTTAACTTTCACGTTAGGCCTATCATAGATTGACCACAGGTTACCATAGGTATTGGTAATATTCTTAAAGTCAGTTTATTTAGCATGGGCAATTGTTGCTATCATGTATTGGGGGAAAAAGCAAAAGGCTGGGTCTAGGCTACTGTACAATTATCCATAGGCCTACATACATAAATTGCTTTATGCACTATGCGGCAGAGGGAACATGCATTTAATACATCGCATAAGGATGTTTTTTACCATTCATTTTACCATTCATGCAAATCAAATTCTTCACCAGGGAGTACTTATCTTTTCAGTCTCGAATGTTGTAACAGTATTCACGAAACCAGATCGTGGAGTTTGTGGAGCATATTTTGTTTTGATGCAAAGCATTTATTTTCTGTACCCATAGATCTAATCCATCTCTGATTTACAACGAAATCAAAATGACTACAGTGCTACCTCAGAAGAGTGGTACGTATACCTTTGCCAGTCAACCACGTACTGTGCCACAGAGAAAGAAATACAGAGATCCACTAGCACAACAGTAAGTACAGTATTTCCATTTTGTCTTGACAAACATCTAAGCAGGATTTTACCTTTCGTGACATTAATTGATGAAATGTACTGATAACAACTGTAAACATTTTTATTGAATTTTTCTCAGAATGTAACTTTCAGTGCCATACTAACAATTTGTAGAACTGTTTTCTGGTTTATTTTTAAAACTGAATAAGGAAACATCAAATCTTCTTTTGTTTGCAGGAACCAAGCACCAGCTCCTTATGGCAATATTATGTATGACAGGAGAATTGTACGGGGAAACACATATGCACAACACACACTACCAGCCGTAAGTTACGCCTTTTATTGCTGCAACACAATTTCTGTTCATAGCTCGCAACTTTCATTATATTAACATCTTTGCCATTTTTTTAAAACAATTTATGATTATTTTTGCCTTCAAATTTGCAAATTTTAAAACATCTGTTCGTCCTTTGTCACTTGCAGACAGCTCAACCAGATCCTATCGAAATCCAAAGACAACAAGAAATCAGGCGGAGGAAGATCGCAGCCAAAAGAGCAAAAGCTCAGCTTCGCCCTGCTTCTCCAGAGGCGGTAGAGGGCCGCAAACACATTGATGTCCAGACAGAATTATACCTGGAGGAGTTAAGCGACAGAGTTGAGGAAGCTGACGTCGACTGCCAGACAGATGCATTCCTGGACAGACCTCCCACACCTTTATTTATCCCGGCTAAGACTGGACTAGATGTAGCCACTCAAATATACGACGGAGATGTAAGTTAACTTTCTTGCTCCCTTTTTTCCTGTAAATTTTCTGTAGTTTTTTGCATGTGTAAAAATATATGCAGTTGAATGTTGATGAAATCGACTAGAACAGGATAGACATGACGTGCTGTCCTCCCCTCCCCCCCCCCCCGCCCCAGTGTGCAAGCAAATATTCGGGAACACAGAAAGTTACGGTATAGGACCAAAAGTATTTTAATATGAAAATATTGCAGAAAACTGATCAAACAAAAGGCTACTTTTATTAACGTAATTGTTCTCATTTCTCTACTTCCTTGGATGATTTTCGATAATTTGATAATCATCCCAAACTTGTTCATATTGATTTGTATGAAATGATCTCCTTTCTTGACTTTTTTATAGCTGTTTGACTTCGAGATAGAGGTCAAGCCAATCCTGGAGGTGTTGGTGGGTAAGACCGTGGAGCAGGCCCTCTTGGAGGTCATGGAGGAAGAAGAATTAGCCAACCTAAGATCTCAACAGAGAGAATTTGAAGAACTTAGAAATGCTGAATTGGTGGAAACACAGAGACTGGAAGAACAAGAAAGGAGACACAGGGGCGAAAAGGTATGTTGTCATTATGATTGGTAGTGTTGTAAATATTGTTTAAGTGGTAGAAACACAGAGATTGGAAGATCAAGCAAGGAGACACAGGGGAGAAAAGGTTTGTTGTCCTAATGATTGGTAGTGTTGTAAATATGTTTAAGTGGTAGAAACACAGAGACTGGAAGAACAAGAAAGGAGACATAGGGGAGAAAAGGTATGTTGTCCTAATGATTGGTAGTGTTGTAAATATGTTTAAGTGGTAGAAACACAGAGACTGGAAGAACAAGAAAGGAGACACAGGGGAGAAAAGGTATGTTGTCCTAATGATTGGTAGTGTTGTAAATATGTTTAAGTGGTAGAAACACAGAGACTGGAAGAACAAGAAAGGAGACACAGGGGAGAAAAGGTATGTTGTCCTAATGATTGGTAGTGTTGTAAATATCTTGAATTGGCAGAATCAATTGCAAAATATAGGAGGATTAGTTGCAAATTCATTCATTAAGTTAAGGAAATAGATAATCTATTCTGTGAGTACTTCCATGGTCTGGTTAGCATGTATTTTGTGGTGTTAGTTTGGGCATTGCTTTGTCTACGACAGTGATAATAGATTTTTGTTTTTTTAAAGTTATCGATCTAGTAGTCTGACGGGTATAAAAACCTATGTATCTCAATATTTTTCACTTCTAACATCCCTTCCACATCTCTATTGCATCTATAAGATTTCATTATCAGAATTATCAGAATGTTTTTTTAGAAGATTTAACCTCCCTTATTTGCATCTCTCGTCTCCAGGAAAGAAGGATGAAACAACAGAGGGAGACATTAAAGAAAGAAAGGGAGACAGCCGACAAGATCGCAGCCAGAGCATTTGCTCAGAGCTACTTGGCAGATTTAATACCTTCTGTGTTTGGAACACTCAACGACAACGGGTACTTCTTTGACCCTGTCGAGAGGGATGTGGAGTTGGGATTCCTGCCGTGGATAATGGAACAAGTAGAAAAGAAGATCGACACATCGATACTTAGTCGCACTGTCCTGGATGGTAAGTTCAACAGGCCAGTGCTGCTTGCTGGCAAGCTTTGATCTTTCGCACATGTTTCACAATAGTCTGTTTGACTTATAGATGGTGAAAAAGAAACAAAACAATGGCTATTGTGAAGTATGATAGTGATTATTTAGAAATTAGAGTTGCAAGAAGCAAGTGACTTGTAAACAAAGTCATGAGTGGATTGTTACATAAAATTTTAGTTCATGATTTTTGATTGCACCCTAGTGTCCTAAACTTAATCAATAGATTTAGGTTCTGCTCATTTTCATCCTAAATTTTCTCAACAAAAAAAATTCATGATCACATATCATCATGGCCTGCGATGTTAGTTAGTACATCATGTGCAATGGTTATCTAATTTTATTAAAAAAAATTTATCTCATAACAGCCATTATTCGCGACGTAGTTATTCAGAGGTCGGCAGCATATTTCCAGTTACAAGAAAGTCAACAAGACACAGTAGCAGAGGCTGCTGCTCAACAGCTGGAAGAAGAGATCGCTGCAAAAGAAGATACTTCAGAGAAACCTGAGGTATGCATTTTCGTTAAAAGGGTTTCATTTCTTCCGTTTGGCTAAAATATGCTAGAATGGTCAGCCAGTTTTCTGGTTTTGTAATTGTAGTTCAATCATCTTCTGAATCAAACTTTCATTGTAATGTAGTACATGTATGCAATTCTCTCAACCTGTCAGCACATACAGAATCATAGTTGAGTGCTCTGCAGAGAGGATATGGGGGCATTATAAATTCTTAATTATTATTATTGTTAACATCTTTGTATGCCGATAGTTGCTACATCAAGGCACATTCATTGTTGCCTTCTATTTGCAATGTGTGACGGCAGAGGTGCATGGTCTTTGGTGCCTTTAAATACAACCAGATATTTAACAGTACCTACTCAAATACTCCATAATCCCAAATGGTCTCCACTTAATCCTTTGTTACGAGCACCGAAATACGCAGGACCTCTGGGAAATATATCTCTCCAGGCCCCTTTTTGAAATATTCACTTTTCCTAAAGGTATATTTTAAAAAAAAACACTCTTCTTTTATCAGATATTTTCCTGAGCTCCATTCATATTTTCCAAGGATCTTAATTGACTCAGGGGCTGAACCCCCCCCCCTCTCTTCCTTGTGAAAATTAACTGCATTATGCCCTGTCCATTATACCTCTTGAAACAATACCTTTCATTTGATCTTCTTGGCCAGCAAGTCATGTCAGTCTGTTTAAGATGAAATTGAATTACCTTTTCCTCCATTGCTGGGAACAGGTGTAATTCTTGTCAAAATTACACAAATTACCCCAAATTTGCTTTATTTTACAGGAGCAGCAAGAATCCGCTGAGGCAACAGAAGATCCGGCAGGAGAGACGACAAACCCCCCTGCAGAGGAAGAGGATGGAGACGAAGATGAAGAATAAACATAAAACAGACATTAATTAAACTGAGGGGAACTTATTGCCTTTCTTCAAGAGTTTGATACTTTTGTAATACTTCAGTTTAATGTTTCTACTATACATTGCAGCAGATAAATATTTGAAATACAAAGCTTTACGATCGAAAGAGTTTTTCTACAGTCTCATGTGGCTTTAGGAGGGATATCAAAACTTTTATGCAAGTCATCGAAAATCAAAGAGAGAAAACCCCAGCAGAGACTCTTGTAAATATTGATACCACCTCAATTACCTCATATTTACTCTCATTTGTCATAATATTGAGGGGAATTCCCTGCATCTTATTCCGATTACATCATTCCTTCTA
Source organism: Apostichopus japonicus (assembly GCF_037975245.1). Taxonomy (NCBI): domain Eukaryota; kingdom Metazoa; phylum Echinodermata; class Holothuroidea; order Aspidochirotida; family Stichopodidae; genus Apostichopus; species Apostichopus japonicus. The sequence continues at coordinate 19,257,971 of NC_092581.1, forward strand.
ATACAACAAATAATGATTGAGTATCAGTTTTCCCACTGTCGAACTGTTCAGTGTGGTTTTGATACTGAGATTTTTAATTTTAGTTGGTCAATTTTATCTTCAAAGGGAGTGAAAGCTTAGAAGAGGATCTTGCATCGATATGGAGGAAATCTTAAATACATCGAAACATATGTTTAAAGGAAAGGGTATAAATGAACATGTATATTTCTGTGGTGTCTATCCTTCTGTTTTTGAGTAACCACTTAACTGCAATTTTGGAATTAACTTATATTAAAATTCAGTCTTTTCGAGAATTTATCATGTTACTCACAAATGCAGGGTGTTAGTGGTGGTAAATGGGAAGGGGGGGGGTGGGAATTAAGGGACGTTGGATTATTTCGGTATCTCAACAAGAGATTTTTCAAATTAAAGTTGTCTTGATCTTATCCACAAAATGTGTTTGACAGGAAACATGGTCTCCTATGCTACAGCTTGAACAGTCATTTGTAAGGTCGACTCTACAGAACTTTTGTTTCAAAGACTAAATCATCTCTTACTTATGGTAATTAAAGGTGGCACATTTGGAAACCCAGCAAGACAAATATCTCTTTGCAATGTAGATGGGCTTTATGTTTCTCTCTCTGGAAGTTTTTCCTCTTGTGACATCACAAACTGATAAAAAACTCAAGTAGTCTGTAGTTGCAGATTTGAGAAACGAAAGTGTTTAAATGATATTTCTAGCAATTTGGTGCTCACAGGTTTTGAGTATTCATATTTTGGTGATATAACTCATAACTGCACTGATGTTGTGTTACTTCACAAGTACAAAGCTTTTTCTCTGTGTCCATGGAAGGCCAAGTTTAATCATTTTAATGGTACTATGTTTTAAAGAAAAAAAAATTATACATTCAGAATTTGATATTGTAAATATAGCTGGCCAAATTGGCTGTTTCCTTACTTGATTGCTAGTTTTAATTCTCAGAATAAATTATCTAACTTTAAAGCAATACTTTGTTTTCATTTATTGAATTACATCTCATGTCCCATATAGTTCCCTTCTCATTCCAACCAATTGAGAAATGACAGTGGAAACCCTCTCAACCCGGGATAGTACACAATTCTTGTCTTTTTTGATCCCATGTGAGACAAAAAACAAGTCTTCATAGTTATCCACCATACACCTATCATCACAAAATTGCACTCATTTTGGTGAGATTATATTTAAAGCTCACCACTGCCATCCCCTCACTCATGCCCTCCACAAAATCTGGTTACATGTAATGAAAGTTCAACCCTATACGCAGGGACGTCCAGACCCAGGTCGGGCCGCGAGGTCAACAAAGACACTGGGACTTTCTACTTAAAACATAAAACATTATTTTTTATCCCTGGCCCTGCACCGGGGCTCGGACCCTTCCCCTCCTCGTCAGGCCTGCCAATATACTGCGTCTGGCCCTGTGGAAGCTCGGTCTTTGACTCAGTTGAGTATACCATCCTTACGTCCGCTGCCTGTGATACGTACACATATCATGTTCTGTCATGGCGCCATCACATTGGCATACATCGCATATACCTTCTGTTCTCTAATAACTGGGTCTCCGCCATAGTTTGTTTCCAAAAAGTAATCCATCCATCAATTGGTACAACTTAACCGTTAAATTATGAAAACTTCTTTCTTATTATTTGTTTTTGAAGAGGAGGGGGGGGGGGGGGAGATTCAAAGAACATACAACGAATTCAAAACATTATATAGGTTACCGATCGATAACCGACTTGCGACTAAGAAATGTCTTTGCAAATATACGTTACCAGTTCGTATGCACAATAGAAGAAAACATGAAAACGCGTTTTGGGTCTATTCAGTAGCGAGAGAACGAGGGCTTTACGGCGGAACGTCGTTTCAGCACCTTGCTTAGCCCATGACATGACAAAAAAGTTGTCAACATAAAACTATCGACTAATAATGGTTTCTTATCAGAAGGACACACGTATAGTAAACGTTATCTTGGCAACTCTCTTTAATGGTTTGCTAGTGAAGAACTAGGTGATGCATATATGATCCTTTCATGGTTTGATGACAAAATATTGTATGGAAACGTATGTCACATATGTAACTGAAAATTCGTATTTATGACGTATGCTTATGGCTGCTTGCTTCAAGTCGATTCATTCGATGAATATGAATTGCATATTCATATTGTTGCTGATTTATAATGGATTACATTAAAGTTTTACATTATAGCTATATTACAAAGCAAATTAAGAGGATTTACTAATGAGTTGTCAGCTTTTATTTCTCTTAGAGTAGCTGTAAAAAGTTGGTGATTTTTCACTAATTGGAAGAGACTAGGGGAAGGAAGGAATTATGCAAAAACTATGTAAAAATCCCCTTCTTCTTTTATATAAAAAAACAAAAAAACAATAATTATAAGGCTTACCGTTGACGTGAAATATGTCGTTAGTTTTGAAGCTAGGTTTTTTGGGGGCAATTTGTTTTTAACCTGTCAGCTCAAAACTTGTAACGACACCTGCCAGATATGAACTTAAAATATCTTTTGGACTGTTGTCTATGTGAGGGCGTGAGTTGAATTGATGATGATGGTTGAATACATGCATGAATATACCTGATCGGTGACCACGCCTATGCGCATGCTCAAAACAAAATACAACAACAGAAACAAAACAGACACTGCATATTGTAAAGAGGTTATTAATTATTACTTTTATTTCATTCAAAGTTGTGTGCTAGTCATTTTCTACTTCTTGTTTTTCTTTTCTTTTTGGCAGAGTGTATATTCTTAAATTTTCTGAAAGGTTTTTTATACTCAAGATGCAACTTTGATATTTCTAAAGATAATGGCATATAAGCCTACATCACAGTCCCAGAAGCAAAGAGCGTCAAGTAACATTTTAGAGGGCGCTATTAATGACAGGCTTTCCGAACCTTATCGGGGAAAACGGTCTGTTGCTATTCAGTTCTTGACCGTCTTTTATCATTGTGTGGATGAGTGATAATTCTCCGTTTTGTTTCGTTGCATATTACGATGCTAATATAAGTAATCGAAATTAAACTTAGTATCAAGAATCGGTTATTTGTTTCAAGCCGGAATAACACGGCAAAATGGCTATGACATTACATGTGAATTTCGTATGCGTATGACCCTTTGGAAATAAATTTAGTAATAGGGTTTCTTACTTTTCAAGAGTTTGATTTATCTTTCTTTTTTTGCGGATTAATAACTTAAAAAATAATACCTTTGAAACAATTTAAAGGAATCGGTGTCGAGGAAATAAGAGATCAAGTTTTATTTTAAAGCAAACACATAGAAAACAAATTCTGTACTTGTGAAACTTCCGTGTGATCTTGTTATCGAATTCACGCGACGGTCGTACGTAAAGCATGACTCTAACGGTTCAATGTGCTCATTATTTACCAAGGGTATTATTTCAAGAATTTTTCCCCATCACTTTCTAATTGAAACAATAAGGTTGAAATAATCTTGAGCCTGTTAGCAGGAAGCTTCAGTAGATTATAAAGATGTAAAATACAAACCATTGGCCTTTATTTTGAAAATATACAACCAGCCCCCCCCCCCCCCCATCGTTTTAACCTGACACAAATTTTTAAAGTAGCTGTTAGTATAACCCGGCGTGTATCCCATACTATAGACCTAAATTATGTCAAATAATACATGACTTAATGCACCATTTGACGTCTGACAATTTTATTTTTTCGGGAGGGGGTGGGGTGTGGGGGTGTAGGAAGAGATGATACAACATAACTCCTACATAGAAGTCGGCTTCACCAATCCCAATCTTCTCAAATAAGTAATTCCTGGATCCGCGTCCTTGGATCTGTATGTTTATATTTCATCATTTCAGCTTTCAAGCTCAGTTTGTTTGACTAGTTCGTTTGGTACAATTTAGACAACTCGACGCTGTCATATGCAATCCACGTCGTGTACGAACATTTCTCTGCCAATATTTTGAAGACTTGTTTTGTTGCGACAACAGCTTGGAATTAAGCCAAAACGTCAAGCCAAGAGCTAAGATAATGGTCAGATGCCAAAACTTACTTCTTGGGTTTGAAACGAAGAGATACTTTTATTTTCCATTTTATCTATAAACAGGACAAATGAAAAAACCCCTTCATGTAGCCTCGGTAAAAGGCACAGATGGGCCGGAGAGATTTTGGAAGTGCATTTTACGGGCACGTAATAATAGCTGGTCGACCTAAATGGACATATCGAGGCCGTCGCGCGTGGCAATCCATCTTGGTCTCTCTCTCTTCTAGTTTTACAGAATAACGAAGATATAAATGTCAGAGCATTGCAGAACAAGAGGCAAAAACACATTATATGTTTAAAATTTGAAAATCAAAGGATATGAGGGGGGTTAACTCACTCTTTGCTCACGAAACGATGAACCTCGTCATTTTTTGCTTGGACAGCCTCTGGATAACAATCCAATAGGGTGTGCGTGACATACACAGCAGCCACGACCAACAGCCGAGCATGGTTAGCCACATTTTACTTGACGATAATAATAAAAAAGTACCCTGGGTCCATTAACCAGGTTGGTGATTGATGAATATCTCGGCCCATTACCTCGACAGCTTGGCTAAAGACATCACTGGAAAACTTTCGGTTCTGATTTCGTGGTTTTTTTTCCTCATTCTGTGTTAAGTCATCATCATGTCGGCGCGGAGAGGGGTGGGCTCTCCCATTAACCGCCGACCGACGACGGCTTGTCCTGCAGGCCGGCCCCTTGGCTTCTCTCCTCTGACGTCTCACTGAAAGGAAACAACAACAGAAATGCAACCTATCATCAGTGGTGTTGTTTTAAGCAACAACCGTCCGGACGTAAATGTCTAGTATTAAACGAGCGAGCAATATAGGGACATTATGTTCGTCAAGGACTACAGGGGGGAAAGTATACAGAATCGGAAATGTCTGGGCCTCTTTGGAAGTGTTCCGACAAGCACGGCGCAGCACATGTCTTCATAATTTGTTAGCAATTACCCCGAGGGTTATGCGAACGGCTTTGGCTTGCCTTTCTTTGTGTCTGATCGTCCTCGAGAAACGTGTCTAAACTCGCAAGTTGCCATATGGCGTATGTTTAGGCACCCGAAAGTATCGCCGACGCAAACACAAACCACACAGATGGGACGCGAGGGGAGGCGGGCCTGTGACTGACGTGAAGGAGAGTACATTCTTGTTTTTACGGATGCATTAAATAACAAAAAAATTATCCATAGTCACCCATTTTAATGGAATAATTTCATGAATTCATAAGATAGTGATTCAACAAAAAAGAAAAAGAAAAAAAAAAGAAGCAAATATCTTCACTTGATCTCCTTCAAAAGGAGCTCTAAACACACGCTCAATTAACACTCCTTCGAGGAATGTAAAAAGCTGCGTCCCCAACAACCGGCACGACGCAGGCTTACACATGGCAACGCGCGTCTTCAGGTTCATTCAAAACATGACAGATTTTTATCAACTCGCTTAATACTTCTATAGGTTTTGGCTTTCTCCTTCGAGAACCTCAAATAAAAGTTCACTTAGGGGGCTGAAAAGATTATGGATCAGCGCACTCCAAAATGACGTGCAGCATAAGAAGAAGGTTATAGAAGAGAGAGGGAGAGAAAAGTAGAAAAGGACTTCAGAAAAACAAGAAGAATAAAAAGAGGGGTATATAAAGGGCGACGGTTAAGGAAAGTAAAACGTTATGCTCAGTCGGCCGCCGGCTACTTATGTTCATCCAAAGCAAATCTTGTTCCATCAAAAAGTGCTGCCTCCTTTTATCGACTTTATCAACTAAGAAACAGATGTAGAAAGCTTAAATTAATGATCTGGGACTTCACATTTTCTTGAATTTAATTGATAATATGAGAAGTGTCGGCTGAAGGGGGGGTTCTCGCATTTCCAGTTACGACTTAGACATCAATGATGTTTTGATCGGTGTGACATCAACCCACTCAACGAATATAGGTTTGGTCGAGTGGTCTAGAAGCGCTGGCAGGGCTTCGGCAACAAAAACAAAAAACAAGGAAAAAATCATAAAAATGTGTTCGAAAGTTCTTCGGGCTATAAGACTCTATTAAGTTTCATGAAATGTAACTTTATCATATCTTTATTTTGACTTATAAAGACATAAAAATGTAATTATATTTGGCCATTTAATGCTATACCTTAAAGAAAGAGACAATTGTACCTCTTAATATCCCGAGGTGTGCTGATTGATATTCGCATATGGAAGGTTTGAAGTTATAAAATAATATATATATATATATATAAAAGGAACATCTTCAGGCAATGGTGTTTATTACAAGTAATTTAATAATAATAATATTAGTATCAAATAAAACTAACCATATTCACTGATAATAATGATAATAGTAGTAACATTTTGTATTTGAATATCAGTTAATTTTCATATTTTACGTCGTGGCTTTGTATGGTATACACGATTTAAGGCATGTGTTTCAAGGAAGCTGCTATATTGGGAAGTTTTGGGCGAAGATTTTGGATGTTAATCCATATCTTTCTATACACACTTCTGGAATTTAATTTTTGTCGTTATTATTATATTTTCTTTAAGTTTCCTCAGGAATCACTCTTCGAAATGTAAATAAGGCTTAAATTGTCTTGCTAAAGTGAAGTAATTTAAATTTAGTGTAATTCTGTTGAACGAGAAACAGCACTTTTTTTTTCAGAAAGAAGTTGGTATAAATTAGAGTTTAAATAACAAGACCTCACCGCTTCTGGTAGATAACACTGTAATCAGTGTAGTTTCCTTGGGGTAGGGGAGGGGGGTTGTTGTTTGGTGCCAGGTTTGGGAATCCTAAGGAATGCAATGTATGTTTCTCCTCCGTGTCTCTTGGCCTTTTCATTCCTTGTTGCTATGTACCTAAATATAATCTGTAATGTGCCGTTCCGATTATATTATGGAAAAAAATAATTGTCGGCTTTTGTACCTTTTTCCATGCACCGGAATATCTCAAAGAATGCGATACCATCCTCTGCAATATACTATCAATACTCCTTCCTCTAAAGTGCGACCAGCCCGCAAAGTATCAACGAGTGACTTCCATGACTGTACGTGTTTTGCACCAAAAAGGCAATCGTTAACGATATCAGTTCAGCGAAAAAACACAGAGCGGAAAAAAGACTAATGTTATTATCGTTAATATTGAATCTTATTACCATTTTTTTGTCGATCAGTCTTATAAATAATGGTAAATGTTTGAGTAATATAAGAAAAATATCATAAATCTAAATGTGGTTTGTGAAATTTGAATTGTGAATGCGCATGTTTGACATATGCACAGTTCTTGACATACTATATAGACAGATTGTTATCTTCAGAATTGAAAAAAAAAAGTAGAAAAACTAACTATCACCAAAGTCAGAATATCAAAATGTTATTACGCATGTGTTCAATGTATTTATATCACTTATACGATGGCTAGGATAGATCAAAACGTGAGTTTTCGAGCTTAGTAACAACTGCAAATATTGTGATACTTTGCGTAAGCCTATCTACACATGTTGATCGTTATCAAACCTAACGTAGACATGTATAGACCTATAGGCCATCTTAGTGGTTATTTGTGCCGTGAATTGTGTACGGTATATTGTAAGGAACGAAAGGATATAACCTTAGGCTATAACAGCTATAGTATATATCAGTCTGACTGCACTTTAGGATTATGACTATATATGTATTTATCATTATATATACGGTTAACGTATAGCATGGCCTCACAGGCAGGTCACGCGGAAAAACAATATTATCACGCATGTTACACATGATTGTTGTCGGCAATACAATATATATATACACAACATGTAAATCATTGAAACGGGGACTCAGAACAGCAGCTCGTCAAACTAAAATAAGATAGATTACAAGTTTTGAGTGGTTGGATGTTTGATTTAATCAGGGATTAACATAGATTAAGAGGAATGATACGAAGAACGGTATTGATAATACCGCCATGGACAAATCCACTCAAGAGACTTTTCACTCTATCGTCATGATATAGTTGAAGGTTTTAGCTTGCGGTTTGTCACTGCTAAGGGCAATTAGGCCTATATTGTACATGTAAAGAATATTACTGCTTTCCAAAGCTTTCAAGCCTATCATCTTGATCCATTTCAAGACGTCAGAACAAATTGAAAGAGTAATAATAGAAAACATGAATGAAGAAAGAGTAATAGATAATCATTTTTCATACCCCATGGGTGAGAATGTGAACATAACTTTTACTTTTATAGTAACAGTTTGAGTAGGAAAATGGTAGAAAAAGTGAAATATTTCTCGTGTGATTTTTAGGTGACATTAAAGGGGAGAAGAATATCCTAAGATTAAAGCACCCCGTGTCATCAGTTTGATGTATTGAATATGGAAACATGGAGGGAATGAAATATTATCATGTATCGCATTTACCTAATTTCAACCGTAACATGATATCACAGAATTTGAAGGCAAAACTGTTGAGATAGGCACGACGAACAGTTAATTTCCATTTCTTACAGTGATCCTGTAGTAAGAATCGTGAAGGGTATATAACTCATCCTGGAGAAGTGTTGCTGCAAATCAGCGCAAAACAGCATGCAAATCAGGAGAAGAAAATACTCAATGAATATGCACCATGTAAACGTGCATATTCATAAAGTCAAAGGGGATTTTAAAACAGGTTTTTGTTTCTCTCGATACTGATTGAAACGAACGTGTTATACTACGACTCTATACAAATATTTTAAAGGTTATATACAATAAAGTCCGAAAACCAAATTTATCCAGATCAAGAAAAGGAAACACCAAATGAATATTCAAACATGAATTTTATCATATTTATAATAGAGGGATATAAAACGGCTTGTTTTGGCGTTTGGTACGCAAAGTTTTTCCAACCGATCAAATGAACAAAATGGGATTGGAATTGAGCTAACCAAAGTCTTCTGTGGAAATAATTTTAACCACAAGTCGATTCGAGCATGAAAATGTTGACACCCATACACTTTTTTATATAAATATTCAATCTGAAACATTTCCAAAATGTTTATACTTTCACTTTTTAAATTTTGGAAAAATAAATTTTCGAATATACAAATCAATAATGACAAACATTGATATAGGATGTTTTGAGTATTAAAAATCCTCAACTAAACTTACTAAAATCAACTCGAAAAAGGTGATTTCATGAGGACGGTTTTTGCCAATAATTATAGCAAGTAATAATTGGTAAAACAACTACAAACTACAAAAATGGAATCGAATATCAAACCATTCTAAATGACTGGGCTATACACGAACTAAACCAATCCCGAAAATATATGGTCAAAGCTTTTTGTATATGTGTAACAACCCTTTCCTGAAAATGGCTCGCTAAGAACGGTCTGATCAGCGAAAATAAATTTCAACGCTACAAATAGTGTTCGTTGTAAGCCCGCCCGGTCCTCTATTCAGTTGATTCGCCCCTGACCCTTACCCCTGGTCGCAACCAATGGTCATCTATTAAATCCGTCAGCTACCATAGAGGAATGACAATCATTGGTTATTGCATGCATAACGGCTGAAAAACCAGCGATGGACGATTACCGTCGACCGTCAAATACTTGATGAATACTAATGATCACAGACAATTACTGAAAGTCGATGACGATTGTTGACGAACAATGGCGAGTCCGACAACTGTCTTGTCAAATACGTATATAACCCTACTTACTATACTGACGAATACAAGCGACTAATAATGACTACAGATGAACACCGAAAATCGATGATGATGTTGACGTCGAATGGCGATTCCGACAACTAGCTTGTCAAATACTTATCCCTGACGGCCATTGATCCATGTCGACTACGGACGACTCTTAAAACCGATGACGATTGTTGACCACAAATGGCGATTCCCACAACGATCTTGTCAAAGACTTATCCAACGGTCATGGATCCTTAACGACTTCAGACGACCAATAGCGACCACTAATGACTTACAGACGACAACTAAATCGATAACGATTGTTGACGACAAATGGCGAGTCCGACCACTATCTTTGCAAATACTTATACAGCGGCCATTGAGGCCCTGACGACTACTGACGAACACTGTTGACTACTAGTGACTACAGTCGATGACGATTGTTGACGACCCCAGTCGACATCCAACTCATATCCTATTAACTACGCATAACCCATGGCGCCCGAGCACCGAGAACCCGAGCACCGATGGCCATAGAGGACCACTTAACACTAAGGACGACTGTTGACAACCACTGGCATTACAGAAGACCTCCCCAGCCACCCCACCCCCCCCCTCCATCGACGATCATAGATCCTCTGGCGACTACCAAGGAACAGCGACAACAGCTGATCGCTAACGATCAGATTTAAATTAATAGAGTACAGAACAATTCTTCTTTCTGATTAGATTTATCGGTTAAGTTGCTGAGGGACTAGAACCAAGGTATAACTTCCCTCTCAAACAAACCGGCATTTACCCCCTACACCCCTACACCCCTACACCCGCCCCCCCCCCCCACCGCCATTTCATAATACGTACCGGGCAAACGGCGGTTTTCAATATCGTAACAACTGTGGTGTATATTACACCAATATTATGTTTAAATTAGAGCACACTGAAGAGACGTGAAGTGCATTGCCATCATTTTTCGGGGTTTGTTTTCTAGAAAAAGAGCAACTACTTTTAATTTAATAATTAAAATAATTTACAAAAATAAGCGAAAATATAGTAACTTATCCTGAGGGTAAAAACTTGAGGTACAGACCCTGATTTCTGTTGTATTTGCCTAGAGCGGCTTTCAAGAAAGATGCCAGTGGTTTACTATCATACCAGTACAAAAATCTCAGAGAAAATATTTCCTATCCTTTTGAACTATAGCAGAGAACAAACAACAAATTCACTTAAAAAAGTGCGGGCGGTGTTCACACAGTTCTTTTTTTATTTCAGAAACTACGGTCTTGGTTCCATTCAGAATTTCACATGATGAAACAGAAAGTTTAATTTGTTTTATCAGATATAATTAAGATAACATTCAACTCATCCCTCGAAAGTTATTTAAAACACAATTATATATAATACAACAAAGTGGTTAGGTATGCATCAGCTAACCGAATGAGCAAAACCAGGTCAAACTATATATTGTATGCGACCCTTTAAGCAAAAACGTAAAACCATAACTCTCAAATGTCGTGTGAATGGGGTTGTCATGCATTTTATCAATATGTGATATCAAAGAACCACAAAGAGGAACAACCCACCCCCCCCCCAACCCTCCACTACCCATTGTTTTTGTATTACTCAAAATGTTAAGGTGATTTAAACAGTATTGAAATTGAAACCGCTGCAGTGATTTAAACTTGTTAGGGACTTTGGCATTTTACACTCAGCATTTGCAAAATCTTTATTACAGAAAATAAATTAAACATTGTAATAAATATATAAACAAAAGCATTAGCAAAAAGCAAACGATTTAGACAGGAAGTAATGATATGTTGTAGAAATATAAGAAACCATGGGCTTGTGCGGGTGGGTGTGGGTGGAGTGTAGGTGGATGTGGTGTGGTTTGGTGGGCTAAAGGAGGGATGGGGTTATTTGTAAATCAGTGTATATCATGAAGCAATGTGTGGCAAGTGTCACTCAATCCGATTTGTAACCTCCGCGTCTTAGAGAAAGCACTTTGAGACCTACTGCTGGTATAAAGCGCTATATAAAAGTGGATTATTATTATTATTATTATTAGTATTATAGGAGTGTTAGCTCAGTGTTTAACGCCGATGCTTTACAATCATAAGGTCCCCGGTTCGAGTCACTCCCAGAGTAATGTATATGTCGTCCAGTTATACAGAGTTGTTGACAATTGACAATTAATAATCATGGACGTTAAATATGAATGTAAGAGACTGACTTCGGTCAGCTTGCGGCTTTGATAAGCCAATGAGGCTTCTTCGCGAGTTCCCGCTTACAGGAGGATCTAAATACAGTATGTTGATTAACGGGTCAAGTCTTGCACTTGCAAATGTCTATATGTATTTTCTCTTAAGGAAGTTATGCGTGGTACCCGGCTGCCACTGTCTTTCCATTTGCGCCAGATACACTGCATTTTTTTATTTCTCAAAGGAACTTAATCTGAGATCAATGTTTAACGTCTGCTCATTGTTACCTTGGCAACGATCAATATATTCCATAGAAACCAAAGTTAAAGTCGTCAAAGTGACACCTTTTAATCTGATTTTATTCACAAACGCAGACTCACACACACAGACTCACCCACGCAGACGCACACACAAATAAAGACAACTTGTGATTTTTTTTTTTGTCTCTTTGACTTTAGTTAAAAGCGAAAATCATTATTGACAAATTTAACGCATTATGAAAAAAAAAGTATAAAAAAAAAATAAAAAAATAAACGATCGTGAGAAAACCTAAAGCTGACAAACTTTTACAAACAGTGGAACCCGGAGCAACGCCGGTCTATCGATCAATAAAAATTGGTGTTCTGGTTTCATTGAGTTACTAGTCATAGGCTACGCAGTGATTATGACGTTTTAATACCAGACATTATTTGTATTTTTTATACATATATTTTATTTTAAATAAATAGTGGCAGTATGGTACCGTACATAACATATGCTACGATTAAACACGCCTTAGTACTAGTCGGCTTGAAATGACTTAATGTCTAGATAGAGTATACCATACACAAATATTTGAAAACGAACGTGTAATGATCACGCCCTCACTTTATACTGTACGTGCAAATTCACCAGGTGTAATATGTGCACTGTTTGGTTCACATAAATATATACCATATATACCAAATATATATATAGATATAGATAGATATAGATATATATAGATAGATATAGATAGATATATATGTATAGATGTACATGTATATAGATAGATAGATATATATATATATATATAAAAACTGGTATTTCTTTTCTGTAAAACAGATATTAATATATATATATATATATATATATATTTATATATATATATATATATATATATATATATATATATATATATAGAGAGAGATGTGTGTGTGTGTTTTTTTTTCATTCGTTTGTTCAGAATTTGTGTAGTTTTGATGGTACCGGCAGGTTATATATATATCTACTTTTTAGTTTTATTATATTTGACAAATGCGATATTTGTGTTTTTATAATTGTTATGATTATTATTTTTTAATTTAATTGAAAGATTATGAAGCACCATGCATCATCGAATTCAATGTGGAATCTTGAGGGAGATGTAAACTAATTTTTTTTTTGTCGTCTGTAATATAAATTCTTGCTTTTGTAAAACATTTAATATTCAACCACAAGTCTTTTCTGTAATAAATTTTATTTTGTTAAATGTTTGAGTCCGCCCCCCCCCCCCTCTTTACTATGATGGTAAAGAATGTTCAGCAAAAGGGGTGAAACATGGAATTTTGCAATAGGCTCAGGTTCCGCGGACCGCATATGTAGGGTTTTCAAATCCTTCTCTTGGGTTAAGGAGGAGGGGGGGGGGACGCCGAAAAAATGTTCGACGCGAGCCCCACTTTACCCACCTGTGATGTTAAGGTTAGGTCTACCAGATTTTGACGTTTCTACCTACACAACCAACTACCACATTAATTTCGTTTGGTATTTGTGTAATATTGTGACCTCGACTGATGACTAGTCTTGCTTTGCTAATTATAAAATTGTGATTGCCTAACTGTCTATATATCCAGGAAGTTCTCAATATATGCGACCCTCGAGAGAGGGGGGGGGGGGAGGGGGTGAACAGTCACTATAAAGATTGCAATCCGGTCTACAAGAAATGAAAGAGAATCACAATCTTGCACCAAGCGGGTAAATATGCGCAACCATGTGTCTGTATGGCTTTGGGTATGGGTACCCTATACCAGTCTATATCATGTACATTGTTTAATGTAGGTATGTTGAGAGTTTTAATCTCTCTGGGCTTTTCTTCCAACCAATGTTTTTTACATGTTCACGTAGAACATGTTGTGGGAACCCCTGCCTGTTCTACACTGACTTTTTCTCGGAAAACGAGTTTACTGATGGGCAGTTTCACTAATAGAACCACATTTTAATCTTAAGAAACACTTAGCGGAATAAACAGGAAGCTATAACATTTACAAAAACTTCCCTCGTTAGTTAGTTGTATATCGTTACAGAAATGGACAATACTGTAATTAAGAAACTGGTAGATATATGGAGATGATCACAAATTTTTCAAAATCGTGCAAAAAAAAAAAAAAAAATTTAAAAATCTAAATTATTTGACAGTTTCGGAATATAGTTTCAAATGGCGCTCGTAAGTATGTGTCTTCTCAATTAATATGTATAACCCCTTACACAAAGAAAACATCATTCAAATAAATGGTTTATTTAAGCAGAATTGAATATTATGTTTTATTTGGAGGTGTTATAACGTGTGATGTGGCGCTACAATACACACAAATTTCTATGGTATACGGTGTTAAAATAAACAAAACTAATGCGGAAGTAATCCTTTCCTATCGGTTATTTCTGCTTTTGAGGAACCGTTTTACATTACATCCTTTTTCTTCCTTGCTTGTTATGTTTTCATATCATTCAAACTAAGTTGGTCAATGTAAAGTGAATTTTCCGTCTGTCATAGTGGTTAGGAACATATACAGTAATTAACATAGTCGTACAGACATATTTGTGTCATGTAATGCATATGGAGCATATTTGTAAATAAGGTGCTATCGATTGAATGTGACAAACATTAAAATAATGATAACTACACACATGCTGCGGGATTCATCGATTGGACAAATTATATTTCATTTTTTAACACCACACTGCAGGGAGAAGGATAGCCACATTAAATGATACATGTTTTATAATATTAATTTTTTTGGTGAATGTATGTATGTAAGTATGTGTGTGTGTACGTACGTATGTATGTTTGTATGTATGTATGTAGCAAATAATAATATGGCATCATATTGTCATTGACTAACCAGACGGGAAACTCATTGTCCACGTAAAGATCTTTTATGCTTATATAAGTATATGTATTGACTTCTATATAAGCCTACATTACACGATAAAACCATTAAAATGTCTAATAATATATCTAACTTGACACTAATCTATACATAAACAAATTAAAATTATAGTTATTTTCATCGTGAGAAAATATTTGCTTTTAAAAGTTATGGATATAGAGAAAACAAAATCTTTAAATCGAATTGCAATTGATCAATTTCATCTTGTACCTCTATATATTGTTTTTTTCAGTTTTCAATATTATTTTCAATTTTCAACATGTTAAGTGCGAGTTCGTCAGTGAGAGTTTACGGTAATATATTTGCTACCGTACTTCAATATTTCGTCGCCAGTACAATTTCTCATACCAGTGTAAAAGCCAAGACAAGAGTAAAATTGCAGAACACAGTTAAATTTTCATCTTGAAACCAACTTGAACTACATTGCCACAGGTATAGTATCAATAATAATAGCATCGAAACGTCTGTACAAAATCTACTCGTAGTCATCGTAAAATAAGCTTGAAATTACACGACCATTATATATGACGATTATATATGACAAACGCATGTGACTTAACGCTATAACGAACGTATATGACTTAATGCAATAACAAATTTATGTAACTTGACGCAATAACAAAGTTTCGATATGCAGTAACAAAGTTATATGACTTTATGCAATATAACAAAGTTATATGACTTTGTGCTTTATAACAAAGTTATATGACTTTATGCTATATAAAACAGTTACATGACTTTATGCTATATAAAAAAGTTACATGACTTTATGCTATATAACAAAGTTATATGACTTTATGCTATATAACAAAGTTATATGCCTTTATGCTATAACAAAGTTATATGACTTTATGCTATAGGTCTATAACAAAGTTATATGACTTTATGCTATAGGTCTATAACGAAGTTATATGACTTTATGCTTTATAACAAAGTTATATGACTTATATATGCTATATAGCAGAATTTATAGAATTTCAAGCACTATGCATGTGATACCATGTTGAGAACTTACCGAATTTATTTCCAACGGCTTATAAGGGCCCACGTTGAATGTACATCACATGTTAAAACGAGATATCTACACTGCACCGAAAGATTCAGATAAGAAAAAACAAAATTAGAATGGAATTTGATATATTTAGTCGACTTGAATGTACTAAGCCTTTTAAAAATTTAACCGTCCTGCCACAAACCTAACAGGCCTTGGAAATCAATGATTTCACTCACCTCCCCCCCCCCCCTTTTTTTTTGTGTGTGTGAAATATTCTTGATTCAGCGAGTGAACACCTCCAATGTAAAGCATCTCATTAGTTTTCAGACCTGAAGCACTCACTATTAAATATTCTTCGTAGACTAAAAGCAAAGAATAAAAAAGTATGCCAAATGATTAATTTTTACAGGAAATATTTTTGTTCCCCGAAATCGTTGTTTTCCTGACTAGTCAACGACGGAGGTTTATTAACCAAGGAACTATTTTCACCCTCTTTTCTTTTCTTTTCTTTTCTTCTCTTTCCACAGGAGTTATAGCTTAACACGTTAATACTTGTGGGAACCTGACAGCCGTTAAGTGGGACCGAATTTATGAGGCAATGTGTTTAACTGTGCGTTACTTTTCTACATGCGGGCAGGTCTATACCCGTACAGACAGTGCTTGTGCTCACAAACTTAAAACAAGATCAAGTAGAAGAAAGGAGAAAAACTTTAAGAGAACAACTGTTAGAGGGCGGATATTAAATTTCCAATACTTAAAAAGAAAAAGGAAAAGAAAGAAAGAAAAACCAAACGGGATGACCATTTCCTTATATATCGCCTTCAATATTGCTTGTTAATTCCTTTGTTATGGTATTGTCCGTATAGTGAAGTGTTTTCAATGCGGTTCGCAAACAGGCGTCTGCCCATATGCAGTTTTTCTATACGAGTTGCTGAAAGGCTGAAAGGCCCAAAAAAAAATAACAACAACAAAATAGAGAGAAGTATAGTCATGTCCAATACTGTCACATTGTCGACATTAAAGAAACTAAGAGTACATGATGCGTCAATTACACGTCCTTGATAAGCCAAGCATTTTATCCTATAACATGAAGAAAGAAAAGAAGATAGAACAAAAAAGACGAAAAGGGTGGGTAATATGAGGATCATAGACGAAGATTTTGCGGACAGTGACGAAGAAAGGGGTTATATTCTTGAATCCATTGAAAGGTATAAATATATATATATATATATATCTATATATATATATATATATATATATATATATATATATATATGTATACATTGCCTAGCGGGGCAGGCGGTCTGCCGTTTCCGTGAATGTTACACGCGCGCTATTGTGCGTGCCCCATGTGCCCGCGTCAACATGTGTTCCTTTTGTTAGGAAATTCCCACACACCATGACTGAATACATGCGTTTTTGCCTTATTCTTTAAGTTGTGTGTGTGTGTGTGTGCAAAGGGGATTTTAAAATCTGTAAGTTTTCTAATCGGGGATTTAAAACAATGAAATATGTCTTAGACAAAATATAAGAATAAAGAAAGAGAGAGAGAGAGAGAAAGTAATCTTTATGAAATAAAATTAATAAGAATTCAGGGTTAAATTTTGTAAAGAGAGAGAAAGAGTGTGTGTGTGTGTGAGAAAGAAACGTAAGTTTGTTTAATAACGTGACTAAATTGTCTTGGTTAAAATAATTTGGTTAAGTATTGTGTAAACAAGACTATGTTTTTACGGCATACAGTCAAAGTAATTAAGTTTGAACACGAAACACTGAAGATATAGCATCTATTTTCAATATATGGTTAAGTCGTCTGGAGACGTAATGTACATACACATATGTTAGGACAATGTTGTTAATTCTTGGTTACGAAAATTTAATAGACACAAAAGAGAGAAAAGAGGGGGGGGGTGGGGGCGCGTTCTGTAGTGTAATATCATGTCAATAACTTTAACTATAACGAGCATCAAAAATGATAAGGTCGCTGAGAATATGTGGGTTATGGGGACGTATGTCATATAATATATACATTTATTACCAGATATGTCGAGGGCCGGGACGGGCAGACTGTAATACCAAAATCTTTATCCCATATTTTTGCGGGCCTCCTTATTCACCACATGCCCGGGGCTGGTAGCTCTTGACCCCTCCCCCACTCGCCAGGCCTTTTTTTACTACATAAAAGTAAGGACTTTGCTTGGCATTTTAAAAGAGAACATTCATGTCAATAACAACCAAAACTGAGTATATGTTTAATTTGATCGAAATTCCAGTGACATCAACTTTACCTTAGCAACGGTCTGCGAGCGCCATCTTATAGAGAGAATTGAAATTGAAGTCCATCAAAGCTTTAGAATTATTTTTTTTACTGATTACTTTCCATCTTGTGGGGGGGGGGGGGGCTATGTTCAATCAGATATACTGTAGTTGAGATGATTTATAGCAACCATGCACTTTGTGATATCTCGTTGTCTTTTCATTGCTACAGTTTCAGTGTTATGATAGCTTATAATATGTACAGTGTATGTTATGTTAGGCTATACTATAGGCTGTAAAATACAATACATCAGTCTAAACATTAGCCGAAGTTTACTTTACAGTTATTTCACAACAATATAGGCCTACACCTTTATCTCATTATCCTGGGGAAACGTTCTTCTGAGGAGAGAATGTTACTGTTACCGATAAAAAAAAAATGGTTCAACTTTGAAGCAAAAGTAGCATCAAAACCAGAGGACATTTCATCCTATTCGATGCTAAACTTTGAAGGATGTACCGTTAGGTAGAAGTAACTTTCACTCCCGAAAGAATAATCATCGACGCAATCTTATTCCCATAATTTCCCCAATTGACTATATTGCCCCCAAAAAATCTACCAAACTTTTTCAAGACTAATAAAAATTACTGACAGCTGTTCTACACAAACAAAATCATAACTAAACTAAACTAAAATATAAATTTGTGAAAAGTAGTTCCAACTTATTTTTTTATGTCAACACTGTTTATCCTTGAATTTCATAAGATATTTATTGTTTGTTGTACTCCGTAATGGAATGAGCTAATCTCTAAAGTTAATAACTTTCAAGTTTAAAATCCATCTTTATTCCATAATTATAAAGTCATTATCTCAACCAACTAATATTATTAATTCAACATTTTTATTCTGAATCAAGCCAATTTGTTTCTTCTCCAGCTAACAATATAATTATTAGTTTTGTGTTAATGTGTGTGGTTGTTTGGTTTTTACTATTTCTACTTATAATTTAATACTGTCTCTGTATATACTTATCTTCTTCAATGTAAAAGTGAAACAGATGGGCAATAACTTGCGATAATTCTCCTCTTGTTTGTCTGTAAAATAGTCCGCTTTTCTCTCTCCACCTCTCCATCTATTACTCTCTCTCTCTCCTTTTGGCTTTCATAACTAAGGCCTTGCAACATTTTTAATCTCGTATCTTGTCTGCAACCTTAAGAAACGTCCACCCTATATTTGAAACCAGCATTGCTTCGCTATATCCTGACAAATTAAGTTTGCGTTAGAAATTGAGAAGCAGTCAATTAAGCGCCTCGCCTCTAATTGCTATTACCCTTAAAAGTTTTGGAAACACGAAAAAAGGTGTCAAACCCCTTCACGGGTTCTACGTATATCATAACCACAAGAGGTAATTAGATTCTTATTAACCAAATCAAAACATCATTCTTTTTCTCTTTAAATTTATTCCATTGTGGACAGAGAAATTAGGCATAGGTTAGTTGCGTGATTAATCGTAAAAAAAAAAAAAAAAAAAAAAAAAAAGATAAAAAAGTGATGTTGAGTAAATTTTAAGTTCTGTCTAACCGTTTTTTTTTATCTCTCTATTTTTTTGTAATTTCCATCAGCTGACGACTTTGAAGGATCGGTGCTTAATTACAGAAAAGGACAAAGTTTGCTCTCACATATGGCGACCTCGTTAACCCAGCTCAGAATCTGCGTGTTCTTCTGGTTCTTCTGGTTATATATCAAATATATATTTAGTTTATACATGAAGGTCCAACAATTAATATTGCACTCATATCTTAATTTGATGTTAGTTAATCTGTCAGGAAAGGTTTTAAGTGTCGAGGTGAGGTTAAAAGTCGATATCAAACAGTGGCGTTGGAAGCAATCAAAAAGTGGTGAGGCGGGATGGGGGAGGGGGTGGGTGGCTTGGTAGAACACGAGTGGGGTCGTTAATCGAAGAAATTTAGTTTTCTAGATGCTTCGGTGGCCCAGGTGGGACATTGCAAATTTCTACTATTTGATAGCCACATGTTAACCGTCTGTTATATACGAAAGTCAGTGTAACATCTATCATAACTTGACTTTTTAACGTCCAAGTCTCGACGCTTTGTCGAAATGTTGAGAAACAAAGTCGAAGCTTAGACTAAATATAAGGTATACATAACGAATAAACTCATTTCAGTGCCTGACACTAGTACAGAGGATCCAACTGCCGTGCCGGAGTGCACCCCTAGTTAAAAAATGACGGCGGAGGGGGGGGGGGTAGGGGAAGCCTCACACTTTCCAAAGTGGAAGGGAAGCCGCCCCTCCTGTTCCTACACCTAATTACGTTATTTTTCGATTCCATCATTTGTAGGAAACTTTCAGTGTTTTAGCACAACAGAAAAGGATAAGATTTAATGCAGATTTGCACATCTGAAAAATGAGAGGCGGGAGGGGGGCGGGGGGACTGGGATGGGGGCTGGTAACAAAACTGAGAATATACACTTCGAACGCATGCGACCGCTACCATTTCTTCGTAATAATATAATTTAAAAATATAAAACGGAAAAAAGGGAAATAACGCAGGACAATAATTATGCAACAATATATAACAGTAAAGGTTGCTATATATAACTGTGTGAACTATATATAACACTAATTCTAAAGAAAATGTTAACTTATATGTCTCTTAATTTATCCGTCCTTTTGTTCATTTTTAATGAAATGAAAGGATATCAATATTTCCTTCTAAACCATCAGTTTTTCATTTAACCTAACCAGCTACCCCTCCCCAACCTATCCCCCCCACCCGCGCGTCATCCCATTTCTACCTTTGTTTTCTTATATTCCGATTCTTCCTCAAACCCGTTTTTACTCCTGTTTTCCTGACGATGACGGTCTTTCCTGTACCACAAATCAACAAATTGAAATCATTAATATTCTTCAATACTATATGGTCATCTAACCGATAAATCCGTAAAATGGGCGAATTACCCTATTAAGCCTATTACTGTCCAATATAGAAAAAAATATCGATAATACACACATTACCCCGCCCTAGGTCATTTCAATTCCCCTTCCTAGAAAAAAAAAGGAAGAAATATTAGAAATATTGTCAACAATATTTCTAAACAACCGTGTCGAGAATTGACAGGCTGGCGACGCCTTTGTGATTGAGAAGTCGTCACCTATACCTTAACAGTCCACTGTAGCAAGAAAGTAGACCAAAATTAAAACACAAACAGAGAAGCGTTTTCGGTTTTAACACAGCGAGTTTATTATGTTTCTGTATCCCGCGGTCAAGTTTAACATGCCCTTTTCTACTTCACAAGCGTGTGTAGGCCTGTTTAATCTTGTCTAACCCATAATACGCGAAATGGTCATACTTAGTTTTTTTTTTTTTTTTTTGTTTTTTTTTTTTTGAGAGCGCAACGGATTAATACATAATAGACACAGAACCACGTATGTCAGTTTTGCACATTTCTCTTTCGCTCTCAACTAACTCTCTCTCTTTTCTTTGTATTATTGAAAATACGAGACTTATAGATCAATGAAATGAAAGCAAAAATAAACATACAAAGAATAAAATAAATATGAAACTGACAACTTGAGTGTCATAATAGACAAAATCTTCTGACCATGCAATTCACCAAAAAAAAAATAAAAAAATGAATCCTAAAAGTTACAATGCAATACATACACGCATGATTCGCTTAGAGCTCAGACAATTGACCAATCAGAACGCCGGATCACTTTACCGCAGTTGCTCATTGGTTGTTCGGCACGTGCATATATGAACTGTGTTCAACAAGTGCAGTTCAATATTACCTTTTGAATATGTTGGCGGAGCTGTTCAAGACGGGCGCGAGTGTATCTCCATGCCTGGCCTTTTGTGCGCCAGTGACGTTACACATACCAGCTGTTTTCCCTTCCAGTATTCCCAACGTATTCCATATGAATCTACCATCGTCCCTTGTTAAGCCTTCTTTTTTAATTTTTTCGATTTTTTTTCTTTCTTTCTGGTATAATCCCTGCTCGCATTATTTTATATAATCACAGTTGTTCACTTTTTTTGCAGTAATGTCAATATAAAAAAAAACATGATAGATAGAGAGAGAAGAAAAGAAGGGGAGAAAAAAAGCGAAAGATTTTTTTAAGGCATCTAAAGCCATCAACAGCGCTAGTGTGTGTCAGTTGAATTTTGGTGGTGGAGTTGGTTATACGTGGTGGGCAATTTTTGGTGGTTCAACTGGTGGGGTTAGAGAAGAAGTAAATCATTTTACGAAAAATGGCTCTCCTAGCTGGTACGATCAGACCCGAACATCCCGTTTCGAAGCCTTTGTTATATGGAGGAGGGAAAGAGGAACCACGAGGGGTGAGGACTACCACTGATATTCCCGCAGGGGTAACATGTGGGTACGTCGAGGGCGAACATTTTTTGAGTGATAAAATAAAAGACAACATGACAGCTAAACAATTCGTTCAGGTGAGCAATATTTTTTTCTTCTTCATTACTTCATTAATATTTGATTTTGCTCTCGATTAATTTAATCTTAATTACTTTACTCTTTATTTTTTTTTTATTTTAGAGTTTTATTTTATCGTATTTGAACTTTTCTTTAATATAAACACAGCAGTTCCATTATTTTACCGTATGTAAGGATTTCTTTCACGGATTCCAAATGACCCGAAATTATTTTACAAAAATGAGAGAAATATTAAAAGAATGATACAAGCATTCCTAATGAAAACGAATGCAATAATTTGTTTGGATAAAGTGAACTTTAAATCCACGAAAATGAGTTATTCGTTCTGTACTATGCAAACATTCTTTCTTAACAAAGTTCTTAAAATATCTAAGTGCAAAAGAGCAAAACGCCTGTCTTTAGTTGTGCCTAACTTTTTTAAATTGATGTGAGAGCGTACTGTACTATTCAATACTAAATTGATATATAACAATAGGCTTTATTCACTTGATTTGTCAACTTGAAAAAAAATCTATAATTATTTCTGTGTTAGGCTCTTACTAATATGAAAAAGGGGACGTTCGGG
Organism: Apostichopus japonicus; assembly: GCF_037975245.1. NCBI lineage: Eukaryota > Metazoa > Echinodermata > Holothuroidea > Aspidochirotida > Stichopodidae > Apostichopus > Apostichopus japonicus. Next base: position 19,281,306 of record NC_092581.1, read on the forward strand.
CGGACGATTTTATTTTTCTCGAAATGAACTAAGACTATGAACTAAAATTAATCTCCCTACTTAACGTTTATTTGGTCGGAGAATTTACAAAGGTGTGTTTATAGTTTCCGGTATATGGAAAAACGTCTTTTTATAAAATTGCTTGAAACTCTAATACCCAACGGATAAAAAAGCCCTGCTTCAAATAAAGTTTTAACACATATGTTCTACCGCTAGTTGATTTTGACAACTCTCGGCGAAACGATTTACAAATCCATATAAAACAAAATAGACTTTCCTTTCTAATACAGGATGAGGGGAGGGAGGGGGTGGGGAGAGACCCGGGGTTATTATACTGAGCCAAATTTGGTCATAGTTAGATTGTGGCTATATAGTACATTGAATTTCTGTGAATATTCGATGAATATTTCAGATACAGGAATGCGCTTCGCCTGAACCACAGAAGTTCATTCGAGACGCTGTTGGTTGGGTGGAGTCTTATTATATAATATAATTATAGGTATAACAATTGTTGTAAATTTTGGATAATTTTGATAAATTATTCACGATAAATACAATAATTGATAAATATAGAGGACAGAGCTGTCAATTTGTGATAACGATTTTCAGTAGTTTATAGAGAAACAGTGTGATTAAAAACTTGAATGATACGCGCATCTTCGTTTTTTTTTTACATTTAAATCTGTCATTAAACGATTAGACAAGCTTGACTTCACCAGGTAACAGTATTCACCCCTCTAGTTACCCTGGACCAGTTACAAATCTGCAAGGTTCCTCTGAATAGAGTGTCTATGATAGCCCGGCTTTATACCTTTATCTCCTCTTTGGTATTATATACTATTATACCCAGCCAGGGCATCATTGGGTTTTATTCTTTACTGAACTACTGTTCACATTTTAATACTTATCTATCGCGTCAAATTATCAGTATATAGAAGGTCTCTCTCTCTGTGATCAGTATAATGTCGACGTTTTCATGGAAATGGAAACTTAAAAAAGAAACAGAAGTTAATTGGAAGATGAGATGGCCTTAAATGTCTTCCCAAAATTGGCTGAACGATATTATCTTTTAAAATCAGTGTTAGACTTCTCCAGCAGCATTCTTGACTTTTATTGATGTTTTGTAACGTCTATACACGTCCTTAAGAGAGTTCATATATAAAGAGAAAGGGAGACAGAGGAAGGGGGGAGAGAATTCACTGCCGGCAGTGATCACCTCTGTCGATCGTTCAATCCATTTAGCTCTGAGAGTGAAATCTTACAATAGCACTTATACTTTCTTCAATTAAGTGAAAATACTACTTAAGATTTAGAGCCATAGGATTGTGAGTGAGTGACTCTCACTTCTAAAAAAAAGTCCATCCGTCGTTCTGGAAACTTTAAAAAGTGTGAATTCTCATTGTCCGAAATTAGGAGGTTTAGGCAGCTGTTGTGTATAATCTACAACAGATTTCGCAACTGTTATACCATCACACACTCCCCCTCCACACCCACGACCACCCTGAACCCCCCCCACCCCATCCTACCCCACCCTCTATCACCACGCCCTCATAACCTGTCTCATCAAACAAACAAGGAAGAGGAAAAAGGGGGTAAATACATGGTTTGAAGGAGAAAATGAGGGGTAACATATAGAAGCTAATTTGCAATATTGCTTTGGCTTAGATTTAATCTATAATAAAATCTTCTTTAATATTTCTCGTTCCCTTTTAATTGTTTTCTTATATATTTTTTATTTTGTTAACGTTTACTAGTCAATTTCAATTCATTTTCATCTTTTTCTTTAATCTTTAATATTTACAACAAATCAGGAGAGACATTTGGATATGGGTTCGGGGCTGGTGGTGGTGAAAGGGTTTTGTTGGATAAGAGGGGGGGGGGCTTAAAAGTTTCGACCCACAAAGAACAAGATTCCCCTGACTTAGCAGGGTGTAAGAGTCACCAAGGCATGTTTTATATTGCCCAAAATAATTCCAGACAATAAACCAACATCCTACTTTGATTATATATCAGCTTAATACAATTCCAACAAAATAAACAAAGAACTTTCCAAGTGCGGCAATCTTATGTTGAAAAGAAAAAAAAACTATCGGGAAAAGGCGGAATCAAGAACTTTAATATAAAATAAAAACTAATAACTTTGATAATAATATTAACAATTTACGAAAAATAAAACAACTATGGCATTAAAGCGGAAAAGCAAATTCCACAAAATTTGCTCAAATGGAACATCAAATGGCCCATCGGATTTTGACACTTGATAACGCAAACAGGCTTAAAAGTTTTTAATGCTATATGAATTATGACGTTGGTGGTAGGCCCATCAGAGTTGTGGTTGGTCAATACGATGAAGCGTCCGAAAACTAAGGCCATCTGTTTAATAACAAACAAAAACACCACTTCGAGTTGCCTTTTTCCCCCCTCCTTAATTCAGGATATAACCCCAGGCGGTTGTCGCTTGCCAATTAATTTGTAAAATGGTATGGGAAATGGTTGTTGATATATCGCGCGACTCCTAGGCTTTTAAGCGATTCTTGTGTCCTGATATAACACGATGCGGTTTTGACAACTTACATACATTCTTGTCAAAGATATATCAATTTGTAAACCGTTTAGTGGAGGCAAGTTAAACAGTTTATGGATGTCACGTGTAATCAATGTATAGTGGGCTTTGAGTAAGGAAGACTTAATTATGATGTAAATCATATGGACGTAACGATCCTCCTCCGACATTTAATCACTTCAAGCTTTTAATGGGAGCGGGTATGTTATCATTTACTCTTCACAGATATAAATAAATCTTTAGATTTGACCGGGAAAAAGGATGGGTGTGTGTGTGGGGGGGGGGGGGATCGCGTGGAGGGAAGCCGTGTTTGTGTTTAATATACGTTTAATATTCTTTCCCTCCGAGTATGACCTGTGTATCGGGGTTGTTACGAATGCGAGGATGTCTGGAGAAATCGACTCTCTACTACCCCGCCCCCTCCTTCCCTTTCGCGATAAACAGTTACAACACATAAGGAACCTTCGATAAGTTAAAATCAAGTCAGTAAAAACATTTTTGGTGCTTAAAAAAAGTACTAGATTTGTTCCTTTTCTGCATGTGCAAAGGAACCCGTGCATATTGTATAAGTATTGTCCCAATAACGTGAATTAATTATATCATGTTGATCGAGAGAGAGAGAGAGGGGGGGGGGGTTAGATAATGACATATTAGGATTTAAGCTTAAGACTTTTACCTTCATAACTTCATAACTACAAAACGAAATACAAGGCGCTGGAAGACTTGATATATATAGCCTACTTTCAGTCGTTTTATGAGCCATTAATCGGAAGCCATGCCACCTGTGACATGTCGTGAAAGAAATGAATAGAGTTTGTTGTCCAACCAGCCAAAACACACGTTTCCTATCCTCCCATCAATCGGATTGTCTGCTTCAATTCTTTGAATACCACTCGTCAATCTTTTATCGGTAGACTATAGTTTCTACCTTCTTTTGTCCACTTTTTGCTTTGTTCTGATTTAAAACAGAAAATAAGAGAGGGAGAGAGAGAGAGAAAAGGAACAGAAAAGATAAGCTGACATCAAATCTGTCCATGTCCTATTCATTGGCAACCTCTTACTTTATGGCTACCACTCTCTATCTCTCCTCTTTTGTGAAAGAAGATGAAGATGAAGAAGGAGGAGAAAAAGATCTCTTATCAACTCTTATCAATATACTCACTGGTACTCTTCATCCTTTTAAAGCGGTACCCAAAAAAAAAAAACTATTTTATAGGACGCCATTTACCAGGTCCGCACTAGCTACGTGGCCTATTCATATATACTGAAAGAGTGAAATATTCAGTCTATATATAATCAATGATAACAGTTCACTCTATAAACGATTGAAATATGTATGTGACTTCCAACGCTCACAATGGCTATATATTGATTAATCTGCAACATAAACGGTAGATTGGATCTTTGGTTTAGATCGATCAGTGATTTTAAAGATTAGACGATATCGATTACTGATCGGCGCTTATAAATTGAGTAGTGGCCCCTCGTTGAAAATTAATTGAGAACCGAACAGTATCTATAGATTGATAAATTGATATAGATTAATCAGTAATATATAGATGCCGTCTTACAAATGAAGCCTCGTTTCCCGATGACAATTGTTGAACTCATGCATGTATAAAGAAATATATTTTTTAATTTATTTTGAAATAGGCCAAATGTTTCCTTCATATGTCTATAACAAATTTGAAAACTATTTTAACCTTTGTTCACAACAAGTTTTATACTAGCACATTAACTTAAGAAAAACTAACCAAGGTGTAGGGGTGGGGGAGATGGAAGGGGAAGGGGAGGGGAGTGGGAGGGGAGGGGGAGGGGGAGGGGGAAGAGGAGTAAAAATGAGTTAATCATTCGAAATTCAAAAAAATGGAATTTTGTTTGCAAATTCGTATCGCCAGGGGTACATAAACTATAAACTAACAATTTTCTCTCCTTGCCCTCCTCCTCCTCAACCCATCTTTCTCAAACCCTCAATTCAACCAACCCGTGATCACGTGACTGATAACTCGAATCATCGTATTCCTTTAAAGTGACCATGTAAGGATCAGGATGGAAGTAGAGAATTCCCATTATCTCTCTTTTTTTCCTTCAAAGAACTGCAATCAAAACTTTGGATTTGGTGCTAGCAAATCACTCTTCGGTTCCTTTTTATTAAGGCCCGTGTCCGTCAATAGAAACCTTTTGTAACTCGTAATCGGGATCGCCTTCAATTGGCCTCTGTATACACTAGACTTTAATCTCTTCAAATGTTTGCAAACATTTTTTAAGGTGCTTGTCTGTACCCTAGTTAAGGGTATATCTCTTGTCATCAAAGGACCTCAACGAGTAATAAGTGTCTTTTCTGGTTGGTTGCATGAGGAACGAAATATTATCAAAAGAAGCAAGAAGGGGAAAAGAAATAGGTGAAAAGGGGCCACATGGCAATTAATACCGTTATCCCTTAAACCTTTAATCCAGACATTGTGTTGGCTATATCCACAGCTTTCAAATCTGGGTATAGGGGGGGAGATGAAGAATGGGAACGTTGGTACTTAGAAATAGTAAAGGAGTGACTGGGAGATATATAGCGAAACAAGTCTATACAAAGCAAACAAAATAAAGAAGATACTGCTGCATGCAAGAGAATGATTATAATATGAAGCTGATAAGGTCTCCATTGATGATACACATTGCTTCATCTGTCATGCAGTACTCTGATTGAATCAATCAGTCTGGTCTTGATGTGTTTCTAAATCTGATTGGTGAAACTTACTGAAAGTAGCATTTTAACCGGTGAAGACCACAGCAGGCGTTAGTTTCAAATCAAGGAAAATCTTGTTTGACAGAAATGGATTTTGCTCCTTCTTCTTCTTCTTCAACTTGAAACAGTAAGTTTGGACGGCGAGAAACAAAAGGAGATGGTGGTGGGGGGGGGGGGGTGAGTGGGGTGTGTGAAGGGGGGTGATCTATCAAGTGTTCATGAAGCTTGGGAGGGGAGGAGTTGTGGAATGTTTATTTCTACGAATTCGACAGTAGATAAAAGTTAATAACTTTCCCTCAGCAGAATCTGATCAAAATAAATATTGATGGGATTAGTGCTATATAATTTAGAAACAGTTAAACGTCTCCAACGTATCCAACCTTTGCATATTTTCGATAAATTTATGAACTTTTTGAAATTGTTATTCAGTATGTTTGTACATTCTCATTGTTCTCTAATTTTATAACTATGAACACTGTAAACCGCACGATGATTTCTTATTTTACCTCTATTTTGAAGTATTTAATTCCATTTTATTATATTTTCGAGTAAATTACTAATAAAATAATTAAATACCATTCTATTTGACAGAGCCAAGAGTTGTTTATATTTTTAAAATTTGGCTGTTGTTTATTTCTGTCTAGATTCTTTTCCGCAAACCGTCTTATTTCTCTTTGCTCCTTGGATATTTTCTTTATATTTATTGCTTTTATCAATTTTCAATATTTCTCTATTGTTTTATTGTTGATAATCCCTTTGCAGAAATTGATAGATTCTCAAGTTTTAATATAACGAATCTGCTCACAAAGATTAATCGACTACTTATAAAACGATTATTTATTATATCTATAATTTATAACGTTTTTTTACTTTTGTAATAAGAATATTTCATTTTCTCAATTTCTCAATTTCGCCTGTCTCCCTGCAGGAAAAAGCTTTGGGCCTCCTACCAAAAAAAAAAATAGTCGTACTGCGTCTTGGTGTCTTTAATGTGTAATTTAAATGAAATACTTTTTCATTTAAATATTTTTTTCCATGTTATAGGTTCGATTCGAAAACGGTCGTCTGATAAGCAGGCATGGTGATGCCTTTAATCTCTGGATGCAACTAGTCCGTCCAGCTCGATGTGAATCGGAACAGAATCTAGTTGCCTCTCGCAAGTCCTCCTCGCTTCTCGTCTTTCGCTCTTTGCGATCCATCTCGGCTGGAGAGGAACTCCTAGCTTGGTATGATCCAGATGTTAGCGCCGAACTTGGTCTTGTCCACAACGTACAGTCATTAAAAGGTAAATCGCTTTATCTCTTGTTCTTATTTCAAAATTCTATACAAGATATGATTTCCTCCACAAGCAACGATACAAAATTAACCAATATGAGAACATAATCTTAGAATAGGAATATTGAAAAGAAAAATAGAAAAAGCTACGAAGTTGGAAGTACACTAGTGAGATGATAAAAAAAAGGTTGGAGGGGAGGGGCGGGGAGAGGGAGCTGGAGGGGAGGGGAGGGGGAGGGGAGGGTATGGATAATTACCAGGTTCCTCTCACAAATTAGACACAATCATTTCCATTGTATAACAAAGATAAACTTTGTTGGCATGCTTAGTATTTTCAAATGGCAATTGGACTTTTTATTATTACATCAAATTTCTCTGGTGACTCAACAAATAGGGCTATATAATAAAGACGTGAAGAGGCAACGGAAAGAGGGTTCACTCTGGGGAAGGGGGGGGGGAGGACTTCGAAAGGCATTGCCATTGGTGACTTTAATTTGAGTAGTCAAATCACACAACACCTCTAAATACCCTGACAATATTTGTACCAAAGATTCCAGTATATGAGTTTTTGTTACAACTAAATTACACCTGTTTAATTGCAATTTGTTTTATTTTGCTACAAAGGGCACTTTCTAAGTATAATAGTATAATTATAATATATATATATATAAAACATCTCATAGATATATATACTAATATATATACTAATATATATACTAATATTTATACTAATATATATATTGATATATAAACTAATATATATATATATATATATACTAATATATATATATATATATATATATATATACTAATATATATATATATATATATATATATATATATATATTATATATTAGCATATATATTAGTATATATATTAGTATATATATCTATAAGATGTTTTTGTGTTGGTCCGATAACAGATTTGAATGAAAGTTGAATCCAAGCGATCCTAGATACATCAATATATGTACAATAGCGTCGTATAATGGACTGGAGCTGAATTGATATTTTAAGCATATCTCTTTCAAAGAATCATCACTCCGGGCAGGAACCTTCTATAATCATTAAATAATGGGAGATGTCTACCAATGAACATACAACCGAACGGCTGTCGACCGCAAAATACAAAAAAAAATCGATTAATGAACAAAAACATGAATGTTGTGAATTGAATAACGTGCAGATCATGAAAGTGAATGCACCCCCTTGCAGGATTTTGCCCGCGGGCTATCTCTTACGGTAGCTGTAAAGAGCCACGTGAAGCGAAGGCATGTTCGATCAATCACTGTAAAATCGATTCGAAGTGTTGTCGGAAGAAACTTTTCGTTGTTAGCCGATTAACAATAACAGAAACTATATGTTGTGAAACATAATCACGTGGTCATAGTAGTGATTATTTATTTGTTCACTTGCACTTTACATAAAATATACCCTTCAGTTTTTCTTGTAATTGTACCAAAAGATAAGTCATTTGAATTCTTTAAATATCCTTGTAACTATATATAATTACTTCATTTTTGCCTCATGTCTGGCAAATGTCCCTAAAATGTCCTTATATTTATTAGCATAACTACTACGTGTTTGGTGACGTCACATCTCGGGAGGCTGTAGAATACCTCCTCTAGCTTTGCAGAAACCATTATTGATGTTTTGAATCATACTATCAGAATCTATATTATACTATAGGATTAGTTATTATTAGTAGTATATAAGCTACACATGATTCAACGTCCTGCCTGCTACCAAACGTTCTTTGTTCACACAGTATGGCGTTCAAACCCTCAAATGCGCATGCGCAAATTATCCTTAGTTCATGGTCTGTGACAAATGCAATACATGCAGCTAGCCTAGTATATTCCCGTATCTTCATGATGTCACATGATAAAGTTATTTATCAAATTAAGAGCAATATTCATTGGAAGTGAGCAGCGTATGACGTCACAAGGCTGCTTCCACCTGTGTGACGTCATCATGTATGACTTGGATCTTGTGTGATGCACCGAGTGCGCGTACCTCTATTTTTAAATGTACTTTTGACCTGTTCTCACAATCTCAACGACCCAAGCCAAAACAACTTCATTTAAGTAGTCGCTATCAACACGTATCGCGTATTGTAATTGCCATATAACATATATCGTAAAATATATATTTTTATTCCTTTCAGTTCACCCCAGCAAAAATATCTAAATTAATTTTTGTTACAAAATCAAAATTAAGCCCGTGCAATAATCAAAATTATACCGTCAATTAGAATTTTTTAACAGTAAATAGGCCTATTTCTATGAATATATGCTGAAGTTTACAAGTATACGAAACGGGTTTCTTAAGACTTTAGATATCGGTTTACATATGCAATTCTCCGTTGTATAATCGTTAATGGCAGTTAGTGACATCCATACAAACTGGGAAATCGAAAATCCTTTGACAGACAATGTATCAACGTTATTCATGTTATGCTGTTTACTTAGTAGCGGCTGATCAGCGCGCGAAATGTTCCCAACGTTTCACAAACGTTTGACTTGTGTACGCAGACGACACGCCACGGGCCACCGATTCAAATTTACCCCCATGGAACGCCCTTAACAATACTAAGACACCAAAAAATCTATCAGTTTGATATTTCCTTAATAGGCTTTTCATTAGGGACACGGATCGGATTCCCTTTGATGAAAATTACAACAAAAAGAAGAGGAAACGATAAAAAAAGAAAGACGGAAAAATTGAGAAAAATATATAGATAATTTCCTTCGTGTCTAACTGATGTATGACTTGCCTAACTCAGACAGCCAATGCGTCAATTTTGACGAGGAGAGTTTGATTCCCTCTACCTTGAAAATATCTCAATGGTGTATTTGAAGTTAATAGTATTTGTCTGTTCAGCCATTGGGTCACTTTTTGTACGGTTTTGATCAAATGTGGCACATGCTGAAAGTGACGTTTTATTATGTACAAGTTTTGCACACGTCTTTAAGCTATGAATTTGATATAATGTTGTATAATTATATATAACAATGTCTGCAAGGTTAAGCAATATTATTTATTATTTACGTATATAAGGCACTAAATTTGCTCTAGGATAAAGTACCGATTTGGCTTGCTAATTTTAATGTACGATGGAAGACGTCATACTAAAGGTTTCTCACTAATTTGAAACTGGTTCGAAGGCAGATTTTGAGCACAAACATCACAATTAATGAGTACCGTAACAGAGAAATAACTTGTGACGAGTACGACTACGCGTACAAAACTCTACGCTTGTATACGAGCATGCACGTAGTGCCCTGAGAACATATGAGTACAAATAAAATAAATAAATCCGCAAAAGGCGAGTACTGAGAGAAAGGCGATTATATAGGAGTAATCATGTAACGATGGCAGTGTATGCGTGCGGACTCATCACAACGAACAAGTCTGTCCGAAGGTGACCGGACAGCCATTCAGGAGCAAAGTGACAAACAAGACTGAATTATTTATTGATTGAGAGTTATAACAGTCCCACCAGTTACTTATCTGGCACTCCACCAAAGATCTATACTGATGTTCTTTGATTAAACAAAATCGATGTTGGAGACACAACAACAACATCAAGAAGAGAGTTGCAGGTGGTGACTTGTGGGTGGGTGGACCATGGTCCATGGAGGATATCACCCCCCCCCCCTTCTGTAATATTACAATGAACCAGGGTGGTACACGGAAGAGCATTTACTCAGGAAGGAGGTGGGGAGCACACTTCGAAAGACACTGGGGCAATTTCATGGGGTGGGGGAGGGGGATGCAAACCATAAGTTACCTCAGAACTTCCCAACAAAATGTGTCCTCTGTTCATTCAGTGACTACAATATTTGTTTACGTACGAATTTTGTTTTAGTACGTATCAAGTACGGTATACACATTTATTGTTAGAACTGTATTACTGATATTAGCGTACTGCGTTCAGGTATTACAAATGACAATACAAAACAGTAACGTGAGCAGGTTAATATAGTATATATGTAATACTATATAGTATCATGTAGATAGACATGACCTTGTACGTTTATAACAATACACTGAACTGCAATACAACATGCATGTATGTATTGTAACTTTGTATCTTTAACCGTAATTCTTCTTGTAAATTACTAACATAAGAAAACAGAATACTCATCATCAGAGGCGTAACCACGTTCATTCCCCCTCACCCACCCCACACCCAGAATGCAATCAGGGGGCTCAGCCCTCCAATCCACAAACCGAATATTACACACAAAACATTTCGTAATGTACACTACATAAATATATAACATTGTATGTGCGGTACAACCCATAAACAGTCGAATAAAAATTCAACATTGTTTAAAAAGTTGCAAAAGGTAGCACAAGTTTGCATCCATTTTATCATTTTTTTTTCAAATGGAAGGAGCAACCCTCCTCCTCCAACCCTCCAACGACGGACCATCTTACCCCCCCCCCCACCTGCCCCATGATGAAAATGGTGGATGCGCCCCTGTTTCTGATTGTTACTTGGTACCGTAACATTGTTATTTATACATGCATTATTAATACGGTAATAAAATTCTGTAATATTACAGTAATATGAAAATACAATAGTATGTACTGGTATTGGTATAAACAATCACCTTACATCGGCCGTCCATGCAGATTAATTCGCGTCCATTATAATTTTTAATGTAATTTTAACGAACAGTTATATTTACTGTTTAGTCTAACCCCTCTCACCCCCTCTACACCGAGATATGAGGGGCAATAATGGGTCCGGAAGGGAGGGAGGCTTTGAAAGGAGAGGTAATGGTATAATTTGCCTAACTCTAATTGTGCCAATAATGTATAATATATGTATCAAGTAATTTCGCCGCAGTTAATATTGTATATACCCTCGACAAGTATTATGTACATATTAGCAACAACATATTAACAAAAGCAACATGCATACAATTAGACAGTTGGTCCTTTTAACACATTATAGATTTTTTGCCTTTTTATTAATTTTTTTTCTTCCTTTTTTTTGTACAAATCCCGCCTAATTCGATAAATTTACACAACATCTGGTCTTTCTCACATTTTCGAAAATCAGTCGGTAATGTGTTCTATTGAAATTTATCGACTCGTTAAATACGCATCTCATTTGACTTAGATACAGGTGGTATGGTTAGAGCGACACAAAGATCGAACCCCATGATGAGCTAGTCGATCATGGCTGTGAAATATCTGCGAATTTTATCGCCTTATTAGTATAAAATATGAAAGTTAAAATTACAATACTATATACGTGATTGTATATATGTATATATATATATATACTATGTGCAAGGTTACGTGTTGAGGTTGAATCGATATTATCGCTTGCATGCTTCTGGTGAACCTAAACATATCTTCGACAACACCTTTTGTTAAAACGAAAAAGTCAACGTTCAAACAGTTGTTAAATCCTGTTAACAGATGGCACCAAAAAAAAAATGGATATTATATTCATGCATTTCAAAAGGTAGTAAGGCGTTAAATCAAAATTATTACTAGTGGAACATTGGCAGGCAAATACATGATGATAAAAGCCCCACCCCCTCCTTCCCTCCCCCTCGCACTCGAGACTCCCTCATTTGACCAAAAATAAAACGAACGAGAGAAAAGAACAGAAAATGTGGTATACAAATTCAGGCATTTGCAAACAAATTTATATCTGGATTCTATAATATGTAAATTAGTCAGTCTTATATCGTCTACCCCCACCCCCTACCCCAGCAAAGTCTATAATTCTACATAAGAATAAAAGGAGACGTTACAATGAAATCAAACCTAGGTAAAGACATTTGCATATGTTATAAGTTTCTAAGATTCCAAAGAGCTGGCAAATTTCTAAGAAAAAAAGAAGAAAATTATTCAAAACAAAATTGAACATTAAAGATGGCGAGGCTTTCTTGTTTATAATTTTGATTTTGTCTTTCTTTTCTTAATCAAGTTATAGACAAATATGACATTCTTTGAACTCTGACCCTTGTTGGGTTCAGATTACAAGCATTTTCCCTTTCTTAACTTACATGTCTTACACATGTAATATTTGGTGTATAACATACTATAAAAACCACTTGAGTAAGTCTATTAACTATTTTTTGTTTACAACGTGCAACTAAGCTATCCCTTTTGTCTCTCAAGCGTCCGGCAACGATTAATATGTTAGGGGGCTCTTGTACACCCTTTGTTATCCTTTGTGCTAATTTCAATGGTGACACCATGGCCCCGGGGTAGTGATTGCGCATAAACAGAAAAGAAAAATCATTGAGGAGTAGAAAGGACACGAAGAAAAACAGCCAAAGATCGAAATTAATCAATAAGAAACCCACTCTAGGGTCTGGTGATCCACACAGGAATAGTTATAATAAAAGAAACAACGTTGTAATCCCCTACTTAGAACATGATCAAATCAACACCCCTCTCAATGGAAATGGACTAATCCACCAGTAAATGATCTTCTCTCTATTTCTACCGACATGTTTCGTAATTTCGGTTACTAAACGAAACCTTCATTGATTACGTCACAATATATCTTCAATAGTTTCTTCCAAAAGAATGATGCTTTGTCGAAATGGTAAAAATGGGGGCGAAAAAAAGTTGATACCATTTTGAAGAAAGCTAATTTTTCAGTGACGGTAAAGCAACAAGTGGTACGCTTTGAAATTATCAAAAATGTCATATACTTGTTAAAAGAATGCTTGTTAGACAATAGCACGTTGAAGGTGGTATAATCCCTTAGTCTGATCGATAATCGCTGCTAATTTGCCTAAGGGGAAATAAAACCCAAACCGCTGAGGCGAGTCAAACTTCAGTTATAGCTTCTTTTTTATTTTACACGTCTTTTAGATTCCGCTTTGGGTTAGTATGATAACTTTGTTTGAATAAGTGACAGCCACTGTTTATATTGAAAACATTTTAATATATTGGAAATATGAACCACTTTTAATACGGATTAAGATATATAAGTGAGAACCGAGTGGATGATTATTTCTTCGGAGCAAGAGTTAAAGTTGAGACGTTTCGAACGGAAAATAAAATTGACTGTGAGAGTTTAGAGAAATTTTCGAACACAGATAAAGCTTTCGACCAGATTATCTCCACTTTTGGTCATTCCGATTTACAAGAAAGGTAAGATTTGCTTTAAAAACATTGATCAGTTCTTGTCTAGCTGAAACGAAAAAAGGTAAAAGTTACACAATAGAAAAAGAAAGAACCCCCCCCCCCGAAATAACAAAATATTTCTTCTATTAATTAAGTATTTTAAACTGATATTAATTCTGTCTTAACGCAAGTTTTTACTTGACATTAAGAAACTTTTAATTCTTAGATAGAGGATATAAAACACCCTTCCAGTTAGCTTATAAATTAAACAACTTTTGTTCCCAATATGAAGAAACTTAATGTCAAGTTTTTTGGAAATTTTTTATTTAAATTTTGTTTGGCATGAGAAAAGATGTCTGGGCGACAAAATGTTTTCCCTTAAAATTAAGTAACTCGGTACATAGCATTCAATTTTATAAAACAGATATTTATTATGGTGGCATATTTGGATAGTTGTTTGATTATTTATTTTCATTTTACAAGATATTCTGTATAGTTTGGTAAAAAATTTTGAGGAAAATCTCACAAATTTACTGAAGTTACTCGCAGCCATCTTTTAATGTACACCTATAAGATCTATAGTCTCTAATGAACTTTAAAAAAAATATAATACCATGATAATTCAAACTTATCTTTCTTTTGGAAAACTTAATAAAAACTGACGCCAACGGGATGAAGTTTTCTTTTTTAGAAAATCATTTCTCCAGACACCATGACGTCTGCTGGTCACTTCCATGGATTATTCCACATAAATATAACAAATAATGCAAAACAGACTAGATCAACTGACCAATGGTCACCAATACAACATTTTAGATCCTTGTTTTCTTCGTCCTAATTGCCGGTTAGGCTACTTTAGATTTGATACTACTTTTCCAAAAAAATAAAGATGGTTTTTGGTAACTTTAGCTGGATCAAATTTAGGACCAATTCTGATGAGCTGTTTTCAATAATGATGGGAGTCAAAAAAGTCAGAATGTTTTAATTTTTTTTGGTATTTTACATTACCATCATTACTCTTTATTTGAAAATAAATTTTCCATTTATTAAATATTTATCATATGTTGTTTGAATTTTTTTGGGGTGAATTCCAAACCTTTCGAAACTTTCAGACGTCTGCACTCTTACTTTACCTTGCCTTGAGCGACCTGGTAATTTTTTTAGCACTACCAGTTAACTTTGATACAACCCAAAATGTTTGTCATATCATGTTTCTAGTTATATAAGCCAAAACTTAAGTATATACCACTACTATACTTAAAAAATGTATTGTTAGTTTTACGCATTCACGTCACCGTTCTTAGCACACATATTATATTAAGAAAAGTCGTAATCATATTTCAGTCTATCGTCAATATCACGGTATATTATCAGATATCGTCAATATAACGGTATATAAATGGTACCTACACGATATTATATACGGCACTACTGCATAACACAGCACCCGTACCGCACCGTACTTTGACTACCAGCACACCGCATACTATCGTATCGCAGTCTGTTATATCTCAGGGGTACTCAATACGTGGCCCACGGTCAACTCCGACCGACGCATATTTTCAATCCGACTCACAAATATATATATATATATATATATATATATATATATATATATATCGGCCTACAAATCAACCCTACCCTACCCTACCAATACGTCTTACACCTAGTCACATTGCCCAATATAGGTGCAGTGAGTCTTTGGTTCTCGCTGGCGTTTTGCTTCAACTATTGTACTTTCTGTCCGGCGAAAATTAATTGAGAATCACTGTTTTAATCTATATGACTTCCTATCAAACACTGTTTAAACATACTCCGTGGGAAATCACTATGTACCTATCATTGTTCCTCCATGGGATATCACTGTGTACCGATGAGGTTACATCATACACCAGTCTTGTTTCGGAATAGACCTTACTAATAGTACCTTACTCTACTAACTCTATTTGTCTTCTTTGTTTTTTCAATTCACAGGTACCAACGGTTACTCCTGTACAGTTTGTTCAGCGAATTTTCGATTTCCTAACCCACTGAGAGTCCATCTACGCTTCGCTTGTAGACAGATCACCATCGACAAAACTATCCCGACAGGAGCAGCAAGTGGAGCTTCTATCGTGAGCAGCTTCTTCCAGAGCAGTTCTGTTAACAAGAAACCGTTTCTTATTGCTCATGAGTCTGCTGTATTGTCCTCGTCATCACCATCCTCTTCAACGTCATCGTCATCCTCCAAGAAAGTCACCAAATCCTCCTCTCATCGGAATCACGAGAGAGTGTCAGCTTTCCATACTTATATTCGAAAGAACAGAGACATGCGGGATGATATGGAAGTCGACATGAGACTCTCCGAAAAGAGGGAACCACATAGCACAAAGGCTAAGGTTGCAACACAACCGACTAAATCAAGTCCAGTATCTTTCTCCGTAGAAAGAATGTTGAGTACGTCACGTGATTCGTCTTCTCAGAAGGAGCGGGTTAGCCCGTCTTCGATTCCAATTACCTCGATCAACTCGTGGCAGCCCCATATACCATTAATACCAACCAGCGTTGGACGCCCTCTTCAAAAACCTTCACTGGATCCTTTCCCTTTAACTTCACTGTGTTATCCCTCAGTTTATCCTTATGTTCGTTACTATGGACTTTTCCCAGGGACTAGCGTCGTGAACGGAACAACGACACAGCATACGGATCCATTCCTGTCATTGAAATCGTCCCCCTCTACCCTTCTGAAATTTCCCGTCGGTGGCTTGCCCAGTGTGGCAGCCACTAGTGTCCCGCGAGAACAAAGTAAACTTTGGGAACTAAGCCGAAGCCACGTGCTTCACCCGGGACCGTCTGCTTACGGTACTGTACCAAACGATCAGGAACGGTTTTCTTACTCACAGTCATATGGCGGGAAAAGTAAAAGGGGACATTTGTGTATTTATTGTGGAAAATTATATTCCAGAAAGTATGGACTGAAAATTCATCTTCGCACTCATACTGGTTATAAACCACTCAAGTGTAAGGTGTGTTTGCGACCCTTTGGTGACCCAAGTAACCTAAATAAGCACATACGTCTACACGCAGAAGGAGACACGCCTTACAGGTGTGAGCATTGTGGTAAAGTACTTGTGCGCAGACGCGATCTGGAACGTCACATCCGCTCAAGACATCCAACAGAAACAATTACGAAGAAAAAGGACGATAGTAAAGATAAAACTGAAAGCAAGTATGACGTAACAAATTGTGATGAGCATCATTCAAGTGGTGGTTTGTCTTCAACAGCAACAGCCATTAACGGATAAATATCAATTACATGTCGATAAATATATTTTATTAAATATGCAGTCTCCTCTAACAAAGTCACGGATAGGCCTGATAGTCGGGAGTGGGAGGAGGGGTGGGTGGTGGGTTTGGGGGGGGGGGGGGTAGGGGTCCCAGGAGCCGGTGCGCCGCTGGACCTGAGGCGCCGAGGGCTCCACCAAGTTGAGGTGCAGAAGCCGGCGACCTGCCGGCCTCGTGGTCGCGAAAGGTGCTGGTTTCGTCGCTTGATGCAAGGAGGCATTGCCTCCGGTTAGTTCACTGCGCGGATATCAGTTTAGTTCCCAGTCCGCCCCTGGAGGAGAGGAGAAGAGTTTATGCATCCCCAGGGTTAACTAGGAGAATTGGGAAACATGGAGGGGCGCTGGAAAGTATGGGATTAGGAAATAATATATTCTCATTTTCGTAATATAAGGAGGTTTATGCTCTCTGACTATCTGACTCGGCGAAAGCAGATCACTTCTGTGTTGGGAAAAACTGTTAGATTTTTAAATGACACGGTTAATCGTTGTAAGAAAGTTGTCAGAATAACTCGGAGCTAAACATTCTTAAAATTAGTTGTAAACGGAGAACTGTAGCATAGCTTCAAATTGAACTTAGCCTTTATTTCTAATACGGTTTACATAATGTGTATTTTTGTCAGAAACGACAGTCTCATATTTGTCACGTGTCGTACTGGGTGAAAAAAGTGCAATTTATCGAGAGTTGCTGGCTAAACGATATCACGCCAACATTTGGGAAGGGGGAGTGGGTAGGTTAGAACTCAAAATTCACAAAAATTTCACTTTATTAGCAATTGGAGCTAACTCTGGCAAGATTATATAAAGTTGTATAGTATGACCAAACTGAAGTATTTGTATCGGCATATATTTGTTTAACTACTACAAAAGCTACGGCGATATATCTTGAGACTGAACTAGTTTACACGATTGTCAGGTATTATACTACGAGGTCGTAAGGTTGATTGCTTGTAATCCTTAGTCAAGGTTTCTATATCATTCGAGAATAACGTTTCAAATCCATGGATTAACTCGCAGCGTCTTTTACACTACACTCTTTGTAAGACGTTTGTAATCGGTAGTCACTTAACGTGTACCAAACAATCAAACAGATAACACCATAATTGTGTTGTGTTTATTATATTGTCAAATTTAAAGCTTCCAGTTTTCAAACAAGTTGATTTTCTTCAATAAAAGAAAAACCAAAACTAGTAATTTTCTTTTGTACCGGATTTCAAGGTGGTCAAGCTATTGGTCCGACCACCAAATTCAAAAGGGGGCAAGTTAATGATGAAAGAATGACCAGTTGTCAAATAATTTAAGGCTATTCTTTTTATTATTATTATTACAATAGATTAAAGATCCAATTCTTTTTGCCTTTTACAGTAAAATTCAACTAAAACTCGTAATCTACAGACACATGTAAACTACAAGTTTCCGAGAGATTGTGTTGCACATGAGCGGTATAACCGATCCTGTTGCGTTGAGTTTTAATGAAATTCCGAAAGGAACCAATCAAATTGTTGATCTAGAGATCATATCTATATAAATTCATGAATATTCATAACAATTCTAATGCATTTTGCCCCTTAAATAATATTCTTTCCGTGTACATTAACTCTATGCAGGAATACAAAACAAAGACGAAATGAATCACTTGTATAGAGGTGCATAAATTATCAGTTATTTAAATGAGAACTAAATTGGGAACCCTCTTATTGGATTCACGATAAGCTTATATTCTCATTACATCATTTAATTTGCATTTTATTCCTGTATTATTTTTGTATTATACAACTCATGTGTGCTCTTGCGATTTAAAATTTATGAAATTAAAATGCCAATTCCCAAAAAAAAAAATATTGTCACGATGCGCAATGAGATCATCGTCTGTGTCGAAATAAAAATAAAAAGGCTTAATGAGAAATTATCATATTTTTATCTCTTTTTCCGTTTTTTCCCGTCGTCGTTGTGAGAGATCATGATTGGGTGAATGGAATACATTCAGCAATGCCTAATATACAGGTTTGATTCATTTTGCACACTTTCGGTTAAGAACGGTTACAATGCTGTCAGACACCAGATCACGTGACTCCCCCACCCTCTCCCCACCCCTCCAGTCCAGAGTGTCAAAAAGACCGTTCTACTTAATTTATTTGGGAGTTTGGAACAAAGTTAGAAAACTGCACGAAAGTGATAATCATGAAAAACATCTACATTTATGTCATACCATTTTCTCCGTACTTGTTGCTGATCGCCGGAACCTGGGAGAATACTTGTCAATGGCGGATTGATATTGACTCTATAATGGATCATGTATACCTTAAGTCTAAAATTTGAGCAGATTAGAGATTAGTTTCAGTTTTCTAAAGCACTTTTCTAGAGACTATGATATATCAGTGTGAATGTAAATTACTATTTAGGAGGCAGTAAAAGGCTTCTTGGAAATGAACAAGGTGACCATTGTCTGATTTCCTAGCATATTCTGATGCTAAAACTGATGACCTTTAAGATAGAAACAAGCTCAGCCATCATTTTCTGTCTTTTTAATGTTAGAGATAGTTCTAAACCGTCTTCCATTCGGGAGATATCGCAGTTGTAAAGTTCCTTTACACACTAGCCCGAAGACTTTAGCAAGTCTAAATATAACATCATCCAGTCTCGTATGCTTGAAAATAATTAGTCGTTTTCCTTTAGTTATTTATATATTCTTATTTTTTTTCTACTGTGATAAGCATGGGATTCGCAAATGCAGCATCTAACAATATTAAAGCTTTGAACAAGTAATTCTGGCATTAGTTAAGCAGTGTTAACACTATTGGTATTCAACTTAAAAATCGAAGAAAAGAAACCGGATGTAGAAATGTAGAAATTTTCACCGCCTAGTGGTGGCACTATGACAGATTGGTAAAATAGCAGATTAGGACACAACTATTTGAAAACCATGGTATCACCCAAACAGAGCAAGATTTTTTTCCTGCAAATTGGGGGCGCTGTTTCATCACAAAGACTTCTATGATATAAATTAAAGATATGAATTGGGCCAGTACCTCTTCTTTGAAGGAACTGGAAGTTTACATCACTACCGCCTCCTAATAGTAGTCTTAAGCGATCTGGGTAGAATGCGTTTCAACATCTTCATAGTTGAGTAACTTTGTGGTTTACATCCAAGTGAAATTTCTCAATGCCACTCGACATTTGTGACCCCCCCCCCCGCCGAGGTGACACCCCTTAGCCCTCTTACGACGCCCTGATTGCAAGTCATGCCCCTCATACACAATTTTCCTTCTTCTTTCGGCGTTTCTTATCCCTTTCGACCACCTCCCACCCCGTGCCTCGTAACTTCTGTAGGGTGGGGGAGGGGGTATGCTAGATTGAGCAAGCTTAAATTATAGCAATTCTTCTTCAAAACCACTTTATTTAGTTTGTATACCCCATCATCTTAAATTTAAACAAAGAAGAAAAATAAGTAAATAAGTAAACTGTACCGTACTGTTCTGTGGAATTATAAATAATTTTGTCAGAGCAAAGATATGCCTAACATGGAAATGAAAATCTGTAGTCAGACATTTCTGTTGCTCTTTCAAAAATGAAAAAAAAAAAAATTAACAACTATAAGTATTCTGTGTAGGTAAATGTATAACCGTTAAAATCACGTCAGTTTGTACTTGGATACACGCATGTATGCATGTATGAAAGCTTTTCGATAAATTATAAGATCCATATCTCTGACGTCAGAGGTGATGTCATCAAATATCTCTGTTACCACTTCTATGGAACTTTATCCTCAATTCGTTCAAACTGATGGAAAAAGATTTTCCAACAACACGAATTCAGATTTTCCTGGAATACCGCTGATAATGGCCATAACATTCTTCCTTCTGTCGTAATATTCTCCTCTCTAAGCTTGCAAGATACGGTGTCAGAAGGTGTCATTTGCAATGGTTCGAAAATTTACCTTAGCGATCTTAGTAACTATACGTAGTGATAGAGCCATTGATACAGCTCTGCGTATAGTGGCCAATAACCACGCCTCCAATCTGAATAATGTTTTCTGTGGCGTGCCAATGAGGACAATTCTTGTCCCTCTTCTATTTATTATTTATGTTTACGAACTTCATCGTTGAAGTGATTAAAATCTCAATTATTCGTTATGCTGACGACACCGACCTGGTCTGTTCCTCATTGTCAATGACTGATACAGTTGAATAATAATACTAAAATTTCATAACAAATTTATATAGCTCTCTACCCAGTCAAGAGGTTTTCTAAAGCGCTTTACAACGAGAACCAATTACTGGACGAAACAGACATAATACTAATAGGCTGTCTTAAATAAATACGATTTAACTTTACTCCGAAAATGAGTTAAAGACTTAAGCGTCTCTAATGTTTTGTGGTACAGAGTTGCACAGTTTTACAGCTGCCGCACTGGAACCCCGACCTCCGTAATACTTGTCTGACTCACAGGTAGATCAAGAAGGGATTTGTTGGAGGATCTAAGAGTGAGTTTAGGGCGATGCTTCTTAATCATATCAAATTATGTACTCCGGAGCCAAATGATGAAATGCCGTGTATATAAGGACATATCTTTTCAATTGGATGCGGTACTCAACAGGACTGAAACCAATGAAGATTCTAACGAATTGGGGTGATGTTGTAATACCGTTTAGCTCTAGTCAATCAGGCGGACTGCTGTGTTTTATACGCGCTAGAGACGACCTATGAGTGATTGTGGCACAGACTGCGGAAGGGAATTACAGTAATGTAATCGGGACGTTACAAGTGCGTGGACAAGCAGTATGCATGTGTTTACTGTAACGTAATGAGGTTTGCGACCGATATTCCTAATGGAGAGATAACAGCTTTTACAAATACTATTGATCTGTTCTTCCACATTGAGGTTATACGGTCAAACATATCTCATAAGTTCCTAACACATTCAGCCGGTTCAAGCATATTATCGGCAACCTTAAGAGGAGCAAAATTTGTATCAATAAGAATTGCATAATGTTTTGATGTGGTTTGAAGACTAACAAACTGTTACTAATGATGTCAAAAAGACCTGTTCTGCGATGTGGTTTAAGGCTAGCAAACTTTTACCAAATGCCAAAAAGACCTGTTGTGTGATGTTCTCTACTCGCAACAAGTCCATCCCATGGGACAGGGGACTGCATATCAACAACAACCATATCAATTCTTAGGTGTGTAGATGATATGTCCAAGTGCAATAACCGATCATGACATTCATTACGTGTTCAGGCAAAGTTTCTGAAGAAGTCAGTATTCTCGACCGACTGCGATCTCACCTGCCAAAATGATTGTCCATTATATATATATATATATATATATATATATATACCTTTATAATATATACCATTATTATATATATCTCATTATCCTACCTTACTTTTCTTACTTTCACTCTGCCTGGGCCAAGAACTATCCTTCGCGACTGCACAAACTTCATGTTCTTCAAGAAACGGCAGAGGGTTACATCATCAAAGAGCCCCTCTCTTAATTTCTGACAGTTTTACTCTCTTCGTTAAACATAGCAGACTCAATAATGAACAGTCAGCAAACTACAACATTCATCTTTCAATTTTGTAATGATGCCCGTACCTAAGTGTTTCAACTTTCCTTTTCTCTCAGTCGGTATTCCGCGCAGAACCACAACACTAGATTTAGCAACTCTCGTAAGCATACCTGTAAAATCGTTTGGATTCCATTCAGTATTGTATCTGTTTCAAGAGGTCCTATAAGATCTGGAATTCTTTGAGTAACAGTCTCAAGTCATCTGTGCATACCATTGCTATAACATTAAAACTCCTTTTTCAAAGGTCTTTTGTTATCTATAAAGTATTCCTAACGTGTCTTGTGTTTTATTCCGTCTTATACTTTTCTCGTTCACTGTAGCCTTGTTTCGTAGCCTTGTTTCGTAGAGATGTGAGTACATGTGAGGGTGAACGTGTCGAGGTATATCGTTTGCTATTCCATGTGTAGCATCATGTTCCCCCTTGTATAGGGGGGATTCGTGAGACACACCTGACGATGACCACACAGTCACAGTCTCGATGCAAGGAGGACTGGGGTGGAGAGCGGAACAGCCTCGGTCGGTACGAACTAAAGGGACCATTATTTGACTGTTCTAGCTAATTCTGGGGGCGATAAATAAATACATACATATATATATATATATATATATATACATATATATATATACATATATATATATATATATATATATTTCGAACCTCCGGACATACAATCAGCGTCCATAGCCTAGTTGGTTAGGGTGTCCGCGTACAGAGCGGGAGGCCGCCCGGGTTCGAATCCCGATGGAGGCTGGAAGTTTTTTCACTGTTCTTGATTTTCCAACTCATTACGATTTTTATATATATATATATATATATTATATATATATATATATATATATATATATATATATATATATATATATATATATATATATATATATATATTATTAACCCGTTTGTCTATGTGCTTAACTAGATACTTAACGGCGTTCCAAAGAAAACACATATGACAGGCCATTTGTCATACTGTTAACAAATTGGTTCTTTGTTATATTCACATTAATAGCCATGTTTAGAGCATGTTTGTTGATCACTGAAGACTTGTCACTATATCGGTTAATAACTAATCCAGGTTCATGAAGCGTATGGTGACTTCGCCGTAATGTGATAATCACGCAAGCAGTTTGTTTATTTATTTTTTGGAGGCTGTAACCAAACGCATTTTGAAGTTAAAATAATATAATAAGTTTGAACTGGGCTAAACTTAAATAATTTTCATTGCCCCGGTGTTCATGTATAGTTTCATTAATCATTTTTGGGAGACAAATCACACAGATGTTTTCTTTTTGAACAGGTAGAAAATACGATTGAAAAAGGGATGATTTTTTTTTATTTGTACGCTTATGTTCATAAATTTTGTCATTTATTAGGGCCAATGAGAAAAGCCAAGACACTTAGAACAAAGGCGAGTGAACAAAGGCACGTAATCAAGTGTCATTCTTCTGTCAGTTAAGATGACGGCGCGAAGACTTAAACGGAAAAAAATTGTAAAAACTTCTACAGAAAGTCCTCCCTCATTTTAATAGCGTAGTAATAAATAAAGTAATAGCCATACATCATGCGGCACTGTAGAATGTGTAGGTTTTTTTTTATTATTTTTCAGCATTTTACGTTTTAATTATGTTAATAAAACACCTACACGTGGTCCAGTATTGTTATATTTATTACTTGCAAGCCATGCATATAAAGACTATTTGTAGATTGTGTGTCAAAAGTGAAAGTTTGGAAGAGGTTGTAAGAGGGCGCTCTTTAAGTATATCTCACTATGCAAGTAAGTTGTTGCCATAGTATTACCACGTATTACTATTTCATTACTTTGGAGCAGCGGTCCTCAACCTATCAGTCTCTTGACCCAGGACGTTCCATGATGACTGACCCCCCCCCCCCACAAACAAACAAACGCACCCCCAAATTGGTACACAAAGTGTGCATAATAGCTAGCTTGGACTATGAGGACTCCGATGTGAAAAAACGGCAAGCTAAAAAACTGTGGATAAATTTGCCAACGTCTAAAAAAATGCCGCTGCCTACGGAAACGTTCTTGCGACCCGAAGTTTGTACCGCGCCCCATAGTTTGCGGACCGTTGCTTTAGCGTTAGTTTAATACATATAATGTTCCACACATTATTTTAATATCACGCTTAATCATTTCTTGACAATTCCTTTAAGTTATTTTGCCTATTGTTCAGAGTCTCTGAATTTGTTGAAGCAAAATATTATCTTACGTTTCTATATAAATGGTCTTTTTTCAAAGCTTTGCAATAAAGAGGGCGCTAGTGAATAAATGTGGTTCCCAAATTTAACATGTGAGGCAACAATCTGACGCTCTACCAGAGAAACTATAGTGAAAAAACAGTCAACTTCTCCCCCACCCCCCCAATCCCCTCATACCCCCAAAGAAGAAAAAAACATCATAAAGGATATATATAATATAAAATACAAACTCATTTTAAAAATGTGAAAATATAATTTATTGTCAGGTCTTAAAAAAAAGTACGAACTAAGTTCTTAAGTTATGAAGGACAATAGAACGGTACAAACTGTAACCATGTAAACAAAGGCAGCAACATTCATTCTTAGGTTATTGCACTTGGACACAATTTATGGTCAAGAAAAATGATTTTTGACGAAATATTGACGAAACAGGAAAATAATTTCGGAAGACGGGATTAATAAGAAGTCCTCTTAGGAAATGCAATTTTAATCAAGTGATAGAAATCACACATTGCTTTTACTACATTATTTATGGAAATGACGTCATTGGGCAGCATGCCATGACGTCACACTTGGAATGCACCTTTACAGTGTTTGATTATTTGTTTTTTAATTATTTTCAAGGTTTTAATCATTTGAAATCCTCTCAACCCACTCCTCCCAATACACACATATATTAATTCACTTTTTATTCATTGTGAATGGTATTTATGTTTTAAAAATAAGCATACGTGTGACGTTTTCCCGTTTGAACTAGCGACGTTAATAGAATTCAAATTTCAGCAAAGGTTGTCTATATCATAGAAAGCATACAACATTACAATATTCAGGATTAAAGATAAATCATTCCAACTCTTTCTAATTATTATTATTATTATTAATATTATTAACATTATTCAAAGACAGTTGAGCAACCGTTACACTAGTTCGCCGTATAGTTCATGATGTCATTTCAACCAACGTTCACAGCATTCTTCGAAAGCGGCAATACGGTAACAAATTTGAAACATGCGTCAAAGTTAACAAATATCCATGTAAAAAGACGTTAGCCGTTTTCATTGATTCCAACTGCGCAAGTGCATAGTCATAGTTACGGGTCAGGTCACGTGGCACAAATACAATCAGGTATCACACGTGCCTATCGTTCCGCAAAACCAGAAATTTAACGGAAGCGATATTTTTTACTTATGACTATATATATGATTTTCGATAATTGATTTTGTATTTGACGTCATGTTGTGAATGTAATTTTCATAAGTAGGCGATAATAATGTTAACTAGTAAAACCGTATACATTGTTTTAATCTTATGGGTCGCGCATATGCAATTGAAATCATGCAACGTTTTTTTTTTTTTGGCTTCAATTTCTTTTCGTGGAACACGCTATAGGGAAACGTACATTACTTACATATTTCACATAAACAACATAATCTAACATTTTCTAGGTTTTGGAAAGCTCCATCGACTTGAAAGCTACTATTTAAAACACTCAAAATAACTATGACGTCACCACTGTCAAAATGACCCCAATCCCAGCCTCAGTCATCTGGAATTTGGACCATGGTCACGTGATATTGAAGATATAACATACCAAGTTTCGTTTTAAAATAAGTTAGTTGTAAAGTTACTTGAGAACTTCATTCCTCTTCCTTACCCCTGACTCCCACACCCCACCACCGCCCTGCACCACACCCATACAATTGATTGTCTGTAGCTCGAAAGATTCGCGCCATTAAATACAGATTCTTCAAGAATTTCCAATCTGTTATCCGGCACCGATGACCCATTTTGCTTTGTTCAAAGCAGAATAACTTTTCTATTTTTTCTTTCATCAAACAATTTCAGTATTTCAGTACTTGAATTTAATAACCACTCTGAATAAAAAAATAAAAAAAATAAAAGTAATAGTACGGGAATTTAATAAACTAAATTTTTGATAACTGTTATGGTATTTCTTTACTGTGTATCTTGCTCCTACATCACTTCTGAGCAGTTTCCAACTGGATAAAAGTGCCATACAATTTATTATCATTATGAAATATAAACATATCAACATTTGGCACACATATTACCTTCTATATGAATTCCAAGATATGATTCATGATTGGCGTAGGGTGAAAACAAATCAAAATCAACCAGTGTCAAAGGTCAGTTGAGACAGATCATCCGGAAAGCGAGCACAGACAAAACGGTGCAAGAAAACCTTTTCGACTTTTATGGAACACTCTTCTCGTCCCGATGACGTCACACACAATGCGCCTTTTGTTAAACTTTCCATTAAGTTGGGAATAAATTTAAACTGTAGAACTTCGAGATAAATGTTTTTCGACAGTTAGTGGAAAGGTGGCCACCTTTCCACTTTTATGATTTTTTTTTTTATGAAAATGTTCGAAAGATTAACCATACCATAGATATTTCACTCAAATCTTAAAGATCTTTCAATACTTTGATAGAATCTGATCCATTATACTCCACCTCTCTCCCATTCCTCCCACTCCCCCGCCCCTCATATAATGGTTCACTTGAACTTTATTGGTGGGGTAATATCCCCGGGGATGGGTTTACACATTTCTTCTTTTAGTTGTAAATTTTCACTCAAAAATACATTAGTATGAAATAAAAGACTACGTCAGCTTTGTTATGTACATAATGTATCAAATTTGCTTGAAGCAACTTAAACGTGGTTTGAAACCTAACAAGGCAAGTGAATTCTACACTAATTGGCAAAATAACTAATTTGGAATAATTCCTCTTTCTATTTCTTTAAGTATTATTATAAATTTCTCATAAAGGCTAGAGTGTAACTAGAACTCGCATTAAATTTTCCTGTTTCGCCAAGAAATATCTGTGGCGCGTTGAGGTGTGCAACTGAGTTGAACAAATGGAAATCCGAAGATCCTAAACCAAAGATAACACTATACCAGAACCGAACAACGTCTGGTTTGGCGCCAGATACTTCAAATCCACTCCAATGTAAATGTACATTTAATATTAATTGATTGATTCGATTTATCCATCGATCCTGTAAAAGGTTTTCTATAAGTTTCCATTCCGAACTTTCTAAGTCTGCCCTCAGAACTTCCACCTGAAAAAAAAATCGATATTTATAATTGTTAATTTAATGAATATTCATAAACTTAGTTGAACGAGTCTTTTCCAAGCATTTCAGTTGTACACATAGAAAGTTTAATATCATACTGGACTCAAATTTCACATGAGGGTGATGACGTCATAACGAATCGAAGGCTCCACGGGCGAGTCACTTTAAAGGAAACCATAATGGTTGTCTGATGTTTATTTTGTGCATTTTTGTATATAAAAGTTTCTAATTCAAAGGACACGTGATCACGGAAATGTACTCAACCTGTAGCTTCATTAGCACTAAATTTCAAAATGATTTGAATGACATTTAATAGATAAGATTGAAGTTCATTGCTGAAATTTAACAGTCAACATATCTTAATAACGTGATCAAAAAGATTGGGATGGATCAACCTCATTCAAGATATGCACATGTGAAAAACAATGTTAAATATGAAGGGTCTTGTTCCTTTAGAGGGCGGTATTCACTTTCGTTACAAAAGTTACAAGACGTTACTCTTTTATAGTAGACTCGACACTTGAAGCACCAACCGCAGCCTTACAGCATTAAAGAAGATGAAGATACAACCATGATATGTTTTTGTGATAGAAATGCTTGCCATTCAACCCCCCCCCCCACCCCCACCCCCCTTAAGAATAATAGCATTTCCCTTTGAAGGTATTAAGGTCTTAATGACAAGATGGGAAAACTTGAGCAAGTGTAAATATGACGTCATCGAGCATCTTGTGCCTGTACTTTGAGCTTGTTCACTGCAAGTATTTCTGTCATTTTAAGAAAACAGTAAGGATAAGCTTTGCATCTCCTTTCAAGTGAATGAGTGGTGTATTTATAGAGTTTGCAAAATTGAAAGCGTAAGAGAGGTGTAAGTTATGGTGTAAGGTATATGGTGTAAAGTATGTTTGAAGGTTCATATATGCTACATACTATGGGTTCCATTGATATAACGATGCTTCTCTGCATATAGATGATCATGGAAGTGAAACCACGCCCCCATCCCAATCCTCTCTCTCTCATATCACACCCCTCCTCCGCTTCCAAACCCTTCTCCGCACCCCTATGGTTTGAGTGGGGTACCCCTATAGTTTGAACTTAGCTCGTGGTAGGTGTTTTGTATTGGTGTCAAGTATCACGACTTTCATGTGTGTGTCTGTGTTTGTGGGAGAATGTTTGTTGTTATGCTTTATTTGTTGATTATCTCTATGACGTAATTTAGTTACGAACCTTATGGTGTCCAAGCTCTGCCATCACCGTTCGAAGATTCTTGGCTCTCAAAGATGGCGGACCGAAGATTTCAAACTCCGAAACAGTTTCCCGCCAGTCAAGGGTTATTCTGTGAAAGACCAAATTGCGTTGGACGTCTTCTGCTGGACGTTGGGCCAGTGGTTCATATCGCATGGACATTTGGGTAGGATCAAATACATGGACCTCACACCCTGCATCCGCCATTTCATTTTCAAAGTCCAGGGTAGGGAAACTGGTCCTGTGGGAGAACGAGGAACGAGGAAATATTTATATTTATCAAAGGACGTAAAAGTTCCCAATTTGTTCGCACGCAAATGAATCAAATCTTTCCAATATGCCATTTATTCGACATTAAACGTACGTTTTGGATGCTCTGTATTAAGATATTGTTTTCAGACATCGAGGACGGTTATAGCAGATAAACAAATGACCGAATAAGACTGATTGAGGGTCCAGTTATATAATGGGTGTGTTTGTGTTCACTTTCTGACATATTATGTGCAATTCTAGTGATCTTTAAGCAATATAAATTAATGTCACTGGAAAAAACTGGACAAAATTACACATCATATGTCAAGTTCCGCATACTACGTATAGGGATTCACTGTTTCATGTCAACGAAAATTAATAGCACATTAATATCTTTCAATTCGCCAACGCTTTGATCTGTTTATCGTAACGGTCAATACTAAATTTCACATAAATAACGAGGGTATACTACTGGGCGCATGGTTTCAAAAGAGCGCCGCATCTTATTCTCAACGTCGAAAAATCAAAGCTGTTTTTCGCTTTAACGTTATATTGAATATAATTTGATAAATAATCATTTCTATATCTCCTTCCCGGTGTTCACCTTTACTTTTCACATTTTGCATTCTGTTTGCCTCACGGGAAATGAGAACTATGGGTTGGGCATAAAGATGGGGGGGGGGGGGGATGGGTGCAGTGTAGGGGGATTGTAATTGTGATTGTGAGTAGGGATTGTGATTGTGATGCTTTATGAAAGCTTTACTTCCTCAGACCCCCCCTCCCTCTTCCCAATTCCCTTCATCCAATCCCCTCCTCCTTCTTTCTGCAAATTGCTATAATTAATTGTATTTATATAAATTCAAATGAAAATTCGCCCGAAATTATATAAATTATTAGTAAATATGCTAAAAGAGATGGGAAAAATTTACCTAAATGAGTAAACGATACACTTCTGTCGTTTAGCTATTTCATTAAAGCAGATGTTTAAAGGCCAGTTCGTAGGACATCCAGACATTGGACAACCTACAAGCTTGGATGCTTTGCACTCCTTCTGTAAAATTAACAAAATTAAGTGAATTTCGGTTACAAATTGTTCTGATCTTCTAAACCAAGACGGTGCTATTAGTCGTAATGTGATCACAGAGGAAGAGAGCAAACAGACATTTATTCATTATTACATTATTACTTCCACCAAGATGCAGGCTTACAAGTTGCGGCAGATAACAGTGGCATAGGTAGGCACCCAAATATCTGACAGCCTCATCCCCTTGCCGACCCCCATGTCATTTTTTAAGTTATAAAATAGGTCATGCCTGTCCCCTAGGAAAACATTGCCCCCACCCCCCCCCCCCCCTCAAAATGAGAAATCTAGCTCTACGGCACAGGCAAGTATGTTTGTTCACAATTGTTCTCTTTTATCTCTTTTGAATACAGAATTATGCAAAGGAGAGCAAAGACAATGCACATTAGTTAATCAAACTCTCTTAAGAATTCATTCAAAATAACGAAACTTGAGCAAGAGCTAGAAAGAAATATTTAAATATAGGAAAGAAAATGGAAAAAAGAGAATCGACCAATATTCAGTATTTGAGAGTCAACGAACGCAAAGCCACATCCCTTATTCGTAAATGTTTTATCCGCCGACATCCCGCCCATAACGGCTCCCGCCCATACACCTAACCCAGTCGAAAGTGTTTGGCATTTGCCGCCACCTCTTTCGCCTTTGAAATCATGTGCACGCGCCCACTGTTCCTTTGGCCACACACTTATAAAATATCTCCTCATTTGAATACCTCCACCCAAATATACATGCACATCCTCATATCAAGTCAGTCTAAGGTAGAAACGACATTTACCTGTGGTACTGTAATATATTTTAAGAAACGACTGGCTTCTGCGTCTAAGGAATGTTCATCACTGGCCCAAGGTTGTAGTTTAAGTCCTGTATTAGATCTATCAGGATCCTGTTGAAGAAGAAACAGAAATATCAAACTGAAGAAGTAAAACAGAACCGACAGTGGTTTTTACAAAGCCATGTGATCGAAATTATGACCTTAATGTAAGGCAAATAATTTCATTTTTACTCTAACGTTAAGGGTTCAAACAACCACTTATTTTGAAAATATATATCTAGAAGAAGGTCAGAAATATTAAAAGGATTTTTTTGTGATCAGCAGAGCAAGAGATTATACATATACATTCGATGCTATTTCTTTAAGATATTTACTACATAATAGTTGATTATTTTTTGTGGCTAGGTTGTTAGAGTGTATGAATGAAAATACAGAGATTTGTGTATCGTCACTTTTAAGTATAGCGCCATCTATTCGGCTGACCTTTTGCGTTCCTCGACCTCCTAAGTGAGCTGACGTAGTATATATCTGTTCTTGTGATATTCCTAAGCTATAGCTTAACAACGTAAATTACGTAATATTAAAAACATATGACGAAACATATGTTTTCAAGAAATTAAGGCAATTATTTACCTCATATATTGACTTTTGTTAATGAGACTTTATATGGAACTAGAGATTGCAGTGTACCTGTCGCAAAGTAGAAACAGGAGCTCATTAGTATAGGCCACACATGAATGTTTTATTACAGGAAGCGAACAGCGGTTACAAGTGATCACCCAGATTTCGAAGAATGTCCTTTAAGGCCACTTTTTTAGCGTTTGACGTCCTAAATTTTTGATTGAACTCAATTCAATGATTATACTTTAGGAAATATTTCTTACACTTCCGTGCCACCCCTCCACCACCTCCATCCCTACCCCCCGCCCTCCCCACCCTCCCCGCCCCGAAAAAGGTGTAATTCGAAGATGACTATTCATCCGATCAATCTTTGCAGAAATGAGCAAAATCCATCCCGAGTCGTATATGAAAATATCATCTGTAAGTTTGAAATGTTGTTTTGAATAGATTGATCTGCAATGAAAGATTATTCAGACGTTTCTCATGGGTTTTAAATTGACGTTATGAAAGTATCTTGCACGTACGAGACAATCTTTCAAAAGAGTATTAGTTGTTAAAGTCCTTTCAACGGAGTCTGGAAGAAGTCAAGTTGTGAACACAACAGGCTTCTTTAAAACGGTTCTGTAATTGTGCAAAGCGATTTCGTGGCATTTCTTAAAGCGTCATGTGGCAACTATAACTATTTGTCTACCGTGAAATTATTTTCATTTAACACCGTCCCTTTATTCCCGGTATACCGGAATACCGATACTGTATGGAGCATTAGAGGGAGCAATTGTTTTGCTACTTTAACTAAGACTGCTGAACATATATACCTCACTGAGACAAAGTTGTCTAGTTTAAATCACACCATGGCAACAAGTAGTTCTTCGTAAATAAAATTAACAGACATATCTCGGCTAAAACAGACGCTTGATACCACTTCCAATGAAAAAAACAGTTGTATTGCTTAATTTTAGCTGTTCGTTCCAAATTCAATATAAAAACATTGAGGAACGTATCTGTTTGTGTGCATGTGTCTGCGATATAACATATAACTTTAAATACTTGTCAACAGACAACAATATATATAACAGGGAGTTGCTGTTCAGAAATACCTGTGTATATCTCATGTTAACAATGCATGTTTTTGTCTCACAACAAAGGTCTTTTTTTACAAATAAAATGTTCAGTATACCATGATATTGAAGGTACCACATACTGGTTCTTTCAAAATATATAGATATACATTTATATTGTTTTTGATGAAAAAAAAAATGGTTCAATTCCCGACTTAAGTTCACTTGGCATCCCGCTGAGAATTTCGGGTGGTTCTTGTAGGGACGAGCCAGTCATCTCTATGACTCAGCCTTAAGATATTGACAAAACCATACGTGATATTCTTCATAACCTAAAATTTAAAGCATCTGAATTTGTCATATTTTATTGACAAATTTGTCGAAATTATATTTGCTTAGTATAATGGGAACCATATACAGACAAACAGAATATGAATGTACGATGGGACTAACGATTGGTATTATTTAGAGTTATCATATTGTTTTAATTAAAGAATTAATTAATCAACATTGTAAATAGAAGACGTGCAGGTGCACGGCTTTTGTAAATGTTGCATGCATTACAATACTAAATGGGGGTATCACAGAGATGCACCCCCAAGTATAATGATGGCAGAACCCCACTCCGCGTCTTCCCAACCCCCTCGTGCCCCCTCCACACAAACACACAACGCCCTTCCCCGCGAATATCACCTCCACGTTTTCTTTTATAACGAAATGCTTGCTTCGATTCTGAGAAATGAGTTTTTCCACCAAATGGCATTATTTGTTCATGAAAGAGAAATATATTCCACATGGTTAGGGAAATACCCCAATCCCAATAAATTGTCCTTTAATGGAGTTATGGTTGATTTAATGTATAACATACAACTGACTAACCTATCCTTTACTACACAGAGTGTATCACAGTATGTGGTCTGTCGTGACGTCATGGCATCAAAAGCTGTATCGTTTCTATTACTTATTATCTTCTTGTTGATATTTACTTGAAAGTGAAACATTAGAAATGTTTCTCTATCGCTGCCAATTGCCTCTGTATTTAGCCTACTTGCACATAATTATGCAACATATTTTGTATAAATATTAGCCTATATTATCCTCTGTGAATAAATCATTTAAATATTACAAAGGTAATTGAAACTTAAGTATTTTAAATTTAATTGCCTCGATGACATCATTCTCTCTGCTATTACCAGGTGCATTCACAAAACATCACCAAATTGAGAAAGAAATATGCATAGTCTTCCCGATACAAAATGCTACAAGAATGTGTTTTCGACCTATAAAAATGCAGAAAAATTGCCATCAATTGCCATCAATTATGCCAAGCATTCTACTTCAGCCCATCGGAATATAACTTTAACTATATAGAGTAGTCTGTCATGTTGAAAGATATGATATAAATGTTATGGCATATATATGTTAGGTATGACCGGCTCATCAAAAGAAAATTCTAAGACTGGAGGTTTACCGCCCAGCGGGCGTTATTATGATAACATAAATGATTTTACAACCCTATCGGTGTGTGATCGATTGAAACGATTTAACATGATACTTATGCTGTTTATGCACAATCTATTCCTTAAGGTATCTTCATAACGCATCGGTGCTTTTTTATCATGAAAATTGTTCTTGGTGGAGTTTTTGGCCTTTACGGTGAGCGTAAAATTTCATCTAGAGGCTATAAAAGATAATAACTTTACATGTAAAGAGAGAACAAGAAAATAATAAAACCTAAGATACTGTTTTAAAATATCGGTTTTAAGTATAGCCCAAGTCCATATCTTGTGACGTGATACCGACAGGTAACTAAGCAAACTCTAATATACGCGTCTTCGTTAACCTGCGTTCCTGGATCGGGTTATAGCAAACCCTATAAGTCTGCAACGTGCGGCAATTTGCAGAGTTGCAGGCACGCAGTTGGGACAATTTTCTAATGCTAGTACTAATATATGGTTCAATAGTTATATTGACAGTATGAACATAAATCTTGCAATGTTTGAAGTTAAAACAACAAACGATAATATGAAGGTATGAATATTCATTAAATATCCTGTCGTGCCTTTTCGTACAAAGAAAACCTTTTTATCCCCATGGAGACGGAAGAACGAAGACACACTTTAGCTGTTGAATATTCATGAAGGTTCTCTTCAGGAATGAAGATCGCTATTACTAAAATATACTGTGCAATTGTATTTCAAATCCCATCATGCACCGGGTGAGAATAAGATTACGTAGACCCTTCTCATTCATTCATTTCTGTATATTTGCATCTCAGAATTATCAGGAAAATGATCATTCTGAACATGTTTTAAGCTATAACCAAGATGACTCTTTAAACTATTAGTAATAACTTTTGCATGCCGTTCTCCAATACTTCGATACATAATTATTCTACCATTTCCTCCAAACATTTTTCGGCGTCTTTCAAATTTTAAACATCTGTAAGTAATAGAGGGAAGTATTGACTGATATTTGAATTTCTTGGGACGAAATTTAAAACTTGTTGAATGACTCGTATCAGGATTATCGTAAAGTGACCTAAGATTTTTGATGCATAAATTCTTGCAATAGAGGCCACTTTTAGGAATCAATCTTTCTGTTGCTGAGAGATTCCGTGTGACCACTGTAGAAATGCAAGTATGCTTGTAACTCGGAGACAGTAAACTTGATTCACAGTGTTTAGGCTTTGCACTAGAGGCTTTTA
The DNA here is from genome assembly GCF_037975245.1 of Apostichopus japonicus. Taxonomy (NCBI): domain Eukaryota; kingdom Metazoa; phylum Echinodermata; class Holothuroidea; order Aspidochirotida; family Stichopodidae; genus Apostichopus; species Apostichopus japonicus. The sequence goes on from NC_092581.1 coordinate 19,316,940, forward strand.
TATGACACTCTGGTTAGGCCGCACCCTTCTTCTTTTCTTCGGTGGGTGAGGGAGAGGGGGGGGGGGGGCGGTGGGCAGAGGATAATGTCATTACATAGTCGACAAGTCCATCTTGTCTTACACATCCAGTTGTCGTGTGGTGTTCATGCATATTCATAGAAGTTGTTTTAACCCTGCACTAAACGCAACACTACATTCAAACTTGAAATGGTACAAGGGGTCTTCATTTGGGAGTTTAATTCAAAGAACATCGTCATAGTTAAAAACGGAACATAAGGGGGGGGGGGAGGGGAAACCGATCTGTCACATGCCCCTGCCTTGTGAACGTCTCAACTGCTTGATGGCGACCAGCCTGCAAATGACGTAAATTGGATTAAGATTTACAACGGTCTCCGTGTTATAGGTTACAGGTTAATAAATCACAGATGTCGACTGGTATTTATTAACTTATTGTGTATAGCGACCATGTTTGTCCGGTATGGTTTCTTGATTTATGTTATGTAGGTGATAAATCTTTACCCACCGTATAGGCACATAGGGTCATCCATTTGTATAAAACTCGGAGTGTTACTTCTTTTTCAGTAAAATTGTAAGTAAAATAAGTTTAAAGTTGATAGAAAAAACTCCCTAAGAGTTTTCAACGGATTACCCTGATCAAAGGATTAACGGATTACACTGATTAAAGGATTACAATGAAATATAATCAGTTTGATTGAATAAGTTCACTCTTTTGAATTAAGAAGGATAATATACAAATACATACATATATGTATATGCTTAAATTGGTGTCAATGACCGCCATTTAAAAGCTTGACGTCAAAACATGACGAGTTAATTAGTATACATTTTATTAGAACAAGAGTTAATGAGATAAACAAACAAGCCACCCGTTGATCATTGAGTGACCCAGAATGAGAAGGCCCCTATATTCAATCAATAACATATGGATAAAATATGTTACTTTGGGAGACTAAAGGTCAATAGAATAATAGTCTAGCAATTAGCTAGGATAAGTTACATTGAGATCCTTCGGAAGCTCCAGAAAAAAATGGTATTTAAAATCGATGGCCCAGAGAGATGAAATTTTGATTGGAATTTAATTGGAAGTTTGGCCTTCCCTTGATCCCAATCGCGTATTGTTGAATTTCGATAACAGGATTAATAATAAACAAAAAAGTCTCGCGTAATTGATACTGATGTGATATAGCCTCACCACATGGCGTCACTCTACATGTACGTAGACAAGGGCAGTAAAATGATCAAGTTAATTGGATTCACATCTAGTTATTTTCTGTTTTCATTTCGGGTCACTGTGAAGTCAAGGTTTACATCAAACAAGCTCAAAGCTATATTTTACAGTGTTGGGTCGTATCTTTGTATCAGACTGATCAAGGAATTATTATTGGATATACACCACACTCAGATTTAGTTACAAGTATACGGTAGTCTTCTGCTGCTATTAACGACCAAGTTATGACTTGTTTGATAAAATGTAGACTACAAAGTTGGTGTAACATATCATTTTCATACAGGAGTGTACTATAGAAACCGGAGTCGTCAGGGGAGGGGAGAGTTGGGGGGGGGAGGTACGAAAGAAGGAATTGACCTTTCCCTTCCCAATTACGTAGATAAACACAATTTTTTAGAAACAAAATTTTAGAGCAATTCCTCTTTTTGGTATGCATTTTTTTGGAATGTAAAGCCACTACGAGAGAATAACAAACATATGGAAATATTACAGCTTCTTATAGAAACAGTCCCCCCCCCCCCGCCCCCACTCTCCTCTTCACCTTCTACGCCTACAACCATACAGTTGTGGACCTCATAAACTTCACATAGAGGCTATATGTCCCTTCATTTCTGTAATAATAAGTCGAGCTTGATTAACTTGTTTTCTCAAAAACGGTATAGGCTATAGTAAGCCTATCACATTATCTTACTGAAACAAAATGATGTCAACGCTGTCAACGATGAACCCGATCGAAACACGTGGTAGAAATACTTTGTATAACTGTTTATATGTAGAGCGATAAGCAATAACCATTTATTTGGGTATCTGGACCTGCACCTGTGAAATAATAAACTCTCAACAGGGTCAGAGCGTTGTCAGACAACACCCAAAGATTTCCTTATTTTCTTATTTACATTTGGTAAATGTATTACCATGACCCTACAAAGGACGAAGAACCATGCAATATAGCTTCATAACATCCTGAATTCCTGATGTATATTGCTCTATCAATCATCATTTCCTTTCAGTTTTTCGATTAATTATTACTCCATTTTCTTGTCTCGGATTTTGTAAAGCTAAACATGTATATATGGTTGTCAACTAGTACGAGTATATGCGCTACTATGATATGACGTTTATAGGTAAATGTATAACGAATACAATTTATAGCTTTAAGCATGTACCAGTATAGGGAGGTGAATGTTTCCAAGACGTAGTGTAAATACAATAAACCCCTCCAATCGTAATAGAACAGTCGTAAAATGGCCTATTGCCAGATTACTTTTCATCTCATGGACATAGTACATAGTACATAATACACAACACATACATATACATCTTTTACTCGTATCAAAGTGTAAGGTTTTTGTTGTCTTCGTGTCTGATCATTATGATCGGTTCCATATTTGAAACGATTTCATCTGTTTCGCGGTAACATGAAATTGAAATGGGCGGTGACTACCCGGACCATATATACCTGATTACAACTGTGATATGGTTATGTCTTTATAGAGGTCAGACAACTGTGGACAAGTTTTAAAGTTAACTTCTTCAATGTACAATTGGGTTAGTCCATTTACAAAGACATTTCATTACCTTAAAATAGCAAGGTCAAGATGGGTTTAATGGTAATTAAAATATACCCTCAAGTATATTCTAAATATCTGAAACAAATATGTACCTTTCAGTAAAAAAATATGTAGGCTATATATTAACCACAAGTAATATAATATACAAACCGTACACTAGACTTTGAACCTGCAATATTAATCTCACTATCAATAAACCTCAAGAAACCCCGAGGTCGTCCTAGACTTAAAAGTCAACAATAGTCACAGTGAAAAAAAACACCAAAATTGACCGTAAGCGGTAAAGCGTGGAAGACAATGCGTCCTGCAGTGAATATTTTGAGAGTCAGGTGTGAAATACGGTAACCCTTGTCGTGTCCAATTACTGGTAGGTCATATCGCTACATTCTTGATATAAAGATGTGGCAAATATGATCTCGCTGTGCAAAAGTTTATTTTTAGTACTTTTGGTGCGTCACCGCCATATTCTATATACATATATATTTAAATATTTATGTAGTTCCAATATGGTACTGTTTTCCGCAGGGCACCTCCCATGGATCAATATGTGGTCATGCATTAGGTGGCAAAAACTGGTTCTAACCGTCCTCTCCAAATCCTCACCCCCCCCCCCCCACACTCGCTTTTGTCCTTCTCTTCCCTTTTGAAATAGAATGTGGAAATTTTCATACTACGAAAAGTCACCGACAAAATCACTGGCTGGTTAGGTTCATCTTTGTGTTTCGTTTTAAAATCTGAAAGTTTACGACGTCGGTGTGGGTGCGTTATGATACATAAATACATCATAAAACGGTATGTCATACCATGTAACACTCAGTGGCGGAGCTATAAAGATATTGGTCGGGGGGGGGGTAATATTCATAACGCACTATGTTAACCCATTGATGACGTGAACTGGCTTGTCCAAATGAAGATAAACGATTATTTAAATTTACACAACCGGGGCCCAAGTATGACTATCCAGTAATAATTACGCAAGGATGGATTTTATAAGTTATTATTTTTTATAATAGGTATCGCAACGGCATCACTATATTAGAAGGTATAGTCTACTTCGAAAGAAATTGCCCCACAGTTTCAACCGTATTTATCAAGATATGTAAATATATATATGCATGTTGCTGGGAAACGGAAAGTTTGAGACATTGCAAAGGCTAGAAAATGTTTGAATTAGAGACGTTTATTTCACAATTGGTAAGAATTTCCAGTTCGAAATCGTAAGTGCGTCAAAATTGAACACCCGCATTCTACAAAAGAAATGGGGCAAGCCTCAATTACGCCACCTTGTAGCGCGAAGTGCATCACTTTATGTTGAACACGTGTGATTATCGATGGGTTGTTTTGATGATTTTTGGCTATCGAAGCCGGTGCTTGACTTTTTTCGATCATCAAATCCAGGCTTTCCTTAGTTGCTTCCGAAACTTAAATATCCGGAAGAAATTAGACCACTTAATTGGAGAATATAGGAAAACATATGGGATCTTATGTTATGTTAGTTTATCAGCTCTTGTCGACAATATAATAGACTAACAATGATAGGATAACATGAAAAAATAATCGTTCAAATGATACTCCTCAGTTTAAACCACTTAAATATAGGAAGAGTTAATACACAAAAGAATAACATGCCAAACATGACTTGTACGTTATAAGTATAGAAGACATGTGAAGTATGAGTCATCTAATGATATCCTCTCCCTTTCCTGCTCAATCGTGCCAAACCTTATACAAACTATCCCAGCCACTGCCCCAGCCTATTCGACTCCAATATACCTGCTATGCTTAGGCCGAAAATATACATGCAGAAACAATGATAGGGAACTATCTGCTCAATTTCGAGGGAATATATCACTGCACCAGACCTAACACTGTCAGGACCACAGCCCCAGGTATTGTTTTTTTTTTGGTGACCACTATCTACATTCAGTTTCTTCTCTTAAAATTGTTAATTCTATGATTTTTGTTATTATTTTTATTTATATAATTTTATTATTGTCATCTTTAAAGACGGTAGTCCTTCTCAGTGCAGAAGCACTGCTATATTGCTCCCCCCCCCCCCCCTCAACTTCCTCATAACCCTCTGCTATATCTCAATGTTACTTATACTGTTCATGTAATATAGATATAATGTGTATAAACTCTAGAAGATGTGTATTGGAATGACTTTAATCCCCTAATCCACTTTCTGTACATCCTTTCCCATCATTAAACATATAGCATGTGACTGAAGTTTCCTGAAGTGAAGTAACAACAACTCATTTTGAAGGTCATGCTTTCCTTTTTCTTTAATAGCCATTATTAAAGGTATCGTTACATTGAGAAGGTGTACGGTAGGCCTTAGAAGCATTGCAATACGTACAGTTTTTCAATGTGTTGCTTTCCCGTCCATATTTAATCGTTGTGTCCTCGTACAACCATGCAAATATTGTCACCCTGCATTTATTATAGTTAAGTAGTACATATATTGGTTGAATGAACTTGATGTGCACTTAGTGCCAGACGTTTAGTACCAATCAAAACGGTATGAGTTCAAGTGGAATTGCCCTCGTTATGATGGCGAATACAAGTAAAATGCTATAAAAACGTTAACGAGTACGTAATCTTGCACTAGTACAGTAACTATACTAAATTTCAATAACAATAACAAAGCCCAGAGTACGAATACAAATATATGAGGACGAGAAGAGTATAGAGGCAATTAGCTTGGAATACGAATATCCACGAGAAGACTTACTACAAGTCGGCTGAGTTTTGACCATGTCATTGTGCGAGGTCAAGAAATGTCAAGGGCGTTTTAAGATCACCTGAGGTTTTCGGATCAGAGGTTAAGAAAGAACTGGACTCGTGGATTTACAGCAATAATATAAAGAGGCGAAAAGGAATAAACACAAATTAACATCAACAGGGCATCGTCATATGTAGCTGGGCCACACACTCGACATCATCACAGTCGTAAAGCACCGGAAATAACTGATAGCTTCTTCCACTCAGGAAGCTGCTATGGTAACTTAGAACTATCAGGAAAATACTTCTCTTGAAGCACAGCACTACATGTACACATACACAACCTGTCTTGAGTGACAATTTCTCGTGATATGTTATGTACATAGTGCATGTCGTACGAAAATGTTCTCTTAGGCAGAGGGATCAACCTGGATAGGAGTCAAGTATGTTCCTATATATAACAGTAGAACAACTACTACATCCCGCCCGCCCCTCCTCACCTGCCCGATGTCATTGACACGTTTGTAAATAGAACATGTTCTACCTGTTGGATATATAAAGGCAATTTCTATTCTTCATATATATGTATTTGCAATTAACGACTAGTTATAAAACAAAACACAATGGCAGTAACTAATAATAACCTGAATTGTTTCCCAAGGGTCGATTGTTAACACATATTGTCTACAAAGCTTAGTCAACTCATCGACAATTAACACTCGAATGGATGTATTTTATCTTTTAGATAAATTTCGAAGCTCATCTGCTCATACAATCTCCTGGCTGACACGTCCCAAGGTCAAATGAGGTCGAATTTGTCATGACCTAGTTGGATGGGATAGATATTCCGAAGGATTAACTTCCGATTAAGAGATTCTATAGCGGATGGACGGAGGATATAACTATTGCTCCAATTAGGTCTTCGTTGATGATTTTTTTGCTCGTCAAATATAGAAACGATTCACCGTGTAAATCGCTCACATTTGATACTTTGAAACAACATTATATTAATCTTTTTATTCCTTTTCATGTGTCTGCAATGTTGACTCATCATGTAACTCGCTCACATATGGTACTTTAAAACAATATTTTACTAATCCTGTTTTCCTCTTCATGTGTCTGCAATGTGGGTCACGTTTTTTAAGTTGATGAATGTCCCTAACTTCCTAAGATTCCTTCCAACATTTGATCCTGGCGTATTTACAAGGATGTATAAGCCTGTCTGTCTGTCTTATATTTCATATTACTCATCTGTCCTGTAGTTTTAGTTCTCAATGCTTTAATATTACACTCCAGTATCACTTTTGACATCCGACCAGAGAATGCGTCAATAATCGTCTGAGTTGGATTGAGGCAATCATTGATCTCTAGATTATGGTATATGTGTCATATACTCTCATACGAATAATATCTGAAATTCGACTTGTGTGTGTGGTTTGTCATGTGTGTGTGTGTGTATCTGTAAGCACTGTTACGTCACAAAGAACTCTGTCTCCGTGGATGGGTAAGGAAAGGAACACACATATGACAAATCTCCATTCTATAAGTTCATCCCAATCGATTCAAATTTCAAACTCAACTTTTGTGAGGATCAGTTCATGGATAGTGACGAGAAAGTGCTGATTGATAAACTTATATGATCACAATCCCTCACTGATTGCAATATAATAATCCACAAAATGCCAGAAATGTTAACGAATATGCTACCATAGTAACTAACGACTGGCAATTACTAGTATAAACCTATCAATTATCACCAGTAATCGTTTGTGTTGAAAGAACGACTGTTTGACAAAGGCTACGTGTGAGTAACGCACATCTTTGTTATGCTGTTCGGATGCAATCACCGATCTATGAATTAGGAAGTTTGTACACTTATTCTAGAGATCAAGATTTACAACACATCACGACCAGAAGGCATTGAGAAACTTCTAGTGGCATCTCAAGAATATGAGGTCACCAATAGTATGGAGAGAGACAACATATGAGTTTTAACATGTCCCTTAATTTGATCAATCTTAAAAGTAATTAGAATTTATGGCATTTGAAAGATATGACACAGACAGAAGATACGGGATACAAAAACCTTAGACGATATATGTTGGCATTGGCAACACTTCTAGTGAAGACACCGTGAGAAATAATTACGAGTCAGTAATGGCATACGCTAACACAGTTACTGTGTAGAAGTGGTTTCCAGAGTCTACTCCCCAAATGGACCATCCATCCTCAAATCGAATCCGTCACAGATTTTATTTCGAACCGAGACGAGTGGTTCCGAAATCGGTTATAGTCAAGATATTCTTGGTACTATTTCCGGTCAAGTCGCGATTTTCGTTAAGTTTGGAATGAAACACAGACAACTGAAAGCAGAAGTAGGTCTGTACTATACATTAAGTGACCAAATATATAGCCTAATGGAACACAATCAAAGGCTTCTTAAGGAGAGATTACTTAGATCCTCCAATAAGACGTTACTCACCTTGACAGTTGCGAAGATATCATCTTCTTCCTCCGTCTCGAACACTTTCCTGAAAGAGTCATCTGCCGACAGTAAGCTTTTCTTTCCTAGAATTAGACGATGTGGACCCCCGAGACCTACGGGAGGAGGAATAGGTTTCTCATCGTCAATGTTGGTATCATCAATATAAAACAGTTCTGTGTCTTCCTCTTTTCCTTCGTGAACTCCATACCAAGCAAATGTTTCTCCTCCTCCTCCCTCTCCTTGTTCGAGTCCAGTTCTTCTTCTAAAGGGTCTACTTCTCTTTTTACCCCAAGAGAAGTTTCCCGAAACTTGTATTTGAATATGAACGAGTACTACGGCGAGGAGAAATGTAACAGTGATGCATCTCGTGAAGGACTTGGTGCGGTTTCTACCCGTAAACCAAAGAAGTCGGTTGATTCTCCGAAGAATCATTGTTCACTGTGATGATGGTCTTCATGACACACGTCTAAACAGCAAAGAGACAAAAGACAAAGTTGATTTTTAATATGACGGGTACTTGCATTAGTCACATCAAAAACTGAGAAGTATCAATACATCTGTATTATTTCGATCCAAACAGGAAATCATAAAACAATCCAATTGATAAATGTGATCTCAACAATCATGTCATTCGTCTAAGAGAAAGATAAATTTATTCTTTTTGTTATTTACCGGATTCTACACACAATATTTCACATTAATAACGAAATTCGGTTACATATCTTCACCAAGTGTTCCGTTAATTTCCTTTTCATAGACGGGCTTGATATTTAATCATGTGTTTAGGACTGTAATCTAAGCCCATCGGAAATTTTATTAGCCCTAGTACTTCCTCACTAGTCATGTTCTATTATGTAGTCACATTTTGAAATGAGTCAATCGGTCTGCGGCTCCAGAGGCAGGCGGCATATAAAACCTGTGTTTGCACAAATTACAGAAGTCATAGCAGAGTTAACCATTGTATGTAGTTAACTTGCTACTTATTGAAATGTCCAGACTCTACTTTCCACAATATATATGACACTGGGAAGGTTTACAACCATTGACATCGGTCAAATATTGTACGAACGGAATTCGATGTGTCGTTCCACCTTAATTGACTACCTGTATGTGCTGATGCTATCAGGGTATATCACCGACAATACTTTACAGATTGTTAGACGTTTGTGTAGGTAATTGCTTCATAAAGAGTTCGACCTTTTCCATAAGAACTGGTGACTTTTCAAGACTTTCAAATCTATCAGTGTAGCTATACAATTCACGAGAAATGTCAATTTGTAACTGAATTGGAAGGATGCGTCACTTTAATGTACGGAAAATAAAATAATTGGCGGGCTCAACATCACACACAACATTATATAACTTCTCATATTGAACGATCATGTACTAGATGGATACATAACTAGAATCAGATGGGAGGTATACGGAAGCAAATTTAAGGTTACACGAATTTAAGGATACCCTACAGCATGCACCTGGCTGCATCATTTATTAATGTCATGATTGGTCTATAAGCCATTATAGTCAGGTGGCTTAGCAACAATTTTCAGGCTTAACGTTACAGGCTGGACAAAAGTACCAAATTTGGCATGGAGTTTCTTTTTGACCTATCTATTGATTTTATCCGTGGAACCCACTTGATCGGCTCCGATTTTCCAAGATGGCGGCCAAAATCCAAGATGGCCGCCAGAAAAAAAAGGAAATGTCATATATCTGGCTGTAAAAATCGGAGACGAACAAATGAGGGGTCAATTAAGGTGTTTCCGTGGTTACTGAAACAGATGATGGTCATGGCATGTTGCTCGAGTAACCCACTTCCAAGATGGTGGCCAAAATCCAAGATGGCCGCCAGAAAAATGGAAATGTCATATATCTGGCTGTAAAAATCGGAGATGAACAAATGAGGGGTCATTCAGATGTTTCCGGGGTCACTGAAACAGATGATGGCCATGGCATGTTGCTCGAGTAACCCACTTCCAAGATGGCGGCCAAAATCCAAGATGGCCGCCAGAAAAAAGGAAATGTCATATATCTGGCTGTAAAAATCGGAGATGAACAAATGAGGGGTCAATAAAGGTGTTTCCGGGGTCACTGAAACAGATGATGGCCATGGCATGTTGCTTGGGTAACCCACTTCCAAGATGGCGGCCAGAATCTAAGATGGTCACCTGGAAAAAAAGGAAATTTCATCTATATTCATTTCCCAGACCCCTGTGCCCTTTACTGATTGGGACCATCAAACCTTCCGTCCTCAAACGTGTCAATGAAACCAGGCTAACACCCTGACTATATGTTATGGCTGGTATTCTAATTGTGTCACTTTGGCTCAGGAAGCCACTTAGGACTTATTGGGGAACTTTGAGGTGTGATCGACCGTGGATAGACACTGTCGCAAAGCCCGTTATTATATGGGAGTAACGAGTGTCATGTAAGACTGATTACATTGAGTCAACTATATAATAGGGTAACTTCACGGAATACCGACCAAATGTGAATACCGACTCATTGGAAGATTTTGTACGATTGTGCACCCTTCATAAACACAACGTCAATTCTGCTAACTTGACTTGATCGAGTTTGTTAAAGTTCGTGATTTGCCATGTGCACTGGTCTCCTTGGACCAGGAGAAGGCCATTGACATGGTAGAACACGACTTTCTGTTCAGAACCTTAGAGTCCTTCGGATTGAACTCAGTGTTTATTCGTTGGGTCATGTTACTAAATAAGGACGTCACGAGCATGGTCACTGTTAACGAATTAACTTCTGGTCCCTTCCCGGTTCGAAGGTTCGAGTCCATCAGGGTTGTCCCCTCTCCCCGTTGTTGTATGTTCTCTTCAGCAAAACGCTTAGTACCTCGCTGGACAGATGCTTAGGGTTTCGACCCTTCAATGTACCGGGTGGGGCTAGAGTTACAAGCGTGCAATATGCCGATGACGTCACTTGTATTTTGTCAGACCTCGCCTCCTTCAAGCCTTTATTGAAGGTTTTGGCCACCAAGCTTCCAAGCGGCTACTGGTGCCAGACTTAGCTAGTCCAAGACCAAAGGGCTGCGTTTAGGAGGTTGGCGCGGCCAATCCCTCCCGTTCGATGCTAGTCAGATGTCATGATCAGGGTAAATGGCATCTGGCTAGGTTATGGTGCCCCCAAGGCCACCACTTAGGCCGAGAAGGCTGATCAGGTGGGGCACGGCTCGACACTTTTAGTCGGAGGTGGCTCTCCCTCCCTGGGAAGGTTACAGTTGTTAATCGTTTTATCGTTCCTCTCCCTTGGTATCCTGGTACGGTGATCGCTGCACCGGATCATGCCTTGGTGAGATTGGAGAGGATCATTTTTTATTTCATTTGGGGAAAGCGCAAACCAAACCTTGTCAAAAGGATCGTTCTGTAAAAGACCCCCTTGACCGGTTGGCTATGGTCCACCTACCATCTAAACTGCGCCTTTTCCTTTGAAAAGGTGTGTTTGTTGCGTTTGAGAATCCTTCGTTTCCCTTTGCCTTTCTTGTTAGGTTCTGGTGTGGGTTTCTTTTTGGCCACCACTGGCCTGGATCCTTTTCCAATAACCGGCCAAATGCGACACGCCCCTCGGGGGTGTATACTCAGATTGGTGACTCACTTCATAGAATCAAAGAGGAGGGCGGGCCAGATGTTCTGCTGAACGTGGCCCCCTCTGTGTTATGTTCAATGCCCGCGCCTGTGTGCCCGTCGGGTTGCCAAACCGCCATCACTACAGATGTGTGGCGGTCTGTGTGTTGTAAGTCACTAGATAGCCGTCTCCGGGACTTGGCATGGAGGATTGCACATGGGGTCCTCATCACTAACCATTTTCGCCTAGTCAGGTGGCGATTAGGTGATGGGATTTGTCAACATGTGGGCTGTGAGGCCATCGAGACTATGCAACACCTTTTGCTGGAGTGTTCCTTTGTCCGGTTGGTGTGGGAATGATGGTTTCACGCCTTCGTTATTGGTGTGATTGGTTGCACACTGTGGGCCATTAGTAGTGATTTTGTTTTGTATGGTTTGTTGCCCTCTGTGCCCAACATAGGTTAGGGATTTGCTGTTGTTGTTTGCCGCTATCATCAGGAGACACATCTGGAACAGCAGTTGCCGCCTAGTTTTTGATGGGGACGTCTGGAGGGCCGAGGCTGTCGTCTCCCTCATGCAAAGTGACATAGGTTGCGCATGGAGGCCGACCACGCACGGCTTCCCGACACTGGCCTTCGTAGACGCTGGCGCAAGCCTGTCGTCTACTATCGGGACGGCGTTCCCCGGATGAAATTTGGAGTGAGTTAGTTGTTAGGTGTGGGGGTTTGTGTGGTCGTTACATAATATATGGGTTGGTGGGGGGATTTTCTGTTTGTGGTTTGCAGTTTGCTTTTTGGGGCTGGTTTGTAGTGATTTATTGTATTGGTTCTGTTGGCCTATGGGTCCATGTCCTTTTCACGTCACGTTAAACGCTACGTTATATACATGTGTGGGTTAGTGGGAGATTTCTTTTTTTGGGTTTTAGTTGGGTTTTTTGTGGTTGTTATACAGACTGGGATTGTTTTTGGTTCTGTTGACCTTTGGTCTGTGTCCGTTTTCTTTGCACGTAAAGAGCACACACGCAAATGCAGCAAGGCAAATCTGCCTTGCACATCTCTTTGTCGATGCAATGTTCATCCAAATAGTGTACATCGACTGTGAACTGTCTGGTAAAGAAACATCGTATTGAAACATTGTACACAGAATTCTCGAATACTTTCAGTATGTACTTAAAGGTCAGTGGAAGTGCTAACTTACATTTTTGAAGGTCACTTTAAGTGCAGCGGATTGATTTGAAACTTACATAGATGAAAAGAGTGTATTTCATAACCCCAAATATCAAAGTTTGAGTTTCAAACTCATTTCGTTACCTAAATATCCGGGTCCGTTGACGTCAAGAGGGACACGAAATGTATGTCGCTATTGAATTTACACAGTACTTGCTGATTTTTCGTTCTTCCATAGATGAAAAGTTCAAGTTAATGTTAACTTCAAATTCAATGAATGCCTGCATCTATATAATGTTCAAAATTCTGTAACGTTTCATTCAAATCAGATTCGCCATTCTTAAGTGGCAGAGTTTTGAAATTGTAAATTATGCATTATCTAATTGCTTCCCCCTTGACGTCACAAAAATATTACGTAATGGTAAATTTGTCTAATTTTCACACTGCATCGACTAAAAGTCTGTCTGGTGGTTGGATTTTCAATACTAATCAGAAGGAATCAGAATCTTCAAAGTCAAGTCTACATTTCCACTGACATTTAACAGTGACAACAAGTGTATTTTCTGTTATATTGGCCGCTATCTTGGTAATAGGTGACCCAAGCAACATGTCATGACCATCATCTGTTTCAGTGACCCCGGAAATACCTGAATTGACCCCTCATTTGTTCATTTCTGATTTTTACAGCCAGATATATGATATTTCCTTTTTTTCTGGCGGCCATCTTGGATTTTGGCCGCCATCTTGAAAATGGGTGGCCCAAGCAACATGCCATGACCATCATCTGTTTCAGCGAACCCCGGAAACACCTGAATTGACCCCTCATTTGTTCATTTCTGATTTTTACAGCCAGATATATGACATTTCCTTTTTTTCTGGCGGCCATTTTGGATTTTGGCCGCCATCTTGAAAAATCGGAACCGATTAAGTGGGTTCCACGGATAAAATCGATAGATAGGTCGAAAAGAAACTCCATGCAAAATTTGGTACTTTTGTCCGGCCGGTAACGTCAAAGTTGCTAAGCCACCTGACTATTAGATGTGAAATGTTTTGATGGCTTACTTGCGATAAATAGCACGAGGTCGTCGTGCAAGTATGAGAGGTATTTCGGTTAGCTACCAATAAACAGAAATACAGTTAGGCAGACCGTGCGTGAGGCAGACTGGTATAAGCTTCCGGTTTGAATCTTAGTTACTATTAACTCGTGCGCGTTTACTGAAATGTATGTACAAGACTGTCTAGGCGGCTATTCTAAATAGGAGACCCTGTCAACAAACTGTTTCTTGATCGTCACAATTCAATTGAACCAAATGATGTTGTATACCTGAGTAGAAGTAAGCATAAGTCTCCCTTTACCTGTACGTATACTTTGTAACATTTCCAAATAACGCTCATATACTGACAAGCTAAAGCGGGTCTTTTTTGCAACGGCTTTTGTTGGTGGTTGATTGTTTTTCAAGGCTACAAGGGAAACTAGTTAGCGAGTGTATTCATTTCAAGGCATTGTGCTTTAATATGTTCTCATATAGGCGCGCCACTGAAACCTTTACTGCACAGACCTAGAACACCATTATGTCATTGAATTTCAGTACCAATTTGTTGGTTCGTTACACATTGCATAGGCCTATAGTTTATTGCACATTGTATGCTATTGAACGTTGAATGTTATTGCATAGTACTTTATATGTTATTGCAGAATATTCTGTCACAACAGATGTTCCATAGCTCGTGTAATTGCAAGACTCCATATGTTCCACGCTTCGTACAGATATATCTAGCTCTGATCTTATTTGCATATAAAATTCTGACCCAAAGTTGTTATTGCAATATATTAGTTAATTACTTACTTGATTAATGAATGAAATTATTTCTATGTCAGAGTACATTTGAGTGGGAGGGTGTATAGGGTAAAAAAAGAAACCGATATGCCCTACTCACTGAGTGGACAGCAAGTGGACCTGTGGGGGTGCGACGAGGGAGTGGGGGGGGGGTGTAATGGAATTGTTGAGTCAATTTCAGACCTGATTCGCAACCATCTAAGAGTTTAATCGAAATGTATAGACAATGTTTTGCTTACAAATCTGTAAGCGATACTTCGGTTCACTGCGATACTTTACGTATTGACTGATATGTTGAGCCACGGTGTACGTTTACAAACCCTCCTGTAACTTGTCGGAAAATTGAATTCAACAGCTCAGCGCCACGGCAATATCCCATTTCAATAGTATCATATCATCTCATATAGCGTCAATTTTTAAAGCCGTCTTTAACTTTCCTCTCCATCTGTCATGAAATTATTAAAATTTGATATCATTTCACGACCTTTATTATAATTGATGTAAATGTTGATGAGCAATAAAAAGTTTTGAATTTTTCAAAAGCACCGATCCAAACTCTTACAGCTCCATTATTTACCTAGGAATTAATTTATGCCCTTCGAGGCAGACGGTTTAATTTGTGTCAAAGATTCTTGGAAAAAAATATTTCCATCCTAGACCGCGAAAAATATGTACATGGCATAACTTAAAAATGCGCACAATTTACAAGAGAGAGGGGTGGAGAGGGAGATAAAGAGAGAGACGGGAGGGAGATTCATAAGTGATAAGCCTATCGTATAATCCCCATTGTCAATGCGGCGAAACACACGATAGACTCCCCGTGATGATTACCGCTGTAGGCGTTAATAGAAAAATGAATACAATTTGATGGTTAGGCCTCTTCACTAGCATGTCTGATTTTAAATGGTATTGACTCGTCAAATTAGTACTGTATACCGGTGTGTAATTGAGTTCACTTGCGAACAGGATCTTGGAATTTTATACGCCTGTAGTTCCAGACATTTATATATATAGTCTGAATCTAGTAACCTCTGTAACGAAACCCAAACTAGGTTTACTACCATATGTCAGGACTTGCTTCTAACTAACCTTTTTTGGAACTGGAGATAAAAAATAAATAAAAAAAAAATCATCGAGGCGGTATTATAATGAGGAAAACACACGTCAAACCACACTATATAATTTTGTTCCCACATCAGTTTTTGTTGTTGTTAAATAATGTTTTCTTCATATGCATGATAGAGTTTTTGAACAAGTCTAATATAATTTTATTCCAGAAACAAAAATTCTATGAACCATTTATGTTTTTCTTCATAATTTGATTATTTTTTTCCAACGTTATATGGGAGGAAGACGTACATCTACATGAAATCGTGAAAACTACCTTCCCCTTCCCCTCACCCTAACTCTCACCCTCATCGTCACTCCACTGCATATCCACATCTGTAGAAAATTTGCCCTACAAAGTAGCAAGGGATCCCCCCCCCCCTCTTCTTTTGTAACGCAAGGCCCTAATTGCGTGTCGTTTCGTACAGCCTACCGTGTGTAAGGCAGAACCGCTTAAAGGGAGTGAAGACTCACGCACAAAGAAACGTCTCATGCCGGTAATCTGACCTAGTTTCTAATAAAGTGTAACAGAAGTGTTAGGCACCACCATCGAACCCAGAAAATACACACACAGCTTGCTACCGTCGGTAATAAGACACTAGTGTACAGTCAGTACATACAGCTACGGTCAATCTCACAACACAATGTACTTAGCAGCGATGGACATCTCAGGTCTAGATAAAAGATAACAAGGTATCACGTTTCATTACTGTCTGCATTTTGTAGCGACAAGAAAAAACTTCACTTGCAAGTAACGGAAAGTTCATTTTTTTCGGAGGGCGGCACGCGGTTTGGGGCGAGTCTTCAATGCCTTTAAGTCTGAAACAGACAGATGAGACTACGTACATTTACTGTAGGTCATTTCGTGGTTACGCTTGTCGTTTTAACTTCCAATTATATTACGAGTTGAATCCATACACGAATTTCACTGACGAGTGCTCTGGTTGTGTACGGTGTCACACATTCTTAACCCCCTGCCCCCCCCCCCCATAACCACAGCTGCTTAGTAAAGCTATATGCTATATATCCTATAGTAAGTTAAAACTGAGTACATTAATAGACAGACGTACGAGTTGATATAAATTAAAGAACTCGTCGACCTCCCCCGACGATAGGCATCCCATAAATTTGCACCGGAACAGACGTACAATATGGCCGTCACCATGGGCGTCAGCAGGTTTCAGAAAGTGAGGGGGACACTATACTATCTAAGCGGAGCGCCACCATTGGTTGGCGCGTAGCGTACCAGAAAATTTTGGGTACATAAGACCCCCTAGATCGCAGGAGACGGCCTTCCTGAGTCGTTTTTAGTTACATCAGAACCAGATCTGTGAGGAGAAATTTTGTTCCCTGGCCTCTTGCTAACTTGAGACACCTCATCATGGGCGTCAGCAGGTTTCAGAAAGTGAGGGGGACACTATACTATCTAAGCGGAGCGCCACCATTGGTTGGCGCGTAGCGTACCAGAAAATTTTGGGTACATAAGACCCCCTAGATCGCAGGAGACGGCCTTCCTGAGTCGTTTTTAGTTACATCAGAACCAGATCTGTGAGGAGAAATTTTGTCTCAAATTCCGACAGAAAGTACTGGTAGAAAGATGCCGTTCTGACACCAAGGGAGACGAATTACACAGCGTCCATCTCAAACGAAATATTGAAAAAGTGGCGCCGTCACCTCCGGGATGAGTGGAGTGGTATATATAATACATGCATGTAGGTGCGAGACGTCAGTTGTTATGTGCCCAGGTACTTTAATAATAATAATCAGAAAAAAGGCACCGCGCGCAGAGCGTGTGTAGCGCCTAGCCGGCACTCAACAATAAAGATCTACCATATCCGGCGAATACATGTAGCCTTAATTACTTAACCCCTACACCCCTATTCGTCCGTCCAGTCCAAGGGACTGGAGGTAGTGATATGAACATAGTAACTTATTACCATCTACCTGTATTTCTTACCTAATCCCTTGGAACCCCGGCATATAAACAACATGTGTGCAAGATTCAATACACTTTCGAATGGTCTCCCCCCCCCCCCCGAACGAATTAAATGGGCAGATTTAGGATATTGGGAGAATGGGAGATAAATGACGGTGCAAGTGATATATAGCAGGGGCCCAGGGAGTCCAGATTCCTTGACCTTAAATAGAAAATCGCGCATATGCATGTGATTTTTTTTAATAACTACTCTGAAAAGTGGGGGGGACAAATGATATGATATCCCCTCCACTTTTGAAAGTGGGGGGGACATGTCCCCCCCGTCCCCCACCTGTTGACGCCCATGGCCGTCACAATTGAAATGCACTTCCATATAGCGTTTGATGTAAGGAGTTTAGCCATAGATGTCGTCTATATACACCAGCCAGTTATGTTCAGAAACTTTGCATTGATATAGAGCAGTAATGAGTATGACACAGTTACTTGTCCCAACCCCCCTTCTCTCATCCTAACCTGACTCTAAAATGTTACTTATAAGGAATTGCATGGAATGAACAATTAACATGTTTCAATGATTTAAAAAAAAAGAAATCAACAACATTGGATTGGGCATTTTTGAGATTTTTTTCCGGAAAAGAAGTACTGGGGTAGTGGTGCACCTGATCCCTAAGTCTCTTCCCCCCCCCCCTCGGATCCGCTGCCCCTATTACGTCCCGGTGTTGTGTGACAGAAACAACTATAACAACTGTATTTGCATACAAATACGTGTCATTGTAGTGCGCAAAGTTAGTCTATTCAGCTGCCATTCACCAGCCAGCCATGTGGATGATAGAGCGGGCTAATAATCCCAATATTGCAGCGCGCATGCGCACTACAATAATAATTAAAATATCATGGACCTCTCTGCAGGCCCTCCATGAATATCTTCAAGTTTTGTTTCAGTCATTGCAATATGTCTGTAAATCCCATTTCCACTTGATCAAACTATGCAAGTACCACCCGTAACCCAAGATCAAGGTTATTAGATTCATCTCCAATAGTCCATGCAGACGGGGTTTAACCAGATTCCGTTTGCAACTTAACCTCTGAATCGATTCTGACTCTTTCATTCGGTGTTAATGGAAAAGACAGCCCACTAAATCATCCCTCTTGTCTAGGTAATATAAGTGTTCTAATAATAATTCTATTTGCTAAAAAATTGGGTCTCTAGATATTAAACTAAACAACAGAGATATTTCTTCTCGAAATTGATTCCCATATCTGATTTCAATGACCTCTGGATTGTTCTTTAATTGTGGCTACTATGTAAATGTTTGTTTTTTAAAAGGAGTCAACTCTCTCTCCTGTAACTAGGCTCCTAAGGGATATTCTCGTGTTTCTACCCCAGTGGATTGATGAACGAGATAACACTGATTTGAAATGAAACGTACTTTTTATCTTTCGAATTCCTCATTCCTCATACCTCATACCTTACCATTGTTTTACACCCCCACCCATCCCCTCACTAGGCCCCTAACCCATTAACATACGACTCCCATTGAGGTCCGCAAGAGGGAGGGGGCAAGGAGACGGAAGTAGTAACAAAATCTGTGTTTTTCTCTCTTTAAAATATGTTTAAAAAATGAATTTTGACTGTTATTCGGTTAATTTCCATTGTAAAGCGGTTTAACTCATTCTTTTTTGACGGTGAACCAGTTATAGGACCAGTTATAGGAAACTTGATGTTTGCTTGCCCCTTCTGGATTTGTTTTCTGCGGCGTCCATGATGGATCCCATTATTGAAGATTACTAACATTGCCCCAAAAAATACGATAGAAAAGACAAGCAATGATAACTCATGTTGAAACTTGATTATGCCGTTGCAATTTCTCGAACATCATGTAGGCCAGCGTTTTAAACATTAACCAGTCAACAACAGGAAACGTAGAATCCAAATAAAACGTTAAATTTTATGAGTTGTCAGATTCGTAATATTGGCAAGCAAATAAGTAAATGGGGGGGGGGGGGGAGTTCACTTTGAGGCCTACTTATGGTATTCGACGTCTTTTGGGAGGGATTGTCCCATCATGCAGTATCTTCTGTAATCTTCATAGCGATGTAAATCACTGTTTTTCTCAAAACGTATCTGAATGTGTTGTATCTGTTTAACGGTTGCCTGAGCGTGTGCAAACACCGTATAGACTTGCAATACTAACTAATATCTATGGTCCCCTTTCTATCCCCTTAGCCCAGAACAATAGACCCTCCTGTCGTTCTGTTGTTCTATCAATCCTTTATTTCTTTCTTAGCCATGTCGGACACAGCAATGCCAATGTCATTTGCATAACACTCGGTGTTATTTACATATCTATAGCAATTGAACGGATCAATGGTATTTCTAAGGCCAAGCTTTAGGTAGTTTCAGTAAACTATATAGACTTTGCCGGTGTTAACACGGCCTTTCCCATTGTTGATGGGCTATAACAAGGGCTTACGTTCTGCATATTTCTGTTCTCGAAAGTAGTAAAAGGTTCAAAGAAGGTGTCTGGATTGTGCTGCAGGCAAACTTACATAAGTACTTGCATGCGACTGATATATGCAGTGGTTAATGAAACTGTGTATTGACAGAGGAGGTATGCATACTTCCGTGAGAGCTGGGTGACGGATTGACACTTGTTGGATATGAAACAGAGATTCAATGGATGAAACCCATCTTCCGCGCAACGTGATATAAAGAGTCGAATTGTCTTTTGCACAAGTATAACACAGTAGCCAGTACTTGTATACCGCCATTACCAGTATAGTGAAAGAGACAATGGTGTGGTTAAGGGAGTGAAGACTCGCGCACAAAGAAACGTCTGATGCCGGTAATCTGACCTAGTTTCGAATGTGGTGTACCAGAGTTGTTAGACATCACCATCGATCTCAGAAAATACACACACAGCTTGCTACCCTCGGTAAAGAGACACTAGTGTACAGTCAATACATGCAGCTACGGTCAATACCCACAACACAGTGTACAAACAATACAGTGATGGACATCTCAGGTCTAGATAAAGATAACAAGGTATCACGTTTCATTACTGTCTGCACTTTGTAGCGACAAGAAAAAAAAATCACAAGCAACGGAAAGTTAACTTTTTCAGAGGGCGGCACGCGGTTTGGGGCGAGTCTTCAATGCCTTTAATATAGGAATTGGTGGTTATATATTTCATGATCAGTTTCCGTCCCCTCTCACCAACCCCTTTCTACCTCTCACCTCCTCCCTTCCAAACTATGTGACTTCCTATGTTCCAAAGCATCACAAACCATCACAATCACATATATGTCAGGAAACAATCGTATACATTTGTGCGCAAGGATATCATGAACACCTTACATTGGTGCCCCCCCCCCATGCCGAGATTTGGGGTAATTTCAGCGTCACTGCAACAAGTGTCAGTTACTAAGGCCGACATGATCTTGTTCTAACATCTGGATGCCAAAGTATAACGAGCAAGCAACTTGACATGATTCAGAAGAGACTTTCAGGACTTGAACTCTCTTCAAATCGCCAACCCCTCCCCCTCCCACATTTCTGCCCGGCCCCTTCCGCGTAAAAATGTAATCGTTCTGGAAAGAAAAAATGTTTTTACTATAACTTGAAAAGGACATGCCTCAGCCCCCCCCCCCCCCACTCACCCCTCCTTATTGCTCCGCGCACACATATACCATCTTTTCCACAAACAGACAAACATTAAATGAAGTTCTCCCAACGGCCCCTAGTTAGTCATTTTGTTGTACATGATCGACTGAGGGTACATACTGTCAATGTGTACGTACGAATATCTTTTTATAGGGGACCAAGTTCATGTATAAGGGTAAATAAACCAACAGGGACGACACTCCACTCTCATGGCTACTGCTGAGTTCACGTCTTTGAATTGCCATGGAGGAACCGGGTGGTCGGTATATAGGCTATACATCCAGCTATCCAAACTTGGAGCCTTTGATATAATTTCTTATTTTCAGACACACATATACGGCAATTTGCTGACAGCGATTACCACAAATTTATTTCCGTTTTCGGAAGTTGTTCAAGTAACATACAGGTTACGGATTCAGTTCAGCATGAGTTAGATATGGTCTGCTTATATAATACAGTAAAAGTCGTCTGTGCGATAAAGTATCAATATTATCAGTATAACACACTGTACATCGATGAATGAATTATATATAGCGTAAAGCCAAACTGAATTAATTAAGCAGTATTCTGAGTACTCATATCACGGCGGTTTATTTGAATCACAGGCCAGAGTACAACAGGTGTTGTTTACAAAGCATCTGGATACAGAACTCCCGGTAGTGGCCTGGGGAAGGGAGGTAGGGATAGCAGAGCGAGGATATAGACTCCAAGATGTTTAATCAACCTCACCGCCTCCACCCCCTCCCCTTCAACGGGTCGAGGAAAAGTCAAGGGGCCCGTTTGTTTTAGCATTCTTCACCAATGTGCACGTGCAATATGCAGCTTCAGTATATACCGCTATTGAAAATGTTAAAACCTTTAGAACAGCCAAGGGTGCCGTTCTCTGCTGTGTGTATTAATGGCACCAAAATGGATGTGAGTGGGCGTATTTTGATTAAATTGATACTTATCACTATACACTCAAATGGTAACACGCCAGGTTCAATTTTGCCTATACCTGTACAAAACTGATCATTTGACGTGTGTGGCAGGAAGGAGAATGAGTCTCCCATCACCACCTATGGCTTACCATGATTAGAAGAAACCTTGTCACATGCAGTGAAATACATTGAAGTAGAGTTCTAGATCAAAAGGAATTATTTACTTTAGTTTTCAATCCGACGGTTGATTGACAAGAGTTTTATTTCGAACTTTATTTCCCTGTTTTGATAAGCATTAGTCTTATTTAGGTTCAACTTCAGACAGTTAACTTATATATCATCGTCAAAATTCAAAAGTGAAAACAAAAGCTTCATATTCAAATGAAGCAGAAAAGAATGGTTCGTTTCGGCATAGTCGGTGAAAAAATTGTGGACTGAACCCGCACTCGTCTTGTGCGGGAGTGGTGGGGGGGTGGGCTTGAAAGGTTTGAATGGATATAATTGGCCCACCTGTCTGATAATCTACAGTCCATATGTGATTAATCAATAACTTATTTCCGAATTTGGTTCTGATTGACACTTTGTTGTTTTCTTTTCGACATGTTTCTTGTCAATGTCCTTTGTTGTAATTTCAAAGTCGTCCCCTATTTAGCAGCCTAATTAATGGAATAAGGGTCTGCCGTGCAATCTCAGCTCGATTTACGGTGGGATGAATAAGTTTAACTACCAATAGCACACCTCTGGAAATATGCTTACACCACCTCATCCCTTCCCTCCCATCCCATATAATCTATAATCTCCAAAATGGCCAGTAAAAGTCAATGACACACACACACCGCCAGACAGAACGAGACGAAACGCATATGAACTGTCATGACCTATAGTTGTCGATAATCGGTTTCGAGCCGGTATACCGGTATATCAACCCCCCCCCCCCCCCTGTGTTACTCCATGATTGTATACATCGAACTATTTGTCATGCGATATCCTTTTCTAAAGAGCATATGAAACTCCATCGATCAAGCATATTACACTCTTTGCTTCTAGGAGACTTATACATGCGTTGTAGTATAAGTATTACAATTAATTCATCGTGCCTTTTGTTTTTCACATTCTTAGCCTAAGTTTAGTCGATTCCTTTCAGCTTTCACTCTAAAACTAACATATGTTGTCCGATCTAAGAATACGGTATTGTTTAACGGACATACTACAAACTAAAGCACTGGAAAATCGAGGTCAATAATTACAACCCACCAAAATCGATTTTTCTAAAACTGGTCGAAATTCTTGTATTGCCCTCTTACTGGTGGAACCACGGATGATTTCACTTCATCAAACACTCCGCTTAGCTATATAGGACGGAATGAACCCTCAGTTTATGGGATCGCAACTGGTACACAGCTGGGCCCGAGGAACCCGAAGGTGTGAATGGCCCGTCAGGTAATTGAGAAGACGAAAGTGCCGACTTTCTTTCGGTCAAGAAATATGCTAGTTTCGTCCAAGGCGTCAAATTCGCTACTTGTTTCATGACCCTATAGGTGGAGCAACCGGTTGGATAATAGAGCTGGTAACACTTCACGCCTCAGTCCACTGTTTCATTAAATTAATAAATATTATGTCAAACCCTCCCTCCTCCCCAACCCCTCCACACCCTCCCACTCCAAGCACCTTTTCTTTGTCTGTAAATATGTTCAAAATTGAGCGTTTTACAAATATTAGTATTGCAAATAATCATACCAAGAGAACTGTTAAGAATTATTTTCACGAAAATTAAGGTAAATGAACTAATATTTTATTAATTAATTAATTGATTAATTAATTCCTCAACATATAGTCACGTGAATACTTTCCACTGTAGTACGTGAAGCACATTTAGTAGTGGCAAATTGGAAAATTAAACAATTTTCGACATCTAACTTCACCACTTGTAACGAATTTTGAATATTGAAAAAATAACGACCTATACATTGATATGAGATTTTAGTGACATCCAAAATCGACGCCTGAAAGCGGGTTAAAAAAGTAATTATAATGCTGACTTAACATTAATCTACGCATCACGTCGATACCAACAAAATGACTGACGTAACTATGACGTATTGGTCAAGCGTATACAACGATTCCAAAATAGGAACAACGACTAAAATATAATTGAAATGTCAAGTCCCTCGTGGGCACGATAATTCATTTATAGATAATTTAAAGGTATTCTGTATTGGCCCCAAATATGCTAGATATTCAAATATGGTCACCTTTGGTCAAAGTTTTGAAACTGTTTATAGTACAACCTTGGAGGAAATTTCCTCACTGGGACATTCAGTCCTATTGTGTGCTCTGTAGAAATGTCTGAGAAAAATTTGGCAGTGAAGACCTCAAGGAAAGTATTTTTTGAAAACTTCTAGCAATTATATATAGCGTGCTATAATATGGGGCCTATACTGACTACCTTTAAAAGGTTTGTAGTTATACAGCCAAACATGATATTATGCATAAATGATCTAAATATTTTGTCTGTGTATATTAGAGTCCATCATGAACTGACTTATGGTCACTTTAACGAACCACGAGGTAGCACAACGACTTGGACTATTATGCAGATCGTACGTATAATTTAAAAAAAAAAGTCATTAATACATATCAAATATTAATATGATGTTATTGATGGATGCGCTGTTGCATTATTGTGTGTGCATGGGTATATATTACTTACACATTGAGGGATGTTTCTGATCGGAGTTCAAAGTAACAACAAATATACTTAAAGGAGACACAAATTTCAACCATCATAGTCGGTCCGTGTGATATAGATATCACCTTAACATGACCTAATGGGGACATTCGGGTTTCAGTGTTCACTGCTAGCATTCAACCTTGAGAACACGGAAAACCGAAAACAACGAGAAACAAAAGTCAAATGTTTGAGATCCTAGTGGCACTATAACATTACAGATTTAAAAAATGGTAGCTCCCAGACAGTGACTATTAAACTATAGGATATCTCCCAGACGGAACAAGGTTTTCTTGGCTCGGTTTTGGGTAGTTGTTCTTATCAATGATCTCTGTGATGTAACGTAAAGATGGGCGAATGAATTTGTGTTCCCTCCAATTGCCTCGTCTATATACACACATGCACAATAGAGATTCTCCACACAAACAAATTATTTCTGCTATAGGATATATCGACCTTGTATAACGACCGATAGTAGCTTAACCATACCTAGATAATTTCTAAACTTTTGAAAGACTTTAAATATTTAAGATATTAATTTATCAACTAATAAATATCATGCAGACAAAAAAACTGAAGTTTTCGAGGCATTTTTCTGCAGTTTTGCTATATTTGTATGAACTTACGAAGAAAATACTTACCCCTCCCTCAAGGAAAATTAAATTCAAACAGAAAAGGGAAGAAAAAGTGAAAACCTACTCACCAAACATTTGTTTGTTAGTCTGTAAACTCCCTGTTCATAGACTGAAATCACAAATCAATGAATAAAGCCGATAAGATAATCCCCCGAAAACCAAGTGTTAGTGAGACAGAGCAGAGCTGTTAACTTCCAACAGTATACACAACGACTATATTATCTATATATACATATATATTCCTTTGTAATTTCTGTCAAGTTCGTATAGACTATTTATCATAGAATTCAATTCTAAACGACACCAGCCCTACGATGTTTTGCAAGCTTTTTCGAGGTTCAACGGTGCGTATCGACCCACTAACTAGTTCCAATAGCTGATTCACTCTAACTCTGTGATACAATTCTCACACATTGGTTGGTTACTTTGGTCGTAAGCTATCTATATTGACAAGGATTGTATGTATGGCGCCCTTCGCTTTCAATAATAACAAATCTTTTTCCCCTTTACTGTGATTCACTCAAGCATGCGCAGAACAAAAAGTGGGGATGAACGCGTAAACAAAATGGATTGTACAGAGCTTATACGTTGAGACCACCGTTACAGTTACTAACTAATACAATATATATATATATATATATATATATATATATATATATATATATATATATATATATATATATATATATATACATATATACATATATACATATCTATATCATATATATCTATATCTATATCTATCTATATCTATATCTATATCTATATCTCATATATATCTATATCTATCTATATATATATATATATATAATTGAAATTGTAGTGAGTTGTAGTAAAACTCCAGAACAGTGAAAAAACTTCCAGCCTCCCCTCCGGGATTCGAACCCGCGGGCCTCCCGCTTTATATGTGAACACCCTAACCAACTAGGCGCCATAGCTGCTTTAATTAAGGTAGTGTGTGCCAAAGACCGTATTTTGTTGATCAAACTGCGGGTAATAATTGTTCAGTAAATAGTTTCGTTCAATCCGTTATCTAAAAGCTTCCTGACGACTGGTCAGAAGTCTATACTGCAGATAAAACTTCAGGTGACTGTGAAGGGATCAGAAGACGAAAAGTCAACAAGTTTATTTTGTTTATAGTTTTTGTTATAATGCAACGTTTTACTGGTTGCCGGAGACACCGTGTCTGAATAACAAAGGGTACTAATTGTAGTTAGACTCAGAGGCCAAGGTTTACGACTAAAATGTCGGAGCTATTCATGTGGTCAAAGAGCTTTACGAGACAGTGATACGGCCTAGTAAAGTAGACGCATGTTCAAACCAGGGAGCTGCTACTTTAACAAGTAGCAGCTCCCTGTTCAAACGCTTTCATGTTTTTCACTGATGACAACGTTAGAAATGTGAAGAAAAATGATCATGTCCTTTGGGTATCTTGTTTATGTGAATATATAAAGCTGTAGCCTTATAGCTCGTTGGTATATATGAAAATAAAAAAAATAATATCATATCATATCATAGTAGAGAAGACACACGGTCTATTTCTGGAGAACCACAAGTTGCAGATAAGGTCATCATTCGCTTTAATACTCAGCAACATACCGTTTATGCACTGGTACGTAAACACAGGGAAATAACAGCTCCCTGGTCAACTTGACAAGAGGTTGTTAGGGCAAATACCTACACTCGGTATTCACATCATACCACAGAATCGTTACCCCATCCAATCCTGCTCCGTCCCACCCCGGCCCAGTTTATCCTCAGCAAAAAGTGTATAACCATGTCGTCCGAAATTCGTTATCAGGAATGTGAGTCGAATACGTTGATGAGTGAGGGAAGGAGAAGGGGGTATAACATGGGTACCTCGGTTCAAAAAAGGGGAAGGCAACCCGCTCTCCCCACCCCCTCCTCTTCAGAATGAAGTTTATCGTACATAACTCTCTGACTAAAGTCATATACTATAAATCCACAGAGCTACACCCAAAGTTATCAATGCATCGGAAACAGAAATTGACAAAAGAACAATATTATACTATATGCATGCTTTCAACACATGCACGTTCTTGTAATGAGGTAACCATCTGTGTAGGTTACCATAGCTACATGTGGCAGACCATTTACAACCAACACAGATAATTGCCGCCATTTCTGTAGGCCTACTGCTGAGCATCTACTCCAAAATAGTGTCAATTCCGCTGACAATTATATCAAAGTAATTTGTGCTTCATTCATAAAAGTCAGCGGGGTAGGTTTGGCAAATGATGAAATTCACTTCAAACCACATTTTGATGGCTAAACACGTGCAGACAATCTGTGACATGATCCTGAATTCATGATATGTGTTTGCTAGATCCCGAAGCAACGCCATTCATTACACTACATGCCTAGCTCATAACGACGACCGGTGGTTTACGTCATTTGGCCTACGTCAACTGACCTTTAACCTTTATAGGATATTTGCCGTTCCTACGTGATGAATCCATGAGAGCAACAATAAGCCCGGCGGGCTCGCTTTCACTAATCAAAGGAATAAAGGTTCACATGAAAAATACGAAGTACCCTCAAAATGCACATTTCTGTTTCTTTCAAACGCAAATAGGTCATTTTGACTATCATAGATGCAAAAAGTGTCATGTATTGTGTTTGTATAAAACGACCTCACGGACAGTAAGTATACCCCCCCCCCTCCCCATTCTCTGATTCCCTGCATACATCGTGACACACCGAGTTCAACGAGTGACAGCAAGTTGGATCAAAGCTAAAATTGTTACATCTTTGCAGGAAGCATTGTGACAAAGTAAATGATAGGAACTATTCGTGAATTTCACATGGTCAACTTTTGCACACGCACTGGTCAACCAAATAAAGTATTTATTTCACTTTTGGCGTTCCATAGGCTAAGCAACTGATCGAAGCAGTATTATGGGAAATCACCAAAACAAGATGACTCATTGCTGCCATTCAATTGATCGAAAAACTCAGCTGATGATCTCCTTGGAAGAAACTTGTTTTTATTTCTATTCCAAACTTGGTTTCCTCATTATAGTAAATAACTTGAACAACAATTTCGAGGTGTGTGTGTGAATACTTTCTTACAACAAAGAGTTTGCTGTTCTTGATGAATCCCATTAACAGCAATTACTCGCATCTTCGTGTTTTGTTCTCTTCAAACAGATAAATTGAGTTTATTTCAATGGATTTGAGCTTTATTCTTGTCAGTTCATGGGTGGGCTGGCAGTGCTTATATGCATATACATATATTCATGCATATGCACGACCCTGACTAACTTGAACACCCAGTTGGGACAATTTTTTTCTATACTGTAGTTTCATGTCCAGCTTCAGAGCACTCGTATTGTCAGTACGAGCAGTATGAATATCATGTTTCTATCAACTAAACGTTAGTAACTATTTGGACAGTCAATACTAGTGCTTTGGAAACATGATATTGGAGAAGAGTTTAGAGAGATATTAGCATTAGGAAATTGTCCCAACTGGCTGAACTTGAAGAACGAACTGTTGACAATTTTAGATCTTGGTTGTTCAAGTTAATGCGATAATTGGAGAAATTGGGTGCCGGGATGGGAAGGAGTTGGATGGGAGGGTGAGGGTGAGGAGGGGGTGAAGGAAGTATTTTTGGGGGAAAATATGACATTCCTTCTACGTCCGCCACTATAGGCCCTGTACGTTAGAATTATTTAAGACATAAACCAACCGTATAGGACTAAAAATATAATCTCGTCCATTGACTCCCAAGAACCAAACCTATTCACAGATAAAGTATATATGTATTAAATATGTAGGTCAACCCACCCCCCCCCCTCCCCCTCTTATGTCCTCTTACTCGTGTTCAAGCATTTTACTGTCCTCCTCGAAGCACCTTTTCCTTCCCTCATGCAGACAATAAATTCGGTCTCACTGAAAATGTCTCAACGTCTTGGAACAATAAATCCGACAGGAAAAAAATGTTGAAAAAGTTTTAGAGATATTGGAATGTTAAATTTTAGGACCAGTATTGATAACCCTCAAAGGACACTAAATGCTTGTATGATCTCGTTTTTTTTTCAATCGGTCCTCGTGCTTCTTTGTTTCGTCACAGTATATGTGATTTAAATAACTTAAATTTCTTGTAAAAACAAAACTTTTGATTTGCAGCTGCTAAGAATTTCCTTTCGTCGATTAGAAACAGATCTATTAATATATAGTCATACATTTGAAGGAAATATCCTAATCTGAATTTGAATTTGATAATGGAATACGGAAACCATGCAGTTCATATTATGATTTCAAACATGGCCCCCTCCCCTCTCCCCTCTCCCGCCACCCCAGGGTCACTTTATTTAACAGTATAACCAATAAATTGCACAGCGCGTCGAACAGAACAACTGCAAAAATATTTCTTCAAAGTTTCTTACGAGAACTTTGGGAGGATATGTTACAATGATTATGTTGAAACGATCCCCCCCCCCCTTCCCTCCCCGCTTCATGTAACCAAAATTGTGTATTAGAATTAGAATATATCCATCAAGCTGAATTATATTTTTTTAAAGGTTTTCACATAATTGAAGGCACTGAGCTGCTACTAAATACAGATCTTTCTTGATAAAATAACAACTTACCGATTACATGTCGATTCCAATTAATGATCCGGAAACTTCAAAATTCCTCTGAAAAAAACTCAAAGTCAGCTTAGCTTTAAATCCTCCATTAATCACAGAAAAAAAAGCGATATTTCCCTCATTTTGTATATTTGTCCTTTGTGTTTGTAATGTGTACTTTCCAGTACCCGAAATATGATTTAATCCTTTTTCGAAGAAGAGAATTTTTAATGTTTAACATTTATTGACAACCCTGTGTATATCTTTCGCGCACGCACACACACACACACACATAATTTGCTGCAATGTTGAATCCCAACTGACCATCGCAAGCGTTGCTGCATGTGTGTGGCTTCTGAGAAGACTAACTGAATTCAACAAACACTAAATAAATAGTTGGAATATACTACAAAAAAGGGGAGGGGGTACACTTTCTAGTTTTATGTTCCACGGGTCTTAATTTTCCATGCTTTGGCAATAACCCACAAAACAATGCTGACTCGTGGTCTTTCTAACTCTCTCCCGTTTTGGTCCAAATGGAGTCACAAACCAGGAAGATTTAAGCCAATTCCATTGGCTCTTTTTTATTTTCGTCGTCTCTTACCAAAAGATTATTCAATTCCTTTCAATGTGTCCAGACGGTTCGACAAAAGAAGACATGAATTACTATAACAAAAGTGGCGAAAATTGGTACTAAGCGACCCCACAGACGAATACAACATGTTTAAGCTCACGCAACAATAGAAACTGGTTGAATCGCTGCTATAGTTCTATAGGCCTCTGAAACCGTCCCGTATTTGTATATTCCGCATTATGCTAAGGCTTCAAGAAAATTGCCGTCTATAGGAATCACCCAAAGTGTAAAGAAAGTGAAATAGTTTAACAAAGGTTTTTTTTTTTTTTTTTTGGCAAGAGGTATGTCTAGGCGTTCTATTTTATTATTATCAATGACCATACCACCTGCAACGAATTTGCTATGGCTTAATGGCACGTGTACACTTTTTTATTGAGAGTCTATGCTCATAATGAACACACATTTCGTTACATTCCTCCTCAACAATACATTCATTCCGCTAAACCTTAATCATGTTGTTAGTCTTTTATCAGTCGAGGCTAAGATATAACGTCAATCTTCAGTTGAAGTTGCATGGATATCTGTTTCTTGACATTCATAATTATTCTCACTTTGTGCCATTATGTTGTCCCTATCATTTATTTTAATTATTAGGTTTTAAACATTGAAGTGATGAAAGTATAAACACAACGAAATTATCAACGTCCCCATTCAACTCCCCGTCAATGCTTCCATTGTTAATGATGATCGCTGGACTTGTTTGTTCTTTAAGTTCACAGAATAGCAGTAACAGATACGGTGAATGACAAAAAATAGAACATTTTGTCCTTATTATTTATATTAATGATTGGGTTTTAAAAAT
Organism: Apostichopus japonicus; assembly: GCF_037975245.1. Classification (NCBI taxonomy): domain Eukaryota; kingdom Metazoa; phylum Echinodermata; class Holothuroidea; order Aspidochirotida; family Stichopodidae; genus Apostichopus; species Apostichopus japonicus. The sequence goes on from NC_092581.1 coordinate 19,348,575, forward strand.
TGCAGTGATGAAAGTATAAACAAAACGAATTATCAAGGTGAACTTTTAGATATTACTTCAAAATGAAGGTGATTTTGTTTTTAAGTGTTTAAATAGTTGTGTACGTCTTATCAAATAAAGGGTTTTTAGGTTATGATGAACCGTCGTGGCAGCAGAATCCCACCCCATGGTACCCCATGACCCACCCCTCCCCACCCCCCCCCCCCCCGTCGATGCTTCCACTGTTGATGACGATCGCTGGACTTTTTCCTTGTTTAAGTTCACAGATTAGGAGTAACAGATACGACACAACAGTTTGGTGAATGATATAGCTTGGCAACGTGACCGTGTTTAATTTCAACATCGCATAAAAGGCTTACGTCACGACATTTGCTTTCTTCTATTTTATTCCATCATGGAGGTAAAACAGATTTACCTCCATGGTTATTCCAGGCGGTACATTTCAACAATAGATATACTACAGACAATAGTCAAACCTACTGTAGAGGACGCCTTGGTATGTAAATATCATCCATCCATTGTATTCACATTCAATCCGACAAAGGCCTCCCTCTGAGGGCAATGAAAATCATTTGAAAAGGATGAAAACTACCCGCAGCAGTTGTTTGCTTTTACACTAGTGCTGATACTTGATAAATCTTTAAAAACATTTTACAGCCTTTGATCCTATCAAGACATACACCAGCGCATCCCACGGGTTTGCTTGAATTATTTCCGTTCTTTTTCAAAGGTGGAAAGAGAAACTCTGTTACAAATACTTTCTCTCTGAATCTTAAGCATATGGGGCATCACGTACTATGATGAGGGCAAAGGGGCGGGGGTATGCAGATTTCCCGTTGGGTCATAGTGACGTTTGTTCGGTAAATTTTGCGATTTGTCGGGACACTCATTCATTACTCTTAATCGGAAAAGATATAGTTGTCGGAAACATGTCCAGGATTATCGGATAGATCCATGATCTCCCGATTTGGTAGGGAGGAATTCCTAATGTCAGATTACATGGAACATAATGATACGATTACAAAATCAAACAGTTACAATATCATATTCAAAATTCGGTAAATCTTAGATCTACCATTTACATCATCATTTTTTTGCAATGAGTAAATAGTCTTTATCTCTTCGAACTAGTAAACCTTCTGTACTGTTAGGAACCAACCATTGGTTGGATGTAAGAAATTTGCATGTTCAAATACATATACATAATTTGCATATACATAATTAGCTAATGAATTTGCAGTTTCCGAACCATGTCACATGCCGTAAGTTTTTAATTTAAATACATGTATTCATATATATGTATATCACATATGTCACTTGTTATTATATATACTATATAGATTATATGTAACTTGTTAAAGAATAACCTGGTATATTATCAGGTTAAAAGAAAGAGAAGTTGTTTAGAAAGGGTTTTAATCTTTGCTACGTCACTGTTTAACAGTGAGCGACGTCACTTACAAGCCCATGATAATCTCTGATATCAATATTCAATCTCACAACTTAAAATGAATGAGAAGGAAGTCCCCCCCCCCCCCTGGGAACCCAACGAAAGACCACAGCCGCAGTTTCAACATAATTGTTTACAATTATTTGAATCTACAGGCAAATCCCGTGTGAGTCCCTGTAGCATTTCATTAGAAGATTTTCAAAGCAACTTGTGGCAGCTCCGTCCAGCTCGAGGGTTGGGTTACAGTAATCCCCTGACTCTACCAGCACAGGTCCATGTCACATGTAGTAATACCTTATTTGTTGAGTGTTTGAATATGTAGTGTAGCTATATATAATGTCTTCGCAGGTAACTGGATGTCATCTAGCTCAGATTAGTCCCTGAGTATACGCGGGTACCATGATGCTTTTATAAATTGAGTGTTTGGACATACCTATGACTTCCTCTATTCTCAGTTATAGAAAAACACTCTTCCTTAACCACAGAAATTTACCACCGGTTTATCACTAATTCATGTCCAATGGTTATCTTCCTTCACTCTTTTGATAATTCCTTAATCGGCTTTACTAAGTCCGATGGGGATCTAAGTATCTTACACTCATCGATTACTTTCAGTATAAAGGCCTTCCTCGGCTATTTAAACTATTATCTTCTTTCAAATCCCCCTCAGAAAACCTGAGATGAGTAGACCTTTACATCACCTCTATTGTACCTGACCAAGTGTGTTAGGTTTTGAAGAAGAGGCCCAGATTAGAAAGTGATATGATGGTGGCATATATAACGCACTTCCTATTAAGGTTTCTGTTTGTGGTTCTAACGATGAGTAGAAGTCTACCTTTTCTACCTCTGATCAAGTGTAGTAGGGTATCTGTTCCCTATCCAAGGGACACCCTGATACTCACTTGACGTAACACAATCATGATCAAACTGTTACAGTCTCGATGTAAGGGGACTGGACCGGCTGAAAGTGGATCACGGCGGTGGTTTGTTTTCTTGTCCATATAGCTCTATCTGGGGAAACTCTGTTAACAAGTACGGTACCCCCTGCATTCCTTCTCGGATATTTTTTGTTGGCTATAGTCGTGAATAATACTTATATCCTGACCTATATGGAGTCGTAAAAGTTTAATAAATCGATCATTCTAGTTCAGATCCGTCCCATGCGTATACGCGATTACCATGAAGCCGTATTTAATGAGTGTTTGAAGACACTTATGACTCCCTCTCTTCTTATAAAAGAGCACTCTTCCTTAACCACATAAATTTACCACTGGTTAATACCACTAATTGATATCCAATGGTTAGGCTTACTTCCCTCTTTTGAGAATTCCTTAATCGGCTTTACTAAGTACCATGAGTATCAGCCTTGTTTACTTTCTCATTATAAAGGCCTTTCTCGCCTATGTATGCTTTTAACTTCTCTCTTAAAAGGTATCCTTGCCTTTCTTCTCATATTTTTGGGCTATAATTGTGAATAATCCTTACATCCTGACCCATGGAATCTTTAAAGTTCAATAAATCAATACATCGTGATCATTGACTAGGCCTACTGCGCGCGGTGTATTGGTTTGGTGGAAGGACGTTTCGATGTGATTTGACCGCCCAAGGACTCCCAGTATCAAAAAATAATATAGAAACATACACTGATGATGATGTGAACAAGCAAAGAGTGACTAGTCAAGCCTTCATTTCCAATAATGAAGAAAGGGTAGGCCTACGTCATAAACTTCTGGAATTGAACGATTATCCCTTTTCACGTGAAAGTGATGAAAATATCTGGATATAAACATCAAATAGATGTTTACATCAAATAGCAATAGATCGATGAAAATGCGTCTGTGTGAGAGGGGGAAAAGTGGTTTGGAAAAAAGCAACCAAATCGGATTAAAATCATACCCATAATAACCGTTATACAGGGCAGTTAAGGTTCTCACGGCTTATGTTTTTTTTACTCATTTTATTTACGGCTTTATGTCCTATGGTTTTATGTGGACTCTTACTGGTCCACCTGGTTAAGTCGGGAACCATATGGACGGCTGTTCCGAAGTTACATACCTCCTGGATAGCTAATAAAAACCACCACGTTAAAAGTTCCGTTTGAAAATGGAAACAGACTTGGTAAGTAAATGCGTTTCTATTTCTGGTAAAATCCCACTACTTGCGCGGAAACATAAATTTGTTACAGATTGCCAGCATATGGCTCACTGACGAATCCGTCTGATTCATATGTGAATTATCCATATGTGAATGATAAACGCATACTGCTTCAACTTAAAACTCTGTGTGAACATTACGGAGAGTTCTCAATTATGATTTCATGATTGAAGTAAGTTATCTGATGAAATAGCCTACGTCTACTTGTATTTTACCTAGTCCCATGTGACGCTCCCTGTCGAAGACTAAGGCTCTATACGTGAATGCAAACACATTGCAAAGCCTTGAACAAGATTCAATAAATATCTGTGTTATTCTCGTTCAATTGCACTCTGTGAACAATTAAGGGAATAAAAAAGCTGAAAATTCGCAGTGTACTGTTTTCGAAGTGTCCTTTACATGTGGACATTGGTGTCATGTTACTATCCTCCAACATCTAGTGCTGTATCATGAAAAGGGAATCTACACAGCATCTTCATCTTTTAGCTTAGCTAAATTTGATGGCTGTGGGGTACCTGCACAAAATCATCACAATTAAAAATAGTAAGTCATAGCCACACGGAAACAACATATGTGAATAGCGCCCTCACAATAGAGTTGCGCACTGACACTAAAATCGAAAATGTCTAACGAGTTCTACCTGAGATACTACGTCGGTCATAAGGGGAAATTCGGTCATGAATTTCTTGAATTTGAGTTTCGTCCGGATGGTGCGTATAAATATGATATATTCTGAGTTTAATGAATTTCTTTTAGTTTCTCAATTGCTTTGATAAGCCTACTGAACATCAGGTTCAGAACGTTTGCCCACGCTTACTGTTTCTCTATGGCAAAAAAGCTAACACAGTTTGATCGTTAGGGTACAAAGCCTACATTTGGTCTTGTTGCATTGTGTAGCAGACACAAGCTAGACCATTGGAAGTACTACTAGACAGTACAGCAACAGCCTAGCCAAACGTTAAGTTTAACTGTGACCCTGGCCTTAGCTATATGTTGTGAGATTATTTGTATAATGTTACAGTGAAAATCAGTTGCAGAATAACCACAATTCACACACACGGCTTGTTTTTTGAGAACAATACATTGTTTACTAGGCTATAGGCATAGGGACTTCAGGTCATAATCTGCCAGATTAAAGAGTTCCCGGGTCTTCTGCAATTAAGTGACCAGTTACATATCATCAGAGCCATCAGTTTTTGTAACATTAATCCAAGAGGTTAACATTTGAAGTTGAACTTAGGCTGTTACTGTTACTAATTGTGAGGGGCCTAGCCTTAGGAAATAATGTAGGCCTATGGTGACTAATTTCAAGAAAGAATTTATGGCCAGTTTTGCTATGCAGATCATTCAGACCGAGTGTGTAATGAACATATAAACCTCGTTTGTCAGTCTTTGGGAAATGAAGTCATTTGACTTGAGGATTTGGTCAATTATATTTTGGTATACCTAACTTATGACCAAACTTATTGTTGATGACATGTTCAACTGTCACGTTAATCAAACATCAAATCCACAAAGGTATCGGTCACTTGTAAACACCTTTATCAAAAAATATATGTAGGAAATTCCAGCTCAATTTTTGTTGTAGTTTTTGCCCTGAGAATGGTTTACCTTGTTTTACATATTCAATTTGACAATGCGAGCCCCTATAGTTATGTGGAGCTGTATCTAGGGAGTTGAACTTGAGTTGGATCTTAGCAGTAATGATCACAGAACACAGACTACTCTGTGTTTTACAGAAATGCTGGATCTCTACTTAACAGTAGTGTCAATTACCTATGCTGATGGTTATGTTAATTACTATAGGAATTGGCAAAGATGGGTGTTAAAAACCACATAAATGATTTCTTTGCTGAGGTTTGTTCTTAACTTCAACAGACAATTTATCTTTTCAGGTAAACTGAGATATGCAAACAACTCCAATTACAAGAATGATGTTATGATCAGGAAAGAGGTAAATACACGTTTTGTTTTCTCTATATATTTGTTTATGGAGGGGGATGGGATGGAGGGGTGCAGTGGTAAATTTACTGAAGTGGCCAGAACAGTCAATGTATTTCTGATATCATTTGTGTGTATGAAAATGGGAGACAGATCTCCACTGGTTATGACTGATTCACAAATTTTGCAAATTTTTATAATTAGCAAAAAACAAATGCTGAGAATGAAAGCATTGGCTTAGATTTTGGTACTATGAAAATTCTTCTGGCCAGTGATGGCGACTGTAATAAATTAACTTCCAAGTAGGGCTGTAACGGTTAAACGGTTAACCGACCGGACGTCCGGATAAACGTCTGCCGTACATCGTATAAGTTTAACCGTTTTTGTAATGCCAATTACGCAGTCGCCGCGGCGCGTCTTCACATCACTTTGTTCCCGAAATAGACCGCAAAACTTGCTTGCCGAAAATCACGCAACAATTGCAAACTTTATCACGCATCCATACAAAAGATGTTTTAAGATCGGCGGTACGACTGAAGGGATTACCAATCGGTATGTGACCCTTGAAGCGCCTATTGTTACCCCGTTCAACAACGTGGCGAGTCTGTATATAATCCTTTCAAATTTCTATTGTATTGAAGTAGTAAACGTTTTCTTTCGTATGAAGTTGACTTCAATGCAATGTTCCCTCTAAGGTGCGGGATTCCCTTCAACTGACTCAGTAATCCCGCAAAGAAAACATTTGTCTGCCGGAAATCCCCGCATCGATTTCTTGCATTCGCAATAAGTTTATACTCAATGCACAACGTATACACTTGACTGTAAAAAAACTGAAAATCAGTAGAGAAATTACCAATTGTGTACGAAAGGTAAACTGGTACACCTTCAAATACCTATTACGAAAGATCGAGCAAAACACTTTCGAAAAATTCACGCGAAACTGGCATATTGTGCTAAATGCTACAATGTCATGTAAACAAGGCTCCAGTACACCCATTCATGAGTAAAACGTAAGACTACATCTGGTGTTAAGCGGGGGCCGGGGGGAAAGAGTATTTTCTAGAATTTCCAAAATACGGAGAAAATATCCTACCATAGTTAAGTGTATAGCAAATAGCCTAACCACCCCGTCGGTTACGGATCTCACGTAACTACAAAAACACAACTAACTGTGTATTGCGAAGTATACGTTTTCTACAAGAACATGGAAACAAGATTAAGCATTTAGTTAATAATGCCAGGTTTATTTCATGAAGATGGCCATACAGTAGCTTCTGTAGGGACCTTGATATCGTGTTATCATATACGTGTATGGTGTGAAACGTTCCTTGGCAACATGCCAAAAAATGTAAACAAACAGGTGTAAGACAGGGGATGAGCTCACAGTTGTTTGGCAAGGTACCTAAGAAAATGTAGCCTACCGCAGTATTTAAGTAGGGTTAAACACTGCAGTTGTAAATTGATGTACGTATAGTGCAAGCTATTCATTGTTAGGCAGTCTAGAAACGGAGCTATGCCGAACGTTGTTTCATAATATCGCAAGTTTTGTAAGTTTAACTTTTTAAGGATTGTAAGACAGATTTAATCTCTTTTCATTTTATAACATAATATGGCTACTCTAACTTGTCATTTCAAAATTTTCATCAGTTTCGTGACAATTTAAATTCAAAAAGTTGTCAGTATTTTGCATCCACAGCTGCAATTTTTTTATCGCCAGACACGCCAAATTTTCTGGGGGCGTTCACCCCTGGACCCCCAAAAGGGATTCCACCAATTGACCCCACCGGGGGACTACCCCACGCCATTATGCTACGCGTGCTAATTGTGTTCGCTGCGCGAACTCCGGCGGGAAATCGGCAGTGTGTGCGCAGGAAATTGAACAATGATTTCCAACACTGCCCCTACCCTCTGCCTACCCCGCCACAATGCACAAATTCAATATATATGTGACCCATTGTTGTACTTGTAATTGCGTAGGCTTAGCCCTACTACCGTACGCTCCTGTAGTAATCGCTTCCTAACAACCGACTTTCCTAACCTTGGCCTAGCTGGTGAAAGCCTTGTAGTCTAACACTCCATATGATCGCGAACTTCAATACACAATGCCAATATGTAGTAGGCCTAGTAATATTAGGCTTAGAACTGCCATACAATGCCCACGCTATTACAGTAGGGGCTACGCAATTAACGAAGAAATATTTGCTTCAAAATCTCTGTAACAGTTACCGATGAACTGAAAAGAGAAACAAAAATCTGTTAAAAACTTCATGTAAACGTGCGATTCGTCTTTTTTAATGTAACGATCGTCAAAACTAAGCAAATACAACCTAATTCTTGGCATACACATTATGAAAAAACGATACTTGCAGCGCTACTTTGAGAATGTACTTCCGCATTAAAAGTGGTGGCGCTCTTTCGGAATTATTATCTGAGCTATATAACTCTGATTTTCAGCTCCTATTTTGAGGCAACAACACGGGTTACGTTTAAACGTTAACCGTTCGGTTAATAGAAACGGTTAACCGGTTAGTGAATTAACCGGAATGACACAGCCCTACTTCCAAGCACCCTTTTTTGACCATTGTTTCTTATATAAGCAAAGGGTTGATTTGTTTGGAAAAGTGACCGTCTTTCCCCGCTTTGATCCTAAAACAACCAAACCAGCATGTTGTGTAATGTTGCATTGTAAAATCAACCAGACACTAGTTTAAAACAAACTTTCATTTCAATTTTTTGCACGACAAGGCTTTCGTTCACAAAGCTGTTCTGGACGAGTTGAAGAGAATCGTCAAGGAGAGTGACCTGATGCATGAGGACGACAAACTCTGGCCTCAACCAGACAGAGTCGGTCGACAGGAATTGGAGATTGTGATGGGAGACGAACACATTTCATTTACAACCAGCAAGATTGGATCACTTATTGATGTCAATAACAGCAGGTAAGATCTTACTGAAATTTCAGTATAATCTCTGTGTAGAGCGTTCCATACATTAGATCTTACGAATCACACAGAGGAACTGTGAGGGCCTTGTCGTTGGAAATTGCAATCCTGATCGATCACAAATCTGACAGTTGTGAAGCAGATATTATAGGATGACATACAACTGATGTTTATATGAAAACAGGTGATTAAACCTCAAGGGAAGAGGTCAGAATAATATCAGTACAGTAGCTATTACTAATATTAGTTTGGGCTAGTTGATGTATAAAAGTGGAAGAGGGCATGGTTTGCAGTTGATTATAGCCGGTCTGATACTTTGCAAAAAAGAAAAAAATGAATACCTCAATATCTTCTAGGCACGCACTTGATTTGCCTAGCTGTTTGCTATATCTGTTATGTGTCCTGATTTGGGCCCTGTAGTTCTCTCATGATGACCACAGCCCACACATTTAGGGTGCGGACCGTTTGGTGATGATATTTGTTGTATATTGACCCGATTTATTTCTCTTGTTTCTTTCAGAGATGCAGAAGGCCTGCGATGTTTCTACTACCTTGTCCAAGATCTCAAATGTTTAGTCTTTTCCTTAATTGGACTTCATTTCAAGATCAAACCAATTTAGTTCTGGAAAGTGAATAGAAAGCTTCACAGAGTTTTACTCCAAACTTCCAACATTTTTCTCTTCTTTTTGGTACTTTTTAAAATCTGTTGCCGTCAAATTCAGCAGTTTAGTGAAAAGAATTTGGTTTGTGGGACAAAGTAGACAAAAGGACTATGCTGCTATTTCACTGCGTGCTCCCATACATGCTGGAAGTTCATGACTGCTTAAGATGACCTCAAGATGACCTCATGAATATGGAAACTTTGCCCAGTACCGATGGAGCTGTTCCAGTATAGATGAAACCGTTATCTTACATCACCCTTTCAGGGCCATTCCTTCTGTGATTATTCTGACTGAAATTCTTTGTCAGGAAGTAATGTACTGTTAAGTAATTGCTATAAAGTAGAAGGATACAGCAATTTGTGGGACACAAAAAAAAAAAAAAAATTGGTTTTCAGTATTGTATAGTTTTATCTGAAAATATTGATCTTTGAAAAGTAGCATCTAAATTAGTCCTGATGGTTAAACTGTTATGCTTATATGTATATGCTAAAGTATATATGTTATGCTTTGATAATTACTTTAACCATTTGTGGAGTCCTGTGGTATAGATTGATTTATAACTTACTGCTTGTACATGAAGATGATACCCCAACTATGTGGCCGTGGCTGAACAACACAACAACATGTTTACAAAAAAAAAAAATTCTGAAAAAAGAAGAAGGAAAAAAACATGTTTACAAACATGGAGTTGATTGCTGTGTCAAATATACGACTGAAAACTTTCGTTGCCTTAAAAAAGTTGATACAAAGAGGTCAAGTGGTTGTAAGGTTTTTAAATGTACAAATATTTGTAAATCTTGAGGTAAATCGTATGTTTCATATTATCTGTCCATTTATCTCAGGACTGTTCAGGTAAGATGTGAAATTAAATTCTTATGGATACCTTTTCACCTTTTGCAAGTTGGTTAATTTAGTTACTGGAGTGAACTCATCAGATCTTGTTTACATTTCACATTGTCAAGAAGAAAGTAAGAAAAAATTGAAATATTTTTTATCTTTGATGTAAAAAATGTCAGTATTTGTTTGGTTTTGTTATTTGCATAAGAAACAATTATTGGAACATTTGAGGGAATCATTAATTTTTCATGAAACATTCATTCCAAAAGATAATAGAAACAGAAAGGTATCTAAGCTGGACCAGTGGAAATCATGTCATGAACGAAACTCAGAAGGTCAGAGGTCAAATTGTTGATCAATGCTTTCAGCTGCTTCAAGATTTATGAACCAGAGTAATTGAGAAGAGATTAAGAATATTGACTATATATATCTCTATATTCACTGGGATGTATTTTGATTTAATCCTCCACATCATGAAGGATTATGATGGATATATTCAAAGGTCATATTTAGGGGGTATTGTTTTTTACTTGGTTAAAGAGTTGAAGAAGTAGAATTTATTTTGGACTTGACAAAGAACATCGATGGCATTTGCTGTAGGACTGTATGTTAAGGGATTCACCAAGCACACATCGTCAACCGTCAGTTTTGTGGAAAGGCCTAAAGTTGAAAATCGCTCTTGATACGCTCTGTAGAGTTCCTAGACAGATTTCTACAGGATGTAGAATTATTTCTGTCAGGTATCAGGTGGTTGTACCCACATAGTTCTCTTAGACCAAATAATACTTAATTATGTGTAAACCTTACAAGGCTTTGACAGGACAACACAGATTTACAACTCAGTGCATACATGAGAAATGGCCAGCGATGCAACAAGTCATGACATGAGTCATTAAGTTTCAGATGTGAAGGGACTTGAACAAGTTGGTCAACTGACTCCACGAAGAGATAACACAGTGATTCGATTCAGCAACTGGACTCGAGTCAGTGAAATCACTAGATTACGACTTGAATCGACCTTAAATGAATATTTTCTAGGGCTGTTGTGCAAACCTATACATTTGGTTTAAATCTGTTACCTATTTTAGGTTTTGTGGTTGTAAACAAGGTTTTGGAAATTCACATTGGTTAATGCAAGTGAAATGTGTAGAGCAGAATGTAGGATAAATGGGATTGATTGATAAGTTGTAACAAAGTTGTAATATGATACTGTTGTTAGCATTGCTGAATGCTGATGTGCTATGGCTAATGTTTTCTAGAAAAAGAAAGTTTTCATGAAACTTTGATTATTTGATTTGTATCTTTTTAACAAGTGTTGCAATCTGAACCCTGTAATGTAGAAGAAAAGACTGAAATAAAAGAGTTATTACCTTTTATAATAGTCAAAACATAACTCACAAACTGCACGAAGCTAAAATGGCCAACATATTGCTCACAAACTGTGTACGAAGCTAACATGGCTCACGAACATGTGCTCGAAGCTAAAATGGCCAACATATGGCCCACTAACTGTGTGCGAAGCTAACATGGCTCACGAACATGTGCTCGAAGCTAAAATGGCCAACATATGGCTCACTAACTGCTCGAAGCTAAAATGGCCAACACATTGCTCACAAGTTGTGCTTGAAGCATAAATGGTGAACACATGGTTCACAAACTGTGCTCGAAGCTAAAATGGCCAACACATGGCCCATGAAACTAAAATGGACAACACATGGCCCATGAAGCTAAAATGGACAACACATGGCCCATGAAGCTAAAAAGGCCAACACATGGCTCACAAGTTGTGCTTGAAGCATAAATGGTGAACACATGGCTCACAAACTGTGCTCGAAGCTAAAATGGCCAACACATGGCCCATGAAGCTAAAATGGACAACACATGGCCCATGAAGCTAAAATGGACAACACATGGCCCATGAAGCTAAAAAGGCCAACACATGGCTCACAAGTTGTGCTTGAAGCATAAATGGTGACCACATGGCTCACAAACTGCTCGAAGCTAAAATGGCCAACACATGGCCCATGAAGCTAAAATGGACAACACATGGCCCATGAAGCTAAAATGGACAACACATGACCCATGAAGCTAAAAAGGCCAACACATGGCTCACAAGTTGTGCTTGAAGCATAAATGGTGAACACATGGCTCACAAACTGCTCGAAGCTAAAATGGCCAACACATGGCCCATGAAGCTAAAATGGACAACACATGGCCCATGAAGCTAAAATGGACAACACATGGCCCATGAAGCTAAAAAGGCCAACACATGGCTCACAAGTTGTGTCAAAGCTAAATGATCAACACATGGCTCACAAACTGCTTGAAGCTAAGATAGAAATTGCCAGATACAGCCTGGTAAATCATCCAAGATTCTTTACAATAGTTGTGGATGTCCCACATTTGTTGTTTAAGTAGGTTTTAGTCACCTGACAAAATGTCAGGTTCCTTTTGCCTGATAAAGTGACACTGCCGTTTCCAAGTCCATCTGTAATTTTAACCTTGCACCCATCCCGTTAGATAAAAGCTTTAAAAGTTATGTTAAGAGGTATAGTTCATCCTTTAGGGATATCTGAAACATACCAGGAAGCAAAGGTGTCTTCTGTACACAGAAGTATGTGCTCCCCTCCCCCAAACCCCCCCCCCCAGTCTACCCCCTATGCCACCATGTGTACTGTCCCCAACTTTAAGCACATTCTGGATGAGATGTTTGCTTGGAGATCTGAATTAATCATCCACGATTAAAGTGGACCTGCAAGTTTATGTGAAGTCCTTTCTACATTAAGAATATATTTACTTCTCGAACGTAAATGAATTTAAGTTTTAAATTTGATCACAAGTCTCACCAATGGAACCAGGTGCAGATCCTTCTCAAACCCGGACAAAATTAAAAGGCAGTAAAAAAACAAACATTTTTTTCTGTAGACCTAATTAAAGACCTGGCAGTACCCCCATTCCTCCTGTGTGGGATGCCACTTCAAGGAACCCAGGTCCATCCCCTCTTGGGGAATGGGATTAATTTATGGATACAAACAAGCCACTGGCAACAGTTCATGTTTTATAGCAAGACATACCCCAGAGACAAAAAAAAAAACTGAAAACAAAACAATTTTGCTCGTTTCACATTCCATCATCTGAATGCATCTCATCATTTCTTTAACTCTTATTAACATCGCAAACTAACAAATATACCACTAGTACTAAAAGAGTAAAATAATTTTTATTATTTATTAATAATTCTTTTTTTTTTTTAATAGAGAAGCTCATTCCTGATCTACCAGGGAGTTTTACATGTAAACAGGTCAGCCATACTTGTCACATTACTCCTAACTACCACTGCACATTCCTACAATCACCCCCCTCCCCCACCCAGCCCCCCTCCCCTGCCCCCCTCCCCTGACTCCCACACCCGGCTCCCCCTTCATTATTAGTCTAAGCAAGGAATACAAATAGATCATGCTTGAGTGAAAAGAGGCAGGAAAAATCCTTTGCATCCTTCAAATGCCGTATACCATTAATAGCATGCAGGTTATGAATAACTTCAAGCACCATGTACAACATGAACACATATCTAACTGGAAATATTGAAACATTTGTCACAAATCACATTCTTCAATATCTGAGTTCTTTCATCGTTTACAAATCAACGACAGTCATCTCAACCATGAGGCAATATTCATGGTTTGTATCTTGTGGAAAGATTGTCAAATTTTGCTTGTCCAAAGTAAACCTCACGATTTTAACACAAATATTGGTTAATGAACAACAACAGAGCTTTTATAGTTGCAGTAAATGCCTGTCTAACGTGCCAAAAGCCTCTAAAACACAAGCGTTATGATATTCTGCACCAATGCTTGATGTACAAATCGTCTGGCTTTAAACCAAGAGTGATTTCATGCTTATAAAGATAGTACAACAATAACCCATCTCCGTGGTTTATAAATAGACGCTAACAAGCTTGCTGGTCATATGATATGACCCACAGGCCCTTCTGTACCATACTCTGGCACCACCCCTTCCAAAAAGAAACATTTGGAATAAATATTTTCCATGATCAATGATATTTCTACCATTTTTTGCTCCTTTATAAGTACCTGTAAATATTATGATATAAATGAGAACCCCCCCCCCACCCCCTGCCATTCCTGTTTTCTATTCCCACTTCACATGCGCCAATACCCTTCCACTGACCTCAAGGATGTATTTTCGTAACATATACCAATGATAACTTTTGCAGTGTTTCTATAAGCTGATCACAACTTTAATACCCATTATTCTTATACAAAATGCAATAACAGCTACAGACCACACCTTGAACAAAATTCTCTTGTTAGAAAAACATGTTTATCCCAATTATATTATTTTAAGTTAAATATAAATTCTACCAAAAGAGCTGGACTTTTTAAGGGGTCTTTCTCAATTTTTTTTTCTTGGTTTTGTTTTTTTGCACAATCTCAAAACAATGTTTATGCAACTTTTGATGACGACAACGATCAGTTTATGACAACTTTTTAATACAAAAAAAAAAAGAAGAAATTCTGATTTTTTTTTTTCATAAGAAATGACCACTTTTGGTGACGATAACAATCAGCTCATGACGACCTTTGATAAAATAAAAAAAATGCTGCATTTTTTTTCATAAGAAGTGACCGAAATAACTATCAAGTTATTTCTCCCCTTCAAGAGAGAGGGGATCTTTGTGTTTCTACAATTTCCAGACACTGATAATTTAAAAAAAATGTATCACCACATTTTCACATGAATATTGAAGCTATCTTGCCCACTTGGCTACATGTTGCTTTAAATTCTTACAATGTTTATTATAATGATAAACTCATCAGGTACAAGCCTAATTGCTCATTATCAAATTGCACTGAACTCTGCACAAAACTACAATTTTTTTAATATTTGTTATTTTTTTTATCTTTTTCACTTTCTTCTTTATCCTCGTGTAGCACAGTTTTCATTTTGATGTCAACACTTAAAAATTGTTCAGAAGTAAACACAACACACTCCTTGGAAATGAAAGAGAAAAAAATTGATGAGCTTCTCCGATTAAAATGTTGGAGAAATATCGTTAAGTTTTGTTATGTAGATAATTTTACCTTACAGAGCTTTACATAAAACAGATCATTATATATTAAGGCATAGTAAATACATTTCATATATGTCTTAATTTTGAATGTCATCAAAGTGCTTCTTTTTCTTATTTTCTTCAGCATTTTATTATCTTTTTGTCGCAGCTTGCATGCATTCTTTCCTTAAAAGTACTTCCCAGCAGCATTGAAGAATCCCCATGAGATTTTCAACATTCTAAACCATGCAATAGGTACATATGCCATTTAGCTCTACTTCTATTTTTTTTGTTTAGCATTTTCATTTTGTCAAACCGTAGCTGTTTTACAAAAAATATGAGCATTTTTAAAAAAACAAAAATTTTTAATAATTTTTTTCATATTTCACTCTGGTCACCTTTTATAATTTGACCTTGGGTCTCGGGCTTAACTCGCCTATTTATTTATGTCACAATCATTTGAAAGTATAAAATAAGGTGCAAAACACGGACTCAACGGAAGAAATGTACATACGGCCAATAATAATCGCGTGCAATTACACAATATAGTACAGACATTTGTATTAATAATAAAATGTTGATAAGTTGGTAGAGCCCTAACAATACAACTTTCACATCCTTTGTTTAGTAATATCGCCCCCCATTAGTCATGTCATGAAAAATAAAATAAATACACAAGCAAAACCCATTTTTTACCTAACTTTATCGTACTAATGCCCCTGCTTTATGACAAATGTACTGCACTACTAAAAACAACGACTGTTTTTTGGAGTAAAAATATTGAGAAGATGAGAAACAAGCACAACGACCTTATTAGTTTATGTTCTCTTTCGGTGTGGGTTCATACAAACTGGACGAGGAGCCAGCATTCTTGTGGCGATTAGCAGGTACGTCCTTCTTCATACTGATCCCATCCAAGGGTTCTGAAATAGCACTCTAATAGTCTCTTTGTGATGTATACAATTTTTGTACTTACAGTAGTACATGAAACAATACGTGCAATGGATACAAAATGGCAGTCGTGAAATTTTCAAATTGAATACTGACTTCTGCTAAGTAGCCTATACTTGCAAACTTTGTCTCTGTTCTCTTGTCACAAAACCTGAGATGCCCGTTGGCATGGCAACAAACTACAACATAACCTATCAGTACGTGCCTCATCCACATGGGGTGGGGGGGGGGGGAGACTTGTTGTATTCCAAAAGAAGGAACGCATTGTCTTCGAGAATCCCTTTGTAGCTGACATTCTAAATGCAAAACCGTCCACGTGTTCGGATTTTCTCTTCATTTTTTAACCTTAAATTGAGAATCTGGCATTTCACGGCAAGACTAGACAGTGCCTACAGTTTATTAGCAAGAATAAACCAATTGCCCTCTAGGTCATTTTAATATCACTGACCTTGATTCCTTTCTGCTTAATATTCGCTGATTTGACATATTTTTTTGATGGAAACGGGTGTACAGTCTTTCATGAGAAACTTAGCCTTGGCTGCTTCTCCCTTGCAGTCGCTCATCATCTTCTTGTAATGAGTGATGGTTCGTTATTATCTAATCAAGTGAAGCATGTTCACAAATATGTCAATGAGGGCATCGATATACTTAATCATTCACTATTGTCCTGAGAGCGGTTGCAACCATTTATATCACACACTTTGCATATATTTACTCTTCTCACAGAGTTTGTGTAAGGATTTGTTTATTTCATGTTTAATAGCCATTAACAGAATAACACCCTGTTTTTAATGTAGTCTAAATCTTTGCATCTGGCGATAAGAGAAGATAAACCCATCCACATCGATATGCCATGTTTCTGGATCACATACTATACAATGATTGTTTGTGACATGTTTACAACTGGTGTAAACTCTTAAAACCTTTCCCTAGCAACCACACGGCAGGTGTTTATCCATGCTCGACCGGCTTTTCATGCCCGCAAAGCAATTTTTGGAGCAGAAAGTTGGCTTGCATATAGAGTAACAACTCAGCCACTGGCTACCATTATGGTTACATGTACCTTCCAATAATGATCCTTCACTTTGGCGCAACCCATCCCTCCCTCCACCCCTCCCCTAAAAAACAGGCTTTCACTCAGGAGGAGCTATCATTGCATCTCCTTTCAACCGTACTTTAAACAGAAAATTTGCAAGTTTAAACCAAAGTTTTCACAGCATTTTAAACTTTTCTTCATGTAGTAAATGAGCATGTCACATTTTGTGTTCTTGGTTTCACACGGTAAGTTCTTTGCATTTCTGCCACAAACATTGCCGACTGGTACAAGCTTCCCCCCAGCAGGATGGTGAAGCTATCTCTGGGCAAAATTCAGTTTGCTCCCACTCAGGAAAGAGGAACTCTACTTCAAAACAGCAACTGGAAACAAAACAAATGAACAGATGAAGAATGGTTTTGTAAATGACTGGTAGTTTTGTGGAGGAACATGTCAGCCATAGGGGGGATTACCATGAGAAGTTCATAATTATCCAGTACCCAGCAATCACCTGCCCTTCTGCCCCCCTTCTGTCCTCTGCTCCTCCACCTTCAGGACACTGCACAACTTTAAATTCAAATAAAATTTTAAGGTTCTTCCATTATCCCAAGTTGACCCATCACTGAAATCTGTTGTATCTATCAGCCATTAACAAGAACAAATTTAGTCTGATACAGTCAGTCAAAAACATCAACATGCAGTTATAGGATACACTGACTCACCAGCAGCTCACAGCTTGACTGCCTGACTTCAAAGCGATGAGTGAATTCCAAAACAATAACAACTACCCAGGCTTTCCTTTTGCAAAATGGGAGCCGATTACACCCTTCAGTAATACTTTAGACCCACGGTGCACCATATGGGCAAGGGATGGCACCCAATGCTTACCTGCTGTGCTCCGGTGAAGCTACCAGCTTTCTTCTGCCACCTCGTCCCCATCCGGTGTTACTACCTTGACTTCCACTGCAGGTACCACGCCATCCTTCTCCCCGATCTGAAAGCCCATATCGGGGACCTTAGTCTTCTCCTCGTCTACGTCGGGAATTACGGGCGTCTCCTCCAGCACAATGGGATCTCCAGAATTTCCAACCTCGTCATCGACTGCTTCTTCTGCTCTTTCGACTTTCACCTCTACCCGAGGGAACGAATCACCCATCATCGTTATAGAGGCATCTCCTGATCCCATAAAGTCTAGACTGTTCCCATTCACGGGTGATCCACCGTTCTCGATGGGACCATTTTCAACCACTCGGATACCATTTGTGGGACCCGCCTCTGTCTGTTCCTCAGCTTCCGTCGTCAACTCATCGTGGAGCTGCATATCTCCATTGGGCTGCTCATTGTTCTCTGCTGCCTCAATCTCATGGGGAGCAGGCTCATCCTGGTCTTCTTTATCAATCACAGGTTCATTTTCTGCCTCTTCCAGTAACTTGCTCTCTGCCTCATCAGGTGACTTGCTCTCTACATCATCTGGTGACTTGCTCTCACCATCATCAGGTGACATGCTCTCTGCACCATCAGGTGACTGGCTCTCTACATCATCAGGTGACTTGCTCTCTGCCTCATCAGGTGATTTGCTCTCACCATCATCAGGTGACTTGATCTCTGCACCATCGGGTGACTGGCTCTCTACATGATCGGGTGACTGGCTCTCACCATCATCAGGTGACTTGCTCTCTGCCTCATTAGGTGATTTGCTCTCCCCATCATCAGGTGTCTTGCTCTCTGCTTCATCAGGTGACTTGCTCTCTGCCTCATCAGGTGATTTGCTCTCACCATCATCAGGTGACTTGATCTCATCATCATCAGGTGACTTGCTCGCTCCATCATCAGGTGACTTACTCTCTGCCTCTTCTGTGGTTTCCACTTCGCTCTTCTCCTTGAGGTCAGTCTCGCTGTTAGACTCAGATTCATTGAGGTGAGGAAATGATTCAGTAGGACTGGTACTATTTTCTTCCGGTGTGCTGGAGCCATCCCCATCCGACTTATTGTCCTTCTGTAAGAAGAGAAAGAGACTAACATTAGCCTCTACTTGTACTCAAGTCACAATGCCCCGAGTCTCTTAAAAACCTACTAAAATTGTTGTTGTTTCACAAAAAGTTGTCATTTTAGCGACAGAACAAATACACACTCCAACTCCCAGTAAACTTGGTTTTGGGGCTTAAAACTTGCTGTGCTCTAATTTTTGTGGAGTAGATGAAGGTTCTGACAGCCTACAGGTTATTAAAATTCATAATAGTATTTCTATGGAAACCAAAGGAGCTGTTGCTGTCGTTACAGCTTAAATTAGGTTACATTTATCCGTCATAGTTCATTACTTAAGACAAAAAGGGAATCTGCAGGATTATAACCACATATTTCTGTGAGATTCCCTGTTGCAAATAGTAATTTAAATTGAGACGAGTACATGCTCAAGTTTTCAGACAAATTAGGAATACTGAACACGTTCCTGGTCTTCTATAACACTATACAGTTACAAATATTTCATAACAGCTGCCATTGCATTAGTGAACTTGCATCAAGTTAAATTGCCAGGCTGAAGTTCTTTTCCAATGCCCAATCTCAGTCAGGGTCAACTGTGTAAAGTGAACAGTTCCTTCGCACGAAGTTCCATTTGCGTAGACCTTACTTTTCTGATAGGAACACCTTGCGCTGTACACCGGTGACTATTACGTTGGCCAATTAGGATGCGCTGCTCGCTACTGAGTACACATGGAGACCTAGGACCATTTATTGAATTGCTAATCTAGTCGAGAGCAAGCAATGTCTACACAGGGATACAGTTGTTTTTGTCAAATATCGGTATCGGCCAACATCTTTAGATGAACACCGTGTTCCACGGAATTACTGACACGATTAAACCATTTTGTGGCAGACAGAGAACAGAGATGTAAATGAACAATGGAACACTAATCGGAAGATTATGAAAAAGCTTGTAAAAAGCAAAGAAATCTTAGGCGAGAGTGGGATAGCCGCCTCGGGATTACAATCTGGGAAAGGCTTGGAATTTATTTCATTTACAACTTGGTGAAAAACCTGTTTTGACAGGATTGTCCTTGCGATATATACTGAGCAAGGTTGAACATGTTAGTGGAGGTGTGAGGGTCGATTAAGGACTAAGCTATAACACTTATAAAAAAATTACGTCGTTCCTATTTATTCCATACCATGAATAATCAAGTTTGCTTTGCTAGATTGTTTCACCGATCAAAAAAAAAATAATGGTAAAGAATCCAAACTTGTAGTTCATTCTCCTTCTAATTGATCAACAATTGTTTGATGTTCATACGGCCAAATAAAGGAGGGGTTTCTGCCCAAAAAATAAGCAAATCAGGAGTAGCAAAATCAAAACAAGCAAACTAACCTGTCCAGCAGCCTGGGCTCCCTTTCGAGCACGTTTCATGATTTCATCGACCCTCTGAGGAGGTAAAAATAAGAGTAATCGCTTAAAGCCCCAAGACGGGATGGGATTGAATTACAGAGGATTTCTTGGTGTGATTATCCACTTAATACTATCAATCTATTTCAGATATGTCTTGCATGTCATTATCAAGTTTAATGAAGCTGTTTTTCAATAATCTCCAATATTTTACCCACACTCTCCAATTTTTTAACCAGTAATGGAAACTTTTTTTTTGAATACGATTGCAACAGATCAAACTAAGATATCCACTAATTCACTCAATTTTCACTAATAATTCTTTTTTTCACTATTTTCTCATTACTCACATTTGCAATATAATTTCTCATTGGATATAAGAGTTTCTTAGCAAAAGCTAAAGTGTCCTGTGTTGTAAATAGGTTGAAGGCACTGAACCAATCTTTAGATTCAAGACAAGATTCTTCTCTAAGCATTAAATTCATGACGCTTACCTACAAATAAACTCACGTTTCTTACCCACAAATAAACTCACGTTTCTTACCTAAATATAAACTCATGACTCTTACTTCAAATAAACTTATTTTGTCATTTAAAATGTCATTTAGCCTTTAAAGAAGATCCTGCTAGGATCGAAACGTCAGGCCAACTTACTTTTACACATTCTCTTACACAGGCTCTCTAGTGGATTAGAAGTTTGCTAACAGTTTTATTTTTTTTTTATTCAAATAAACTTATGATTTTTATTTCAAATAAACTCACGTTTCTTCTCTGGAAATAAACTCTAAATTCTTACCCTCCTCCTTGCATCCCGTTCTTCTTCTTCTTGCTTATGTTTCGCAGCAAGTTCAGTCTCTTTACGAATGATCTCTTCCGCCCTCCTCTGTTCTTCTTCCACTTTCTATCATAACCAGAGTAAAAGCACATATTACAATCACACGTATACCGAAGTGACCTAGAGAAGCTATGCTGCTTACTCTCAATACACAATATCTTGGATAAACTGTTTGTCTTGACAGATTCAATGGTGACCAGGGCTTGACAATAGACACTCCAGTCCTTTTGCAGCAGAACAAGTTCAAGAACATGGCTATTAGTAGCACTGGATAAATTGAAAACTCAGGATCGGTCTGTGACTTAAAGTAGGGCTATATTGTTTCAAGAGTCATGAGTCTGTACATCTAGGGATGGTGGAGCTGTTAAAGTGTCCTACCCAGGGCTATTAGGTTCCTGGTTACAAGACCAATCAGGAATAAGATCTATCATGATATATTCAAGAACTGCAGCTATGCAGTGTTATTGAGCAGTGTGTTTGGCAGATTTGGTACTTTCCGGTTTGTGAATATGGAAAATGGATTTTGGTTCGGTTCGGTTCTTTCATTGGTTTGGAATAACTTTGTTCACCATTGCTGCACTACAGTGATGATGAATGGGGGTGGTGCTTTCACCATCCTCAGGATTTGAGGAAGCGATCAGATGCAGAGGTAAGCTCTCTTCTGTTGGACGGGGGACATTAAATGGCGTTCCCGAGAGCAGGAATGGGTGTTACACTTACAGACCTGCCTTGTAGTTCTGAACATTGAAAAGAGAAGGTGTTTATCCACAATCATCACATCAATAGGATTTCAAATAAGTTTCTCTTGGCTTTCTAACCTTGGGGAAGTACTAAACTAAAATCCTACCCCCACCCCCATCCCCATCCCCACCCCACTCAGTACTTACCTCTCTCTCTTCTCTCTCCCGCTTCTCTTGCTCATCCGCCATCTTCTTCTGTTGGTCTTCTATTGCCTTCTTCATCCGTTCCTCTTCCAGCTTCCTGTGTTCCTCTGCTAGTCTCCTGGCTTCCTCCTCTTCTCTCAATCTCTCCTCCTCTTCCCTACGTTTCCTCTCTTCTTCTTCTCTCCTGCATCATACGAGATGAGAGATTAAAAGTCTTAAACATGTTTATCTCTTCTTAAGTCACATCAATAAAACTACCTAAGCCCTTGTGAGTTGGCTTCATTAGAGTTTTTTTTTACAGGCCTGATCACAGGTTTATATAAGGAATAATCATATCTCTTTAGTGACACTCATGCAGGTAAATGATGATTCCATGAATATATTTTCATATTGCGCTATAAAGAGGAATGACTTACTTTAGCTGCACCTGCTTTTCCTTCTCAAGCTCTGCTTCTCTCTCTGCCTTCTCCCTTGCTTCTCGCCTCCTCTCGGCCAATGCCTGCTTGGCCCTGTCTTCCTCACTCATCTCACTCTGTGGGCTTGTTTCACCACTAGAATCTATAGACCATGACACAATGGAAAGAAACCAATTGAACAGTGGTGTCTGCAAGGGGAAGGAGGTTTGGGGGGGGGAGGATGAGACAACCCCTCAAGGCCAAGATCGCCCTTCCATTACCATTTTGCGCCCCTACCTACATCCTCAGAGGGAATCTAGAAGTTTGCCCCCTTTCCCGTCCACTTTTGTAATCCTGTGCATGTTACTGAACTGAAATATTCCAAAGTCTCCATTTTTTCTGTTAGATTTGTTCCCAGTTTCACCTGCCAAGGGTGAAAATGCTGTGGCAGTGGAACCAATTTGAGATAAGCTTTGCCTTACTGGTGTGAAGAGGGGAGCTGTTTGTTCGACCCTTGGAGAGCAGGATACACATTATCTCTGCTAAAACTACCTGTATCCTCTCCATGCATTATGTGTGACTCTTGGAAAGATCTCAAAATGAGTAACACAGACTGTCTTTCCTGTTACAGAGTGAAATATAAAGTGAAAGTTTGGTCACAGTAACCAGTAAAAGCATCTCTTACCTTTATCCGAGGTCTTGGTCTGATCCTTGGATGGTTTAGCAGTTTTGGGGGATGCTTTACCGGTCTCCTTTGGTGCAGTTTTACCATTTTCCTTTCGTGGCGGTTTCTCACCTTCCTTGACCAACTTCTTGGGCGTCTCTGGTCGAGGTGATTCTTTCGGCTTACTAGCTTCTTTCGGTTTAATAACTTCCTTCGGTTTACTTACTTCCTTCGGTTTACTTACTTCCTTCGGTTTACTAGGTTCTTTTGCTTTGCCGACCTCTTTCGCATTTGCTTCTTTCGAAGGTTTGGAGACATCCCTTGTCGCTGCTGGTTTACTACTCTCCTTGGCATGCTCCTGCTTTGTCTTCTCTTTCCTAGCGTTGGTCTTTGCGAATTTACCCGGCGTCGTAGCTTTGGGAGGCTGATCTTTCTTGACACCCGACGTTGCTGGGGTCAACGATTTCTTGATCGGGGGTGGACCACTAGGTGAAGCTTTACTCCTAGTTGTGTCAGCGGATTTCTTGACATCTAGCGACCTCGCAGTGCGAGGCCGTGTCGGCGTCTGTACAGTTTGTTTATGTTCACCTGACGCTGACGAGGGGGGAGAGGGAGTGGAAGGGGATTTGACGCCAGGGGAAGAAACATTCAGCCTCGGAGTTCTCTTACCCGGGGATGGTGTCCTGCCAGGGAGGCGGGGAGACTGTGATCTCTGAAGGGGTAAAAAAAAAATTACAAACAATAAATTAAATACTTGTTTCTGTTAATAGCACTTAAAAATGCAGTATATCAGTTTCAAATTTGCATTGTTTCTTCTGCAGCCAAATGAATACTAATTAGCAACTAATAAAATGATCCACATTCGAATCAGAAAATCTGTCTCCAGAAATGTTTGTCCTCAATCGTTATTCAACAGGTCCTAAAGCCGAAAGACTGCCGAGTTGACATGACTGAAAAGAACAAAATGTACCTTAGCTTGTGATTATTTAAAAGGAGAGTCAAGATATAGGTGTTGTTCATCAAGCAGCTTACGATGGAATGTATCAATAAAAATAAAAAGAAGAAGAAGAATTTTACAAGAGATATTCTTTATGGAGTACAACAGGCTAAGTTAACTATGTGTCAACCACAAGCACCCAAATCACTTTTAACTGTATCTGCTAAATCAAGGCAGCAATGAAGCACATTCTTCT
The DNA here is from genome assembly GCF_037975245.1 of Apostichopus japonicus. Taxonomy (NCBI): domain Eukaryota; kingdom Metazoa; phylum Echinodermata; class Holothuroidea; order Aspidochirotida; family Stichopodidae; genus Apostichopus; species Apostichopus japonicus. The sequence goes on from NC_092581.1 coordinate 19,372,969, forward strand.
GTATGTTCAGGCCTAATTTGTTGACTACAATTTGCCTTTCATTTATAGTGAATCAACTGTCGAGCCCCTAAACTTTCAGGAATAATGGATCATGAGGTGCAACCCTCTATACCATCCCAGCATTTTGTGTTTTTATGTATTATTGCATGCTTATTAAATGATTGTCTGCAATCCGTTATTTGAGGATAACACATTGTCAGGAATGGTCACATGATGCCATATCGGCCAATAAGAACCAAGCAGGAGAGTCACGGACAGAGAGGCATGTTAGAATTAGTACTAACAATTTATGGATTCAACATGTGTTATATAGCCTTTCCGTTTGGAAAGCAATTATTTGACGACATGGCCACATGTACATGAACATTGCTTCTAATGCCGATGTCTCTATCCACTGACCATAGCACTGGTCAAGGAGACAGGATCCTTATAACTATAATATGTCACAGGATCATGGTACTGTGAGTGAACAGCATATGTCCTGCTATAGATTCTCCACCCATCCAACAGTAAATGGTTAAAAGGCTACTTCACAGTTCACACCTAAGAGAGCGTGAACTGTGAAACCTGCTCTAATAACACATATCCTTCCATGTGGAATGTCGCTTTAATGAACACACAGGGCAACCTAAACGAGTTCACAAAATCAATATATGAAAAAAAAAAATCCACATAATTTGTCTCACACATCAGTTTGTACTCTGAAAATCCGTTCAGTACACTACAGTATAGAAACAAGTTCATATGAACAGCCTTGAGGTTCAGACAAAGAAAAGAAGAGTGGGCTAAACAACAGCCCAATACCTAGTGGTACGCATTCAAATATATACAATAACACACACTAACTAACACCCACACACACACACACCGACAAAAGTGCCAGCCAACCATTTTCAGCAATAGTGACAATGGTTATCCCAGTATTAAATGAATTCTGTTCAGTTTAACAGCACTGACAGAATTTTGATCAAAGCCGTGATTAATTTACTCTATTAATCTGAGGCTGACAAGATCCAACTGCCACCGTTGGCTTAAAATCAGTATTTTGAAACTTGAAGAGGAACTAGCCACAAATAATAACCGATTTTGACTTAAAATAGATGTGTTAGAAACGAAAAAATTAATGAAAAACAAACTACACCATCAATGTGACCAGGAAGCAAAGTTCTGATCAAGATCACTTTTCTTGTAGAATTGAAGATTTTTACCTTTAATTGTCTGTGAAAAACAATTAAATTTGAATTTACTTTTCCAACTATGACTTACAGTTAAGCAGGACAGAAAGCTGTGTCTTACTTTCAGCTTACATGAGAAAAATAAAAACGTCAGCACAAGATCTAAGGCATAATCCAAAGATATACAAAGAGCTACCCGATGTAGCATACTTCACTTTCATTGGCCGTTTGGATACATGCTCTTAAGCAGTATTGAACACAAACATTTTTAATTTTCCCTTGTTTTTATTGCCCTTGCAATATGTATACATTAAACAAGGATGAAGAATCAAAACATCAGGGAGAAATAATACAAAATACAGTGGAAAAACTGACTTTATGATTAAAATAGATACACCCAAGGGAGCCAATATTTGAACACAAACACAGTCCTGTGTAGGCCAGGAAAGAATAGGGAAACAATAGAGAACAAAAAGACTGAGAAAGTAATAAGACATTATTATCCTGAAATTAATTGAACATAAGTTTGAGCTCCTGAGATTTTGGAAAGTTAGCTATTATTAAATGTTCTTGAGAGCTCCATGTATTCTACAACACCAGTTGTCATGGCAACTGTTTTTGGTTGCTGTGAAATGTTGTTTTCAAATGTCCAAAATATATCATTTTCAAACATTGCAAATACAATCACGGTCTCTCTGTTTGGTTGCTCTCAGCTTTTATTCAATTTCTAAGTTTAGTGCCTGCTGATAAATATTCTTGGAATGATAAACGGTAGCAACATATTATTAAACGTGACACCCATTCCTTGCCACACCCAAACTTAAAGTTTCCCTCACGGATGCAGCACAAAGATGAATACAAAATATATCGAGTATTGATAAATTAATTTATCAATATAAAATTGATAAATTAATTGATAAAACGTTCGATTCTGATAATATTGTTGTCGTCCAGACACTTTTGCTGCATGAGGATGATCCGCTTACAGGCTTTAAAGTCCCAATAGGATATAAAGTCATGGCAAATATTTATAGCTACACTGTTATGAAATACAGTGAGCCTCCAACAAGAAATGAAAACTTTAACGTGATACTTTTTACAATTAAATCCGAGATGTTTTGGAATATATTTAATGATCTGTAATCTATTAGCTATGTAATCTTTAACTTGATACTTTTTACAATTAAATCCGAGATGTTTTGGAATATATTTAATGATCTGTAATCTATTAGCTATGTAATCTTTAACTTGATACTTTTTACAATTAAATCCGAGATGTTTTGGAATATATTTAATGATCTGTAATCTATTAGCTATGTAATCCTTAACTTCATACTTTTACATTTAAATCTGAGATGTTTTGGAATATATTTAATGATCTGTAATCTATTAGCTATGTAATCTTTTACTTGATATTTTTACATTTAAATCCCTGAGATGTTTAGGAATACATTTAATGATCTGTAATCTATTAGCTATTGTATGTAATCTTTGGCTGTTTAACCACAGTAATTATTATTTTGTTTTGGAGGGGGGGAGGGGGATATACAGATGAACTTCACCCAGCACAACTTGAGTTTTCTTATGAGGAAAACTCTTTCTATATTAAAATTTCTATATCAAGATAGGAGCAATTCTGACACAGACATCAAACTGATGATTTTCAACTTTTATACCAACCTACCTGTATCGAAGATTTTTTAGATACATGCACTGATGTGGAAAATTTAATTAAATGTTCTTCTTGAAGCTTGAATTTTTTGATGTTCTGTTTGAAACCTTATTTTCTGTCTCGGTAGTGAATATCTTTCATTAACTTCATCAGAGCCCCATCTCGTTTAAAGAGTGAATTTATTTTGCAATCATTTTCTTCCTTCAGTATACATATCTTCTCTACCATTCGGCAATACTCATTACGACTGATCGTGGTATTACGACACTCATTTCCAACTCCAGGTTTTTTAACTTCCTTTGCACCGAGCTCCTTTCATCAAAATACAAACATTGTATTCCAATGTTTTTTTTGTTATAGGACTGGTTGTGTGCTGAGACAATAAACACTTCTGTGCAGGGGTTAATATTAAAAGAGGTCCATTTACTATGAAGACTCTGCATGGACTAAGTCTCATATCTACACCCCAAATGAAGAGAGAACCCTCACATGGTGTAAAAGAAAACTCTCAGGTATTAACACTAATCACAATAGGGAACTACCTTTTGTGTACTGAGGGTATACCTTTGCACGTATGCAAACATTACATTACAAACACACACAGAGTTTAGTTTTTATAAACGTACCTTTGGGCCAGTACCGGGCGTCGTAGCTGTCTTCTGTTTGGGGGTGGATGCCGCCTTTGGAGCATGCGTTGGAGTGGACTGGGCAGATCGCATTGACACAGCTGTAAGAGCAAAACGAACACAAAAAGCCAAATAATAATAATAACTTCACAGACAGACTTTACAAGACCAATATTTTCCAACTCCTTACAGTGAAGGGATAGTCAAGTAAAAATCCTGTGCAAAGGACTGTATCAGAAGCCAGTGTGTTTATGCATGGCTGATCACTGTCTGTTTCATACACACCACAAAGTGAAAACTATCGTTTGTTTTCTTGCTGGTACAACACCCAAGAATTTAAACCAGTGGACTGAGGAATTTTAATACTTCTATAGGCCAAAAGAGAACAATAAACAAGAATCTCCAGGGTACTTGACAGCAAAGTGACCCACCATTAGACCATATAATAATACAAGCATTGTTTAGCAGGGATCTAAGCTGAATGCATTGAATATGTTTACACTATTCATGCTCAATGATAGAGAGTAAAGATTCTCATCAACAGATAACAATCACTGTAAACAATGAAAATTAATATATATTAGTAGAAGCAATAAATGAAATAAAATATGACAAGGACTCTGAAGGGAAAACTTCTGAAAGGGCATAGAAACGTTCTGGATATAATGGGCCTTGACTTCCAGTTCATAACAATTCCTGAGCTGTAACAACTCGCTTATAATCAGGCCCAATTTAGGGAACAAAACCTTCAGCAACAAAATAAATAAATAAGAAATAACCTGTACCATTCAAACCTACTTAGTCTCTAGTTAACTTGTGTAAAACTGAAAGGAACTTACAGGTATGTGTGCTGTTTTAAAAGGCCAAAAGTTTGTCAAATTTTTAAGTCCACAGATTCCACGATTCCAAACATATGTAGCCCTGAAAGACTAGGCGGTTTCTGTACCCTACGCAGTCATTTTTCCTAACGACTTCACGATATCTCCCGTGTGGATAATGGATATATGGAACATGTTAATATCAAGCACGCCAGACAGGAAAGCACTAAACACCATGTGTATCCTTTCACAGTATGAGTAATCAAAAAACTAATTTCATATTTCTGTTTTCTTTTACGCAGCAGCTACAAACAGCATCGCAGTAAACAGAAAATACCGCTAACAAAGGAACAAAACGATTTTTTCGAGTCTGACATCGCAGTAAATATTAACCCATTGAATGAACACAGCTGTGCACATCCAGATGCACTAGACATGATTCATTATATTACGGCACGAGATAAAAAGCTAGTGTGAGGTTAGACTATAACACCTTCGTTCAACGGTCCCCTATTGTTGTCTATTGCTACGGCCTTCTGTAATGTTAAGAGAAAAGCTGTGAATTTCACGAACATGATCAACTCATTGTTGAATAAATAAATATATATATATACTATACAATCTCTACTATTAAGTTAGGAAGGTATGTTGACTGCAACAATTGTCATGGCAAGATTTGTGGTAGATTAAAATTGCCCAGAATCATATGACAATATTTAAAAAAAAAAACATTTTTTTTTTTTTTAAATTGAACAACTTTTGAACTTGGATGATTTTTTAAAAATTAATTTCATTAAATCTATTGTTATCTTTTTTTCATCATCATGACAACATAGGGTTTTGTGAATTCACATAGCAAAACATGCAGGAATTTCAATGATATTCTATCTAGGGTGAAGCTGGTATCCTAAGCTACAGGAATTATAAAAGATTAACTGTTATGACAGAAAGCTATGGACAAATGTAAACTAAAAGAGAATTAAGTTAGTGAACTGATAACAGAAAAGAGGTCACAGCCTACCATACTACCAAAATTAAACATTGGTATTCAACACTGAAAACTGTTTGAACATGTCAGCCTAGATCTGGCAAAACTGAGTGTTATAAGTATTCAATATATCATATGTTATCACATGTCCAACTAAACATGACTGAATTTATCTAGGCACATTTGATACAGGTGTTAAAACAATGTAGTACGAACAGTTATTAAACTGACACTTAATGAACCAGGCAGAAAGGAAAAAACCTGGTGGTTGTTTTTAGAGCAGACCTCTTCTGTCACTAGTTAATTGGTACGTTTAGTTTAGTTAATTAGTACGAAGCAAAGTGCAAACAGAGCCACATATTGATTTATGTGAACTCTATACAGTAGGTGACAAAGTGAAATTTATAATCCACTTAAATCCTTTTTGCTACTTGAACGATCTTTCAAGAATCATGAGGTAGGAATGTTTTAAATGCTAACATTCATGTTCATGGGGATTCCTCTTTAATGTCCAGGTATGACAAATGTTACTTTCAGTAACTGGCCATGTTAACATCAACGAGTGTGGGGGGGGGGGGGGTGGAGTGGGGAAGCAACGTATCTAATACCACTGTGATGAAAAATAGCTTTGGAAATATGTAAATAGAACAGAAGCAGACCCTACTTCCAACATAGCAATAACCAAAGAGCTGACCCCTTTCGAAAATAATTTACGTAATTTACATGTAGCAGCAATTTCCAAAAGGTAAAAGAGATTAAAAAGCTGTTGAGTTGTAAACTAAGAAGGTATTGCATGTAGGACAGACCCTTTTACCATTTTTACCCTTTTTACCATTTTACCCTTTTACCATCTTTTAAGCCTTTAATACTTTTTAGGTTTGTTACCAGAAATTTGCTAAAGACATGATAGTTGCATTATACCAAAAGTAACCATTTCTCCATGAGTGAATGCTGTGATGGGTGAACTTCCCCACAGACAGTATGTGAAGATTACAAGGCATGTGGTACACAGGTATTGAAACAGAAAAAGGCCACTGGGAATGCCATAAACACTAACAGTAGTCCTATCTTCAGAGTCCTACAGACTCAAAATATCTAAAACCAATTGAAACATATTCAGTCTGAAGAGAGAAATGATTTAACCCAGAAATGCTAGAAAATCTCCCCATATGTTCATTAATGATCGAAATGTCACGTCTTACTTTAGATTTCTACCTCTGCGAGTTATTGTCGGTTGATTGATAATGCTAACATGCAGGCAGTTTGATTCTTTTTGTAGCTGTGCCTCAAAGTGGAGCAATTGCAGTGGGGGAAAGTACTAATAGAAAGAAAAAGTTATCAGTTTAATATAAAATATCATCTGCAATTTTGTGGCCAGTAGTATGAAGATAATGTCTGTTGCATACAACAAATGAGAGTATCACATATTGTAAAAAACCAGGGGCATACATACAGGGAGTGTCTCCCCGTCACATCCCCTCCCTCCTTGCCCAGATATTCAAAAGTTGGTGCCAAATTGGTCTCCAACTTAAAGCCGAATTCAGCATAGTCTTACACCCATAACGTAAGAGTAATAAATCAAACATGACAAGAAAGAAGAAAAGATTGTTCTCTGTTTCTCCCTTAAATATACGGTTCACAGAATTAGATTATATTAGGCTAACAAAGTGCTATAGCTTCCGAGGCTCCACACCCCCCCCCCCCAACTCACAACCAAGGGCCAAACGTACATTCCACAGAATTTTAGAGAAAATCCCCTGTCTGACATGTATTTTGATTTAAATTCTGCAGCTTTTGGGGAACTACGCCCCATCTAATGCACTCCTTGCCAATAATATTGTAGTTGTAATTAAAAAGCAAATCACTGCATTTGTTGGTTTACTTTTGCCACTGTAATTGTTCTCAGAAAGGCTATCTGGTCTCAAAGTCACTTTACACCCCCCTGAAAATTGTATGCCCCTGTATGAAGCATTCGCTAATGGGGTGAACTGTTAGTATGTTAGAACTGAAATCTTTCCCATGTTACTATGGGGTACAGAAGAGAAAAGCAGTGCAAAGCACAAACATCATTTTAGCTTCTTGTCCATAACGTTTAATTCCCCCCCCCCCCCCACCCCTTCACCAATAGGAACATTTTCTTTTCAACAGTTTCCCATCTCTAAGGAAAACTTTAAAAAGAATAAGAGAGATGAACCTCACTTGGCTATAGTTTGATAAGGGTAACTGATAAACATCACTGCCATTTGTGATCAGAAAATATAGCACTTTACTGATCGAGTCGAGTATTTGGTGGCCCCAAGAACGATAAAGTATGACATTAATAAAAGTCTCTTCGAAGGTATCAACGGAAATATGACAAGAGCATATATGGCCTCATCACGCGACCAGACTTTCAACATCAAAGACGTACTTGTTAAACATTACCCAACACACTACACAAACTATCAACAAATTCTAAATAAATTTATGACAAAAACAATGAAGAATTGCGTCAACAGAGATCAGTCAATGTCATCTGGTCATGTTAATATTTAAGGGATCTAAATCCAGTCTGTAAAATACGTAAACAAATTTTTTTTTTTTTAAATGTATAACGTATTTCAACTTTATCACAGTGGCACAGCGTCTATTAATTATGAGACAACTTGGACGACAAAAGGCTCTAACTAGAACTGCATTTGCCTGCAAATACGCAGTATTGTATTGCGCGTGTAGTGCTTGCAGTATTAGGAAGAACTTTGCAAATACGCAGTATTGTAGTGCATGTGGAGTGCTTGCAGTACATTAGAACTTTTCGGTTGTTCATGGTGATATTTTTTAGGCGGGCAACACACCATGCAGGGAGTATAGTCATGATGTAGGCACCTACAAAGTGAGGGCGCTTGTGAGCTCCGTGACAGGCTCAGAAAAAGTTGGCTGCTCAGCTAGACTATGAACCTGCAGATGTAAAGATACTACATGAAACTTTAAGTTTCAACGTCCAGTCATGTAGGTATAGATCACTTGGCCAGTAATGCCAATATTGTAGCGTGCATGCGCACTACAATAACTACCAAATGAAGTAATACCAATATTGTAGCCTGCAATACAATAACTACTGCATAGAATAATGCCAATATTGTAGCCTGCACTACAATAACTACTGCATAGAATAATGCCAATATTGTAGTGTGCACACACACTACAATAACTACTAACAGAAGTAATGCCAATATTGTAGTGTGCACCCGCACTACAATAACTACTTAATGCAGGATGAGCTTAGGCAGTATTTTAGTCTTGATATGTCAAAGTAAAAGAAGACAACTTTGAGTCCTAATAAATGTTTCTACAGCTATTCTGATTTTCAAAATATTCACCTTCAAGATAAGCTTAATATCTCCGGAAAGCTCCATCACGGCTAAAATTGATGCTGAAATTGGCTTCTCGGCACAGGAATGGATGTTAATCTATTTGTTTTACAATTTTTTAATGACCGAACCAAAACACTTTCTTTTTGACTTCATGTGAGCAACCCAACAGCCTTTGATGACATTCAACATAAATTTTTATTTGACAAATATTTGTACAACATTGGAAACATGTTAGTTGAGGCCATAATAAGTCTTACAATTTCTTTTCTATTTAGTGCCAGGATCTTAAGGGTCTGCATACCCAATTACTGCAATATAGCGGGATGATTAGTTGCCTGGTCGGATTGAATTCTATCACCAGGGCCTCATGGACCATGGGCTGCCTAATGGCAACCCCTATGATAGACCTACAATAGGGATTCAGGTGACAAGAAGGTACTACCACAAAACTCTAGATTAATGCAATCCGTTGTCTCAAAACTGATGAACTAACCCCAGTGTTTTACCTCAATCCACAATATGATAACATCAGACATATATCGAATCAAGACAATGTGACTTCTAAAGAAAATGTTACAAATGACATAACATCCGACACACGAGAAAGAATACATCTTGTGTACCATGTACAGAGACAAGGGACATGTAACCTTAAAGGTAATGACAATGAAAGGATACATTACCTCTACATGATACTCTCAAGGAATAGGTAACCTACAAACTAATATTCAACAGTTCCCTCAATACCAGTCTGTAAGCTAGTACTGGGTATGAAAACTACCGGGGTGTGAGATTTGGGACAGAGTGAGGTGAGAAGGGGTAAGTGAAGGACAGAAGGGAAAAAAAAACTTGCATACATTAAATCTACAGCATCAAATTTCAATCGGATTAATTACTTCAAAGTAGGAAATAAATCTCCAAACCCCCCATAGCAACTGCATAGCAACCAGATTAAAAATGAAATTTAAAGCGATGCATAATTTTCAAAATGGCCGAAAGTGCTCGGAACTGGTCGTTGCTCTTTTGATTATTATTTTTTTGTTTTTTGAATATTTTGTGCTTACCTTGTCGCCAAGGCCTTTTAGGGTGAGCTTGAGAGGCAAAGAACAAAAAAGCAGCTTAGCATTTTGATACAAAATTTAAAAAAAAAGTGAGTGTATTTTGTTAATGAGGAATTCAAAGAATAAAGGATGATAGGCAACGAAAAAAAATATAAATAAATGAAACAAAGAAAAACAAGTAAATAAAAGTAATATGTGCAAAGCATTTCTAAAAAAATGATGGATTTTTTATATGTTTTTGTTAAAGTATACTTTCAAGCACGAGATGACAGCATGCTCTGTGACTGATTCCATGGTTCTCTCATAACTGGTACATTGATTCCCTATGATAAATATAACCTTGGCAGTGCACATAACTACAAGCTCCGTACAACACATGCAGTATATATAATACAGCTCACATCCCAGGAAGCAATAATTGGTTAAGTACGATACATTCTTAATCCTTTTCGTATCAAGGAAAAGCTTTTAAAGAAAATACCTGATGTGATATGGTGAGATCAAAGTTCAATTGTTTCCGTTTTTGGTTAACATTTTTTAGTTGTCACATACTGTTTATGTCATTGATTTTGAAGACTAGGGGAAAATCAAGTACACAGGAACGTTGGGGGAAAATTGTTTTCCTCATGTAAAGTAGTATTGTAAAATTTAACAAGAAAAGCTGCTACAGAAAAGCTTTGATGGCTGTTGTTATTATCATTCTTGGAGAGATTAGTTGGCAATAAACTCTCACTCATAAGAATCCTCAAATGTAATGTCTGGTCTAGTCTAAGTGGCTGTTGAGTGCTTGGTTATGACTAGTGTGGCACGAAGCATGAACATTAACTGATATATTAAATGCAGGCACTGCGTCGTATAATGAGTCAACCATTGCATAAGATGAAATAAATATACAAATTCTCATGCTGTGACAAGCTCTTTAAAAATCTGAACAAACACACCCCATCAAAATTGTTTAATACTATAAAATTATGACTCTTTCTTGTGAAACAATTAGTTTAGAACCATTGAAATAGTACAGCATCTCAGACACATAACTTTGAGGTTCAAGATCCAGAAGTAGACCTTCATCTTATGAGTCAATCTTCTCTTCAGTGGAAGATAAGTTCCATCAGAAATGGTGGGGTGAAACAGCAGTTAATAATTTATGATCTAATTGACAAGCACGGTACAGCTAACAACAATTTTTAAAGGGATGGCATTGTCATGCTAATTGATACTTCAGGTTTAACTACTATGCATTCGTTACAGTCATTCACTCATTCTATCCGAAACTTGTTGACAGACATTTAACAACATAGTCCACAGTTGATCATCTCTAATGAAACAAATGTTACTAATGGGGTTTCAAGGCCCTATTTCATCTACAAATATTCAGCTAGGAAGGAAATTTGGTCCCATATTAACCAAACATTGGACTATTTACTTAAAAGAAGCTGGTTGCAATGTTTAGCAAAAGGTTATGTTTACTCCCCAGAAACAAATGTATGATTGTTTTGGTTGCTACAGGATACCACTAAGATATAAAGTGAACAATTGTCTACTTTTGAACTAAACAGTAATGGGTAGCTAGACCTACCACACTTTGGTAGCAGACGTATCTAGCCTAGCCAATCTTGCATATAAGAATCAGGATGACACTTGCTCTTGTCAATAAAGTTAAGAGGGTAAATAACCAGCTAAATGCAAAATTTGAACACAAATAATGAACATTTCAAACTGGGAGGTGGAATAACGTTTGGCAATGGAACTTAATGGGGTTTAACCTGGTGCGAATATGGAACCATGTTCATTTAACTCAATAACAATGAAGTGGATGTGATCAGAGACAGTTTAAGCATGAATGTAGTTTAAATAATACTTTGGTAGACAAGGTTGGTTCCACGATTTTAAAGAGGAGGCTGGTTGAAGCTATATTGTGCATGAAACTAGGTATTGCCGATGTACAAAGAACAAACCTCTTTAATATAAAGATATAAATGACTGCTGAATACTGCTTTAAATGTCAGACCCAGGTAAAACCTGTCTGTTTGAAATATGTCCCTTTTATGTCAGACTCACATTAATTGGCCAACTTTGGCTCTGGAGTAAACAAATGATATCGATTTCCATCAAAACTGTGAAAACAAACCCCAGTTTGCCAAGGAATCTTTGAGGCAGAATGTCTCAGTAAGGAAAGTCAGAGGAAATTGCAAAATTTAATTGCTCTGGCAAAAGCCCCCTGGGAAAAGTATTTTCACCTAATAGAGGGGAAACCAACTGCGAAGCTCTCCAAAGATCAAACAAGTCCAAGACACAGGAAGTTTATGGATGTAAGGAGGAAGAGGTGAATTTATATCTTCGCAGAATCCCCGTCAGAGAAATATCAGAACTGGTCGTATTTCTCATTTGGTATGAAAATAATCTGTAACTTACAAAGGATGAACTTTGACCTAATAAATATGTGATGTGATAAAGTAAACAATCCTTGACGGTCTAAATGCTTACAAATAAGTACACCAATATTCTTTCGACATTGCTGATTGTTTTTTTATTTTAAATGGCACATGCCCTCCACTCCCAACCCCCCCCCCCATCCCCCGCCTGTTGGCCTCAACTGACTGTACCCAATACCGGACTCAAATTTAAGGCGAAGGCTATTTTTAAAATAACCATTGTTTCTTACTTTAATGCTAGATTAAAAATTATTCTCAACAAGTTTTTGTTTTGCTTTTGATTGGGGGAGGGGGGAGGGTGTCATAAGTGGGTAAATTGGCTATACAAAGTAATGGTATATATGAAAGCTTACTCAGACAAGGTATCACCCTCTACCCTTCCCTCCACGATAACCCTCACTGTTTATTTTCTGGCCGGAGATTTTTGAACATTAACCACTGATTGGCCAGCTTCAAGATTTTTTATTGGTGGGGTAAGGGAGGATATTTAGTTACAGAAAATTCTATAAAAGTAGTAGGGGCATGAAGTAACTAGTCATTCTACAAACCATGCTCACATCAGATGGATGAAAAAGATCCTCACTTTGTAAAGAATATCCACAGCATCCACTACAACATGACCAAAGTCTCAAGAGAAACATCATGCACATGCTCAATAAATGCATCTTTTATATCTTTGAATATATACAGCCTTCCCTCCCCAACCCATCCATCTCCAACCCGTCATTTCAATCTCTTTACCCAGTGACAATAAAAATCATGATCCTACAATCATGTTTACTTGCAAGGTTCCTCTCCTATCACTCTACCCCTTTTATTTCTCTCTCCTACCCACCCTCCCTCACCTCCCATATGTCTCCTCTCCATCCTTGTCCTCTCCCACCCCTTCCCCCTTCCACAGGATCTGGATTTGTTTTGATTGATTAAAAGAGGGTACCAAATCATTCATGGGGATGACAAGGGACAATATCTCCAAAACATTTTGGAAATCCACTCGTGTTGGATTTTAGTATCATGGCGTATAAATTCAATGAATAACTTGTCTAGCTCAGGGTCTGTGACTTTCTACAACATTGCCATTTCAAACGTTCTCAAAAAGTCTATGGATGTCCCATGCAAATTGATGTTCCAATTTAAGTTTGAATTGAATGCTTTTCTAAAGTTTGAAACATTATTAAGCATATCTAGCAATTGTAGCGGGGGGGGGGGGTAACTTTATCTAGCCACTTTAAATATGAGCTAATAAAAAAACTTAAATGCAGCCTTGCAATTAACCTTGAGCATAAACACAAAGTTGAATTTAGTAGGCTTAGGTTCCTACTTCCCATATAGCTTATGTGGTAGGCAACAGTAAACAGTTTATTCAATTCAATGTCGTACGGTGTGATAAACTTCAACCATTGACACTTCGAAAAATGACCTCAAAGAGGAAATACACACAGTATGCACACACACACATAGAGAGAGAGAGTGATAGACAGTCTGACAGATTATGGCTGTAAACTACAACAGCAGTACAAAAAGGGATAAATTGTGATTTTACAGAAAATGAGCTATTTTCTCTATGCTGCACTAAAAGTGTAGGTTCTACTAAGAAATTAGTAGGAGGGGAAGAAGGATAGGGCTTACATGCAAGGTTAGGGGTCGATAAGTGATGATGAGGAGCTGAAGTAGAAACTGTTTCTTCTTTGCCTGGGGAGGAGCTGCGTCGTTTCGGAGCCGAGACGGTAGTCACGTGACACTCGAACCAATCTTCTTCGAAAGGGCCCAGCCGAATCAGTTTCACCCGCCTCTCGAGGTTCGTGGTAGATGACGAGAGCCTACGACTGGCAGTTAGACTGCCCCCACCTGCAGATGAGGGGCGATTCATTGCACCCCTGTCAGTACTGCGGCCTCGAGGAATCACAGAACGTGGTGGTGCTTGACTGGGCGAAGGAGAATCTCTGGCAGCACTCCAAGAGCGACGTTTGTCACGTATATTGCTCTCTTTATCTGTTGCTCTTTTCAATATTGCTTCGTTTCGAACCTGTTTATCAGCAAAAACCAAGAAAGAAAAAAAAAGAAAGAAGTTTATAAAGAGATGTAGTCAAAACTGCATTCATTCTTGCAAATGTGATATCACCGTCATTTATCAGAATTCACATTACTCCGTTTGAGATATCTCAAAATTGACAGAGTTGTCCTTGGGAAACACTTGACTTTCAATGTCATTCCATGACTGACTACTGTGTGTATTAGGGTTGGGCGATATTTGCTTTTTAATGTCACGATAAATAGTTAAAAAATTATCGCGATATTTCGATAATTACGATAATTTTTTCTTGTTGTTTTTAGTGTGTTCGCGAACACACTAGAAACAATTGCCTTTTTCCCACCGGTGTTTTCGCGCAGCAAACACACCGAGCATAATGGCGTGGGGTTCAGGGGCCCGCCTTAGAGCCCCGTTGGGGTCAAGGGGTGGAACCCCTTGTGGGGGTCCAGGGGGCGAAGGACCCCAGAAAAGTTAAGTATTTTTGCGTGTCTGGCGATAAAAAATTCGCAATTGAGGATTCAAAATACTGACAAACTTTATGAATTTAAATTGTCACGAAACTGATGAAAGTTTTAAAATGACAAGTTAGAGTAGCTATATAATGTGATAAAATGAAAAGAGAATTAATCTGTCTTACAATCTTTATAAAGTTTAACTTACAAAACTGTCGATATTATGAAACAAACTACGTTCGGCAAAGCCCCGTTTCTAGACTGCCTAACAATCAGTTTACAACTGCAGGGTTTAACCGTACTTAAATATCACGGTAGGCTACATGTGCTTCCAATTTTCCCAGGTACCTTACCAAACAAGTTACAACCCCCCTGTCTAACACCTGTTTGTTAACATTTTTGGCACGGTTCCAAAAAACTTTTCATGGAGTAAACTATTTTGGCTCCACTCTAGAATTAATTAGGTCAGTCAGTAAAGGATCGGTAAAGTTATGCGAAATATTATCTTAGACGTTAAAGGAAAGTAGGTAAATATCCCCGTAACATTAAGGTAAGTAAAACACACCTCAAGGCAACCGACTCCTCCGCATGAACAAAACAATCTATTCCCCATGATACACGAGGCACAGTCTATACCATACAGACATAGCACGATATCAAGGCCCCAATAGCTACAGTATGGCCATCTTTATGAAATTAAACCCTGTAATTCCATGTTTTAGGCCACCAGGCGTGATTAACTTAATGCTAAATATTGTTTCCATGTCCTTGTAGAAATCGTCAACTTCGCAAAATACAATTAGTTGTGTTTTTGCAGTTACGTGAGATCCATAACCGACGAAGTGGTTAGGCTATTTACTATACACTTAACTATGGTAGGATATTATTATTATTATTTTTTGGGGAAATTCTAGAAAATACTTTCTTTTCCCCCCCGCTTTACACCAGATGTGGTCTTCTGGTTTATTCATAAATGGGTGTAGTAGAGCCTTGTTTACATGACACTTGTTGCATTTAGCACGATATGCCACTTTCGCGTGAATTTTTCGAAAGTATTTTGCTCGATCTTTCGTAAAATTAGAAAGGTGTACCAACTTACTTTTCGTACACAATTGGTAATTTCTCTAATGATTTTCAGAGTTTTGTTCTCAATACAGTCAATGTTGTAAAGGACGGGTTTTTTACGAAGTGCAAAAGTCAGTAAATGAAGTTGATAAACTTTATTTCTTTTCAACTTTCTTAACCATGGAATGCTAGAATAACATTTAAACATAAAATGGAGATTTTTTTTCTACATTTATTTCAAATTTCTTTCACAAGAAATTATCGTCATTTGTCCAATCCTCAAAAAATATCGTCTTGAAAAAAAATTATCGCGATAATAATAATTTTCGATATATCGCCCAACCCTAGTGTGTATTAAGAAGAAAAAAGTACTGTGCCACCACCACTCGGCTGGTCATAGAACTATCGTTAATTGTTTCTGCCTGGAGGGATTATTGCCCTTTTCTTGCAGCCCAATTCCTGGCCAAAAAGCCATTTGGCTGCCAAAAAGGAAATTGAGCATTTATAAATGCAAAAGCTAGAGTTGCTAATACAGCAAGTCAATAAATATTTACCACTTTATGTATTACTCTGCCTAATGGAGCTGCGACAAAAATAAACTTTGGTTATGCGGCGAACTGAAAGAAAATTATTTTATGCTCAACAAGGACCTACTTTTAGTATAAAGGTTAAAAACATTTATGATTATGTGTATTCATTGTTTGAATTTTTATATACAATATTTTCCACATCCATACAGCCCCACACAGTACAGTTTACATTTAAGTGAGCCTGATCAATATACTTTTCATACAATTTAATGCTTTTTTTTGGGGGGGGAGGGATGGGGGCAAGTAGGTGGGGAAGGACAAGCAGAGATCATATTTGTAAAGAGGTCATGGTAACGTCTTTCCCGATTAGGTGGCAATTGTTTATTAGTAAGGGGTGTGTGGGTAAGGGTGTTGTCCCCTGACCAGCCCTTTCCTTACCTTATTGATTTCAGCCTGACAATTATTTTATTAATAAAGGGTGTGTGTGTCGGTGAGGGTGTTGTCCCCCTGACCAGCCCTTTCCTTACCTTATTGATTTCCTTATTGACCAGCCTTTCCTAACCTTATCAATTTAAGATTGTTGTCTTTCCCAGTTAGGTGGCAATTGTTTATTAATAAGGGGTGTGTTTGTAAGGGTGTCATCCCCCTGACCAGCCCTATCCTCACCTTATTGATTTTGAGCCTGACAATTGTCTATTAATAAAGGGTGTGTGGGTGAGGGTGTTGTCCCCTGACCAGCATTTGTTAGTAAGGGGTGTGTGTGGGTGAGGGTGTTGCCCCAAGACCAGCCCCTTTCCGTACCTTATTGATTTCAGCCTGGCAATTGTTTATTAATAAAGGGTGTGTGTGGGTGAGGGTGTTGTCCCCTGACCAGCATTTATCAGTAAGGGGTGTGTGTCAGTGAGGGTGTTGTCTCCCTGACCAGCCCCTTTCCTTACCTTATTGAGTTCAGCCTGTTGTCTTTGCCTTTCTTCCACTGCCTCTCTCCTCTGTTTACCTTTGTCTTTCTGTTGGTTTATCTTTCTCTGTCGGTCCACCAACTGCTGTTCTCTGAATTTTTTCTCCTTCTGTTCCTTCTCGTCTAAAGCTGCCCGCTTCTTGGATGCGTCGAGAACTGCGGAGCGAAAAGAATGCTTAGGTGCATGAACCCCCATACCAGCACCCCTTGTAGATAAAAACGAGTATAGTTATGTGAAGCCATTCACCGACTGTTCACCAAAACTTTTGTGTGAGCCTATAATGTACTGCAGTATTAAATGGGAAATGGTGAGATGCTAATGCTTGCCAAAAAAAAAAACTCACACTTTCAAGAGAAAAATATAATCAAAAATGCATGACAACAAATTGAAAAAGCACAATGCCATCTACTGTACTTGAATGATATGTAGTTATTAGGTAAGGAGAAAAGGATGTGGAAAAGAATGTAATCCAAAATAATAAACTGCTAAGAAACTTTTAGGTTCACAATAAATTGAGGCACTAATATTGAAGGCAGAATATACATATATAAACCTTAAAATGTATGATTTCATGGAAGCGATTATTATTTTTTTCTTGAAAGGTATAAGTTATTCTTCCACCAGAAACCATACCACAAATAAAACAAGGAAATAAATAAATAGAAGAAAGAAATAAAGAGTAAAATAACCTGACAGATTTGGAACAAACCTACAAGTGGAGGTGATAGGTAAACTTGCCTGTCACTCCACTTTGCTTGACGCTAGACCTTGAACTTTTTTATGAGATGTGGAAAAACTTCTGGGTTACATAGTCACACTTGTGGATACTCACAGCTACATTTTAACATCATTTGAAAGATGCTCGTTAGGTTCAAAAGCAATTTATCAATACCATTGAAATAAAGACAAAACTTGCTCGTCCTTGTTTTGACTTTTGTTTGCTGTGATGCTTGGTTGACATTAACGTAACTGAAATGGTGGATGGTTTTGGGGGTTTTATTGCCAAACATTTGTATAATGAACATGTTTACAAAGTCTCGTGCAATTGGTCCACCTTTAAACTTAACAGCTCAGGTAACAACACTGCGGACATGAACATTCCCAAAGAGCTAAAGACAAGACATGCTGCCGTGTAGAATTGTCAACTTTAGAATGACATTAACGACAGATTTATACAAATTATTTCCCCAAATCTTTTTTATTTATTTTCCCCTGTAATCATCCAGTCGTATCCATGAAATTTTGAAACACGATGTCACGGTCATCAAAGGCATTCAGATATTTTGGTCCATTAATGTGGTTTTTTAATAGTTAATAATACCACGTACAGCAAAATATTTCAAGGTGGTAACATCTTTTTTATTGGTTTACCCTGTGGAAAAATCATTGAGGATTATCTAACAAAATTGCAAGCTATCTAGATAAAATTTGCTCCTTCATATTGTCTCCTGTGGAGAAGGAGCTTCATAGTACTGTTGCTTACTTGTTCGATCTTCTACAAGTTAACATGAGAAGAACTCCTAAATATTTTGTCAAAATTGTGGAATTAATGCATTTTGCATTCCAAATAAGTAAAACCAGTGACTAAGATAGTGATGGATTGAGGGACGAGAAAGTTTGATTTTTATCCTTGAAGTGGGAGTGTTTAATTTCTCATAGTTCACGGTAACCATGGTGACAGACATACCTGGTCGACGTTGATGTTTGGAGTCTTTCTTCTTGCCGCTACCGTCTGACGATGTTGACGATTCAGATTTACTTTTTTCTCTTGAGGAGTCACTAGGGGGATCTTTGGGGCCGTTTTTGTCCTCTTCTGTTTGAGTATCTTCTGAAAATAAAACAGAAGAAAGATATACAAAAATTTTCAATGACACACCTCTATGCTTGATTTTTTTTCTACCATCATGTGGTACATGCATGTTTTACTACCATGCATTAATTCACTAAACTTGTCTCTGCGTTACCACCTTTCTCAGCATGGTCAATCTCTAAAATTCAATAAATAGCTCAAAGTATGTCTGGTCTTGGTAATCCTTTAACATTACCAGGCTGTCATTCTACTTCGTAGGATAAGTCCAATTGTAACATACCTGTTTTATTGTTTGTGTTTGTTACACATTCACAGCATGTATTACCTTCCGATATGACTTGACAAACCTGTCTTTTCTGCTAGATAATCAAAGCATAATTTCCCTTCAGCTATGACCTGCTGCTGTAGGTCACAAACCTGCGCTTTTCTGTTACATATTCAAAGCATGTTTTACATTCAGCTATGCCTTAGATCTCCGCGTCTGAGGAATTTGTCACCAGTCCAGGATGAGTCCTGAGGGTTACAGAGGGTGAGGGTTACAGACAGGGTGACAGCTACAAACCAACCAGGAGTAGAGACACACAATGAGAGCAACGCTTCCAACAACCTCCAGCGGACCGAGAGTGGCTGCTCTCACAGATATCTGCAATGTTCCAGCCATTAGTCGATCAGATGGCTGCCTCACAGAACCCCACTGGGACCAGCACGATGGATGCACTACAACCACCGGTCTGGTCGGAAACACCTCCGGAGCAGGAATGAAGCCAAGTACCAGCCATCCCTAAAACCCACCCATCTGAATTCAAGGGATACCCTGGAACTGCTCGCCCTAGAGACATGGTCAGAAGCTGGGGACAGAGCTTCCTGCTTAGGGGAATATGACTCCCATACAGAGGAGGAGGAAGAGGATAGCCAGGAGGTGGACGCAAACTGAATCAACCTGCCCGCAGACCCCGTATATCTAAGGTCATCGAGATTTTCTCGGAGAGACTGGGCTTAAACCCTCCACCTGCGCCAAGGCCAACGGACCGTCTAAGCTCTGGACTTCAAATGAAGCATAGCAGTCCTCGGCCACGAAAACTACCATGTCGATCGATGCTGCATGCTACAACAGATTGTAAGCCATTGTGGACAAAAGAAAGTGGATGGCTTTCCCAGCCAGAGCAGATAGGTTGGTCAGAGTTCCTGACGACACCTGGAGAGCATTGATCAATTGCCCAACAATTCCCCAGGAGGGAGAGGAGAAGTTGAAGGCGAAACAGGGCTCCTCTTCATCCCAGGTGTTCAAAGCCCAAAGAAAGCTAGAGGAGCTACTAGTAGACATCGGTCGACATGGCAACCCGTTCTGGGAATGAAGTTTGTGCAAGGTAGTAGAATGAGGTGCTAAGGTTGTGAGGAGACAGGACTGGACTCGACACCGGGTGCTCAGCCGTCCAGACCCTCCTTCAATGCCCAGCCGTGGGGGTGCCCACCCTACCCCAATGGTAGAGGGATACCTTCAGCTATACCATAGGTCACGTACAAGTTGCATATTCTAAGCATGTTTGACCTTCAGCTATACCATAGGTCACGTACTTGTCACATATTCTTAGCATGTTTGACCTTCAGCTATACCCTTGGTCACGCACCAGTTACATATCTAAGTATGTTTGACCTTCAGCTATGACCTAGGTCACGTACGAGTTACATACTCTAAGCATATTTGACCTTCAGCTATACCATAGGTCACGTAAGAGTTACATATTGTAAGCATGTTTGACCTTCAGCTATGACCTAGGTCACGTACCTGGTTTTTCTGCTACCGTATCCTGAGATGCGTCTGACTTTGAACCATCGGATTCTGAGTTACGTTTAGGATCGTCGGGTGTTTGAACATTGTCGCTGTTTTCTGTAAAGATAATAAAAGTAAACGAGATGTTTAGTACTCATGAGTTACATGATACAGGTCATGGACAATTGCTATTCCATACCAGCATAGGTTGCATCAACGGGAGAAGACGTTAAAAAGAGACGGTTACTTTTCCTCTTCTCAAATGACAAAGAGAAGACATCTTTGTAGACAATTTCCATTTCACATCATTATCCCTTTTGTAACATAAGAAACTGATGGTCAATATTATACTTTCCTCAGGACAAATCAAACTTTCTCCCCTCCACCTTCCCCACCTCCAGCTCACAAATGCTACTATAAACATTTGTACAGTACAATATGAATTAAACCTATTTCAGATCATAACAACTAAACCATGTGATACAAATTTATTAAATTTATTAAGTAAGCAATTCTGCAAATTGCAAAACAAAACAAATTGTGGTGATGTTCACAAGAGGCAATGAATCACAACCTGAAGTTCACATTGCCTTGCTTTGAAGGACTGTAACTTGAAGTCTATGCACCCTTATCTCCAGTCCTGCAAAACTGCACATACAGTAATGACTCAACCAACCTCGAAAAATATGAACAACATACCTTTAGAACAATCTACTTTAAATTTATATTCTATTGAGTAGATACAAACACACACACACACACATCCAAGTTACTATACTGTAACACCTAATAGGCACTGAAGAGAGATACTGTAGTGCTGAGGTTGTGAGGTAACAGGTAAGCAGGGAAGGAATTGAATCATGATATACCTTCTAAGTATTAAGTCTGTATATATCTATGTGATGAATGACTCTTAGTAAAAAATATGAAAACCACACAGAAAGAAGGAACTACTGTACATAAGTGTGAAATATCATGAACAAGAACACACACTAACATCGCATTTAGCTTGTCATTGTATACCTTCTGTTAAGTATTTTACAGTACCTACTGTGTGAAATGAATGGCAGTAAGTAAAAATTACAAAAATTGAAAAAAAAGCTTATTGTAATGAACAGACACACGCAGTACTCTATACATGATAACACTAAGCATATATGACTCATATGCTGTACCTTCTGTTGTATGTTATCTATGTATAATGAATGGCACCTTCAGTAGTATCAAAATATATACTTGTTAATTATCCTTAAGCGATAAGTGATAACATATCTTGATCAGTCTAATGGTCCTTGCTAATTAACAAAACAGAAAACTAAAATTGTCTGAGCGGTAGGTAGCCTCGCTCGGGGGACATTAATATCGCAGCTCTACGGTATACAACACATACGGTACAGCTGTAAGCATGTACTGTACACACAAACAAATGAACTGTCCTTGGCTACTTTCAAATCAATAATTATTTAGTATAATAATGGGAGTTTTTTTTGTCTTTTTTTCACTCTTAAATTTTAATTCCAAGAATTGAGCAAATGGATAAATTAATATTTATCGACAGCTTCATCACAAGCATAGTGTTGATGGTACTACAGTAGTAATATTTGTATTATATATATAAATATAATAATAATATTTGGTTTTATATAGCGCTTTACACCAGCGATAGGTCTCAAAGCGCTTTACAGACGTTATATTACCCTGGTCAATGATAACCTGTCCCAGAGACAATCCCTCCAGTGGGCAGCATTTATATACTGCGCCCAATGACAAGTTACCTCACAGGTAACCATTTCACCCCTGGGTGGAGAGTGGCAAGTGAGATAAAGCATCTTGCCCAAGGACACAACGTAATGAACTAGGCATGAATCGAACCAGCAATCCTTGGATCATGAGTCCGACGCCTTAGCCAATTGGCCTGCACGCTCTCAAATTTTTGACTCATTATTGGTCTCTGATTTAGGGAGAATTAGGTTAGTACTGCACATGAGACGCAGTTCATACTGATGCAGTAGCTACAATGCATGTTCAGTTTCTACTGTTTGAGGCCAAAAAAACTAACAGAGGATTATTTAAGCTGTTTGCTCACTATTGATAAATTGAATGTTTTAATGTGCTGTGCACATAAAACTGATATGTTTGAATGAACTATATTATTTGCATGTTATTGTTTGATTGTCTGATTTTTTGCAGTGTTTGAACACCTGTCCCTGTCCTTCTTTTATGCTAATTAATACCGGTTGACCAAATTACCAATTTGCCTCATAGGCTCATGCTCAACTTAAAGAAACAGAAGCTCTAATCACTAACTGTATGTTAAAATATATATTGTAAAATGGTAAATGAGTGTATTTTGGAGGAAAACACAATATTTTTCTGCAGTGATAAAAGATTCATTTCACAATCTGTGTTGCATTTGCAACATGAAAATTAAAAGAAATTTTACTTGGATCATTTACTCTGGATATGAGTACATTCACTTGAAAGGATCATCAGTACAGCATTCAAGTTTAACGTACTAAAAATTGCTCAAAACGTATCAAAATTATGGCCTTTTCTGGAGGTTATGACCCTTAGAATTATCAATTACTTCAGGTACAGAAGAGGATGCTGAGGATCAAAGAACTTTATAGTACCTTTGAAATTATTTAAACAACAATGACCATTTCTTTTCTTTTACTTTTTCTAGAAAATTTGAGGACAACAGAGAAGCTCATTAAATCATGAACGAATAACAAATGGTACATGTAGAAGGTCAAACCCAAATTAATTACCAAGAACTAAAGAATAATACACATCTTTAAAATCTAGAGGGTCTGATGTATTGATCTCAGTATGATCTTCTTCAGAGGCTCTTAGAGACTGATAAAACCCTGAAAACTATTTGATGAATTCCAAGTAAATTATAGCCTGAGTACCATTTATTGCCTTATAGAGTGTATACATATATACACCAAGGAGAGTGAAAATGTTAAGTGGTAATCTTAATTTGTCTCCTTGCATCACACACATGTACTGTAAGTTATCTGAATTTGAGTTAAAGGCAAGGAAGTCTGGATTTGAAACTTAATTAGTTAATTGGATATCATCCTCTGACACTATTAAATTTATTAATGACTGAACCTGGTGAATCTGACAATCTAGTAGGAAGGCTACAGTATATCTGTCGCAAGAATCAAATTTGCAAGCAAGTGCCTTCCATCCTTATTCAATCCCTCCCCCCACCCCCCCCTCCCCCAGAAATAGCTGGGGTTATGAAGAGATGAAAAAATAGCAATTTGAGTACAGAATGGGAATATTAACATAGCAAATAAATAAATACGTAAATAATGTTTGCATAGCACTGCAGTTACCACTTTACATTTTCAACTTAAAACTTCTTCTCTAACTGACATTATCTATTTAACAAATATGAGCTGAGATGATTTCTATGAAAGTGAGGAGAAAAGATACAGGCTCTACATGTAGATTGTATGGGATATATACCATAGAGTGGTGTACATTAACAGGGCTCCAAGACTTCGTAATGGTAGATCACTGTACAAGGAAGCAAGTGAACATTGACATAATAGTCAGAGGTCACTGGGGAACAATGGATGTATTGACCAGAATGTTACACTATAGAACAATAAGTAGTACAAACAATACAAAGTATTGATAGGATAAATGACCAGTAATGTCAAACATTACATAGAGATATAAAATGTTATGTACACATGTTCAGTTGGATCTACACAAATTCAAATTTAAACATACCTGATTTCTATAGTTCTATCCAATCCTTGGTCGTTAATAATCAAAATTTACTCCCCAATGCATTGCATGCTAGACACATTAGTACTGTACAACCTCAGTAGAAGCGTGTATGTTTGTCCACTACATTACTGCACACAGTAAAAACAAATTTTCCTTTCTCTCTGCAACCAGCACAAAAATACGGTCATTGATTGATGATGCATTAGGCATATAGTGAATTCAGGTGAATTATAAACTCCACATGTGCAAGCAAATGCACGGTATATACATCACAGTACATGCATACACACATGTGCATGGCGAGTCACCTGATGTGAAGAGATTGAATGTTTAACCAGTATAGCCACAGGTCTGAAGTTCAGTCATAGTATAAATAAATATATATATATAGCATCTGACACAAGTTAACTATGTGTATAGCATCTCATTTAATTTTAATAATTAATGGTTATATCTACACGTAGAATACTCACACAACTTTAATACACTTATCACTCATCACACTGTACATTCATTCCTACACTATACCTATCCCTGTATTATATATCTATGCCACATAAAGTAATTAAAACATGGCCCATTGCTATCAAATGTTTTAAATGCAAAAAAAAAAAACAAATAAGAGAACCAAAACAAAACAGTGATCTATCTGTCTTGGTTTTGGTATAAATATTTGGTATAAATATGCTATCATTCAGACTCGCATTGCGACTGACGATTTCCATTTTCTAGTCTTTTGTCTCGCCCGTACGACGACGGCCGCGGCGGCTTGGAAACATTCCAACATTGTGTGGATCTATTTTCATGTGTAATAAGATTGATTAGACGAATCTAACTTTGAGACGTTTCATCATGTGAATGTTAACGTTCCATCTCATGCTGTGTGTGGATGCACAGAACAGACGGACGGATCGATGCGATGCATTCAATGTCAAACAATTCAAAACATGAAACATCTCGGTATTGTACGAAAGGTGAGAGTATAAACAGAGAGTCGGATCTCTAAAAGTCAAGGTGGTACAAATGAGGAGAGAATAATGTCAAAATATAACACCAAGTTCTAAAATTGAGCTCCATACATATCAAGATGTGGTTAAATATTTAGAGCGAGAGTGTCAACTGAATATTTGAAAATTGTGACTTGGCATACTGTACAAGGATGGACTTCTTTGATGAGTTTGGAATAATAGAGCACAACCCTTAAAGATGAAGGGTGGTATTCCTAAACTGCAAAAACATACAGTTTAATCTAAAAGTCCTCAATGTCTACAAGAATAACTTTTGCTGTCAGAAAATACAGGAAGATCTGTTTGAAAATTTCTTTAAACATATTTTCTTTAGCATTGTAAACTTTTAGACCAATACTATCTGGGAACCTAAAACTATTACCGTACATCAAATAAGACTGATAAGTTTGTCTTATTATGCATCCTACAAGATACATTCGAGAAAAACAATTAAGATCCATACATTCTAAAGGCAATGCATTTATTTCTTAAATTTCATAACATGTCTACTCTACATGTTTCGATACTAAGTAAAAATAAATCCTGAGTATAGATATTAATTTTAGGTGCTGCATTTCTTAGTCCTTTCTTAAGTCTGTAAGTGTACACTGGTCTACCTAGAGTATGTAACAATGTCTGACAAGTCCTTGCAATAGCCTTAAAAAACAAGAGAATATTTTATCTGTTGCCTCTTCTAGACTAGAAAATAATGAAAAGTATTAAAAGTGTACAACATACATGTATGATGCATGTATCTGGCTACTGTTGGTATAGACCTATGAAAATCAAACTCCAATATAGGACAGGAAAAATGGCCTTTGATGTTGATAAAGATTACATCCTTGATCAGATCAAATAAGGACCTGGGTTCTACAGATTTATTACACAATATGCTAGATGAAAACCCAACAGTGCCTAATCTTAATACTGAAGTTCATACACAGTATTCTCAATAATGCATAGTGAGTGACTCTGTGAGACAATTTTAAAGAATTAGTACCTTCATAAATCACAAAACCGACAGCTATGACCCAAAACAACATTTTACTTTACTTTAGTAAGTGAATCAAGTTTATAATAAATTAACAGTTGCTGTATCATTAAATCCTGCACTAAAAAGAGTCTTTTATTTTTGTTTCCAATAACCTTGCATGATACAAAACGTTAACAAAGACCATTTTCGCATATGGGTAGACAAAGTACTGAAGAATTGATATTATAGTTCTATAACAATATGTCAATGACACACCATTATAAACTTATGCTACAGTATTATGAGCTTTAACAAAAGTCAGCATTTCCTTTAAAGAAAAGGATTCTTTCAAACGTATTAATTACCTGTTACTGTATGGAGTGTCTACATCTGTTGGCTGTAAAAAGTTTGGTAGTACAGAAGGCAAACAAAAGCAAAACTATGAATTATTCCTCGTCTTAGAAATACGAAACATACAAATCTGCTAGTACCATTACAAAGACTACGGTGTATGAAAGGACATAGCCATCTGCAGCTGTATTCTGAGGCGCTTATTGTGCCATAGGAGCTCATATGAATATTTAAATAGACCTTCTGTACATCTACTGAATATGCATAAAACAGACAAGCTTTCAGTTTTGACCAGAACAAATTGAGCAACAAGTTTCTTCTGGGAAAAAAGAAGATCCCTCAATGTTAGTTACACAGATTTAAATGTGACAATACACAGAACATATTAAATTTAACAGCTAGTTCCATTAAAATACTTTTACATTCTCATAAATGGATTAACTGAAAGCAGAGTTGAAATTGGGACAAATGATTCACAGACATTGTGTAATATATCTTCTACCACTAGATAGATCACTGGCAAGTGCTGCATAAGACTTTATTTTGCCAAGCACTGTACTGTCACATGACTTGCAAATACATTCATCATTTGAAGGCGCACAGTACATATAACACTGTAGAGTAGGTTGGCCTCTCCTGCATACATAATATAAATACGATTGAAACAGCTCTTCTGCAGTTGGAACATGGAAAGCTCATACCCATCCCAATATGAACCAGTGAATAATACAGTGTACATAGGTACTATTATTATAGTCTCTATTATAAGGATTGCAATAAACCTGCACCTTCATTCCTTCAAAATTAAGTATAAATCTTTATTCATGCATACTGGAGATCCATACAAAAAAGCCTACAGCAGCCTAACTTGCATTAAAACTTTAAAAAAAATACAGTATTTTGTATCTATACAATGATTGGTCTAATTACCTGCTCAATGCATCACCAGTTTGTTGAGATGAAATATCTCACTTGAGGTCAGAGTACAGTGTGACACATGATCTGATGGATCTGATCTACAATATCCATAAAGGGTGTGAAGACTCACGCTAAAACAAACGTCTAATGCTGGTAATCTGACCTAGTTTCGAATCAGGTGTAACAGAAGTGTTAGACACCACCATCGATCCCAGAAAATACACACAGCTTGCTACCGTCGGTAATTAGACACTAGTGTACAGTCAATACATACAGCTACGGTCAATACCCACAACACAGTGTACATAGCAGCGATGGACATCTCAGGTCTAGATAAAAGATAACAAGGAATCACGTTTCATTACTGTCTGCATTTTGTAGCAACAAGAGGAAAACTTCTCTTGCATGCAATGAAAAAGTTAACTTTTTAAAGATGGCGTCACGCTGTTTGGGGCGAGTATTCAATGCCTTTAAATAATCTGACTGAATAATCCGAAAGAAAGAAACAAACGTCATTGACAGGCATACATACTGTACTGTACATACGACAACTGCTCAAACTGTACACTGCTGCTTAAAAAGTGTTTGCCGCAAGAAATCTTATAAATATATCTGAATTTGAATATGATGAATCACTAATGCACATTTCAATATCAGTTAATTTTGACTATGTGTTAATATGGCAAGAGACCTTTACACATGGCAAAACTCATAGACAAGTGAAGCCCAAACACTTACTGTATGTTAATGAGCAGATGTGCCAAAAGGTACCAGCCATTCAGGATAATGTGACATGCTCCACGGAAGTACTAACCCCCTATATTAATAATATTACTAATAACGTGCATTTTATAACAACTAATGTCACCATCCCATAGTCTGCCACAGCACTGGTGAAACTACCTGAACCCAGACTTTTGAGCTAAGTGGTACATTTTGTCAATGTTTCCTAATATTTTTAAATCCAAAGTTCCTGTTTTCCTTCAAAGAATCAAAACAGCTGATGAAAGAGATGTACAGAACTGTACCTTCTGTTGCATACAGTATAACTATTAGTTGGCTGTTGCTTAGCAACACAAGACTCCTTGCCTAAAGTACATGCACCTATAAGAGCATAACATTATACTATTGACTGCCATACTACAGTTCTAGGCCCTGGCTGTACAGTAGATGTTTGCAACAGCACTCAGTGCCTCTGCAGATTTTATAAAAACAAATTCTGCCATAAGGATAGTAAAATGGACTATAAATTATCATTCTTATAGTATCTACACGTACTGTTCCATACAATCGCAGACACACTCACACACACATGCTGTAGCATACAATTGCACACATACTGTACAAGCACCATATTCATCTTTTAATTGCAAGACAGCCATGAAAACATGGAAGTTGATCATAAAAACGACAGTGTTACTATATAAAAATCTCATAATGTCTGTTTTATAACAATGCTTCCAAGATTATTCACTAATAAAGTTGATACTGAATTTTCAATTTTTTCATTTCTCATTCATTAAGGTGACCTAAGTATTGCTACAGTTTGTGTTTTTTCTTTTCTTCCTATTCGTCATTAAGAGGTAGCTCTTTCGTAGAGCCATAAAACATCTTGAGACCTGTGAGCGGAATGAATAATAATAAGCTTACTAGTCTCATTCACAAGATATTGATTACACTGGCACCAGAGTTATCAAACAGTAATTGATGCTTGTTGTGCCCAAGAATTAAAGGGTACACAAATGCAACTATCATCTTAAGTCTTGTCTGGAAGAGTGTCATTTTGGATATTTGTGATGTCATAGTGATGTCATAGTGATTTCATAGTGTTGCTACGATCTGAACCCTTTTACTTGCTCTTTATCCTTGTCATACTTTCAAGGGTAGAATTTTGACAGTGTTGACGCTTAACCAACGCCATCTTTAGACTGTGTAAACATCTTCAATATTTTAGATCTGAGTATTTGCAAAAACACATCTCCACTTACATACAAAAAATATTTAAATAAATCAAAGAAACACATTAAATATAGTGAAGTGCATATTCATGACTTGATTATGTAAGTTTTTAGACTTGCTCAAGTCTTCACCTTTGTGTGTGAGGGAATTTTTAATCTGTGATATCTCTTAAATGGAATAAGATTTTCCTTAGCTGTATGGGAAAGTTGTGTATGAGAGTAAACCATCTATACATCACATATACTAATGATGATCATTGGGTTTGTGTCTCCTTGGCTGTGGAGGTGAGGGGGGGGAGGGTGGAAGAGGGGAGGGTAGTTGTTCATGACAGTTACCTCTATCACATAGTTCAATAATGATAGGTGGGTTTGTGTCTTCTTGGCTATGGAAGTGGGGTGGGAGGGTGGGGAGGGGGCTGTTGTTCATGACAGTTATCTCTATCACATAGACCAATAATGATGATTGGGTTTGTGTCTCCTTTCAAGTGCTCTAAAGGACTTGAATTCTCATAATTTCTAAATCAAATTGGTTTCCCAAGTGCTTTAAAACTCCATCTCAATCCACTCTACAGATCAGGCAAATGTCACATACACTTCAAATAATCACAAATATTTGAAAGTAACAATTGAGATGTTTGGCTCCCTTAATCCTTCTGGCTTTCGGACTTCATTGCAAATTGATAATTCCTCATAATATTAATCAATTTGTCATAATGACATAAATTAAAGAACATATAATCTTTAGATTTCCTTGAAATTTAAAATGTTCCAAAATATCAAGTAACTTTATCTATAAATTTAAACAAAAAATTGTTCCAGTCAATCATCCATACACTGATATTTCCAAGTTAATATCGAAAAGCTAAATCATTAATTCAAAATGCATTAACACTACCTTGAGGAAAATAAATTTGAAATTTGATTATTTAACCAACTATGGCTAAAAAAGTAAACATGAAAGTAAGAGGGACTATGAAATTCACTCATATATTCACAAAACAAAAATAATCATATTAAAAATTTAAAATACAAGAAAGTCATAGAAACAACTGTAATATTCACTTCATTTTAACCAAAAGATTTGAACCGACATTTCTGCAACCATCACTGAAAATCCGGCAATCATGATTTTCTGATGGTTGATATATATTCCTTTACAGTGGTACCATCATGATACAGTATTGTACATGTAGGTTGTTGTTGCCATAAGTTTCATACACCAATGTCAGCACCGTACAGCCATACTATCATTTTTCACCTACCGCACATTTGTATACAGTTGCAATACAGTTAGCTCTGCCATCCACAATGATCACAAACAACCCTTTCAGATTAAAAGTACTGAAAACATCATATGAGTACACACAGACATATATACACTGCACAAATTGTGCTGTTGCCGTGGGAGACACACCTTGACAGAAGATGTCTGTTGAAATGTTCAATATGCATGCAGTCCTACATACATCACTATATAGACTGAAATGACTTGATCAAGTTCAATGTTTTGAGCCTGTGTGTGTTTGTGTTTGGATGCCTGTGTGTGTGATTCACAGAAGGTTATCAAATTTCACCCTGCAGGAAAATCATGTCCTTGGAATGTGTGTTATGTTGACTATTCTGCAGTTCCCATGTCTACTACTGCAGCACTACCATGGTTGAAGAGTAACAGCTCTGAAGCGAATCTCGTCACATAAAATTTCTAAGTTCCCAGCTCGGGTGAATTCATTGCGATAGTGGGCACTTAATTTGCTTTTAAAGCAATTTTCCACACACTAATTACCGAGAACCTGTCATGGATATTTAATTGGTCTGATTAATTATAGAAACCACTTCATTACACTGTGAAATAGCATGTTTTTGTAAATAATATATCCACGATGAATTCCAAGGAAAAATAACGTTAGCTTAACGTACTAGAAAGGTATTAACGATTAACAATGTTCAGGCGCCCGAAAGAATAACTTTTCTTTGGTGTCTGTCATAATTGAACCACACCCTCATCAATAAGATATCAGTATTCCTGCTCTTATAATTTCACTTAACTTTGATATTTTAATATTTATTTGTGTGTACATGAATCACGTCTGTGGCTATTGGAGGATGTGTGTTTTTCTTCTTGAATATAAAGAAATAATTTGCAAAGTCATCAATCAACCTTGAACACATCAACACAACATATTTAACTTTTAATTTTTTAATTTCCTTTCGTAAATATCCTGAAGAGAATTTTATTCAATTTTGCCCTTGGAAAACATTTCTCTAACAAAAGCTAATTCTATACACTTGACCTTCTATCAAAAGATTAAATAATAAATTTTGCAGGTTCATTGCTGAACACACACACACACACAGTCAAGTGATCTTTCATACTGGGTGTTACTACAGTAAATCCGGGGAATGATTCACCCAGTATGGCCTCCACAAATTGCTATCCAAGTGTGACCAAATTGTTCAATAAATCCAAACCAATGTATAGCAGCTTTTGTACCTACAGTACAATACCACAGTGTCTTTAATAACTGCTGTATCTATGTGAAAATCGCTATGCAAAATGTTAACACTACATTACTCACGGTGCCTCTATTGCATCTATGGATATGTATGGTGGTATGTATTTATATAGCAACCATAGTGTCTTCAATATTTAATAACTGCTGTATCTATGTGAAAATCGCTATACAAAATGTTAACACTACATTATTCACGGTGCCACTATTGCATCTATGGATATGTATGGTGGTATGTATTTATATAGCAACCATAGTGTCTTCAATATTTAATAACTGCTGTATCTATGTGAAAATCGCTATACAAAATGTTAACACTACATTACTCACGGTGCCTCTATTGCATCTATGGATATGTATGGTGGTATGTATTTATATAGCAACCATAGTGTCTTCAATAGTTTATAACTGCTGTATCTATGTGAAAATCGCTATACAAAATGTTAACACTACATTATTCACGGTGCCTCTATTGCATCTATGGATATGTATGGTGGTATGTATTTATATAGCAACCATAGTGTCTTCAATAGTTTATAACTGCTGTATCTACTGTATGTGAAAATCGCTATGCAAAATGTTAACACTACATTATTCACGGTGCCTCTATTGCATCTATGGATATGTATGGTGGTATGTATTTATATAGCAACCATAGTGTCTTCAATAGTTTATAACTGCTGTATCTACTGTATGTGAAAATCGCTATGCAAAATGTTAACACTACATTATTTACGGTGCCACTACTGCATATATATGTACCGTGGTATGTATTTATATAGCAACCATAGTGTCTTCAATATTTAGTAACTGCTGTATCTATGTGAAAATCGCTATGCAAAATGTTAACACTACATTATTACCGGTGCCACTACTGCATATATATGTACCGTGGTATGAATTTATATAGCAACCATAGTGTCTTCAATATTTAGTAACTGCTGTATCTATGTGAAAATCGCTATGCAAAATGTTAACACTACATTATTACCGGTACCTCTGCTGCATATGGTTGTATGTATTTATATAGCAACCATAGTGTCTACTTTATATTTAATTACTGCTGTATCTACGTGAATATAGCAATGCAAATTGTTAACACTACATTAATCCATCCTACTGCATATATATGTACGGTGGTACGTACACGTACAGTACAGTGATACATTTACTAACCAATGTCTGTACGCTTAAACACGCTAAAAGCAGCTGGAACAAACCTAGACATTTGAAACAGATGACTCATACACCGCTGTATAGCTGACATCTCAGAATACTAATAAATACGAACCTACTGCATGGACATAAACTGAATATACCCTGAAATCTTCTACTGTATAAACTATCCTTGCCAGAGAAACAACGTACCACGCAAAGATCATGTGTAGTCTCTAATTCACATAATTTACACACCATTGGAGAATTGCTCGAAGATCTAGAAATACAGACTCTATATATACTGTGTACAATTCCTGCATGTGCAGAACCCTGGTAAGAGAAGTTCAAAGATAAAATAATATGTTATACTGCATTATTAATTACAACATCTTCTAGGCATACACAGTACTAGCAATTTACGTTCCAGTGGCCATGTCATTTGAAGTATTATTAATAGCTCTTTTTTGGTTAAAAATCTCAACAAATTCGGGAAGCATTTATGCATGTACCTTTGTTACAAAAAATAAAAACAAAATATCATGCTGATGACGCACAGTTTCTGGAATTGCCATCAAAATCCGACCAGAAAAAAGTAACAAAACAGCTCAATTAGGATAAGATTAGACTTTTTAGGAGGCTGCAAAATACAAAAAGGTTCTAACTATTGGTTGCATGCGTAGAATCTTGAAGTTCCTTGCTAAATACCAAAAGCTTCTAACTAATGGTTGCATGCCTAGAATCTTGAAGTTCCTTGCTAAATACCAAAAGCTTCTAACTAATGGTTGCATGCCTAGAATCTTGAAGTTCCTTGTTAAATATAAAGTTTAACTAATGGTTGCATGCCTAGAATCTTGAAGTTCCTTGTTTAATATAAAGTTTAACTAATGGTTGCATGCCTAAAATCTTGAAGTTCCTTGCTAAATACCAAAAGGTATAACTAATGGCTGCATGCCTAAAATCTTGAAGTTCCATGCTAAATGTAAAAAGGTTTAACTAATGTTTGCATGCCTAAAATCTTGAAGTTCCTTGATAAATACCAAAAGGTTTTAACTAATGGTTGCATGCCTAGAATCTTGAAGTTCCTTGCTAAATACCAAAAGATTTAACTAATGGTTGCATGCCTAAAATCTTGTAGTTCCATGTTAAATGTAAAAAGGTTAAACTAATGGTTGCATGCCTAGAATCTTGAAGTTCCTTGCTAAATACCAAAAGGTTTAACTAATGGTTGCATGACTAAAACCTTGAAGTTCCTTGCTAAATATAAAAAAGTCCTAACTAATGGTTGCATGCCTAGATCTTGAAGTTCCTTGTTAAATATAATACTGTAGGTTCTAACTAATGGTTGCATGACTAGAATCTTGCAGTTCATTGCTAAATACCAAAAGGTTTAACTAATGGTTGCATGCCTAAAATCTTGAAGCTCCATGCTAAATGTAAAAAGGTTTAACTAATGGTTGGGTGCCTAGAAGCTTTAAGTTCCTTGCTACAGTAAATACCAAAAGGTTTAATGGTTGCATGCCTACAAGCTTGAAGTTCCTTGCTAAATACCAAATGGTTTTAACTAACGGTTGCATGCCTAGAATCATGAAGTTCCTAATGTCACATGAGCTGCACACAACCAAAATAGATAGATTGTGACCTTCAGCAGACTCTTGGGGCCTGACAGACCACATACTTTAGTACAAGTTTGGGCCGCCGCAGATGTAACATTTCGATATCCAGGCTACTTAGGCTAATAGTTTGTTTACCTGATGATGGTTGAGTATCTGATTCTGGGCAAGAATTTGGTGAATCTAAAGATGGTTTTGGATCTATTGTAAATGTGTTTTCATGGAGGAGTCGGTCACGGCCATCTTCTGGACTGACAGGGGATGCTGAATATTCACTATCTGTGAGTAAACAATAACGAAAGGGAGAAAAACAAAGAAGTTTAAAATATCATCAATGAAAGAATCAAAGAAACATCTGCAGGATGAACGAGTGGAATATAATTTGCATATGTTCAGCATACAAGCTACCATACTTGAATGCATCCACATGTCACCTGTGCTGTACCAAAACCCTTTATGGACAAATATCAAAACTATGACGAGAAAGAGAAGGAAGTTTAAAATATCATTGATGAAAGAAAACCAGTGAAATATAATTTGCATATGTTCAGCAACAAGTTTTAAAGGCATCCACATGTCAGCTGTGCTGTACCAAACCCTATCTGGACAAACATCAAAATTATGGCAGGATAAAAAATACCATACATTTGTGGTGTACGAAACCGTGGTACCACATGGTTTCGTTTACGTGACCAATCAGCCCTCCTACGATTGGTGTTCAGCATTAAAACAAGATGGATTGATATTGAATCTCCGCGTGTTTACGTAAGACCCTGTGTTTGGCATCAGAGTCTGCGCTTGGGATCAACGGACGGGAAGTTGATGTTTCATTACCCAGAGGAAAAACGCAACACGTTAGGTGTGTGGTGTGTAACGCTGACATTTAAGATAACTATAACGGTAACTACACTATTGTGTCAAATAGGGAAATTACAGTGCTCATTGGGAGTAAAGTTCTACACTGATCCGTGGTCAATCTGCGTTTACAGAATAAATTCAACACCCAATGCAGAGGTTGACCCTCCCTCCATCCCAGGTCATTGCTGGGTCATTATAACAGGGACTGATCTGTGGTTGGAAATGTGACAGTAGAATCTGATGCTGGGCTTGTTCTCAAATGTATTAAAGTATATATGTGGATATTGTTGTTAAGAAATGAAAGTATGTGTCAAACGTGTTTTCATTTGTACTTTTTAAACTATATACCCGGATACTATTTTCTTTCTCAGGCAAATGTTAAGGACTTCTCTTGCTGGATTGAACAGTAAATTAAGTCTCTTCTTAATGTTCACACTTATCTGAAAGCTACAGCTCTAGGATGGAGAGAGATCAAACCAGATAACAATCAATCCCAGAGAATTTCGGTCATGACTTATTAAAGTACCTTGCTTAATAGGCAACCACAAGTAGCAATCATACTTAGTACTGTATGGACATAAGCACTACACTATATATTCATAGGATGTCAGCTACCCTTTGCTCTCTATTTTCTAAATTTCTAAATTATTAATTTTTGCAATTAATCCTTAATATTACAGTATATAACAGGTCTAGCTATGAGGTGTCTAACTGTCTACAACAGTACATGAGTCTATTAACACTGACGAATGAAGGGTTGTGGATGGTTGAATATACAACTGTTAAGCAAATACACAGTCGTATGTAATGAGGAACCAATCACAAACAGGAAACAGCTACTGCCGGTATATTTGTGACATTAAGATATAATTTGAATGTAAACAGAAATACAGCCTCATGTTTAACCAGATGGATGGTTCCTACTGTATGATGATCTGCACAAATATTTGCCTTTTGATTACATATCAGTACATAATCTAGGCACATGCTGTAAATAGCCCCTGTAGTCATTGCTTTCTGTTTCAAGGTGGACAAAAAGCAACTCAGAACACTGGCCGGGAGTGTGACTCCGTTCACTGAACAAGGAATGGATTGATGTTGGATTTGGGCAGAACTGTGTCGAATCTGATCGTCGCCAACGATGTCTATAGACATCGCAAATCATCGTACACACATCACAATCCACAGTTCGTCTTTTCCAGTCTGTACGGTATACTAAATCCTCTCATGAGGTGTTTCCCGCAAATGATATTGTAGAGATTAGTGATTCATAATTTATGCAGTACATGTATGCGAGTGCAATCTACATACGGCAATTAATACTGAAGGAAGCTGCACTACAAAGCTTAACGGGTAACTACTGTAAATGAATAATTATCTTAACTAGACTAAACAGTCGTGACCGAATAATCAAGAGTTAATCCAGACAGAAACTGGCAGGAACAAATTAATTGACCCAAATAAGATGAGCAGTTAATTCCAGTTGAGCTCGAAAAGTGCAGAGGAAGAGCTAGTCCATTATGTGGTAGGGTACTGCGTTATTGCTATGTACAATATCTGTTGCGTTCCCCATTAATGACGATTTACAGTATGTTGTAAACAACAGCTCCATACCACTAACAAACATTTGATTGAACCCGTCTGAAAA
Organism: Apostichopus japonicus; assembly: GCF_037975245.1. Taxonomy (NCBI): domain Eukaryota; kingdom Metazoa; phylum Echinodermata; class Holothuroidea; order Aspidochirotida; family Stichopodidae; genus Apostichopus; species Apostichopus japonicus. The sequence goes on from NC_092581.1 coordinate 19,410,460, forward strand.
TTCAGATCCCATGTGTATAATGGAAGCTGTAATGGAGCATATAGAGCTGTGCATGGTGCGGGAATATTCTATTTCTTGCATAATCCTGTTTAAACAGTCAATATCAAAGCAGACCCAACCTGAAACCAGTTGCCTATTTTTAACATCAAACCTTGCAACGTATGTACTGTATCGTATCGCAAAATAAACAAAATTCAAAATAGCACCCTCCATTTTAACAGTTTCTCCAAGAGGGGAACCCCTCCCCTGAAAGACATAATATCTTGCCCCAAACCACCCACCCCCTCCCACCGCACCACGTAAAAATATGTTGGTTGTGTCCATGGATGCAATATAAAATCCCTTCTCAATATATATATGCCTCAGATGTCCAGTTCGAACGTTTGACCACTGTATGTACTGTCTAAAGTATTTTTGAGGATGTCAAACCTATTTAATGTTTGCCACCTTCTGTTTCCTCTTCAATATTATTGACACTTGAAGCCTACAGGTAATTGCCAGCATATCAATATCCTTTCGGTATGATTAATAATGATATCTGAGACGTTCGGTAAATTAGGAACTTTGAAGCGTTCCTTACTACCTACTGCATACACAATTTACAATAAAACTTCACTGGACGCCCGCCCTTCTATGGTATTTCCACACACCTTTCATACACAGAAATGCAGTTGAGAGATATTATTAGCCAGATTTGTGAATCAAGAGGCAAGGTCTGCATAATGACTTGACAGGTTTGTGTCCTTGTATTCCTCGATACGACAATCTGTCTATGGCAGGTTTGCCAACCATCATAGTATCTCTTCATCAACGAGCTTCACGTACAGTTTAATTTGATAATAAACCTTTGTCTGTTTAGGATGCATGAAGAGACATCTGCCAACAGTACTGGGCACTGGTAGCTATAGCATCAATGGAACTAGAACACAAATGCGCAGTTATTATTCCCAACAGAATACTTGTCTGTAATTTATCACGACCAATGTTTTGCTTCGGTTAAAAAATTCAAAAACAGCAAAAAAGAGGGAGAAAAAACAAGACTTCTATTCAAAAGCTTTAATGTATTTGCAATTAATGATTGTAACATTATATGAAAGTCTCGGCGCAAAACAAAGATATCTGGCAGCCAAATGGGTCAATTATTTACATTCTTAAACCAAAAAACAGAATAACAAACCCAGAACTGTAGTTGGTTACTTTTTAATTGTACCCGATTTACAATTACATGAGGATAAAGCATAGGATGGAGATAAGAATGGCTGAAGATGATAAACCTAACCTTTACCTACTGTAACGTTAGGCCCACACTCTTTCACTACACATGCGACTAGGCCCAGGCGTCCTACAGACACATAGTACTAATTGTTTTTGTCATGGATAGGCTAAATGTACAGTAGGCAAATTGCTACATGTCATTCATTACATACAGTAGTTTCCTTGCATGCTACAGCCATGGTCGTACTTCCATGGTACAGTATAATGCATGAACATGTGAGTGCTTGCACACTAGATCCCAAGCAGGGGATCTGATACAGATCAGATCTGATCCTCCTTGCATGCTACAGCCATGGTCATACTTTCATGGTACAGTAGAATGCATACATGTTAGTTCTAGCACACTAGATCCCAAGCAGGGATATGATACAGATCAGATCTGATCCTCGTTGCATGCTACAGCCATGGTCATACTTCCATGGTACAGTATAATGTGCATGTAAGTGCTTGCAAACTAGATCCCAAGCAGGGGATCTGATACAGATCTCATCTGATCCTCCTTGCATGCTACAGCCATGGTGATACTTCCATGGTACAATATAATTCATGCAAGTGCTTGAACACAAAATCCCAAGCAGGGGATCTGATCCTCGTTGCATGCTCCCGCCATGGTCATACTTCCATGGTACAGTATAATGCATATATACATGTAAGTGCTTGCACACTAGATCCCAAGCAGGGGATCTGATACAGATCTCATCTGATCCTCCACTCAAGATCAACTTCCTGACCATATGCAAGCCCTTGCACTCAGGATCTGACTCAAAATCATAATCCTCTTACTGTGAGAGATCAGATCCTGAGCTTGAGATCAACATAACAAGAGTGAAAGCTGGGTGGATCACGTTGACCCAAGATCACAATGACATACAACTTCATGTCCTGTTTCTTGCCACCGAGCAGAGCCCAGCTGATACAAGGGTGCATACAACTATTACATGTATAGTATGTGGAAAGATCATGACTTGCTGTGTTCTGTGTAACTTTCTGTTTGTCGATCATCAGCACTGCGGTTTGATTGCCCGGGCAGACAATCCAATGAGAATGTAAATAGAAGAGCGAGGGAATTATTTGTGGTTTTGAAACCACTATTAAAACCTGGATCGGGTGTGAAAGTACTCATAGCACTTACATAGCTACTGGAGTGTAACATTTGTGCCACTCCCAAAGGGACATTGGAGTACAGCAGTAGACTAATACTCAACATTGTACCTAATGTATGGTTTTAACATCACACATACTGAACTGAACAAACCCCTATACATATCTATGAACGCTGTGCATACAGGTTACAGGTGACGAACACAGTAATATGTATGAACACTGTACGGTCTAAATACAACACCACTGAACAACCAAGCTGTACTACATATGAAGCTACAATATAAACATTGCTATTACAATACTAGACTACAGTACTGTTGTAGTTCCACAGTAGTACTACAACTGTACAACAGTCCTTGTACATGAACGCTGTACATACACGTTACCTGTGACGAACACAGTAATATGTATGAACACTGTACGGTCTAAATACAACACCACTGAACAACCAAGCTGTACTACATATGAAGCTACAATATAAACATTGATATTACAATACTAGACTACAGTACTGTTGTAGTTATACAGTAGTACTACAACAGTCCTTGTACATGAACGCTGTACATACTAGTTACCTGTGACGAACACAGTTATATGCACTGTACGTTCTAAATACAACACCACTGACTAACCAAGCTGTACTACATACAAAGCTACGCTATAAACATTGAGCACTATTACAATACTACACAACAGTACTGTTGTAGTACTACACTATCAATCAAGTTGAACAATATGTTCATACTTGATGCTAATCCCCGACAGATGTCAATAATTTACATCTATACCATCAAGGTCACTCATTCATAATTCAGGTCTGAATTCTCTCCAAAAGTTAATGGCTGATCTCAGTTTTGTCTTTAATTGAACAGATGTTAACTGGAAAAAAAAATATATTACCTAAATAACAAGTTTGAAATTGATATAAATCACATTTTTTGTTTTTAATCTCACAAGCAAACCGAGGTCATCCTTATGGTTGATCGACATCGGTACCTTCGTCGCGTCACGCAAAAAAAAAAGGAGTGATAGTTTCATTGAATTTCATGCAGAGAATCAAACGTAGAATTTTAAAAATTTAGACACTTGCTAAAAGAGGCCAGTGCTTAAAAAATTATCCTGGCTAAAATCAAGTTTTCACTGGCATTTTCCTGTAATTACAGCACCCATCAGTTACTGTATTGTACAGGGCCTACTGGCCCAATGATATATGATAATAAGCAGTATAAGTACAGGGATTATGTTAGGTACAGATTTCATGCTAATTCTTTGATTGACGATTGTTCACCGCCTTACCATGTGTTTAAGTTCTTAATGTCTACTGGCCGAAACTTGCCAGAGACTATTCTTTTCTACTGGCAAACGAGAAAATCCCACCAGCTTTTAGCCAGGAAGTAGCAAGAACCTCATGGCCTGGAGAATCAATTTCCAATTCAATCATAAATCTGATATGGGCCAACTGATGAGTCCATAAACTCACATTTCTCCTCGTGGCCTTAATTTTAGTAAGAGTATATGTTGATTGAAATACCATTTGTTTGCATTGTAATCTATTTGTATTTCACTATGCTAACATTAAAACAAAAGTCAATATACAGTCGGATTTAGCTGACAACCCAGTCATAACTTAATACAGCATTCAAAATTTTACCGAGGTTCAGATCTGAAACATGATATGAAATTTAATTCACTTTTCAGTATGTCAATTTATCTCATTTTATAAGTGAAATTTTACAGATTTTTTAAATACAATTAGGTTACAGTAATGCCTAGATGAAAGTGTATGGAGTCCCAGGTGTGGGATTAGGGGGGCACAGTGTCAAAATGTTATCAATTCAGGTTAGGTAGAGGGGAAAGTGCATAAGTAGAATGGAGACAGGAGGATGAGGAGGATGAGGAGGATGAGGAGAAGGAGGAGAAGGAGAAGGAGAAGGAGGAGGAGGATGATGAGGATGATGAGGATGAGGAGGAGGAGGAGGAGGAGGAGGAGGAGGAGAAGAAGGAGGATGAGGAGAAGGAGGAGGATGAGGAGAAGGAGGATGTGGATGATGAGGATGAGGATGAGGAGAAGGAGGAGGAGAAGGAGGAGGAGGATGAGGATGAGGAGAAGGAGGAGGAGGAGGAGGAGGAGGAGGAGGAGGAGGAGGAGGAGGAGGAGGAGGAGGAGGAGGAGGAGGAGGAGGAGGAGGAGGAGGAGCGATGGAAGTTAAGAGACTTCAAGCTGTGTTCTGCATCTGTGGTACCATAATGTACCAATAAAAGCAATGTTTTGCATCAAGTTAACCTGAACAAATGGTGATATGCGGCTGCCAAGAGAAATGAAATTTGTTATTCAAGCACACCAATAAGTTCTCTCCTTTGAGTATTTATAAGCAACGATACTTATCAGTCTCGACACTACTATTGCACTCCTCCCCCATCTACCTTGCCTATTAACTGGTAACCTATTAGGCGTGCCAACACAACTGAAATTTGGCATAAACTTCAAGGATTTGTGAACCCCCAAAAAAACTTTTAAACTGTGAGACAATTTGTATGTTCCATTTATACTCTCTGATTACTGTAGAGGAAGCTAGACTTTAGTTACCACACATAAGAACTGTGATTGATGTGTAAAGCCTGTAAATTCATCAATATTCATGAATGGTTCAAATTAAACCAAACCTAAACTGCATGTATTTGATATCATTAAGGCATAGTGTAAGTGTACAAAGGACAATTTCTACAGCGCAGTTACTGTTTATCAAAATATAGCATAAAATGAAAGCTAGCCCTAACATGAAATGAAAAAAAAAAAGAATACAGGAAGGTACTAATTGTTTTGACTTCCTTAATACAGCCACCATATAAATAAATAGACTTATAAAGTCTGACAGGCTTAAAGTCAGTTACAGATAGTTTTTAAAATCCCCAAATCATTAGCTGGATAGAAATTGCTAGAAGTTATCAAAAGTGCTTTCCATGGGGGTTCTGACTCGACCACGTTCCTTTGGGTTGGTGGGGGAGGGGGGAAGGGTTTCTGTGTGGATTTTTAGTGGACAAGTTGACGATTTGGAGATGAGTTGGACGTAATTTGGACTTGAATGAGTGTCAAAATTGTAGACAAGATGATACTGTAATACAGGCTTGAGATTGAGGAGTGTGCTGTTAGACAATGAAACATCAATTTCTTGAGCATCCATTACAATAAAAAAGCAAAGGAAAGAGAAACAAAGAAAGAAAAAACAAATAAATAACAAAAAGAACTTAATGAAATAGCTAATTAATTTAAGATTCAAGGAAAGTTTTTTTTTCCAATGCTATTGAAGACCACATTAATTCATTTGCAGTGTCTATATATATGTATATAAATACAGAGTTCACTAGTGCAAGTCTCCAAAGACTGTCATTACTGAGACAAAGGTCTCATTACATTAAAACTTACACATGGTTTATCTCTTACAGTACGTACAGTACGTGCGGGAGAACACCTCCCAGATCCACAAATGGAGAACTTTAAACCCTGAGTCACCAAATTGTGAAACCAGTTACAAGTGTAAATATTAGCTTACCTAATATTCAATACGACAATACCATAGTAGTATATACAGTATGATCCACGATATCAAGAATCCTAGGTCAGCCGGACAGAAGTAGGGCTTAATTCACTTACTCCACCGATGTCATTAATTAATTCCAAACACACAAAAAACAAAACAAGTCGCCGCCACGCACCCTGTTTACAATCCGTCGTCGTCACGCCGTGTCGACTTTTGTTCCGCGTATCTATAGGGCAAAACTATGTTTGTACTCTGAACTGCATTCATGAACAAATTTATTTTACTTCCACACATGTGTTCAAAATTTCATACTGAAGTTCTGGGGAGCCTATTGATTTTTGTTGTTGCATGTGAGAGGAGGCCAAATGGAAAGCAGACATGGACAAACACACGTCTAGCTTCGTCATCATCATCATCTGATGACGATGGACGATTATAGAGCAACTCGAGCACCTGACACAGGGCGGCGTTGACGCTGATGTAAACAGATCTTGAGTAAGAGAAGAACGGGATCATATTTTCATCCCATTGCCTAGGTGATGGGGACAAAACAGTCAATGGGAAATCATGTGCAAAAACAAAATGGTAGAAACTGAACATAAACAACAAGGAACGTGCTGCAAAATAAACAAGAAAAAAGATGTTGACTAAATGTTGTTGTCTCTGTATCTTCTTTATGGAGGGAAGAAGTGAGGTTAGATCAGGGTGGGAATGGTTGGGAGGGTGGAGATGAAAAGGAGAGGGGAGGGGTGGTAACTTTTTTTTATTCTATGCTCTACATTGGTGTGGATTACTTTCTTCCAATTTTGTCTGTATGATCTTGTTTAAGTCGAAGATATACGTTGATTTTTGCCACTATTCCACTTCATTTATTTATCTTTTTCTTTCCATCTTTTCGGAAGGGCTTGTAGAGTCTTTGCAGGCTTAACAATGCATCTCTTCTGGTAACTGAGAGATTTTACTGAGGATTTGTGGGCAGCTTATATTACAGATTGTCTTTTCTTGACACCTCCCACATTCATAAACTTTGCATTCTTCTCATTGGTAAAATATTTGTCTTTAACGGATATTAACAACTTAGAGTAACAAAGAATTACGGAATGTTAATTAGATTAGACTGTTAATTTCATTACGCTGTCACATAATGCTGACTGCATGACCACAAACAACCCTCTTCATTAATCATTACGAGGCAATTAAAACTGTACTAAAATGTATGTCAATAAGGACAAAACTATATTGCTGTACAGTAAATACTGTACATATGCTTTGTAAGTCATTGTATATGAGCATTCATGATGTACTACAGTATTACAGTCTACATGGTGTAGTGATTTGGGATATGATTAGTGACCACAGACATACAGCAACAGGAAATTGTATATCCAGTATTGCATGATTTACAAATTGTAATATCTTAACATTAAAATCTTAGAAGAGATTCAGAGGCTCCAAAACTGTCACACTAAATTATTCACTGAGTAAGACATTGTCTAGATAGCAATATCAGTGTTATGGCACATTAATGATTCAATTGCTATGTGCACAATGTACTAATGTACATTTATGTGCACAACATACATTTATGTTCACAATGTACTTATGACATACAGTTATGTGCACAATGTATTTTGACATACATTTATGTGCAGAATGTACTACTGTACATTTATGTGCACAATATACTTATGACAAACGTTTATTTGTACAATGTACTTATGACATACATTTATGTGCACAATGTACTTATGGCATACATTTATGTGCACAATGTACTTATGACATACATTTATGTTCACAATTTACTTAAATGCCATACATTTATGTTCACAATGTACCTATGACATACATTTATTTGCACAATGTACTTATGAGTTATGACATACATTTATGTGCAGAATGTACTACTGTACATTAATGTGCACAATTTGCTTATCATGCCACATTTATGTTCACAATGTACTTATGACATACATTTATATGCACAATGTACTTATGCCATTTTTATGTTCACCATGTACTACTGTACATTCATGTGAACAATGTACTTATGACATAAATTTATGTGCACAATGTAATATTTTTAAGAAAGAAAGAATTCAAGGAAGGGGCCAGGTGACATAATTGTTTCAGCAGAATAACCTGGCTCTTGCCACCACTGCATATAATACCATACCTAACATCCAAACACAAAATATGAGTATTTAGCAAGTTTGTACAGAAGGCCAACAAATTGTCCTTCCACTGTTTCTCATCTGTCTATGGTCCCTATGGTACAGTATAGAAATTGAAACAGTTTAGAAGCTCTTCAAGAAGGTCCTTAAGGCTGTCAAAACTAAAGTTTTTAAACAAACATTTCTAGAAGCTGAGGACCTTTGGGATGAGTTCAAAAGTTGACAATCAAATGTCTTTGGGGAAGCAAAATGCTTCCAGGTAGATTGAAATATGAATGTCCATTGTTTGACTCATATTTAAGGATAAATTATACTGACTAAGTATCATAAAGACAAATTTATCTCACATGCCATTTTAGGAATATTTGGATTGTTTTGGGATTTCTTTATGGGACAACAAACAGGATCTTATGTTCTTAGACTTGAACTATACATTTAAAATGACTATTTAAAAGTTGGACAAAACAGTTTCCTTGGAAACACATCAGTCATCACCTCCTATAGAAAGAACCATATTTTTGCTTTTTTTTATTTCTCCCTCTTTTTTTCTCTTTTTTGTTGTTGAGTATATAGATAAGGATAAGATTTGATTTTCTCAAATACCAGTGCTGGTAAATATTCCAATATTATTAATAAAATATAGTACTGTACTTTGAAATGAAACACCTTGTTGTTACTAACCTTTACCATTATGACACAGGGCCCCATTCATCAACAAAATCGCATGTTTGGCAGAACAACATTCCAGTCATATGTTTTTAAACAGATCTACCCTCATCAATAATTATTGTGTACTCTATAATCAGCTGTGACATAAGCCAAGGAGTGTTCCCACTGAGGGCAGTATTTTACTTTTGTCTATTTATATACCGACCTGTCTGATAATAAAAGTAAATCCACTTGGTGCACTGTACATATATAGTACACTGTTTATGTAAAGTCAATTGTGTTCACAATCCCCAAACCAGTGAATGAAAGAAAATTACAAACCAATGGTTAACTGTGAAGACTGTCTATGTTTCAATTCATATTCCACATCGGGTTACATTTCCTACTGAGGTAATTACCAAAGATGAAGGAAGTCATTAAGTACTCCAATATCGAATAGATAGGTTCTGTGCTAAACAAACAAACTGCTGTGAAAATGATTTAATGTTCAAAAAAACTACCATGCTTCGAAAATGTAAGCACATACAGTATTACCTAAGAAATGGGAAAGGAAAAAATTAAACAAGAGGTGTGAAGTTATTACCAGTTTTCACAATACAAACTAAATTGTTTATATGTACTGTACACTATAGGCAAATTCATGAATTCAAATTGTAGTTTACCATACAACACTGCAACCATTAGCTATTACTATGCACACCCATACTACACTGCAACCATTAAGCTATGAATAACTATGTACACCCAGCCTGTGGTACCATATTACACTGCAACCATTAAGCTATGTATTACTATGCACACCCAGCCTGTGGTACCATATTACACGGCAACCATTAAGCTATGTATTACTATGCACACCCAACCTATGTTATCATACTACACTGCAACCATTAAGCTATGTATTACTATGCACACCCAACCTATGTTATCATACTACACTGCAACCATTAAGCTATGTATTACTATGCACACCCAACCTATGTTATCATACTACACTGCAACCATTAAGCTATGTATTACTATACACACCCAGCCTATGTTCCATACTACACTGCAACGATTAAGTTATGTATTACTATGCATACTCAACCTATGCACCATACTCCACTGCAATCATTAAGATATGTATTACTATGCACACCCAGCCTATGTACCATACTACACTGCAATCATTAAGATATGTATTACTATGCACACCCAGCCTATGTGCCATACTACACTGCAACCATTAAGCTATGTATTACTATGCACACCCAGCCTATGCACCATACTACACTGCAACCATTTAGCTATGTATTACTATGCACACCTAGCCTAGATGTACCTACTACACTGCAATCATTAAGCTTTTCATTACTATGCACACCCCACCTTATTTCATAATATGAAAAAGATTATTAAGTTCATAGTGTGAATATTAACAGTGACTTGAAAAGTAACTAACTCTTTAATCTATATTGACAGATATACTGTCCAGTCATTAACAATACTCCAATGGACTTTAATTCATTTGTCACCCTGTAAAATGCATCCAAAAAGGCTGCGTGCTTATTACTCTAAAGACTTTTTGTCCAGAGTCTCGGTTTACAGTCCTGCGTTTAGTCAAGACTTCCTTTGGTTACTAATCTAAATGACCTGCTTACTACCACGCATAGGCGCTGCACTGTATAATTAGTGCATCCACTGTAGCCACATCCTTCTCTTTATTCTCTCTTCTTTTTTTCCATTTCGGCTTTTAAATACTAAGGTACAAAAGGCATTGCACAAAATATAAGACAGCATGCAGTACTTCAAAGATAAAGTAGAATACCAGTGCACACACTTCAAAGAGGATTACCTTTCTTTCTCCCACAGAAATGCTATTCACCTCACTTGTATATTAAATCAAATTATGCTCCTGGGAAAGTCCTCACAAACAGCTGTTCCTAAAGAGTTAGTTTAGGCCGCCTAGCCCATCCACAATGTGTGTACTACAGCACAAGTTAAAACAAGCTACTGTACCTCTCTCTCTATTGCTACTGTGCTTCTTCTATATAGACAGACCCACACATGACACACATGCAATGTGGTAAAATAACTCCATTTGCACTATGCAGCAGTGTACAGCAGACAACTAAACTAGTCACATCATAATCATCGCCCTGAAGCACTCGCTCTGTGCTTGCTAGACAGACCTTATCAACCGAGTCACTGACGACATGACCGGAATTCAACACACTCCGCCTGTCAGAGTATTTTACTAGCAGCAAAATCAAAATGTAATGAGTCATAACCCAAGCCACAGCAAAACTGTCTTGCCTGCTACTGTTGGGACGGACAGGCAAGCTGCTGTTTCTATCAGTCTTGCGTTTTGGAAAATTTCCTGCATGGGAGGGGATGCTTCCTGCATAGCACAGAGCCAATAAAACCACACACTGTAGATCTAATAAATTAACACAATTAATAAGACATACCTATGTTTGTGTTATGTATCAGAGGTTGTTAAATTCATGTTGTCATCCTTCCAGAAATGTAGTTAGTAGTTTACATGATCAATCATCAGCTATGATGAATATCCTATGAGAGGAACACCAACTCCTTTTTGCTGACTATACACTCAAAATACAATTATCTTTAGAACCAAATAAATACCGATTTTTGAGGTGTGATTAATAATATGTGAGGGAATAATTTTGCACTTTCCCTAATATGCCATTTTTAAATTCAGGGAGCTGTCTTTTAAAATTTACACAAGTTTTGTAATTATCTCCTGTACATACCTGTATCAGGTTCAATGGCAAACAATCTTTGGCCTTTCATAGTAAATTCTTATTATATACCTCCCAAATTTAGCCCAGATTTACAAACAAGAAATATCACACATAACTAAATCACAAAGAAAGGTTTATACTCTGGCATTCGTGCAACCAGCTATTTATGAAAGTAAAGAGGTCACTCTGTCCTTTTTGTCCCTTTTAAAGGGAAAGTGAAAAACTGAGTTTCAATTGGGTGTTCAGGAATATCTAAAATCAAACACATAAAATATCTACTGTATATATCATAAACAAATTTCTAAAGATAAAAGAAATCATTGGCACCAGCAGGGTTCAAATCGAGTATCTGGCATTCCCAATAGAAATGGGGGAGGGAGGGAGGGGAGGGAGGGAAAGGGGAGGGACTTACAATTTTAAGGTAGAGTAATCCTGTGGTCATCTCAATCTTAAGAATTAGTTTCCTAGAGTACTTGCTTTGAATCCCTATCTAGCCAATGACTTCATTGCTATTTATAACCTCTTCCACAATCAAACGTACAGTAAATCTAAAGTCGCAAATTCCATAAAATAAGTACCACACTACACGGCGATTCAACACAAAACAGATAACCCCAAAATCCCCTCCCCCCACTTCCCCTTCATGATTTTATATTAGGGGGTTAAGATGTGGGATGGAATTAAAGGGTTACTGTTGTTGTCATCCACTTTCATCATGCTCAACATTTCAGTCACTGCAGCTGATGGAAATAACAAAATGAGATTTTTCATTTTTTAACACCTGGAGGCATTCTCCTTGGTTAATTCCTAAGGAGATATCGCCCTGAGGATTACTGCACCAAGATATAAAGTACAAGGGTAGCATTGATAGACTCCACGTCCACTCCATCTCACACCTAATACACAACAACAGATGCATTAAGAAGATCTTTATCATTCTCAAGATTTTATCAATGTGTCCTTTTATCCACAACTTCCACCCATGATATGTGTTTCCGCCATGCATGTAATTCAACAAATCCCTACCAGCTGTTAACCAAAACTGGATTCCAAGGAGGTCACACAAGTTCAAGGACTTTAATAGTAGAATCTCAGTTAAAAAACAACAACAATAGCAGCTACAGCATGTGTACAGCTAGTTAACCTATAAGGACATGATCTACAGTATGTTTCAAGTTCTCTGCATTGAGCAAGAGCACAAAGTCTAATGTAAAGTACACTCTTACATTTGTCCATTACACTTTAAACATACAAACATTTTCACTTTCTAAATTGTAGATCATATTTTCTACATTTCTTTCAAGATGAAACAAAACTGGAGAGATACTGTGTATATTTCATGTTATTTGTCCATAGTTTTGTAAGAAAAGGGAGGAAAATGTCATTCAACTAGGATGTCAGAGAAGACAGAGATTTGAAATATATAAATGGAAAATGAATACAGAACTTTGGCCAAGTACAGTATTAGTAGAGTCAGTTGGCACTTATGACGAGAGTCATACATTAGCTTAAAAGTAGGCCCTCGCGCAAACTTTCTGCCATCCTAAGGTTTTCAAAACCCTAAAAATTCTGCCCGCAGAACTTTGTAGCAAGGAAAACATGAAAAAGGCATTCTTTGAGGAGTAGGTACAGAGGGCTAGGGCTTACTTGTGATAGGATTTCAACCTAACAGATGGATAAATGCACTGCCAAACTTTAACAACCTTTCACTTTACTATATGAAGGGTTCCAACTTCAGAGTAGGTACAGTACATCCTTATTAAAGTGTTATGTCACACAACTAGGGTACCAAGTTTCTGTGTGGCCCAGCGCAATCCACTTTGTAGTTTATGCCAGCTTAATATTAGTGGTCAATGTCGTTCTTAAAGCTAAATGCTAAATTCACCTGTTTCTGTTACTCTCTACAACTTTCTTGCAATCATTTAATCCTTCTGAAAGCAATTGATGATTGTTCAGTATTCTCCAATAAAGTATCCTATACATTTTGAATCGGCTCACTTACCTGGAAATGTAACCAACACCTTCCTTAGATTCTGCTTTTGGAAATAGATAAAAAAAATAACCTGCACCATTCATCTCAAGTTTCCTAAATGAAGCACAATGACCTCGTTATGAACCTACTTAATTATCAACAGAAGTTAATTGATAGATAGAACATGGTATCAAATGTGAAATTTGAAACCAACCCACACTTTTGTGTATAGTGAGCATTTGTACTGTGCATGATGATACTGTAGTAAAGTCAATGCATTAATACTGTGTATAGGATTAACATAGGATTAAGGCTGCATTCTCAATATCAAATCTCATTTATCTGCTAAGAATCTACCAATGTTAGAAAAACTATCAATTTTAGCATAATTTGCCTGAAAGTTAGGTGGGTAATATGACTGCCACCCCATCCCCTGTCTCCCATCCCCTCTCCACCAAATTCTTCTTGTCATGGTTATGAACAGAACCAATTTGCAATCATGTTTGATACTAGAAGGAATAACTCAATGTGATCATGAATATTGTGGTCCATTCTCCACAAGTCTCATTCATCATTATGTGTCATTATCTGAGATATAACTAAACTGGTGTGATTAACCACTAATGAATCTTGCCAAATTAATTAACAAGGACAACTTCTACTAATCTACTCCAATCTTATGCATGCAATATATGTAAATCATACGATATGATAAATGTGGATACTTCTCTTGTAAAATTATAACCCATTTTTTGGGTATTGGAAATATTTACTATCAAACAGATCTATTTTGACATCATATTTAATAATTTTGCATTCATTTTGCATACATTTGCATTTGCATACATTTTGCATCATTTTGCATACATTTTGCATACATTTTGCATACATATTGTGATATTTGCATTGTGGGAACTGTCTCCTTACAAATGCCATAACAAGCACCTCAAGCAACTTATTTCAATAGTACTAACTGAGTACATCATAACTCTGATACTGTTTATGATATAATTCTCGTATGTACAGTTATTTACTATACGTGCTGTACTGTAATTTGATGATAACACTGTGATGGCAATAGTATTAACTCCTCACAATCACGTTACTATTGTTTTACTACTTACTGTGCAGTCATAAATCTGTGTAAATCACTATTGGCTATCACTACCAGTAAGATTCAACAGTACGATGAATGACATTGTACACTCTATAACCAATATAAGTAATCAATAATTAATAAAATTAACTGTTGAACCCTCTTCACACTGATGAACAAACAAAGAGTACTTGATAACACTATAAATATGAATCCACTATGTATTAAATCTTGAAGAGAGTAGAGACTGAACACACTATTTATAAATTCATGATATACAGTATATACAGTGACACAGTTCCAAAGACTCCCCACTTGCTTTGATTACTTTCAAACTTTATACTTGTCTGGACTCTACTATTGCACTTTCCCATCTACCCAGTGGTGTCACCAAATATAGCACCAGATTGCATCTACAGTAAGGACCCTTAATTAATCAGGGGGCACCCCTCCCCTTAAACCCCACCCCCAGGACAGCATTCATCAATAAACATTGTGCCCCCTATTTGAGTGCTGTGCCCCCGTGCCCCCCAAGATTGAAATGTCTGGCAACGCAACTGCATCTACCAATCCCTAACAACTGGTCACATTTCAGCACTGCAACATCATTCACCCTCCTCTGGATCAATGTCTATTGACCTGTTGTCTTTCCAAATCTACCTTTCCTGAAGTGAACAGCCTATTCTCTCTAGTGTATATCATTTTACATGTTAATACTAACAGTACACTAACAGTACAGAGTAGACAGGGAATAATTTTTCCGGTATCACTATGCAAAATGCTATGCAAAATGCTATGCAAAATGTGCTAATTGCTATATATACCAGTGCAAAGATGTTCAGCAATTTTTGCACACAGAAACCATAATATTTTATAACAGACAAAGTACAGAACCTTCAAGAATGCTACATAAACTCTGAATGTGCTAACTTATTCCCTGTTAGGTAGATGGAGAGAGTGCAGTATAAGTGGCAAGACAGGTAAGAGGAGAGTGCAGTAATTTCAAATGAACCACAGAGTGAAGGAATTAACAAATGTGAATGCAGGAATCATAAAATAATCAATGAATGAATGAATTTCTGCACAAAGAGTTGATTAGCATTTACATCTATCTTGTACTAACGACCTAATTTTTTATAAATTCCTATAAACTAAGGCACTAGACATAGTTTTTCAAATTTCTAATGCATTACAGCTTGTAATGTATCACATATTCATAGTCTGTAGGGTAACTGTAAAACATCTTTGACATGATGAAGACTAGATTCTACACAGCATCTGCTTATTCACTTTACAGTGCATTATTCATCTCAATCCCTAGCAGGTTAACAGAGGAGTCCGCAATAACAAGACGCATAATCAAATTATACAGTATACTTCAGTACACAATCATTATCCTACTGAGAGTGCATTACAGTATACTTTACATACATACAGTACTGTACAGAATGTATACGTTATATACATACAGAACTGTATATATATGTTATATACATACAGTACAGTACTGTGTGGGCGTCTCCTACTTACACAACAGTTGACGTATATATTATATACACACTGCACATACTGTTACAGCATATATTTGTTATACCTTACAAGTCAGAGCTCTCTTCAAAGCGACATAGATCACCAATCGAGAAATTTAATATTAACCCCATTCCACCAATAACCGACTTAAATATGAACGAAGGCAATATCGCCAAAAGCGATAATTGATGAACTCGGTCTTTTGAAACTCGGAGTAACAAACTCCTGATTTAAAAATCATAAAAAAAATATGCTAATAATAAATTAAGTGGTTTGGCATGATATTATTAAATGATTTATTGTATCGGGCTCAAAATAGACTGTGAAAGAAGACAGTAAAATTGAATTCATTTACAACGGTCCTCACTGGAGAGTCTTGATTCATCCAAATGGTTCTAGAGTGTTGTTAATTCTAATTATTTGTGATATGACAGCATTAAACAAATATGGTTACGTTAATTGCATAGCTTTAATATCTCTAGCCATCAGAGAAAGCTGAATGAGGAAATGTTTTGTTCGGTTATTGTATTAATGTCTGAAAAGATAGATTAAATATTGAAAAATTGTGTTGCCTTTGAAAACATTCATTTGCACAGGGATCAAATGCAGTCAAAATTTCATTAAATTCGGTTTTAATGAAACCATTTTACAGTCTGTCAAGGAATAATATTGGTGTTTGTATTTTGGAATACTGTCTTCCTGCATCAGCAACACCTTGTAAAACTCTTACATGCAGTATTTAAATATTCCCAGGACTAACTTAATCTACCATGTTTCAATAACAAGACCACATATATTTAAACAAGAATCAGCCCTATTTTATTAATAATGTCATATTTTTAACAATTTTAATCATTTAAATAAATCTTAAGTTTAATTAATTAAATTTTAATAAAGTTCTGATAATTTGTTGTAATAAATTTTTAATATAACCATTTTGAACAACAATATGACACAGTAACTCATATCACTCAATATTTAAGTGAGAACAAGCATTTTTTTTAAAGCATAAAAACAACTTTAATTTGAATAATTTTAATGTTTTTTTTTAACAATACCTAAAGCTATATTAAAGTCTTAACAAGTCGTTTCCTTCATTGCACATTTCTGCCTGGTTTACTGTTTCAATGCACCGCTACACTACCAAACAGGAAGGATCAAATCTGGTAAAATCAGCAGAATACAACAAAATAGTTGTCTTCAGTAGACAAGTGATCAAAAATCAATAACAAAGCTCGCTAACCACCTGCCCAATATTCACCTTGATAAATGACATGATTTTTACTAATAGCATGGAAAGCCAAATTCTATATTGTAGGGATCATCATCATCAATATTCTCATAACTTATCAGTTAAATGAGAGGTACAATCTCTACGTGTAGGTAAATAGTCTTTTACATAAGGTGGTGTACGGTCACATCGCATCTCTCCTAAATTTGAGTGCTGTGTTATACATATAGTTGCACACATAGACACTGTAGTTGCCCTGTGTGTTAGTCAAATTATAACCATTTTTTCAATCATAATTTTAATCTCCAAAGCCTGAACCGAAAACAGCCAAACTTGCCACGGTGAAACAGAGAAAAATCAGCTTTTTTATTTTTAAACACTGGATTATTCTACCACTTTAGCAGAATTATACTTGTAATTTTTTACGAGTATAATTCTTTCTATTTCTGGCAGAATCTGGTCAACCCATCGATGAAAAATGACTTAGCTTAATGATAAAACTAAACCACTAATAGCAGAATCGTGGAGATCGTTATCGCCAGTGCTATCCTTTAAAAGAAACTATTCCTATCGGGAATTTACCGTATACCATCATATATATTGGGCCAATAAAGTAGGCTGTTACATAACATACACTAACTGAGATATTACTTTAAGTTAGCAAATGAATCAGCAAAGGACTTAAATAATATTTACTGTATGAGCTCAGAGACATTCAATGTGTGCTCTGAACTTGTAATAATGAAACTAACAGCACTGTGTGACTATGAGCCTATGCATGCTTGTGTTTGTCTAGCTGTGTGTATCACACCCACATATGAGCACGGTTGGAATCGTTAAGTAAGTGCATTAATGGCAAGACTTATTTTGCACCCATCTTATATCCAACACAGCTCTGATGTACTGTAAGTGAAACAGAAAAGTTCCAATAGTGCTCAAGAGGGAATATTCCTGCCTTAATGTGATGGTCTTAAACTGAAATTAATGGATGAAACCAAAAATGGATTTAAAAACAAAAAACGATACATGTAACAATATGAAAGACATTGTTACAGTTGTAGTAGATGTAGTACAGTTGCAGAGGTAACTGCAATTAAAAACCAGTTCGTGTTTTATGCAGTTATGGTATATATTCATACCTTGGCAGAACTGAACAAATAAACAGCTTAAATAAGTTTTACTAGTGTCTTGTGGTTTTTGTGAAGGCCTTTTTATTTATTGTCTATATATATTTTTGTCTCCCTTCACTGCTTTTTCTCTGAATTCTATTCAAGCTGATTAATTAATTAACCTCAATTCAGCTTTAACTTTTTGTTGATGAATTGATGACAATGAAAATACAGTCAAGTTTCCTCTATTTGCAATAGACATCTTCCTCATTACTTGTATGTCCAATACTGTACTATATGTTAAGAGGAAGTAGTGTTTTGTCTTCAAGTACTGTAAGCTAGATGTTAAACATATGAGCTGCGATCTAGTAACCTACTTTCTTTTAAGCTCATGTAGCAAAGTTTTCTATTTTAAAAGTACTATGAATAGTTTAATCAAGTCTGGGAAAACACACAGTTTCCTGTATTTTAACCTATCCCTGATTCTGCCAAGTACTGTCATTTTCGATACTGTAGTTACAGAATCTGTCATCAAACTATACATGTAGTAATAATATTGATGATTTTACCGTAACTGGCACTGTACAGTTGATACTATGATACTATGTAGTACTGTATGTTAATATTGATGATTGTACAGTTACATGCACTGTACAGTTGATATTATGATACTATGTAGTACTGTATAACTAATATTGATGATGGTACGGTTACTTGCACTGTACAGTTGATACTATGATACTATGTAGTACTGCATGTTAATATTGATGATTGTACAGTTACATGCACTGTACAGTTGATACTATGATACTATGTAGAACTGTATGCTAATATTGATGATTGTACCGATACTTGCACTGTACAGTTGATACTATGAAACTATGTAGTACTGTATGCTAATATTGATGATTGAACGGTTACTTGCACTGTACAGTTGATACTATGATACTATGTAGTATTGTATATTAATATTGATGATTGTATGGTTACTTGCACTGTACAGTTGATACTATGATACTATGTAGTACTGTATGCTAATATTGATGATTGTACCGATACTTGCACTGTACAGTTGATACTATGAAACTATGTAGTACTGTATGCTAATATTGATGATTGAACGGTTACTTGCACTGTACAGTTGATACTATGATACTATGTAGTATTGTATATTAATATTGATGATTGTATGGTTACTTGCACTGTACAGTTGATACTATGATACTATGTAGTATTGTATACTAATATTGATGATTGTATGGTTACTTGCACTGTACAGTTGTAACTATGATACTATGTAGTATTGTATACTAATATTGATGATTGCTCCATTACTGTACAGTTGATACAAGTCCATCATCAACATACAATTATACTGTACCAGTCACTATACTAGTTAATACTCAACAAAAACCACTCTCTAAATTAACGAGGCTGTGCACCGAACAGTCCATCACTGTCTACAGTTAGTGTGAATATGAAACATGAGACACATCCACCGTCCACCATATTGAAGATTCAAGCAAATCACATAAATTATGCTACTCTATAGGCTCTATTATTCATGTGAAGACGGTAATTATAGGATTTTTTGACATGTCCAAATATGTGTTCAAACACACACTGAAGCTACATATCTTTATTATCAGGCAGTGGCTTTTAACAACATGCAAACTATATATAAAGTATTCCAAGAATAGCTGGATACATGACTAAGACTTAACACATGGATGCATCAGTAGAATGAACCCTTTCAATACAACGGCATCACAGGTGTCCTGCATTGATTGTATCTTCACTTCTTTTGTTTTTGTCTGGTTTTGCTTTCAGTTTCTTTATTTTTTAGATATCCTCTCAATAACAGACACTTAGCTATTTTCATTCTTGTACAAGTAGACTTGTTCATATGCAGTGAAAAAAAAAATGTCCAATTTCCTTTTTCCACAGAATGCTTGCAAATGCCCTAAAGTTACTGGTTTGAGGATTTACGAGCAACCATACTCACCTGTATATATCTCTACATATCAACTGCCTTATCTACCTAAAAATACTTGATAGAAAATTGTTAGCACTGTTCCCCCCTCTTCTGGGGCACCCCCTCTTCTGGGGCGCCCCTCTTCTGGGGCACCCCCTCTTCTGGGGCACCCCATCTTCTGGGGCACCCCCCTCTTCTGGGGCAACCCCCTCTTCTGGGGCACCCCCACTTGGGCACTGCCTACTTTTTCTTCCTTCCGAACCTACCATTCGGAAGATTTCTATGGCAACAACCTGACAGAAAATACACCTTCTAATAAGAATGAAGCCAAACTGAATAACACCGTAGAACTTGTATGGCATAAAACATTGGCTTGTGGTTAAATACCAACAGCTACACGTATGACATAGCTCATGAACTGCTGAGTTAGAGTTGGAAGAAGTTAGTCACCACATTACCATGGAAACACTGTCATCTTGCCAAAAAAAAAAGCATATAGTTAGTGTGTACTGCTTATTAGTGCCGATAACCGTGTCCAGAAGACCAAAACATTGGGGTAACACTGATAATGTGAGACCAGGCCTTAGGCCTTTAAGATATGGTATGCTTTTAACTTGGTTAATAAAGAACATTATGCCTATGACTGGAAAATGAGGATTTTTTGCCTCTGACTTGAAAAAGAGAATTTTTAAAGGCTACAGTAAACTTTGCCATGGTAACGCTTCAACATTTAATCACATCTAGGTCAATAAGCGTGAAGGATTACAACATTGTGAATGTTCATATACGTGCCTCTAGAGGATACTGAAACTCCATGTATGATAGGCGAGTGTTTCCCACTCATATGCAATGTTCTTCACTACCAGGCCTAATTTACAGTTTGTGAAAATACCAGAGCAGTAGCTCCTGATACATATTGTACTGCAAATTAACAATTCATGAATATAAATTTGTTTGCATCTACAGAATGGGTTATGTGGTATATACATGCAGATTATTCCATTTGTACTTTACAATATTCAGTGATATTTCAAACCGAGTAAAATTGAAAAACAACTTTTTTAGTCTTTGCTGATACAACATTTTGATGATTTACTCAAGTCACATACCACTGCATACTGTCATTAGCTTTAGATGAACATTATTTCAAATAGTGAGGTAAAAATTAACAAACAAAAAAGGAAACATTTTCAGTTTGCTTTTTAAGATTCAGGTATGCTTTAACTCGGTTACTAATAAATATTATGCCCTATGACTTGAAAAAAGAGGATTTCTTGACTATGACTTGAAAAAGTCAAATATTGAGGTAAAAATTAACAAACAAAAATGGAAACATTTGCAGTTTGCCTTTTAAAGGTTTAATACTGTGAGGAGAGAAAAAGCAAGAGGAAAAGATATTGAGTGCATTTGGACATATAGTCAGTTTTGCGAAACGAAATGAGGACAACTTGTTTCCTTATGTCCCTTCCCCTTTACTCTGCTTTACTCTATATGGGTACAGACCTAACCACTGGTACAAAATATGTTCTACTTCAATGAACTCTAAGTGGAATTCAGATGCAACTTGTCAATCTTTTCACTTCCTCTTGACTTCATCTAATGAAACCACAATGGAATCAATAATAAATAAATTCCAATAAACTTCAGCTTCCCTCAAGGGATAAACATACATCATGCAATATTAGATATTAAGTTTCTTTCCTTGTTAACATCTGCATCATTTGGTGAATGTATGTACACCATTAGTTGCTGAGTGGATTAAGCTTGTTTGCTGCATGTACATAGTAAATTAATCACAATAGGAGACAATGAGAGTAAAGTGTTTGTTTGTTGACTTTGAAACTTCAAACCTCTTTGTTTTTTGAATCAGATGAGCAAGATATTGGAGGTGGTTCAAAAGTCATATAATGCTAGAGCATTTTCTACTTGTGTCATTCTTCCAAAAACCTATAAACTTTGCAGTGTTTCAAAGATGTTTCCAGTAAGTAGCTTACTTGACATATGTAGGTAACAGAAATCTTTCAGATTTTGAATGCTTAACGGATCAGCTTGAAGTAGGAGAAGTTGTAGCGGAGTGCCGGCCTCCCACTGAAGACGATGTGTGGGTCACTACCCAAAATGAACACGAGACGTGACTCGACTCCCAAGCAGGAGTTGGGAATCTGATGTAGAAAAGTGTTATGCAGCCATGATTACAAACACAGCCTACGGTACATACTGAACAGTATTATTGATATACTGTAGCATGCATGGCCTCCACTGTAGTCTTGCTCAGTGATATATAAAATGATGTTTTTGCTGTCAATTGCTTGGTTATTAATAACAGATGATCCCTTAGGGCAATCAAAAACTATGGAGATTACTAATCTTGTACTTCAGTTTGAACCTTAGATTTATGAAGGCAGTTGTTTAATTCTTTAGAATGACACATGTGGTACTTGTGAGTTTAATATATAAATTTTTTGAATAAATTGAGATCTTTCTTAAGAAAAGCTACAAAAAGTGTAAATATGGATATATGAGTTCAGATTTGCAAGACTAATAGAAGTTGTTTTGAAAGGCTAGGATACAGATGTATGCATTACATTATGCTACTCAGACCTGCTGCAGTCTCCTATCTGTATACCACTTCATCCTCTTGCACTACTCTATGACTTGTGAATATAACATGTATATTCCAACCTCACCAAACAATGATAATACTGTATATGATATGAATATTCATATCAGTTTCATTTTCTTCGGCATAAGATCAGTCTAGTACTCAGCGTATCAGTGACTATCAGTAGTACTGTAACTATTGGTCTGCTATAGCATAAACAGCTGTATGTTATATATTCTAGGGTTAGTTTATGCAAGGATGTTTTTAGACCTTTGATATTGTCATACATTAATAGATTACATACATACATGTAGTATTATTTTTATTGTTTGAAACTTTCTAAGCCTTGTAGTTTGTCAAATGCAATTACCTTATTTTAACTTTATAGATTTTGATAATCAGATAGGATGGATAAGTTATTGCTTTCATATCCCTCTCTTATTGGCTTTAATTGTGCAATAAATTCTGTCAGAAGCCATTATCAGATCAATACAGTACATCAATCACAATCACCTCAACACAAATCTTTTCTTCTCATTGCTGTATAATATCTCTTGAAATACAGTATGATACATGTAATTTATGCAAAAGTTCTCAGACATTGTGGAAACATGGAAAAATTATTGGAATATGGAGAACTTGGAAGTGCAGCAATGGGTGCCGATAAAAGTCTCTTGCTGGGAGAAAAATGTACATACATGCAACATATGTTTAATTTATATACAGAAAGAGAAGGAGCAAGATCTCACGAGTATATTGTATTCCTTTTCTTTATTGGTCTATGTGGGTAAACTGTCACAAATTTGTACCGTCTAGCTCCTTTTAATAAATTTGTCACATTAATTTAATTCACCCCTACTTGCAGACTGCAGTCAGGGTAATTTCTCATGTCTGAGAAGAAACTTGCTACTTCTCATGAAATTAACACAGGTCTGTATATGGTACATGATATATAATGTGATTATGAGTAAATATATACATGGTAATAACCGATGCAAGAAAGGAATGAAATAGTAGCCAAGTCATCAACAGAATTTTAGGCAGACCGAATATTCTCAAAGACCTCCTGAGCCAGTTCCCCTCTGTTTCGAACTTATTTCATGGGCATGTTTACCACTAGAAACAGATTTACTGTAATAAATTTCACATGTAGATGGAAGACTTTGTGAAATGCACTGTAACTTCAAAGTACAGACAAATGTGACTTTGAAAAGACAAAAAAATACAGACATTAATGTTTCCACAACAAGACACATTCACAAACAATGAGGGCAAAAGGACATGCATTCCTTTATAAATACTGAACTGAAATTGCTCAACGTCAGTTCCAATCTGAAATTACCTTCCTTGTGATGAACAAATCTAAACAACAAAAAATACTTTGAATGGAAGGATCACACAAAACACACTAATCAAGAATATCAATGTTTCCACGCCCTAGAGAAACTTGTCTAATTTGGTAGTGTGATAAAAGCTAGCCATATTTTTGATGTCCCTATTGTTTTGAATTCAACCTCTAGTAACAGATGTTCAATTCAACCATCACCTGTATTGCCATGAGAAGTACTCAGGTCTAACTTAGTCTTACATATTAGCAATACAAACAGATGAATTACTAAAATTCAGTTAGGCCTAGGAAAGTTCACATGTAGGAATGTATTGGTGGGCTAGTAATGAACATTGCCTAGGTCATAGGCCAAACTGAGGGCCGAGGTCTACAGCTGGCTAGGATTTTTCTTGCAGTATCTAGCCTCATGTAGTCATGTATTCGTCATTGTTGTGGGCAGACTGAAAGTTGACAGTGGTTAGTTCCATACATAGTCAATAGTCTAGGCCTTGTGAAATTAAATAACATTTTCCATTAGTTGGTCAGGGTTTGTGTAGCCTAGTTAATTACATCAGCAACCGGCCAACAATTACACTACAGACGTAAGATTACGTAGGCTAGACAATCGCCTACATATCACAATAATACATGCATGATGCAGTGTGGGGCCGGTCGCACCCCGTAATTTATTTCTTCTGCATATGTCGTAACAAAGATTTATCTCGAGGAATGAGTACATGCAAGCGCCAATCAGACGCATCTGGGGTTTTTCTAAACTAAAAATATCATATTTGGGTGTTTCATTGTTTATTTATCTTACCAGTTTGCTGTTTTGAGAGATTTTCATCGGGCCCTACATTCTCCGCCATGCTGATGATGTCAGAATGATAATATTAGTAGACTTATATCAGTCGTTTCCGTCTAGCAGGTACATCTGTTTTCATGCAGTAAACTGAGTGTGGCGGGCTTTAAGAAAAATAGTAAGGAAGCGAACTACGTTCTTAGAAAAAAATAACACAATAAACAAAACAATATCTGCATTAAAAAAAAACCCTCACACAATCAATAATGACAAGGAAGAAAAATTACACAGACTATGGCGAAATTTGAAGTGCCAGAACAATATTTATCACGACAGCATATAATCAAGAAAAGGTTTAGTTTCTATTCGTTTGGCAATGGTCTCATAGCACCTGTTAATTGTTCAAAATCGCAACATTTTGAATGCAGGTTACGCCTTCAGTCATTTCCAAGATAAGGACTCAACTTGGCACGATGAACTCACACTGTCTGTTGATGTTTTATTAATTTTAGTAACACTGAAAAAGTTCCCTTCATACAGTGTTACATGAACAACAGAATAACCGTGACTAGGTGTGAATCTAACATTATTTGTCCTTGACAAGTTTATCATGCATTGTAAACTATTTTGACTGTGTTGTTTCATGTTGATGTTGTTTCTGAGGTGCAGATATTCTGGTTTGCATCAACCTTGATAGTTCCACCACTTTTATTGATGGGTCTGCTTAATTAAACATTGTATTTAATAAATTTGCCATGGTATGCAGTGATATTTTGTGTAATTTTTTGACTGAACAATCCAGAAACAACTTCAAGCCTGACAGAATGTAAATCATCCATCATTTAATAAATATTGAAACAAGTTCCCAAATTAACTGACAAAACCAAAGAAGGGATGAATTGGAAAGGACATTGCATAGGCATGTGAGTGGGTTTTGTGTGTGTGTGTGTGGAGGGGGGGTGGGGGTTTCCTGGACTGGAAAGTTGCTATCAAAGCACTTGGTTGCATGTGGAGAACAATTTTTATCTCCCTCTCTCTAGCTGCGCCTGAAAAAATCCTGTTCAAGAACACTTTAATTCTCACTGTTGAAATAACCACCCTAACTATAAAAAAATCACAGACAAAACAAAAACTGCACGAAAAACATCTCCAGTATGTATATTTCTATCTATTATGAATTCTGTTCACATATAAATATATAAATTTATTCATCTTTCATTACAGTTACACTAAAATTACTAACAAACTCACAGCACACAATGGAAAGATCAACACAGCAAATATCACACTTTGCACTAAAAGAAACTAAAAAATCTTTACTTGGTTCGATTATTTTTATCATTTCACACAGTACAAACACACACAGTCACACACACCAACAAATTAACAACTGCCAGAGTGTTTCCCATGATACTTGAATACCTGACATCTAATCATGATCACTTCATTCTGTGACATCTGTGTCTCATTTTATTTTATTAGTGTTGACCCAACATATGCTAGAAAGTCAAATAAATGGTCACTCATTACTAAACAACTTCAGTAAGCATCCTATTGCTTCCTTCAATATATCCATCTTCACTGAGACAGTGGATTGTTTAATTCACACTTTTCTATATACCTTGATATAATCATCCAGAAAGTACTTTTATGGAACTTTTAGAAATTATTAGATGGCTAACATTTTGGCCAATACTGATGATCTGGCCATCTCACTGTTGGGGGATTTGACAGAGAGATTCTCAAGTATTTCCTTAAGGGCAGTGATACACAAATTCAGCCATCTGCCATCTCACTAAAAAGCAACTGGTTTCTTTGGCAGCAATGTTTGCTTTGTCATTCAAATTCTGTATGCTTCAACAGAAATTTATTAATCAGTTGTTTTAATATTATTGTATACATACAATAGATGTTTAAATGTTACAAAAGTCTGTTCTTTTTCAAAACAGGCAATTTAACACTTCCCCTGAGACTACCAATATTTCTGGAAAAAGTGATTGTTACAGCCAAGGTTGATCCTTGATGGCCAGTGATAGACTGTTCTGTTATTAGTATTTGACTATCTTTTTTAATTTTTTTTTTTTCAAAACATTACTAATATTGCTGGAGACTACTTTATACTTTTATACCATTTGCATCGTTCATACATTAATATCTTGTTGAAACACATACAACATTGAGTCTGTTGAGACACTACTGACAATACACTATAGGTACTATAAAATAAACACATGTTGGAGAAATAGTAACAAAATAGACTCTAGTTTGTTCTTTTAAAGAAATAGAATGAAAGCCCAGAAGGGTATAAGAAAGGGAAGAAGTTTAAAAAGAGGAAGAAACACAACTATGAAATTAATAACCACTCTTATGAATATTGATAACAAAAAACAACCTTTGAAAATACTTTCCCAGGTTCTACCA
The DNA here is from genome assembly GCF_037975245.1 of Apostichopus japonicus. Taxonomy (NCBI): domain Eukaryota; kingdom Metazoa; phylum Echinodermata; class Holothuroidea; order Aspidochirotida; family Stichopodidae; genus Apostichopus; species Apostichopus japonicus. Next base: position 19,438,036 of record NC_092581.1, read on the forward strand.
CCCCACCCCCTCCCCCAACATCATTACTTATCACCAAACATTCAATGATGAGGCTACAAATCTGTTATTTTACTGCACCAGGGAGCCACATTTGTAAGTGGCTGTCCTAAGCTGAACGGCTTTCCGCATACACTCAAAATCGTGTTTTCAACCCAACAGTCTTGCATATAGAAATATTTTGTAACATATCTGTTAAGCGATAACAAAGCGAATTTCGCCTCCTCTTCAATCCTTTTGTAAACATTCTTACCAACCCACCTCCTCTCTTCCACCAAATTCAAACTTCATTTCGAATCCATTTTAGTTTTACTTTTAGTCCATATAAATTAGTCCATATAAATTATTACATTTGATTGACTTATATTATGATAATTGCTTTAGATAGTATATATATTTAATGGACATTGGAGTGGATAACACAACAACCAAATAGTCAAGATATATGGAAAAGAGCATAGAAATTTGTGGTTAGAACAGGATTCCAACTTTGACCTCTGAGTTAGGTCTCTGGTTCAAATCCCGTTCTAGCCATAAATGTCTTTGCTCTTTTCCGTTGTTTATAACTTCCCAGTCAGTTTCTGTTGTTCATTTTAATACTTGTATAGTCAAGAAATATGTAATACTTCCTATTAATGTTAATAGTAAATCAATCACTCAAAAAGACTTAGAACAGGACTTAGAACAGGATTCCAACTTTGACCTCTGAGTTAGGTCTCTGGTTCAAATCCCGTTCTAGCCATAAATGTCTTTGCTCTTTTCCGTTGTTTATAACTTCCCAGTCAGTTTCTCTTGTTCATTTTAATACTTGTATAGTCAAGAAATATGTAATACTTCCTATTAATGTTAATAGTAAATCAATCACTCAAAAAGACTTGCAGAATAATGAAAACTACAGTACACACTATTTGAAGTAAACAACAGAACAATTTCTTGAAAAACTGTTTAGGTCTGGATCACATTCATGCACGAGCAAAGAATAAATCAACTAACGGTGCGACAAGCTTGACGTAAAATCATTGAAATGCCAAAAAGAAGCTTCCCTGAATGTGAAGTCTAACATGGTTGGCTATGGTTCTCTTACTTTACGAAATAGGAGAGATAAATGACACGAACTTCATTTATGTTACCTGATGATACGGAGTCAAAAAAGAAACCAAGCGAAGCATTCAACAAAAATTAGAAACATAAAGCAAAACATCCATAAGAGTTGAAGAGTCAAAGATGAGCAAAGTTATTTCACAGCACACAAAACCTGTATTTAGCCTCTGAAGAAAATCCTGCTAGGATCGAAACGTCAGGCCAACTTACTTTTACACATACTATTACACAGGCTCTCTAGTGGATAAGCAGTTTGCTAACAGTTTTATTTTATTTTCATTTAGCCTCTGAAGAAGACCCTGCTAGGATCGAAACGTCACGCCAACATACTATTACACAGCACACAAAACCAACGGAAAAGACCACAGCAAACTATTCTTTCTGATTACTATATGATTACATTAAGCTGACAAATCTTGACAAAACAAGTAAATATTTCAGTGTAAAACGAGGACTAATATGTACAGACTTTGGCACAGTTACCAAATTATTACTAATGCAGGACTTGACAAAACCGATGGCACGAACAAGTTTTGTTGTCCATGTAGTTCACTTTTTAAGAGCCCGATTCTGTGCCATCTCCTCTCCCAACCCCCTCCCCCCCCAACCCCATCACTCACAAGCCTTCATAAATGACCATACTGATGGAAAAAATGCTGAAATGAATGTTTGCTTGTTTCAACTGTGTTTTTACTCACTGAAAGGTTCAAACCATTAGATTTGTATAAAAATGACAGAATATTATCAGCTATCACTATTTGTCACTAAAGCAGTTGAACCACATAAAATTTACTTTTGGCACAAATAAAATTAAAAATGAATAGAATTAATTGAATAGTTCTATGTGTGTTTCTTAATTGTTCTGTGAACAAATTGTAGAAAACACACAGGTAGCACCACTATACATGCTTGTTTCAAACTTTCAAGATTTGGGCCTGTCCTCTATATTTCACTCATATGAGCAACAGGTTCCTACCCCCACCCCCTTCAAACTGCTAGCCATCCAATGGTGCATATACCATGTATTTGTTTAAAACTGTCAAGCCCTGGTAATGTACTTGATAACAATAACATATTGTCAAGAAAAATACTACTATAATACTGAAGGTGGGTTTGACTCTGTAAGGCTAACAAAAGTCCTAAGTTTCTCCTATTCAATCTATATTTGATGGAAAACAGTTATACTGTATTTCTTCTCCCTCTACATAAACATAGTGACCCGAACCTGAAAAAATATTCCAGTCAAAAATGTTGATAATATCATAAATCCTATGGAGGGCAAGTCAAATAATCTGTGGTTTTGATGCTTTTTGATACATTGTCCAAACAATGTTTTTTCAATATATTCGATAAAACTAGAAAACAGTGGTTGCATAATAGTTCAACACTGGACAGATAAAAGTAAAAATATTGCAAAATATCAACAAGTCAAAAAAACTGCACACGACAGATTTCTACTCAACAGAACAATGATTATTACAACTGCTGGAGACTTGATGAATAAAGTCAGTCAAGGATGATTCTGTCAGAAAAAGTCATCCCAGGAATTTGAACTGTTTCTGCCCTTCTCTGAAGGAGGGCTAGGGCTGTCAAAATTACCGTCCTCTCGGTTGATGCCTGAATCCTTTTCTGAATCTGTAGGGGACAAAAATGGATGCAATGAAAACAGGAGACGAAAGTGCAAAAATGTAACGTAACTAAGTGAGGTAATTTGAAGTAATGATCACTGCTTTGAAAGTTTACACAGCCAAAAAGTGTCAAGAAATTTCAAAAAGGGACTCCCAAAATACAGTAAAGAAAACTAAAAAATATCTTGAACTCTAAGAATAGCTGAGCCTGGTTATAGCAGATCATATAGTGAAATATGCTGGTGCCTCTTTATATTTCTTAGTTACAAGATACCCAAGACCTTAAGGTAAACTGCTATATATACATCTTTGGATTTGTCTAACAATTTAGGTCATATTTGCATACTGGATAAATTATCACTGGATAATATGCAATATGCAATCAGGGAACAAATAAGTGGTTTTTGATAGCACATTTGAGGTTTCCAGATTCTGTGTTAGATATTTCGCACAAAGACTGCTAAACATCTTTCCATTTATTTAACAACGGGGCTACTTTCAGATAGCAATTTGTTATTGCAATACAAGATTAATTATTCCGAGGCATTTACAGACATAACTTTCTTCATATATACTCACATTCTTGTTGTGAAAACTTCTTTCGAGTTGTAGTGTGCGGTGGTGGTTGCTGTCTGCTGAAAGTGCTGGACGGCTCTGAGTATCTTTGCTGGTTACCTCTTTCTTGTGAATACGAGTAGCTCGACTTTTTCTGACTGTAAGCGTACTGAGATTGTCCTAGAATACCAAAAAAAATCATAGGGCAGCTGGTTTAATATTTTATTGAAGCTAAAAAAAAATATAAAAAACCTTGATATTTTTCATGTAAGTGAATACATTAAAGGGTGTGAAGACTCGCGCACAAAGAAATGTCTAATGCCGGTAATCGGACCTAGTTTCGAATGAGGTGTAACAGAAGTGTTAGACACCACCATTGATCCCAGAAAATACACACACAGCTTGCTACCATTGGTAATTAGACACTAGTGTACAGTCAATGTATACAGCTAAGGTCAACAACAGTGTACATAGCAGCGTGGACATCTCAGGTCTAGATAAAAGATAACAAGGTATCACGTTTCATTACTGTCTGCATTTCGTAGCGACAAGAAGAAAACGTCATTTGCAAGCAACGGAAAGTTAACTTTTTCAGAGTGCGGCACGCGGTTTTGGGCGAGTCTTCAATGCCTTTAATCCATTTGATTTTATAACCATTATTCAATCATACTGGACCATGACACAACTGTTATTAAAGATCAGCACTCTGAATATAATCCTTTGATGATATACGAACTTAACGAAATAGCTTTCCCGTCCAGCTTGTCATCTGCAAAATGAAATTTCAAGCCTGCACACTTACCTCCACTTTGCCCGTATTTAGAGCCTTTCTCTCGACTATCAAGGAGTGACTTGAAACGAGGATCTTGAGATGTGTACCTTGAGTAGAAGCCTTTCATCGGGGGAGGAGATAACGCTGTCAACATGTCTTTGCGAGCAGCGGTGCCATCGTTACGGACGCTCCATATCACGTCCATGTCTGAGTTGCCCAAAAGAGATTTTGATTTGGAGGCACCTTATAATAGAGGAAATGAAAACATTACAAGCTTTACATTTTATCATGTTATTACATTAAAATACAAGAGAAAACAAAAGGGGGATCATACTAGAGATGATACAGGAAGTTTCTTAGCGTGAAATATTAAAGAAAACAACATTCTAGATTTAAATCAAGTGTCTGTTGAAAAACTCATTTACCCAATTACATTTAGCATTATAATATGTCGGCTGCTCAGACATAAGTATTGAAACTTATTCATTTGGGGGGGGGGGGCGGGAGAGGGGGTTGAATATGGTTGTCTAATCATGAAAATTGGTTAAAGCTTTACCTTACTCAAGTACCTAAGTACAGGGTATGCTAAATCTACAACACATGCCACCAAACAAGATAATTAATTTTGAATAGATATCCTCAATATTTATACTCAATCATCACTTTGACTGGTAGTTTTATGTTCTATAGCAACAGTTGCCATGGTAATAGTTTAGTAGAGCTCTTGGGGGATCACCCATTGTGGGATACCCCAGGGTGACAGGAAGTCCATGACTGAGGGAGGGGTCAAATCGTGTCTCTGTGTGTGTCCAATTTTGTTCCTTCTAAGCGGCTGAGCTGATTTTCTTCAAACTTGGTTGGATTGTACCATAGAACCCTTGTGTTTTGCAGTCCATAGGTCAAACTTAGTGAAAAGTGCTTTTTTTTTAATATAACTCCAAGGGAAACATTGAATTGACATGGAACCATCACAGGTATATATAATGGAAATGTCAAGTACTACCCAAATATGTGGCTGCCGTGGTAACTGAGGTCAAATGTCACATGATCTAAGGTCAATTGTACATTTTTATCCAACTCCGGGGATTGCCCTCCTGTTCTGGTTTGCTTTCATTCAGATTCTTTTTCAGAGCCATTGTGACCAGGTGATGTTGTTATATTACCTTTTCATCTTTGAGAAACTCTTACTGTGAGTGCCTTAGTTAACAAAATGTACCTCTTTACTAATATTTATTTACTTACTGTCAGTAGGGTTATAGCTTGTCTGAAAACTATTCTGGCCATCACTACTGCTGCTGTTCGACTCCTTGTAGGAAAACCTCTTCACAATACCTGCATGGGGAAATGATTATTGCAAAGCTGAATTCATCAAAAATTTTCTTGAAATATGTGAGAAAGGTATACTGTTCTATGATTTTTAACTTAGTTTTTGTGCATGCCCTAATGTCATGATATGTCATAATGTATAATATATAACTTTTGCATTAAAAAAAGCAATAATACTGATTTCATGGATTTTAAAACTATGCAAAGGATTAAAATATTTAGATCTTAATTGAAAGAAACAGCCTTTGCAGTTTTCTGCAATTTAAGACTACTACTACTGGTCACTGAATTACTTTTGATCAAACTCAGTCTATGACTATGACAACAGAAAGGCAGGCTATATCTTTCTTTCCTTGATTTTGCACATCTCTAAATACTTGTAGAAAAACACCTGATTAAGCTGGTAATTTTCAACCATAAAAATTACATTAAACTGTTGAATAGGAGTTATTGCAAGTTGCAACATGTGTTGGTTAGGGCTTCACACGCTGTGTTGCAACATACAGTTTGGACTAGCCTACATACTCAGAGGCATATCACATGAAGTTAAATCATCCAATGCATATTGAAGCGACTTAGGCCCTAGGCTAAGTCGAAACCTGAATAAAGTTTGGCCTAGGCCTAGGTCCTGAGTCCCAAAGCTGGGCCTCGGGCTAATGTTAAATAGGCCTAGCCTATACTAGGCTACAGTATATTACTGGTAATCACAACTTTACAAGTAACAGTAACAACAATGAAAGTTCAACTTTGATCCCAGTGATTGCCCTGGTCTCCAAACAATTCATTAGAATATGCAAATAAATATCCAACCTGAATCTTCTGGTGGGTTTCTCATCTTTGACTGAATGAAGTATTGTAGTCTTAGATAGTCATGTTTTTTTTCAGTGAAAGTCACAGTGCGGCTGTACTGTTACTTTGTTAGTATGTGATTGATTCCATACACGTATGATAATCCGAAAACCAATCGTGACCAAGACAAGAATGTAGAGTGTTTGTGTTACTGCTACTACTTTCTTTTGAAGACCCGCCTCTTTGCATTTCTTGCAACTCAGATATTTGCAATCAATTATGTTAATACGGTGCTAACAAGATAAATTTAAATTCACAATTAAGCTAACTGTCAGGTACTAAGTTGTATTGCAAGAGACATTAATGTGGTTTTTGGGATGAATGGCTGTATAATTACATCAGAGTATCATTGTTTATCTCAGTGCGTGGTGGTTGGAACTGTCATTTTCCTCGCACAAATACACGTAAACTTCTGTCAATCATATGACGCCACTGAATTTTTTCTTCAAACTCCGCCCATATTTCCAACTGCGGTTAATTTGAACGATCCAATGCACGTTACACGTACGGCAACCTCATCATCTGAACATAAATTTCAGATTGTCTTTTAGAAATATTTGAACGTATGCAATTTGTAACACCTCAATTGTCCTGTGTATGATGGATCAGGAAAATTTGTTCTCGCGACTTAGACGACTGGCAAATAAAGTCGAAAATGAATCAAACTTATTCCAGGAAAGAATGCAAAAGCCTCCCGATCAGAGAGTTGCAAGTGATGCAACGGCGAATAACATACTGAAAGAAATGCAGTACGATGTACACAGATTGAAGGTTACTAACAATACTACTTTACTAATACTAGGCCTATATTTTAAGTTAGGCTATGCCAAGCCAAAGTTTAATCTAATCATCTGTGTTAGATTATCTCCTAGGCAAGGTCATAGCCTATACTATGCATAGAAATTTCTTTGATACTTTGCTGCTTTGGCTATGCTAATACAGTAATACTATTCTCGAAACCGAGGGACATGTGACGTTGAATTAAAGAAGGGATGTAGGCCTATACTGTATACATATTGAAAGTTACTTTACTAGTATAGTCAGTAGTGCGAAGTTCGGCATATTGCGAAGATGGGACACCCCTAAGAAACACACGATTTCACCATGAAAAACTACAGGAAGAGCCAAATTTCACCAAAAAGTACAAAGCTACAGTTATTTTCTCTCCAAAATGACCCGTGTGCAAGAAATTACTTACATATTTGCATGGGCGTCAGCAGGTTTCAGAAAGTGGGGGGGACACTATACTATCTAAGCGGAGCGCCACCATTGGTTGGCGCGTAGCGTACCAGAAAATTTTGGGTACATAAGACCCCCTAGATCGCAGGAGACGGCCTTCCTGAGTCGTTTTTAGTTACATCAGAACCAGATCTGTGAGGAGAAATTTTGTCTCACAAAACTAAATTCCGACAGAAAGTACTGGTAGAAAGATGCCGTTCTGACACCAAGGGAAACGAATTACACAGTGTCCATCTCAAACGAAATATTTTCGGTAGTTTGGTATCATCTAATACCCTGCATACAGGCAGAATACTGTCTGTAGGGCCTAAAATATATGATATTACCTTCCTGGTGGGGTCTTCGACTTGTTTTCAAGTTGAAATGCGTCGTTTTCTCTGATTCACAGTGTAGGGCAAGGGAATTCCATTTCTGGCGAGAAGGGGTGCTTCCACAAAACACTCTAAAACATCGTTCAAACATCGCACAAACTTTTATCAGAGGTCTCGGACGAAGCGGGGAGGGTGAATATCGGAGGAAGGGGGATAAAGGGCCAAGCACTGTTCTAATTTCCAGTGCAATTTATTGATAATGATTCTTAAGTTAGATTCTACTTGAATCAGCTCAGCAATTGTGATAGAAAATCGCGCATATGCATGTGATTTTTTTAATAACTGCTCTGAAAAGTGGGGGGGACAAATGATATGATATCCCCTCCACTTTTGAAAGTGGGGGGGACATGTCCCCCCCGTCCCCCACCTGTTGACGCCCATGCATATTTGTCAACAAAATGACGAAGATTTATGAAGTCTGTTTTAATTATTGAAAGAGCATCTGCGCCACCAATTTTATCACCAGCGCCACACTGTGGGTTGCGCGTCCGAACTTCGCAATACTCTAGCAAAGAAATACAAGTTCCACAATCACGAAGAATCTTCTTGGAAAACAACGTGAAAACAGTTTGCAGGAAAGAAAGTTTGGCCATGTATCGTACTATAACACAATTCTCCCACCATATGAAGTATATTTTCTGGTGAATTATACCAGAAGATTTAGTTTTGGGGTGTTTTAAGTCTTAAGTGTCCGAACTTCGAAGTCACCATGCTACTACTACTGCCCTAGGCTAGTAAATATTACTAGGCATTCTGAGCCAGCCTGTGTTACATCTGTGTTACTGACACAAGTGTTTTAGTATATATGTGAAGGGTATTCTAGTTTGCGTTAACATATTGTTTACTTGTTGTGTTATTAATATTATGACGTCACACATGGCTCTCGTTTTGGTGGTTTTGCTCTGTGGTGTGGCGGGCTTTGAATCATGCGCTAGTGTTAGAAGCGTGTACAGATGTTTTGTTTGAATGATTCGGTTTGTGGGGCTGGAAGACAGCCAAACTGGTTCAAATTGGTTGAGTGCTCATTTGCATGTGCTCATCTGCATATCGGGTTGTCACTCAACCAATCAAGAGTTGGGTGAAGGGTTAGCTATAAGTTTGGACCAATCAGGTGCCCTGTGCTTGTCGTCGTAGTTTGTTATTATAGAATCAAGGTTTGAGTGTCTCCCAAAGACCTATCGAGGAGTTTAAGTTTGTCTCCCAAAGCCTACAGACGTATTACATTTATAATTAGCATTTATGTTCGTGTATTTTAATCATCCAAAGATATAGTTGTATTAATCGTTGAGTTCGTATATCAAGAGTTAATAAAAAGGAACTTAATCAAATATCAGCTTTTGAAGACTATGTTACGCTCGGTTTAACGTTACTAGTGTAAGGCCCAGATAACCATTACCAACTTAAACCTGGAACTATAATTCCTAGGCCAAAGTCATAGTCTATCCTATGCTACTTTGGTAAATAATATTCTCAAAACTGGGAAGGGGGTGGGGAAGGTACAAACTTCGAGGGACATGCCTCTACTTATACTTAAAAAGGCGATATACATGAATGATTGAAGGTTACTTATAATCTATTATTTCTTAAATTCTACTTTCTAAGGTAAGCCTAGCATAACATAGTCCAATCTAAGCTGCTTTGGTAGATTGTAATACTATTCTTGAACCAGGGGGCAGGATGAGGTACAAGCTTCAAAGGACATGTGACTGTGACATAAAGAGGCAACCAAAAAATTTGATATAACAGTCCGGCAAAATGTACCCTGTGCATTCTGTACCACAAATTCCAGTATTTTAAAGTGTTTGAACAGAAGGGCACTATAGGCATAATTAAAATGTTTATATAACAAAAGGTCACTTTTTTATTACAAAATGGAACAAATGTATGTTTTTTTGTTACCAAAAAGAGCACAGGTAGGCTTAGTTTATGAAAAGGGACACTTTAGATTTTGCAAAAAAGAGGAGGGGAAGGGAACAAACCCATGTAATGTCTTGATTGGTTTGTTTCTTACCAACAGAATGATGCAAGTAAAGAACTAACAAAGCAGAAGGAAGCCAATTCTTTTCAAGATGTCCTGGCAGCCTGCGACAATCTGGTTCGTGTTAACCAGAGACAAGCCAGCAGCTTAAAAGAGTATCTCATACAGTATGGGTATCAACCCATTAATCAGGAGACAAAATTAAGTAAGTTGTAGAATTTGTCCTGTATCGCCATTTAAAAAATTTCATTGTTATTTGATTCTTTAATTTTTGAGACTGAATGTATAATATTCAACCATTTTCCAACTCCCCATTATTTTTACCTCATTTGGTACCATACTTTAGTTACTCTGCAAGTCAGTGGTTTAGTTCTATCATTCAGCTATGCGATTTTATTGATGGTTTAAGTTTAACCAGATTCCACTAGAAATAGAAAGAATTGTAAAGTTCGGAAGTCAAACTGCTCGAAGCAAGGCAACATTTCCCGAATTTCGCGCATGCATTGAAATTTAATGACATATGATTCTGCTAAATGGGCGAAAAAATCCACAAAAGTTTCAAAAAGAAAAACATGAAACTGATGATTCCTTGTTTCAATGTGGCAAGTTTGGCCATTACCATTCAGGCTTTGTGGATTAAAAGTGTGATTTAACTTATGAACATGGCAACTATGTAGTTTCTATTAGTGCAACTACTGTACATACCGTGTGTTTAACACACTACATATTAGTGCAAATTTGCTGGCTTGTACTCATGTTTAGGACCTCTACTTGAACTCACAACATACTACATGCATGCTGTTTTGCGATTGTACTGGTAATAATATTACAAGTGGGCTTGTACCATATATTCTTCATTTGTTTTGTACATCAAGACAATGAGCTCACTGATGGCTTCTGAAGCTGATATTTTTTCTCTGATAATCCCAGGGTTGTAAATATGTACAACAATTGTCACCCAGAGAATTGAAGTTGTAGCGCTAAGTTTTAAAAACCCAAATGCTAGCTGACAGAGTGACCATCCAAATAAATATTTTGTTAACAAACTTTATAATCTTTGTATGCATCAAGTAGCATCTAGTATAGCTCATACATAAGTGAATTTTGGCTACAGTACATTGATTATATCCAAACATTTTGTGAAAGTTTCTCATAGTTATCTTTGATTCTCCTTATTTTTAGCAACAAAGAAGAAAAGCTCATCTGACGATAAGGAAAATGCCCTGGGAGATGATGTTGCAAAAGTTGGTGATGATCAGGTGCATTCGCAAAACAAAGGGTATGGAATAACACTTCCAAATGGTAGTTTATCATCTCATATGTCATATCATATAGCCAAACTGTATTTGGTATGAGAGTCAAAGTCATTTGCCATTGCTTTGTGGCAACAGAAGTAGAAGAAGGGAAGCCGGATGTCAGAGGGAAGAAGTAGGATTGATTCAGAGGTATCTGGTTTTCAAAACAGCTTAATAAAGCAGCGTGTCCTACTGTCACAGTTCGCCTGATATATTGTTTTTCTTGCTTCTTGTTTAAGGCCTTGCACACCTCCAAAGGATGAAGCCAGTAGCTGTAAAGTTGACGGAGACAAAACCCCCAAAATGGAAGACTTTGGTCTGAGCATGAATCGAGTGAATATCTTTTTGAAGAAAGATGGGCCAACCTCATCTCAGAAAAATGCAGATGTTCCAGATCCTGAAAGGTTTGTTATATAATTGTTTCTTTGGGTTATTGTTTTTGTGCATAAATAGTCATATTTTAAGGATATTTTTAACAAAAGTTAAAGTGAGATAATGTGCTATATAATATTTTCATGAGATAGAAAAACTTTTTCTTTTTGTTTTCACAATAGCAAAGAATAGAATTGTTTATCAGTCAAGTGAGATAGGTGCTGACTGCTAACATTTCTGAACACCTTATCATTATACTGTGAACTTTAACATGGAAATCCCCATTACAAAAGTTTTGGGTACCAAACTCATTAGCACTCTGTTTGATGATACAATTGGGCGATTCAAGGTTCTTAAATTGTTACTAATTTAAACAAACGTTCTACTTAAATTTACTTTTCCATTATTATTCCATGCCATAATTTTGGTCCAGTTCCCTCCTCAACCTACTTTTCTTCTATGCCCTAATTTATTATTATTATTTTTTTTAAGATCACAGTTTAATGGATATTTCTCTTATTTTATCTTTTTGTAGATATACCCCATTCGAGGCCACGGCAGTATATCAACACTCTGGCAACTCAAATTTTAGTGGTAAAAACTCATTGTCTTAAACTCATATTCTCATATAAAGGTATTTATGTATAGGCCATCTAATATTTCATAAAAGAAATATTATGTAATATGTATAAGATATTTATGAAATTTTATGAATTTCAAACTCTGTTAGAATATTTACTTCATTGTCAATTTTATTTTTTGAGTTCTTAAAATATTTGCTATTAGAACAATAGACAAATAGCCATATGAATTGTTTGTGGGGTGGGGGGGTGAGGGTAAATAAACCAACTATAATTTTCACGCTACAAGTTTCATGCATGAGAAAGAAATCTTGAGGAACAACTTCAAAATTTGATAAGGTAGACACTTGCAAAGTGAATTATTTAGCGTACAGATGCATCTGAGGCAATGCTCATTGTGTTTCATTGCTATTTAATTAAGTTCACTGAACATTTACTTTTCCTGGAATGAAATAATGTAATTGTTCTCCTGAAAAGAACCAGTTAGAAGAATAATAGCTTATTTCGTGTTAACGAGATAGAAGACTTCATTAACATTAGTTGAAACCAAATCTTTTAAGGCATTGAAGACTCGCCCCAAACCGCGTGCGGCCATCTGAAAAAGTTAACTTTATGTTGCTTGCAAGTGACGTTTTGTTCGTGTCGCTACAAAATGCAGACAGTAATGAAACGTGATACCTTGTTATCTTTAGCTGGACCTGAGATGTCCATCACTGTATTGTTTATACACTGTGCTGTGGGTATTGACCGCAGCTGTATGTACAGGCTGTACACTAGTGTCTAATTACCGACGGTAGCAAGGTGTGTGTGTATTTTCTGGGATCGATGGTGGTGTCTAACACTTCTGTTACCACTCATTCGAAACTAGGTCAGATTACTGGCATAAGATGTTTCTTTTTGCGCGAGTCTTCACACCCTTTATTACAGTCCGTGTAGGTATTATTTAGTCATGATTTATAATGGAACACTCCTTTAGGATAAGTTTTGTCACTATGTTCTTCATCACTCTCAACATTAGATGTTCATCCATGTAACATTTATATCTGGTTTAGATTCTGAGCTGAATTTGAGCAATGAGCCACAAGCTCCATTGCTATCCTCCAGAAAACAACACCCCCACATATCTCAGAACCTGTACCTGCAACACGGTGACCATTCCCGATGTGACAGCGTGGAGCCTCAATCTCCAAACATAACATCTTGGTTTCTCCAGGTAAAAGTAAAATCATCTGCATTGATTATTGAGGTAGGGGGTGGGGAGAGGGGAGGAAGCCTAGAAATGTGTGAGTTAATTAGAAATAACATTGTCTTTGTAGTGATGGAAGAGTGAAAGAAAACTGAAAGTTGATTTCTAGTTTGCTGGAAGTTGAATTCTCATGATAAAGTCATGAACTTCTGTTCATGGACGTAAATTGGGTACACAAAGGTACTAATCGTTCAAGTGCAACCTCAGAGGTTGAAGTACGCATATGACCTCCTGGTATACTTAACAAGCAGTACATAGTAACAAGGTGATTGAATGCTGACATAAACTCCTTAAAAGTATTTCTACTAAGTTTAATAAACAGTTTAGTAGTTAAACAATTACCAAGCCATATTTAATCCTAATTAGGCAAACTTGAAAAAATAAAATAATAATACACTATCCTTCGGTTTGCAATCAGTAAGGAATGCAAAAACGATGGTTGATTCTTGATAAATTGTTCTTATGGTATGCAGGACGACTTGACTTCTAAACAACCTTGTTCAATAAGAAATTTTCTTGTCTTAATTCTACCTGAAAAGCATTAAGAAGGGAGCCCTGATGATTCAATAGCATAGATGCCTGTGTAGAATATTCAGTCCTAAAGATCTACCTTCTCACTGCAGGAACCTAGCAAGCCCCCCGTTCAACCAGTGATTTCATTGCAAGCTGAACCTTTCACCCCTCCTACCCCTGATTGTCAAGCTACAGAGATGTTAAGTGTGATGCCAGAGGAACCAATGAGATCGATGGTTACGGCAGAGAAAACAGAACCCAAGGAACCAGTTCAAAATTATCCAAAGGTTGAAAATATCACCCCAGAGCTACCTCCCTGCCTCTCAGACTACCGGGGAAATCTGTCATCACAGGTTAGTCTAAATGCATGTACCTTTGAGACCGGGAACATGGAGGGTTTGCTGTATAGAGGGTCACCATGTTATTTTATCTGACAACAGGAGGTAAAATTGTTGTGGCCTGCGGGAGGGGTCTATATTGAGGGTTTTCTTCTTACCTTTATCGGGGGGGGGGGGGGGATAGAATTGATTTGAAGGGTACATTCATGAAAATGGTACCAGTCTACCAGAGTTAAAACTTTAAGAACGATTTCCATTTCTGTGGTCAAATTGGAGTAGCTAGGGTAGATGACCAATTACAGTAACACAACAAACCTTAACACCTATTTAATGTCCGCTCAAGTAGTTTATTTTATGGTGAGAGAAATGATCCTGCAAGCTCTACCAGTCACATTATTTATACTTCACAGCAGGATATGGCCACACCTGTTCACACAAAGGCAATGCCAAGCCGTTTAGCTTTCTTACAAGCAGAGCAAGGTACACCGAGGACCCCAGAGCTTACAATGTCTCTGAGGTAAGTTATGAATAAGATATGCTAATGAAGATATTATATGCTAATCAGGTTACTTGATTACATTTCTATGACTTCCCTTTTTCAACTATTTCAATGTAAGGAACTCCAGTGAAAGGATTAAATTAAAACTTTTGAATTTTCATTAGGAAATGTCCATTAGGTGTTGATTCTTTGAAATGGTTTAGGTCCACTTTTCCTTTACATTATAAGGTAAATTGTCTTAGGTTTGAGTCTTACCCACCATAAATAATACCTTACACCAGCTGACTTTAATCTGAGGTAAGTGTGAATGTTTGATTGATGACACCTGGGAGTTGTTATGGAATCACTCCCTGATGACACTACCTGAACTTCTGTTATGAAACTGAGTAGCCACATTTAGCACTGACACCAGGCTGTAACCAGTATGGGTGATCTTATTATGTAATCAGGCCATTGCTGACATAACCTTCCATACTGTCTACATTTCTGACCAATGAAACAAACATCCAGGATTGAGCAGAGAAGAGAAAGCCAACTGAGGTGCACTTAGATTTACCTAGGACAAAGCAGTCTGGTATATTTACCGCACCACACCAGTTTATTGTTCTGATGTGGTATAGAACTTAGAAGTGCCTCCTTGTAAAGTGAACTATTGAGTTATTTTAGTGTGTATGTGCACTATGTGGGTTTGAGTATGCTTACTAATACCCATCATTTTCTATGTCAGAGTAATATGTAAACATCAGTCCCATCGGTAAATTAGGATCAACAAGAATAGTCTGTGGTTGATTAATTACAATAAATTAAGGATGAAGTGCTCAGCTTTGGCCAAAACACTCAATAAATAGATATTCTACTAAATTCGTCCACCCTATCACTTTCATGCCAAATTTTTAAAGATTAGTCATTCCAGGCCAGGCATCATTTTCTGAGATGGTTTTACTTGCCATGAGTGAGTTGTGAAATATAGCGTATAGTTTAGACTATTTAGAGGCAACAAACCAGGTTTATTAAACATTACATCAGATGCCAGTTACCGTATCCATTTCATTCCTTTTTATTCTCATTGGACAGCCAAGTGCATTCCAGACCGGTTCCAAATGTCCGAGTGGATCTTCCGGTCAGCCAGGTCAGAGGAAACTACGGCCAGGCAAATGTTGCTGCTGACCTGCAAACACCGACTAGACAGGAAATGCATCCTCAAAGGTGAATGAAGCAATGTTCCCACTGTTGCTAAGTCTTCCTGACAATCTTCCCCCTCCTCCCCCACCCCCCCTCTCCCCACCAGTTCCATTTAGCTTGCTCCTTCAAATCTAGTTAACAGGAATAATCATTAAAGGAGTAACACACAGGAAGTCTCAACAAGCAAAAAAAAAAATCATCATTTCAATGTCAGATGTCAGCATACTTCAAGTCAGTATTGTGTTTGAGTTAGTTATATTGTACAACAGCCCAATGTAGTCTTAGGTCAGCCAGTTGTGCAAATTTTACTCAGATCAATTGATCATACATATGTTACTATGTATACATTCAACCTTTTTTTACTTAAAAAAAGAAGTTCTTTATGTTTCTTCTTTTTGGAAGACTTTATAAGATATTTTAAATCTATTTGTACTTTTCTTTTCTTGCTCTCTCTCTCTCAAATTTCAGCATATCTTCCTGTGAACATATCGCCCCCATTAAAGAGCAGGAATTTTCCTCTCTCTCATCCAAGATGAAACAGAATCTCTCAATTGAGAGGGTGAATGGTTGGATTAAAATCATGGACAATTACCTAGCTGAGAAACCAAGTAAGTAAGACTATCATTCTAAGTGCTGCTTCTTATCTATACACAAGATGTACTCGATGTGAACAATGCATCCATTAGGGAATACATTAGGGAATACAGGAGCAACAAAATGCTTGAGTTAGGTGACATTGACTCATTTTTTCAGGTAGGATAACTATACCAAGAAAAAAATTTTTTGACACAGTGCAAGGATTTCACCAGATCATGGGAATGACATGAAATACTTTAAAGGGACTTTTAAGTGACACAAAACTGCTAGATATGGTAAAATTGCCTCAGTCTCAGCTACTGAAAGCCAATTTTAGTATATAAATATATATATATATATATATATATAGTTAATCAATAAAGAATAACACACCAGAAAAATTCCACTTCACGACCGGTTTCGTCCTTTTGGGACTCATCAGGCGAAGGCAGGAATCGAACCCCGGATCTTCGTGTCACGAACCGAAGTCCGTACCACTCAACCACAGTGATTCTACTGGTGTGTTAAAGCGTATAAATTGGCTTTGAATAACTGTCATTAAGGGCGTATTACCCAAGTGTTATGATTGTAGCGTATAAATTGCCTAAAGAGTGGTTATTCTGAGTAAAATTGTCAGATTCAAAGCGCCAGGGGTGCACTCTGTACAATCATAACACTTGGGTAATTTTTCCATCGTGACATACATTGAGCAAGGAAGCTAGTCTTTGCTGAATTACTAACAATGCTTTACTTTTTGGGAGCTGGTTACATATGCAATATATAGCAGTCAACTAGTAATTTGATTGATAAACCAGCATTTCCAGATTGGGGTTAAGTTGCATTGCAGACAGACACTCGTCAGATAAAATATTTGTAGGTTGACGTTTTCCGTTGATTTACGGTCTCTCTTTTTGTTGTTTCAGTGGGAGAGAAGATGCTTTGTTCAGAGGATCTAGAGTCTCTTCAGGGATACCCTTGGCTACGAGCATTGCTGATGCTGATGGTCAATTTCCAAAGGATGGAGAGAAGAGCAGATGGAGATGATGTCATCTTTATTCCATCTTCTATGAACTTGTAGACATTGATGTCCTCATTTAGAAAGCAACACTCCTCCAAAGGCGAAATAGATCAAGAGATGTCACCAACCAGCAGTTTACTGCAATGTCATGTTTTACCAGCTGGTGTTCATACTAAACCGAAAATAGTTTACAATACTATCTACATAACTCTAAATTTGAATCTAACAGCCTGTCTTAAAACTAACAGCCTGTCTGAAAAGCGGCAAGTCCACTCTATGAAACGTATATATATATTTTGTACTCATGTCAATGTTGCTCAGGAAAAGCTCTGATTTTCATTGACCAGTATGAATTGAGAGAGGGTCATTTTTTGACAATGAAAGTAACTTTTGCAAAAGTCAAAGGCAGGGATGTGTTTACCTTCTTGAGGACCCTGGGCCAGACAGAAATTTTGTGGCCCACAGGTGACCATGATGCAACCAAGCATATCTTTTGATTGGTGTATATATGTCCTATACCTACTTAAAGGTATTGAAGACTCACCCCAAACCGTGTGCCGCGCTCTGAAAAAGTTAACTTTCTGTTGCTTGCAAGTGAAGTTTTCTTCTTGTCGCTACAAAATGCAAACAGTTATGAAACATGATACCTTGTTATCTTTAACCTAGACCTGAGATGTCCATCGCTGCTATGTACATTGTGTTGTGGGTATTGACCGTAGCTGTATGTATTGACTGTACACTAGTGTTTAATTACCAAGCTGTGTGTGTATTTTCTGGGATCGATGGTGGTGTCTAACTAGGTCAGATTACCAGCATGAGACGTTTCTTTGTGCGTGAGTCTTCACACCCTTTAATAAGAAAAGTAACATGAAGAAGCAAAGAAATAATTGTTTGGAAAGATGTGTGGGATTTTTTTTCAATAGGCCACTTTCCCCCCTTTTTTAGCCTTCTGAGTAATTTGGGGCCTTCCAAATCGGTGATTCTGGACCCATGCCAGGCACATCTGCCCTGAGGCTAAATCTAGCCTTGGTAAAATGGCAAACATGAAGGAATTTCTCTTTATGCCAAGACAAAGTCAAAGATTTGGTGAATGACTATATGTACTGGAATGAAATTTAAATTGGGTATGATCACTGACATGAGGAAGAACCTGTCTGTTTGCTAAGCAATGGACAATATTTAATCAAATAAGAATTACAAGACATTGTGTTGTATAAGCTGAAAGACTATTTCAGTGGTAAACATTCTGGAAGAAAAAGTAACATTAATTAGATATATCCAATAACTTACGATGCTAATTTCATGTACCCCATGTCGTTGATATTTAGATCATCTAAGATGACCTAAGCCGGTGTCATAAAATATAAGGTGTGAATCAGTCACCTTAATTATATCCATTTAACTTGGCAACAGTTGCTGAGCTGGTAAAATTTGCAGCCTACTAGACAAGGTCAGGAAAATATAAATAAATATTCAGAACTCGTAAGTGTTATTTCTCCTTCTGTACTCTTTTGACTGATTTCTATCTAACATATGAAAGATTTTCAAAGTTTGCAACAAAACATGGTAGTGCAGAATATTTAAGACAAGTAAATCAACTCATGACATTGTAAATTAAGTTACTGTGCTGCTATCTAAAACAAAATCCCAGATTTTTATAATTCCAAACAAATTTAGGAGCAATTCCTGCATTTTCGTGCTTGAAAATCATGAGAGCAAATAAGTTGAAATGCTGCAGCTTCCCCATGGACCACCCAGGCCTCTGCATATCAGCCATTAACAGTATACCCATCCCCAAATGAAGAATTTGTGTCTGAGAGAGGTTACAAATATATAAGATTTTTTCAAATCAAATTTAACCTCTTTTCTGATCATTATTGTGAGTGTTTCAACCTTAGGAGTAGGTCGACCAATTTCTGTTAAGACTACTACTTAAAGAAAGATATTTTTCCCAAGGGAGGAAAATCCAGAGTAAAGTCCTGCCAAATCTAGCACCCCTTTGACTCTTCACAAGATATCCTTTCCATTTCCCTTCCGGTTCCCTCCACTTCCCTAACCTTCCTTATGATCTACTCATTTTCCTTTTCCTCCTCCTTTCTGTCTGCTCCTCCTTCTTCCCCTCAGACCCCTTCCTTCATCTCTCTCGCCCTCCGTCCCCTTCCCCCGGTTACCTTCCTTGTCCACTTCCCCTCTGTGCCCTTCTGCAATTTCCCTTTCCAACCTCCCTTTTCCCATCCTTTCTTCTCCCATTTATCGTCTTCATCTTCCCCGTCTCCCTTTCTCCTATATTTACTCTTGGCACCCTTTTCTCTGATGTTACCAATAATTTCCATTTCCTCTTTTGCCATTTCGACTGCTTGTTGGAAGTACGATTGAGTGACTGGTCAATTTACAGAGAAAAAACCTGGCCGATAATATGTCAACCATTGGTCACACGTTTCCGTCCAGGGACTTTCGCAAACTGCAATAACGGGAATACTTCCAAGGACACAATTATCACTCAAACTGGTGTAAAGTCACGTTGGAGGTCTCTGCTACTACGAAGTTCACTGCAATCATGTTTTCTCATCGTCTTAACTTCCTTCCGAGGTGACTGGTTCTTCGAAATCCACATCAAGTTTAAGACAAAATATTTCATGTGACGAATGCATTCCTAGGATTTTTACAGGTTGACCAAACGTTGGTCCGAAATGTCAATGGTGGTACTGTTACTGTGTTAGCTTGTAACAAAATCATCATATATTCAAAGGGTTAGGCTAGGTCTAATAGTAACTAGGCCTACTACTAGTAGTAGTACTAGGCCTACTAGCCTATGTATTGACAAAGTCAAATTTAATTCACGAACAATAAGCACCAGCCTAAATTCAAAGCTAAATACTCAATTTAAACCTTACTTAGTGCCTCGAAATAAAGACTTAAGTGGGCAGAAGGCCTTACTTTTAGACTAGGTCCTACTCCTGAAGCAATAGCAGTTTAGGCTGAATAAGGCTCATTATACTGCAGACTTGCCGACTCTTCTAGTTTTACTGGGAGCCTCTTGGTTTCTTAAGGCTCTCCCAAGATATGTGCTAATCTCCTAACAAACTTTGATAAATACATTTTGCTCCTAAATTGCGAACCACTAATGGACCATGCATATGTTGTTCTCTGTCCTAATGTGAAGAATTCCACTTGCTTTACACAAAGTAATTGTATCAAATGCTTTATGCCATAAATTTCTGTAGTGCTAACATTAGTGTGACAATAATTTTTCAATAGCCTAATTACTGCAGAGGTCACATTTGAAACCTTAGAATGTTGCTGTCTTACAGTCTTACTTTTCACTTGCTATCTTGTTTTACATGAATTTTGCCCCATTCTCCTTATTTTTTCCAGTATCTTACAAGCCTACAAGTTTGAGGCTTTCATATCTACTTTCAGCATAATTTGTTCTTAAGATACCAGTGACTTCTCCATGCAACTGCCTTTACCCATGCAAGTTAGTCAATGGATATTAATGTTGCATTTTCTTTTCATGAATGTGTTTTGACAATCCATAGGCTGGCTGCCCAGTACTGCAAAGCATCAGCCACAGGAAGCCGTATGAAGCACACACTTCCAGATCTGCCATATTCGTACAATGCGTTGGAACCTGTTATCATAGGAGACATTATGGAATTACATCACAAGAAACATCACGCAACTTACACCAATAACTTGAACGCAGCAGAGGAGAAACTGGCAGCAGCACATGCAGAAGGTTTGTGAAACTTTTCAGGGCAGTATGAGATCAAACAAATGATAAAACTTTTTTTCTGGGAGTTAACAAAACTGTTAAAGTGATCCCAATCTTGGAAAGCTGGATTTATTTTAAATTAATACCTAATTTGCTGACACCCTCGGATGCAGTTTTGCTCGCTTTTGTGTCTTTATGAAACAGTGTGCTCACTTAAAAAATTGTCTGATAGGAAAGAAGTTAACTTTATGGGGTATTCATATGGATACACGGTTTACCTAATTTATGCAATTATAGATCGTGTAGTATATGTTTGCTTGTGATAATAGTCAAAAGCCTTTAATGTTGCAAATATGATAAAGCCTAAAAAATGCAACTTGGGTTTTAACTTTGTACTGTTTGTACTTTGTGGTGTTCCTTAGTGGGTGCAAGAATCCATTTGTTCATGGAGTATTTCAGTGGTCACAGTAAAAAACATGGTGTATAAAGCTGTCACCAGGCACGTAGCCAAGGGTGGGGGGCGAAGGGGGCAGCCACCCCCATCCCTTTGAGCCTATTTTTTAAATTTTTTTTAAATGTTTTTATATGATATCGCTAGTAATTTCAAAAGAGAAAATGCTAAGATACAACTTAGAAGACCTGGGAAGTGCCATTTCCAGCGATCTGGGAGGCATTTTCAGCCAAAATTTTTTGTGCGCTTCGCGCCAACCATGGTTGCGCTACGCTTAGATAGTTTGCAAGGCCGTTAGACGGCTCTGATAGTTTGACAACATTTTTGCCCCTCCCTTGGCAAAATCCTGGCTACACGCCTGGCTGTCACACATCAAATTTGCCCCACATTTGCTGAATTTCATTCTTGGTACAAACATCCTGCTTTGTCAGTACCAGAAGATTAGTTTGTTCATGGCTGCAATTTTTTCTCTTTCTTTTTTGAGCTCAAAATTAGGAAACTTTCTTGATGGAATTGTTCAACAATTTTATATGATTCTACAGCCGATGGTGACTAAGAGCAATTGCAAAATATGATGAAAATCTCAAAACCTTTTACATGTTATTGCTCATCAGAATACCTTGCTTGAAATGTATAGTTGGTACATGTACAAAGTTCATATTATTAAGCCTTGCTGATTGCTTTAAGTAGGTTAACACTGGTTAATATTTGAAAATTGTGTGTCTACTTAGATAAACTTCATATTCTTGCATTGCCCATCAGACCTAATATTTTCTTTGCAGGCGACATT
Source organism: Apostichopus japonicus (assembly GCF_037975245.1). Taxonomy (NCBI): domain Eukaryota; kingdom Metazoa; phylum Echinodermata; class Holothuroidea; order Aspidochirotida; family Stichopodidae; genus Apostichopus; species Apostichopus japonicus. The sequence goes on from NC_092581.1 coordinate 19,460,428, forward strand.
GGTGGTATGATCGCTTTGCAGCCAGCTTTGAAATTTAACGGTGGAGGTTTCATCAATCATTGTATCTTTTGGACAAACCTATCGCCTCAGGGGGGTGGTGTTCCACAAGGTAGGTTAAAGTATCACAATCTTCAAGAACCCTTGATACCCACAGAAGCTTCCTTCCCCCCTCCCCACCCACAAAGAATATTAAAAAAACTGTTTGCCAGCTAAAATATCACATGATGTAAAAGAAAAGGTATCTGTTGATCACAGTTTATGATGAAATCCAAACAGCAGACTTAGAAGCATCTATAAGATGTAAATTTCATACTCTGGGTTGTTAAAATGGAAAACGTTGTATCTGTTTGTTCTGTTAAAATTGTAAAAGAATGTAACTATCAATGTTCCTAATTTTCACATTTTATTAGCAATTTTTGTCGTTGAATTTGTGGTAGACAACTTTATTAGATTTAGAGAAGTTAAAATGGCTGATAATGGACAAACTCTCTTTTGGAAAGAATTTGTAAGTATTGTCATTTCTGAATTTGATAAATGCGCCATATTTGAATGCTACCGTCTTAGCTTGATATTTTCACAGGTGATCTAGCAGACGCCATCAACAGAGACTTTGGTTCGTTTGACAGTTTCAAGACTACGTTGACAGCGGCCACTGTGGCAATTCAGGGATCAGGATGGGGCTGGCTAGGGTTTGATCAGAAGACTCACCAGTTGAAAATAGCAACCTGTGCCAATCAAGACCCCCTCCAGGCCACTACTGGTGCGAAATTTTTACTGTCTTGTGTTGTGTACCCTAATTATTGAATAGTGCGGGATTTAATCCTAGCAAATACAATGAGAATTTCTCCAGTGCTCTTGAAATGTGATGCTAGTTTAGAAGGGAGGTTTGAAGTATACTCATTGCATCGCATTTTGTACACTTGCATAGAGGGAAGTCACACAACTTGCTGGGTTACATATATTCAACCGAAAATTGTGACTCATAATGACAAACATGTAGTGTCTGCCCAAGGTTCAACCTAAATGCAACATGAACTCTAAACCAACCGCATGCATGCTTTGAAAGTAATACATGTATTCTGCTCTTGTTTAAATAAAAGGTTTGTAAAGGAACTTTGGTCAATATTCAAATTAGGAGTGTTTGCCTATGAACATACAGTATACCAAATATGTGATATCACTAACATGAGATTCATTGCACAATCACTCTATACTAATATAGACTCAGTTTTGAGCCAGCATTCTAATTGCACTAATCAGCTATTTACCTCACTTTTCATGTAAGCAGCTTGTTGCATTTGAGGTATATTTTCTCTGGCTATCAAGTACTCTTAAACACAATGCTTCATGTATTGTAATTCTTGAAAGTGTCTGACACCACAAACATTTATTATTCACGGGAGAATGTGTATTAGTTTATATTCAGAACATACATTGTCAGGTAGCCGATAGACTTACCTAGCCTACACTAGCCTAGCCTACAACAGCCTATATAGCCTAGACTGACCAAACTCTTCATAGCAGATGTACCTAGCATACCTTACTTTGCATATACAAATTCGGGCCGAAATAAGTTGTTTTTATGAATACACCAGACATTTGCACCTCCAGTAGAGATGATTTTTCCAGAATTCATACAGACTGTTGCACTGGTAACTTAAATAAATCTGATAGGAATATGGTAATTAAATTCAAATATCTGACTTAAATAAATTGATAAAATGGTTACATAATGGTAGTAGTAAACATATGTAGTAGTATTTACTACACCAGGGACGTACATTCACTTATGAAAAAGTTGTTACCTCCGCATGTAACATTTAACAATGTGCAAGATACTGTCCACTCATGAATTTTCACAGCCAGTTGGGACAATTTCCTAATGCTAATACCTCTATCAACTGTACTCCTATATCATGCTCTCAAAGCACTAGTATTGACAGTACAAACAGTCCCTAACCTTGATCTGATAGAAACATGATATTAATACTGCTCGTACTGACAATACGAGTGCTCTGAAACAGAACATGACACTACAGTATAGAAAAAATTGTCCCAACTGGGTCATAAACTGCAAGCTGTTGGACAGTTTTCCAATGCTATTACCACTCAATACTGTTCTCTAACATCATGCTTTGAAGCACTCATACCGACAGTACGAACCGTTCTTTAAACATCTATCTGACAGAAACAGGGTATTCATACAGCTTATACTGTTAGTACCAGTGCTTTGAAGGGTGTTAATAGTCGCCCTTTCTCTGTAGAATGGTTATATTATATTTCAATTATCTCTTATTATCTTCCTTTTAGGGATGGTGCCTTTGTTTGGTATTGATGTCTGGGAGCATGCCTATTATCTTCAATACAAGAATGCCAGGCCAGACTACGTCAAAGAAATATTTCAAGTTGCTAACTGGGACAACGTCAGCGAACGTTATCAAGCTGCTTTATGAACATGATGGGGCTGCCATTTTCTTTGAGAAATTCAAGAGATAACAATCAAGAAACTTTTTGGGCATTTTTTTTCCACATTTCTCTGGATATAAAGAGTGGAAAAGCATTGAAATATGTTTGGTTATAACATTGAATCCAGCAGGAAGAGTTTGTGCTGTTAAATCATAAACATTGTTAAATTTGATTTCATAAATTTGTAATTCTTCCTGTTTTTGTTTGGTGCAAAGTTTCAGGAAGACTTATTGATGTCTGATGTGGGAATATCTTTCTTATTGGAAACACTTTGATTCTGAAAGAAGTTGATAATTTCTAGCCTATTTTTGGCTTATGAGTGAAGGTAGTTAAGTGAGACTAGGTGATTGAAAAGGGTACTTAGGCAAATTAATGTTTACTAGTCCTAGCTGGATCCGTGGGAACACTCATGTGTTGTTGCAGCTTAAATTCCGTAAAAAGCAGTAACATTCCTATTTCATAGGTAATCAAAGCAAATGAGGGTCATATGTACCCCATCATTAAATTCATTCTTATTTGATAAGGTAGCCAGAACTGGAAAGTGTTAAATTTGTCAATAAATATGTGAATTAAAATGTAATGTACATTGGCAAACAATGCACATTCCCCATTAGCATTTCAAAGATGAAAAGGCATTTTTTTCCCTAATTAATCTCTTATTCTTTCTCGGCTCATCTTTGGGCTTTGTAATCTTGGGTATGAAACCCCTCTGCCTTCCTAAGCCTTCCCTATCCTGTTGTACCTCTGCAATATCAACTTTTTTGCTTGTAGGGTAAAATGGTTGCACAAAGTGATCACTTGTCTTTTCGCCCTTGCAATCTAACCTGGCCATTTTCTTCTCCCTTTTAACTTTAACTGTTGTCTCAGAATTGTGTCACTTTGCTCCATCACTCCTCCTCCCCTCCCCTCCCCCCCCCCCCATCCTCACCTGTGAAGATCAGTTGCATGTATCATCTATAAGTTGTGCATTATAGTGAAACTGAGATGATCAGCTAGAGTTTCGTACTTGCTTGTGCTACAAAATGTTTTCAATATTGGTCACAGAAATTCTTTGCAGGCTTTACTCTTCTCATTCACTTATGTTTACCATTTTATCAATTCAAGTGAAATGTGTCTCCTTTTTTTTCCTTCTCTATACCAATATATATTGCTTCTCATTTGTGGAGGGAAAAATATTCTCCCACCCTCTCAACATGTCATCATGAGCTACTTAATGTAGAGTGGGAAATCCTTGACAGTCAAGAAGTCCTACTTTTATTAATGACATTGTTAGAGGGAGGGGGATTTCCCCCCCCCCCCCACCATATAACCATATCTAGCTACGCTACTTCTTTCAACATCTAGTTTAAATTGATTTTAAATCATCTTCCACCAATGTATATTTTTCCTAAGTCAATCACCAACATTAAACACATATTCATAATAGGTTTTAATGTTTATAGCACACAGCTCCTTTTCATAATATGATGGAGCAAATATTATGTTGGCGTCCAAGTCATATAATGACTTCTAAGGGATATGCACTGAGACCTTTTTAATTTTGGAAACCAGATGAAATGTCTTAGTCATGTGCATAGCTTATCCTTTTGACATTTGTTATTCAAGTGCAAATAAAGATTGAATATTCAAATGCTTCCTTTTCATGTTTGTGTTTTTTGATTGGTTGTATTTCTAATTAGCAGTAGGCCAGTGATGGATCAAATGGACTGAGAGGGGGGGGGGGGGGCAGTAGGTTTGGGCAGGTTAATAGCTATTCAGAAAATAGCTAATGTATGTAGGACGAGAGTACTTACAAGTTCACAAACCAAATAAATTTTAGAAAGATTGAGCTTGCTCAGATTGGGTCTCACTTCCCAACATGCTTCTTTTTTTTTACTGAGGCTTCTAAGCGTGAGTAAACGCAAGACCCAACTCCTACCTTTGAGTTCTTGATCTCCATTGGATTAGGAAAGAAGATGCTACATTGATCGTGACTGGAGCTGCAAAGTGGAAATGTAGCTAGGCTTGTAACCATCTTTCTTTGGAGGGAAGGGAGATGACTCCTTCATATTCACTGTAGGGATCAATGTCCTGTTGTTCATATATAGTGTACGCTACCATATATTCGGGTTTCACTGTTTTTTTGTTGTTGTTTTTTTGCAACGTCGTGTTCTCTATAATTCTGTTGACCATCTTTCTCCGCTAAATGATCATCTGCCAGTTATCCCGATTTTATTGCTAGTGAGTTATCATCTCGATCTTGCTTCTTCGGATATTTGTTCTGTGTGATGTGAAGTTACCCTCGATCCATTCTCTTGATATGTTCTAATAATGTGACAGTTATAGTCAAGTTTTCGATAGGTCTGTGTCTTTTGGAAAACAGTTTTTTTCCTTTTGTTGTCCCTTGACCCTTGTATGAACTTATTTACAACAGGAAAAGAAATAATGCATTCATTCAAATTGTCATTTGCCTCCCAGTTACTCTTGTCCTCAGGTTCCCACCGGTGTACCTTTCTGTACCAGTTTTACATAGTTTTTCATATACAGTAGTACATAAAAGTGACCGTCAACGTCTAAGTTTGTCTACGGATTTTCCAAATGGCCATGTATAATTCACCACGTATTATAATTCTTTTTTAGCTTAATCTTTTCTCATTAATGTTTTACCATTCCTATATTTGTAATGAAGGATATCATTCTGTTTTGGTTCGTATGCAATAGGGTATTATATATGATCTAAGTTTAGAGATCTGAAAAACGAGAAACAAACAATATGGCTCTTGTTTGGAACAGTAGTGAGTATAGTGGTACCGAGAAGCGCCTTGAACACTTGCTTTTTTTCGACTTTTCACCAAGCGTGCAACACGCGTAGTATACAACACCTCTGTACATAAATACTATTGGAACACACATAGCCTATAATAAGGTGTAGTACTAGTACAATACTACACAGGCCGCACAGTAGTAGCGTAAGATCGGTATTCACATTCAAACATGGAACTAGAAGAACAAGCTCGGAAGATACACTTGTAAATGCTTAAGAAGTCAAATTACCATCCAATTGCCATCGCTCTCAGGGTTTTATCCTGGCCCACACATCTGGACGGAAAGTATGTTGTCATTTGTTTTAACGATTTACATCAATTTTGACGAAATTCTGAAAATATATGCGGTGTACATGAGCCAGGTTTCGGAATAGTGTGACCTTATGTTATGTAGTTTTCAGTGAAGATATACGGTAGGCTAGCCAAATGGTGATTTTACTGCATCAATTCATGGCTAGACCTAGGCCTACATCACCTAAACTGCACGAACTTGATTACGATTGCAGATGAGACGGACAGATTCAGCCTTGCATTAGGTTTTGGTAGCCTCTTCTACTGTTTATTTCAATCCTATCCCATAAGAGGACTTAGGCTAGCTTAGGTTTTACTCTTAGTAATCAGTTAGGCTAGGTCTTTACTTAAGTTAATTACAGGCCTATGTATTCTTAGTTGTTACTTGTTAGGACTAGCAGTAGGGTCTTGACTACCACTGTACCAGTACTTGTACCACCACTAGGTCTAGTATTGTTAGTAACATCACTGTAGGCAAAACTTAGCAATATAACATTCACTTAGGCCTAGCAAAACATACTTACTTAGTAACGGTAGAATTCAATTGTACTATTAGTTCCTCAGAGAGCTGTCATTACCCAGTATTGATCGCTTATACTGTCAAAATCTCAGCATATGATGTTATCATCTTTCTTGCCTAGTACTAGCAAACCAACCAATATTACACTTAAACTTAAGATAGGCCTAACCTATTCTGACAACACACTTTCTGAACGCTGAATTATGAACAAATTTAACCTGGAATTAGAGGGGCACAGTTTTATAAATATCCTTGTGACCAAGTTGATATATAAAAATACAAATACCTCTGGTGAGCAGTTTCCATCTAGAAAAATAGGCATACATATCCTTAGCCTATACCTAAAATGATATCTGTCCTATATCTGTAGGTTTTCTTTTGGATGCATATCAGGAATAGGAATTTGAAATTTGTGCTCTGTTGTATTTTAATTTCTGTGCAGCTAAAACTATTGAATGGATTTGGTATATATCATTCCTCAAAGTAACTATCAAACTTACAGAGATAGTGATCAACCTATTGACTATGGGTGCATTATTGGGTCATAACTGCTGGTGCTTTTGACAAAGGCATATATACAGTAATACTCACACACGATAGAACTGCAACTATCAAAATGTGACAATCAAAATGCTCACAAACCTTCCCCTTCTCCCGAAGGAAGAGTTTTCCAGTGTCTAACTATTGACCCAATACACATAGAAATATACAAATTTAGTGTTGTTTGTTGGTGCAAAACTAACTGTGCTAATTTCGATTTTTTTTTTCATCTTAATGCGATTGTGGTGGATTTCACAAACAGCTCTAATGTCTTTCCAAATTCTTTTACCTTCCCTTGAAAAGTCTTTTGTGATATAAACTTAGCAAATTATACAGAAAATACCACATTAACCAATTGTGTGAAGCACTTAGATCACTATGTACAACAAAAAAGATTTCTAGTTCATATAAGGAGAGTTGCCAAATGTACATGAAAATCATTCATTTAATAATTTACTATGATTATTTTACTTTGTGTTTGATGGGTTTGCACAAAAGAATGATCGATCAATTTTCAGGTCTTCCTTGTATCTAGATATTTGACATGATATTAATATAAATTTGCACAAATAAATCAGTAAGCTGTTGGATGGTTGAATAATCTGGTCTTTTATCAATCTTTTGTTTCAGATGACAGAAGAGCAACCGCCTCTTAAAAGGGTAAGCAGGTTTTTCCTTTTGAGACATCAAAATGATACAGACACCTACCACTTTCAGTATAGGCCAATCAACATAAAGAAATGGACATTTGGTTTGGAATAGTTAAACAGCCAACATCTTTCTCTAATTTTGGCTTAGAAAAAAACCCAACACAGACTTGTCTGACTTACTTTGCAATTCTGTAATTCTTTGATTTCCTACATTGATCTTAAAGCCTATCTTTTAACACCTTTTTTGTGGTCAGGCCAATCATTTTAGCAAGCGTATCAAGTTTTATTCGGAATAAGATTATAGTTGATGAAACTAAATCACTGTCGTAGATGCTAAATTACTAATAAATAATAATTAATCACGACAATAATTCATTCATTCCCAAAATGACACTGCATGCTCATTTTGTTTATGATCGTTATTGTTTCTTGAAGGTCCGTCTTAACGATGAGGCGATGATGGAAATGAAGAGGGAGGATCTACTCCACAAATGGAAGCAGCAAGATAATTATGTGGACTATCTGGAGAACTCCATGGCTATGCACAGCGGCAATGGTACGTTTCTTCTACAAGGATATTCAATATTAAAAGAAAAAAGAAGTGGGATGGCTAAAACATTATTAACAGTTGTGCAAGGCAATTTAGTGTTTAAATGGTAACTTATGGTTAGAAAGGCAGTTTGAACATTAGATAGGGAATCATGTATTAGGTATAGCATCACAACATGCTAAGCATAGTTGTCATATTGCTATACAAGTCCAAAGATTAAAAGCAGGTGTTTTTTCTTTGCAAAAGGGACAAAACTTCATAGCCTTCAAAACTGATACACAAAATTGGAACATTTAATTCTTCCCTGTGTGGATTTATTGGAGACTTATAGGATCGTTAACATGTTGTGAAGATTTGTTACCTGGGATTCAAAATTGCACCTGTACAGTCAAAGATTTGGAATGAAAGCCTGAGCAATCTTTGTCTTTATCAAAAATGTTCTCAATCTCTGTGCAAACAAGCAAAACTTTGGACAAGAAGTATTGAATGACAGACAGTCTGCGATAGTGACAGGGTTGGATAACATCAAGCTATGAAACAAAGCAAGAAAACATAGCTTGTATACCTTAAATTTGCAAGTGTCAAAATACAGCAAAATTTTTACGTTCAATTATTGTGAAATTTCACAAAAAACGAGCACTTGTTTTGCATTGACTAGTAGTTGATGAATGTAGATTAATACAGTATGGTTTTGTGGTCATCTTTATTCTTGCAGATGATATCGAAGAGAAACTCCGCCAGCAGCAGTCCGAGTTCACCAGGAAGGAAAAGATCCAGAAACTACGATTGAGCACCAAGGAACAGGAATTCCAAGAGTTAGCTGTGAGTCCCTTGATTGTAGAGAGATTATTCTCATGATACACAAGACTTGGAGTTGATATCCCATAATTCAGATACATATATGACAAAAAATGCAACGGTACATGACGTCAAGAAACATCGCAAAACACAGCCTAATCATTAGGTACTCCACAGCAAATGAACTAGGTTTAGCCGTAAGAGTTGAGGCAGAAGTAGTTATTGTCATGATGTGGTAAGGCTCAGTACCGGTTGGTACCCCTTTACTGGTATAAAGAAATACTTTCAGGTTTTTGTATTTATTTATTTTATTATTTATATTCATTTTTAAGTTTACATATGGTTTCTCTTTTTACTTGAATGAGCTTGATTACAAGTGAAAAATGTACTTTATGTTAAAAACGAGACACCACTTTAGCTGTTATGTACTCGTCCTTGGGCAACACTTCAACAGACCCAATTATAGATGGTCATTTGTCTGTATCTTGCAATTGTTATGTCTGTGCCTGTAGATTATTTTATCAGACATTTTGAGATGTAGATATGGATAAGGAAAAAGTGAACATGGAATGTAATGTCTGCAAATTTGTCTGTAAAAGGTTGCCTTGTGTTTTAGCCCATATAGACCACCTATGATATCAACCCAGCAACAAAACGTTTAACTGCCTCTTCTTTGAAAACAGAACAAACTTACTGAGATATCTAAAGGTCAGACTCCTGGAGCTAACCAGCTGAGATCTTGTCTGTTAGATCCAGCACTGAATCTCCTTTTCCAGAGGATGAAGAAGGAATTGGAGGACAAAAGTAAACAAATGCAGCAGGCCCAAGAAGATATGACCGCATGGAAGTTTACCTCAGACAGGTAGGCCAGTTGACTATGAAAAACAAAGCCCCGATCTTATGAATAGTTAGAAGAGATAGAGAACTGATATATACCAGACCTACAAGGTCTAGTGGATATAAAGAGGCGTCCCAGTAGTAGCAAGTGAAACCCTTGATTTGGGTACTTGTGGGTTGAAGTCTAGTTTTGTGGGGTGCATGAAGAATCAGTATTTCTCCCCCATTTGAAATTGATTTTTCAAAATGGTAATATTTAAGTAGATAAACTGTGGTATGAAACTACTATGGACTTTGCTAACTTATCTCAAGTTCAAGCTATAGGACATTCAGGGTATAGGACATTCGGATTTCCCTACCATGTATATATAGTATTAAAAAATCACTTCCCGTCAGGCTCAATGCGCTAATGAGTCAGAGGAGAATGGCACAAATGACGATGAAGTGACAAGGAGTGTGTAGGGAACATGTGGAGGCAAATTCCATAAATTATTGGTCCATCCTCCTGACGTTCTTGGCGTCCGTGTTGCACACAGAACCAACTGCGTGGATCATTTCTGTTTGAAAATCTTACCATTTGATAACAGTTAGGTTCCTATAGTGAAGTATCTGTCATGTTCAACACGTGTGCTTTGTCTTACCGTTCTGCATAATGATAGTGGGTATAATTATTATTATTATATACAAAATGCACAAAAATTGTCACACATATGACCCAAATTACCAACAACAACAAAAATGCTACAAAAACAGCAATCTATTGTCAAACTCTCTACTGGTCATGAATATTGATAAAATGTTTGTAAAACAAGCGTTGGAAAGTTGGAACCGAAAGGTGGGGTAATTGTGATTCAGTTGCCGAGTATGTTTACGTTCCTTCTGTCCTGTACCACAGTCAAACCGGCAAGCGTCTTATGGCCCGCTGTCGCACACTACTACAAGAGAACCAGGACCTTGGGAAACAAGTTTCATCGGGGAAGATAGCAAATCTTGATGCTGAGCTGGCCATGCAGAAAAAATACAACGAAGAAATGAAAGGGAGCCAGGACGGTAAGGTCTAGTTCTGTTTTGCCGCCAAAAGATGACTTCAGTAAACATCTCTTAGTATCTTGTTGTTTCTCATCAGATTTACTCACGTTTACATGAGCAGTGTTCTGTGTAAGTCTTTCGCCTAGAAAAAGAGGTGCAATTAGCTGGCAGGGAGCTCAGCAGTGAAATATGATACTGGCCTCAGCAATTGATCTCATTCACAGTGTTGATGTTTGTGTTCAAGAAGCATCGGAAATTGTTCAGATTTTGAAGCAAGTGGTGTGAGATTAAAGAAGTAAAACTAACATTATAGTGTTTATCTAAAGATAATTGATGGTGACAAAAGTTTTACTCAAGAAGGCAACTAACTGCTTTAAATGGTAACGTGATAGGTTAGGCCTTGGTTGTCTTTCATGACACAAGAATGGTATAAGGGTGGTTGTACTTTTAACAGGTGAGTGACCGATAAGGATTGAGGCTATGCTGAAACAGCGTATTCTGTTAATGTCTTAGGAATTTTGTTCCATCTTGTTATACTTACATTAAAGCCAATGTTCACGGTCTAAATCCTCTCTTTTTGATTCACACTAATATGTAGTGACCAATACCACAATCATGAAAATGACCCCCCCCCCCCCTCTCCGACACACCTTTTTACCCAGTATGTAACAGGTAGAGCTAAAGAAAACCTGAATGTCCTCAAACTATCAAGACTATGGCCCTGTCCCTGTTTACCAAAATTCCCTTTCAAAAATAACTGAAGTGCATGCATGAGCATGAAAAAGTGCATCATCCTAATTGTGTCATTGTTTACCACGCTCTAGTCCCCATAAAATATTGATTTATGCGGTCCAAGTTCCATCCAACTTGTTATTGTTTTGGTCGTGTCTATAATGTCATGCACGCCGTGGCTTTTTTCACACAATGATCTCGTTTTTGCTACATTCGCTGTTTGATCTCTCCCCCAACAGAGTTGTACGAGATGGTGTTGCAGTTGAACGAGGAAGGAGAAGGCATGCAGTCCACTATTTGTGCTCTCCAGCAGCAGCTTAAAGAAGCTCAAATGAAACTAGCCAATTATAAAGGCGAACCCTCGACAGATACAAACTGCACTTTAACAAAACTTGCCCCTGTTGAACCTCCTCCTACGACTGACCAAGAAAATGCTGATAAGGTTAATGAAAGGACAGAAGATATCACAGAAAGTGATAAGGCAGGTAAAACTAAAATCAATAATCAAAAGTATGATGGTAGTGTTGAAAAATCAAATTATGACTTGCAAGGAGGTATTGACAATGATGACAACGATGGCGGTGGTGGTGAGGATGAAGATCACTCAATGGTGTCAGCTCACGACGATGATGACTCGATAGATTCTCCCTCAGAGATTTCCAAAGGACCTGAGAAAGATCAGGAATCGTGGGGCCACCACCGCCACCCAGAGCAAAGTGGGCCCACGAGCCCCCGGCTAGATGACTTAAGGGACCCTAGTATAAAAGAGTCAAGAACTATGGACGACCTGGAGCCTAAAGAGCAATATGTCACATCTCAGGTACAACAACATGAAGCGAGTCAGGTTAGAACTACTATGAGCAGGGGTTCCACCCTAAGCAACAATGATGATGACAGCAACATCCATCAGGGTCAGTTAAGAACTAACCCCCCACCTGAAATAGTATCACCTTCTGGTCAATCAGACGAAGTAGGTAGGACTGAAGTTTTCAGGACTCGGAGGAGCAATAGGGAATTGGAAAAAGTCGAGTATGAGAAAATGGAAAGCAGCAGCTATGCAGATGTGGAAATTAATGAAGTGTCCCTTGAATCAGAGAAAGATGATTTTGATAGCCAAGCTGATCGTGGCAGCAGCTTGGACTCAAGAACCGTGAACGAGATAAGTCCAGATAGCCCGCCTAATGAACCAACCATAACCGAGGGAGTAGAAATGGCACAAAGTAGGGAGTCTGTTGGGGAACACGAGATGAAAGGAATTCAGGAAGTCGAGACGAAAGATGGCCATGCGGACGAAGCAGACCACGAAAGGACTTCTAGTGATAAGGAAGGGACCGGTAAGCTAATGCAACCAAAAATCGAAATGGAAATAGGAGATCTTGAGGATAGTGAAAGGACGGCAGACCATTTGCAAGAAAGTGAAAGGACGGCAAGTCGCTTGCAGGTTAGTGAAAAGATAGCTGGGTACGATCAGGATAAAGAAACAGCAGCTGGCTTCACGCAGGATAACGAAAGGAAGACCGTCTGTGTGCAGGAAAATGAAAGGAAGGCCGTCTATGTGCAGGATAACGAAAGGAAGACCGTCTATGTGCAGGAATATGAAAGGACTACCACTGACCAAATGATGGAAAGTGAAAGGACAGCCACTGACCACACTCAGGACAGTGAAAGGACAACTGACCACTTGCAGGATAGTCAAAGGACAACTGACCACTTGCAGGATAGTCAAAGGACAACTGACCACTTGCAGGATAGTGAAAGAAACATGGAGTATAGGACAGAGGGGGAAACAGATGGCAAAGTAGAGGTAATTGGTAAGGATGAAAGAAATGATGATGCTAATGGTGATGATGATGATGATGATGATGATGATGATAGTTTAGATAACCAAGGTGATAAAATTAGTAGTGAGAGTCATTTTTCTGAAAAGGACGCCGAGTCAGTGGAAGACAATGGTAACCCCACCAGTCCAGAAAAGAACGGGGAGGTGACCACGCCCATGTCACCTCAGAGTCCCGAAAATCACAGTGAACCCAGTAACTGCGATACTGGTGACGATGTAGGAATGGTTAGCAAAGCAGACAGTGACACTAGTGAAAGTGACTGTCGCCCTCTAAGTGAGGTCAATGCAAATGATGACAAATCTGTCGTGAAGACGACTAACGGCTTAGAGAGCGACGAATTGAAAGATTCAGGTTTGCCTAATCATTCCCCTGAAAAGGAGAAGAATGTGACCTTGAAAGTTCAAGGCGCTGAGAGGACGAACGGTCCCAGTGTCCCTCAGGGGGGAGAACTGGTCCAGGCAGATTCAGTAGAGGGTATCGGGGAGGTTAGGACTGCTTAAGGTCGGAGAGCTGATAAGTCACCTTTATTTGATGTGTCAGTCTTTTTAAATAATGTGTCGTATGGTAGAAATCTAGCAACTTCCTCTCCTTTTTTCCCGCCCTTTTTTCTTTTTTGCACTTCCATATATGAGAAAGGCTTTGTACTGTATGTAGTGCTTGCATACAGGTGGAAATAATGTTGTCAGTTTATAGTCAGTTCAACTGTGGTCTGAAAAATCATTACCTCAAAAAATCTGTTTTGTTTGTTTTTTGTTGTTGTGAGGCAAACATCGCAGCCATGGCTAATGCCGATATAACAGTAATGGTTAAGGTTTTTTATCTATAGGGCATAGTGTGTCGACGTATCTGTGTTTGGATTGTCAGTATTCAACCAATTCAACAACGGTCATGGTTTGTCCATTACTGAGGTGAATCAGCCGAGCTCTCATTCAATTATTTTGTGATCTTGCGTGGCTCGGTACTGGTGCATCAATGTGCTTATCGTTGTTCGAATTAACTGCCGTTTTCGCTTTGGTGTATCACAAACGAGGGAGTTAGGTTAGTAGGGGGCCGGGGGGTGGGGGTGTTTCGTACTATGGAGAATTTGGTACAAAGTGGGTAGGGAACCAGTTTTTGCATAAATAATTATGACTAAGTACCATATATGCCTATTTATACCCAGACAATATTCAGTAGTAATATTAGTAACGTAATCATTAGTGTTACAAACATTCACCATCACTTGTCAAGAGTAGCTGAAATGAGTCTAGTCAATGTGTCTATGGATGAAGAAGGAAGGCTAAATTTGGCCCACAGGAAGTCTTCCTTACCAGACCAGTAAGAACCAATGCCCTTGTCTCATGACCAGCAAAACAGAGACTGGCCAAGGTACCCGCAGTCAAGTCTTGACCAAAATCAACGAATCAGTTACTCTCTTTTGTTTATTAATTTTATTTCTCTAAACGTCCATCTAAAGTCATTCTGTAAGCCATGAAGCAAGTACTGAAGCCAGTCTGCAACAAAAGTATCTCTTAATATTGATTGTTTTGTCGGTCCGGGGTAGGAATTAACGGTTGATCAGACTTGTGTAAGAACTCTTCGATACTGGAGTGACCTTTTCAAGCGAGAGTTCAGTTTCTCCCTATGGTCTATAATATGATTCCAAAATAAAACAGGAAAGAAAGTAAAACAAACAGAAGCAGTTACACGAAATGTTTAATTAGCTTTATAAGGTGAATATATATGTGAATAATGAAAGTTGTGCTATCTGATTGCAGTTGCAAAAGGATGTGATAAGATGAAACAGAGGAGAAAGAAATAACATGTTTAGAGCTAATTAACTGGCCTAACTTTATAAATAAATTCTAGGGAAATGTTAGCAAAAGTAGCAGGGTTTCAAAGTCCATCAAATGATAGGGAAGGAAAATTTGTGGCTAATGTATTCTATGCGGTGTTAAAAAGTTGGACGAACATGTCATGTGTCAATTTTATCGACAGATACCAAAGGTCATGAAAGTACACTAGAAAGTAAAACTGTCTTGTTTGATAATTTCCTGTCCTGTAGTACTTGAAACCTGAAAATGTACCATATCCTGTGAGCTCGAGACGAGTAGTTTAACAACTTTACTGTATTATATGGAAGAAATATGTGCCCATGCTAAAAATAGGCTTTTTGCACTGAAAGCAAACCGTGATATAGTAACTTAGTATGTTAATGGTGATACAGTCATGACCACAGGCTTCAATGGTTGACACCTTCATAATGTAAAGATATATATAAACTCAAGTCAACAGCTAGCTGAGATTAAAACTTATTGTCGGGACATTTTCGTGCACAGAGTTGAAGAAAGGTGGTGAAAAACATACATTAGAAGGAAAAACTTTTGGGTCGGGGAGGAGAAAGGGTGGAGGGGGGAAGGGTGGGGGGAGATGTCATTGGAGTGGGGTGATATCAAACTAAATTAGCAATTGCCACAATTTTAGCTCTATCAAAAGGGACGTAGACCATTAAGAGTTTGAGATGGACCATGATATGATCTTTTGTGTACATTAAACACATAAACCCACATTTTACCAGTTGACAGGGGGGTTTCTTCTGATTTGTTAAGATATAACCCATTTCCAGTCTTAGAAGATGTAGAATATATTGAAAGGTTGGCAGAGAGGAGTGTTAGCCAATGTTAGCAAAGTTAGCCAATGCAACCAGTGCTGTATGATTTATAGCAGGGGTGGGCCACATGCGGCCCGCCAGTGATTTTTATTGCGGCCTGTGAGGTGTCTCAAGAAAAAAGAAAAAAAATCAATCTATCTTACATCATCACAAAAACCGAGCTAGCTGCTCAGAATTTATCGGCACTAATGATGCTTTCAGGTAGGCCTATTATTCCCATTAATTATTAACTGTACTGTATTGACATTATGTTTTTGTGAATACAGATTAAGTACACACACCTATTGCTTGAAAGCCTCGGAATCAAAGGTTTGAAATTAACAGCAGGTCGTCGGTTAGGTGCGGCCCAGCCAATTTTTCACCCCTTATATCTGGCCCATTTATTCAAAAAAGGTTGCCCACCCCTGATTTATAGGATAAAAAGTTGTTGAAACTATCTTGATCATTTATAAACATTTTTGTTTTTGTTTCTGGCTGTTATGCAGTTAGCTGTTGTTGTTTTTGTTGATAGTTGTATGGGGTGAGTTTATGAAATATCATCTAAGTTGCAGTTTTCATTGGTTTGGTAATTATTTTCCTACTTGTTAATTCTAAAAGTAAAAGCAAACTGGTAGCAGACTGCTTATCTACTGTAAAAAGCCTCTGAGGGTAGAGATATGTCACAGAGGGCATGACGTTTCGATCCTAGCAGGATCTTGTTCAGAAGCTATCAATTTATTCTGACGGTTCCATTTATGTCCAAGATAGGGGAATGGTAAAGTGCCCGAGTTTACAGAGTGAATTTACTATGTAAATTGGTGTTATGTTTTGTTTGGTAGATATTTGGGTGCAAAACATATCAAATTGGGCGCAGAGAACTTATCATATTTTGAGAAGCATGTCAGAGAAGAGGCCATTTTTTGCAGCAGTGTTGTGGGCTGGTGGTTAAAGCATTCATACCATTCAGTAGGGCAATCTGTGATGGTGATATTGTAATCTAGGTGGAATAGTGGAGGGCAATGCATGAATTTGCCTACATTTGTTGTACATTATTTTAAGCCCTTTGTGTGTATTTGATCTCGGTGTCTGCATTTCGTCTGGAAAGAATGCATCAGAGTTTTAAAGAAGTTTCCTATATAGGTAACAAACCCATGGAATGCTGTTTTTGAGGGGAATTTGGAAGACCTTTATTGCATTTTTTTGGGGGGGGGGGAGGGGAGGAGAGGGTAGGTGGTTTGAAGAGGCAGAAAAAAAAATAGAAAGTCCCATCTTCCTTTCATCCCCTTTCATTCACCCTAGTAACAATCCAAATATTTTAATGTAAATGGAATCTGCCTCCTCTTAGTCATGAAAATTGTTTTTTTGTGACCAATTTTAATTGACCCAAAAGAATAACAAATTTTAGTTTTCAAATTGTACCTCTCAAGCACAAGAAACCAGAGGTTTATATTAAATCTAGGACCAGGGGAAAACACATCAAAATGTCACTTCACGTACATTAGCAACTTGCCGGGTCGAATGATAGGATTCACAAGCCTAAGGCCTTAAGGGTCCATTTACCCCCACCTCCCCCCCCCCCAATAAGTGAAAGATTTGAGGCTCAACACTTTGCAAGCTGTGATTGTAACATTTTATGGGCTGGAGTTTTGTAGGTCTGTGAGAATCATGTTGATGAAGAGCTGTAACTTCAATACTAATGGAACATGTCTTTGAACAGATTCCAATTTGCAATAGGAAGAATAGATAGGTAGTAAATTCGGAAAGAAGGCGGTTTTCTGAAAGAAACCCCATCAGCTCTTACACCTTGGTCCATTTTGATGGTAGATCGTGTCAGGGTGAACCTAGGAATGACCTTATGTAATGCATGTAAAAGTTGGTGCTGAAGTTGTTATGGTGATATCAAGCCATTCTAAATGCAAAAGAAGTTGACCGATTGTGTCACTGGAAGATTTGTAGCATTTGGTAAGAAATGTACGTAGTTCAATGTGGTGGGGTAGGGAAAGGGTAACAGGTGGGTAGGGGTGATGCCTGGAGAAAAACTCATCCCAAACTGTACATCTGTCTTTCATGGAATTTCATCCTTTGTTTTGCCCTAATGTTATTATTCTCTGGGCTTTTAAGCAGTCTAGTTTTACAATACAGTGAGTCTTCTGGATCAATGAAATAGCAGCCTTTAAAAGACGAGAGATAAAACATCAAGGTTTGCATGACCCTTTTTAAATGCACTTGCCTGGATTAAACTGGAAGTTTTAAGTACCTTCAAAGGCTGAAAAATGCTGGGTTTTTTTTTATTTAGTCTTGTAAACCGTTTGCTCCTGAATTCACGAGAGAAAAGAAAAAGTTTCTTTTGCCTTGTTTTAGCCCCCAGCAGTTCATAAACTGTATGAAGAAGAAATGCTGGGAAAATTGATCTACCCAGTCATGGAGTTAAGCTTTACTTTAAAGACCCCAAGAGATTGGTTTCTAATTTATTAACTCGAATAGCGCTCCATTAAAATGTCAACAGTTTGCGTTTGCTTCTGGTAATAACATCTCGAAACTGAACGAGGCTGTTGCGTATCTTTTCAAATTGTAGTTGCTTGACAATAAGCCATGAATATCTAGAAAGTAACTCAAGAGACCTTTTTGCTCTGTAAGATCCAGATAAAGTATATTTCTTTGTTGCTTGAGAAGTCGACAGGTAGTTTGCAATTCTACAACCATCGGTCTTTTACTCCAAAAAAGTTTAAAAACATATAGTATAGGGTCATGCATGTAAACAAAAATTGTTTACCTATATACAACAGGTATGTTTTATGCATTGAGTATTCAAGATTGCCATGTAAGGCAATAAAGAAGGTACAGTTTTTATTAAAGCGAGTTTTAATATTGATATCACAGTTAGGTAGTCATCAATCCAGGAGGGACTTTTGGCCTTGTTTGTTCAGACTGAGCGATTCGTGCATTTTTGAGACCTACCTTGCATGTAACATTCCCTGTATGCATATCTTGTATTTTCATAATAATAGTGTAATATGAACATGCCTAGAGCAAAAACTGTTAGCACTATGCATATATTCATTCAAGACAAAGAAACACATGCCATCTCCCCCCCCCCCCCTGAGGTGGGTCATCAACATGGCATACCAAGGACTCCAAACCTCTGCTAATAATATTCCCAGCTGTGTGAAATCTTTTTGTGATCATTAATCACTTTACGGCAGTTGCTCTCGGATTTTACCAACAACTGCCCAAATATTCCTTAAGATAAGGTTAAGATTTATCAACCTAAGACTCTGTTTTTTTTTGTTTTTTTTTCACCAAATTGAAATTAATTAATGCATAATTAATGGACTGATTCTGTGTGTAACATTTTGTCGCCCTGGTTTAATGACATTAAAAGGTATCCACAAAGGTTTAAAAGTTTAGACATACTTCATGTTTGAAATGAAACTTTCATGGTTAAACTCATGATCTTAATAACTCTAATACCTTCCCTGAGTGGAATTATGTATGGTCATCAATTATGCCAATAAGATCAAAAGATGTGTATAGCTGTGGTCAAGTCACCTCAGACCGTGAGGATGGTCAAATTTGACAGTTAAATATGTTCTGAAACTGGGGATGGAGTGTGGGAGAGGGGAAGGGGGAACAGTAAAAGTCCACTGGTACATTACGCCCTACTTGTCTGCCAATTGCCTCTCACTGCTACATTAAACTATTTTAATTTTATCTGTCTCAATGTTTAGAAGGAATATAAGACATATTTTGGTGGAAGTCTCCTGGCATATTTACACTTTGTTTCTCTTGTTGGTAATAACAAAATCTTATAAAGGTAAGAGTCTGTTTTTCTCCATTGGTTAGAGTAGTAGTAAGAGAGACTTTCATACAGTTAGTTGTCTGACATGCAATATATCCTTGGATCACAGCCTCCTGGAAATATTAGGACATATAAAACATTTGGTTTTCCTGTTGCTGTTTCATAATAAGTTGTCATAAAAAGAAGCATCCCCCCACCATCAGGGGAGGATGCAGGGAAGAGTGGATTCTGCCACCGTTCAACTTATATTTCCTAGTATTTTAACCTTAAAATTGTTTGGTGTTGTTCCTCTTTTATGGACTAACTGACTGTATGGTTGGTTATTGCTCAGTGCACCTCATTGGTAGAAGTTTTGAATGGGGAGTGGGGGAAGGTGGGATGGTATTAAATCACTTCAACCAGTGTGATTGTCTCATGTGTGATTGTTATAAATTACCCCTGGACTAGAGTTAATGTAGCTGTGTACATGCTCACCGCAGGCAATTAAGATTAAGTAGATAATTTATGCGCAGAGTGTGGGTGCTTCACTAAAACGTGGATGCACTAATTACACTTTGGGGGATGCTGTCATACAGTAGTTTATTTCATTATCTAAGTTTACGTAATTATTTTGTTATTGAACAAGTCAACTATTATGATTGTCTTTTTCCTTTGGGTTAGTGTTATGTTACAAGTTGAAAATGTGTTGAGGTAATAGAAAAGCAAAGTTTCTATGGTTCCAGGTACATAATCTATAGCCAGTTATCACCGCTCTTGTGGGGAAGTGAAAACCAAAATTTTGCTTGGAAACTTTTAAGGGGCTTTGAATTTGTAGCGGTAGGGAACAGCAGACTGTTGCGATGAAATCTTGTTTAGTAGATAATACTCGTACAGTTAAGTCTTTGTTGATAGAAACTTTATCAAATGCATTAGCTGTTGAACTTTGTGAAGGTCCAGTTCAATGGATAGCTTTTGTGGGAGGGACTCACATGTTGAGGGTGTGGGGGGGGGAGGGTGGGAGAGGGTAGGGTATTGTTTTACTGTGAAGAAGCGTATCTGTGTAGACAATAGTCCTACAGCAAGTTTTCACTGGTAGGAACTTAGTCAAATTAAGTAACATATTGAGAGAAAATGCTCGAGGACCTGTTTCATCAGTCAGTCCGTGAGGGCAGGGGGGGGGGGGGTTGGGGAAGGGACAGATTGGAGAGCTGGGAAATTTTGTTCCTGTGTAGACCAATGTCTGGCAGAGCATTTACTTCAATAGAAAGTCTTCACTTTGGTGTTCTCCACATAAAAGAAAAACAAATTGCGGACCGATTTCATCAATTCATCAATCATGTTTATGAAGTTAAGGTTTCTTTGGGGCTTTTTCACAGTGTTATAAATGTCATAACAGAGTTGAGGCTACCTTTTGGAGAGTATGATACGTTCTATGATAAGATTTTGGGCAGATGGCTAACATGACAAACTCTGTTCATATCTGGCAGTAATTCTTTGAATGTTAATGCCTTATGAATATTCATCATATTAGTAAATTGACATGTGACATGTTCTGTGTTAAATGCATCAAGTCATCAACACTATGTAACACAAGCTAACACAAGCTAACATAAAGGAGTGTTAGCTCAGTGGTGAACGCCGGTGCCTTTCAATCATAAGGTCCCGAGTTTGAGTCACTCCAAGATTAATGTATGTCGTCCAGTTACAGAGTTGTTGACAATTCATAATCATGGACGTTAAATATGAATCTAAGAGACTGACTTCGGTCAGCTTGCGGTTTGATAAGCCAATGATGGCTTCCTCGCGAGTTCCTGCTTGCAGGAGGATCTAAATTACAAATAAATACAATACATAGATATTCATTGCTCTCTCCCCATTTTAATGATGAAATACTGTTTCATTCTTCTATATTTCATCCTCACAGGTCTTTTAGAAAAAAAATTCGGAAGATTAGAGTCACAAATACCTCTATACATGTTTTGAAGTTGTGTTATGAATAGGCAAGAGTATAAATATTAATGCTATCAGCACCATGCCCAATACAACATTTTTATCTGTAAGGTATATATATGCACTTGTGTTTTAAATACTAAATTGGATGTTTTTGGAAGTTTCGTCATGAATAGGCATGAACCTGAATATTAATAAGATCGGTGTCATTGCTCAATACAACATTTTTATCTGTAGGGTATATAGACACTTGTGTTTTAGATACTGGGTTAAATGTTTTCCATGTTCAACATTTTGTTCAAAATTTGAAAAAAAAATATCATTTTGTACATAAATAATTCATCTGACACATAATTGAAAAGATGTGTCTCTGCAGAAATTGTGTTTTGTTGTTGTTGTTGTTTTTCCTTGTTTTATTTTTCTGTGCGGGATGATATTTCATGTTTTTACCTAAATAAATAATATTAAATATTAAAGGCAAAATGTCAAAACCAAAAGCTGCAAATTTACCTGCAGCAAGGCTGCATCAATATAAAACAATAGAGATTATCTCAGCAGATGTGAAACTGCAAATCATAAACGATAGTTGTCATGAGCAGCATATTCATAAGTTATGACATGTTGCCTAAGTTAAAAATCATCAGAATAGCTCCCTAATTCTGGTGTGCTTAAACTCTCCAAAGTCCTTTTTCTGGAAACTTCTCCCTAAAGTATTGTCAGGATTGTTAAATTAAACAATTAAATGATAATATTGATAGGGTTAAGGGGTTCCGACCAGATGTCCCCAATTTTTGAGTATCACCCCCAGATTAAAGGTGTCCCCGGAAGTGTTCCCTGATGTTATGAACTGGCCCAGAAATAACCCTGTTGTTCTGACACTGTATTATTATTATTGTAATGCGCGCTACAATATTGGTATTACTGGACAAGTGAACGATACCTAACATGACTGGACGTTGAAACTTCAAGTTTCATAGTCTCTGTACATTTGCAGTTTCAAACGCTAGCTGCGTAGGCAACTTATTCTGAGCCTGTCACTGCACTCACAAGCGCCCTCACTTTGTAGGTACCTACATCATCATGACTAAACTCCCTGGTGTGTTATCAGCCACAAGAATAACACCATGAGCAACCGAAAAGTGCTTATACTGCAAGCACTCCACACGCACTACAATAATGCATATTTGCAAAGTTCTTCCTAATACTGCAAGCACTCCACATGCACTGCATATCTGCAGGAAATGGCAGGAAAGACAAAAAACCTGTTCCACCCAACCTTTAAACCTACAGTATTGGAAAATTGTGAGTGCAAGGGGGGGGGGGGCGGTGGGGGATCCAGATTTATTGGAAAATATGTGTTCACCTTACGGTGTAGGTGCTTATGGTGCACAACACCATGGTATAACAGATTTACATGTATGTATCCATGGCAGGCACGAAACTGGGATTACAATAATCTTTTGGATCCAATCTCTGGGCAGTAACAATTAAGGATGTGAAGAAACCCATGATCAAAATGAAACAGCAATATTCCATCATATGGGAACTAAAAGATCAAGTTATACTTGCGCATTGTCCACATTTTCACAACACTCTATCACTAAAGTAGGCCCCATCTACTAACTCCACAAAGTTTCATGGTTTTCCTTTCTGTCATACAGTGAATTTATTGTTTAAGTCGATCTATGATTGGATAAAAAGATTTCTCTGAATTTACAGGGTTCAGCTAGCTGAATAAATAGGGCTTTAACAGCCTTGTGGGTAGCAGCTCTATCCCCACAAGATGGTAAAGTATGTCATAAAAATATGGAAATGGAGACACTTTTGACTGGTTCATATACCATGTTTTTCATGAAAATCTTGAAAAAAAGAGAAAACAAAGTTTTTACCACTCACCAAGAACATTTACAAATCTTGATGAAATTTAGCCAAACAAATTGACAAGTAGTTCACATTGACAATATGATATACCGGTGCTGATGATACAGAATAAGTTAAAATGATATATACATTGTACATTAATATATATTGCAATTGAGCAGTATTGAAACAATGAGGAATACATTCTTAACAGCTTGACTATGTACAATTTATGAAGGGCAAAGAATCTTGCCATTCAGACAATGAAAATAGCTAAGAAGGGGGAATATTAAGACTGCAAGAACTAAACTTTAACACACTGATATCACAAAGTCACAAACAAAGACATCCTCTCCATTGTGTTCTGTAAATAATGGTCAGCATTCCCAACCCTACCCCCCCCCTCTCCAAAACAAAGGCTAAGAAGTAAATAAACATTTCAGTGGCGATAATCCTGGAATGACCATTGTACTCCCACCTTGATACCATTTCTTTTACTGATATGGTAAAATTCTCCAAGGAAACAACCTTGACTGTTTAGGATTAATTTGACAGGTCACAAAATGCAGATTTGATCATTTTGGGCACTACTTAATTTTCTGCATTTTGGGAACAAAGTACTGGTAACTTGAGAGGGACAGAGAGAAGTGAAGGGAATGTGGAGGGTTAAGGGCAGGGACAAGTTACTTAAAATACATAATACCTTTACAAAATGCACCCTGTCTATTAAGTGGTGTCCCTAATATGTGGTTAACTGGTAAAAGGCTTACATGTGGACATCAACTTGAGTCCCAGTCCAGTATTATTGTGCAGTGGCAATGGAACTTGAAGGCAAGGAATATCTACCATGTGAGATGATGCAGGACCCAATCCTACTTGATGCAACTAAAGAGGGGGGGGGGCGGTTGCACCACATGGTGGTGCTAACCACCTCTTGTACAGACAGGAAGGCCAAGGATGACCACCAGGTTTGTGGTTTTACTTTCGCTTGATATTATGTGAGGCAAAATTGTTAACTGTTAAGTCTAAATCTCACCATAGTTCTAGATATACGTATCAAAACTGGAGTCTTAGATTCAATGAAAATGGCATTAACATTTATAAAAACAAGCATATCAGACAATTACAGAAGTACAGTTGTTTGCAAGGACACAATGGTATAAACCGTTAACTAGCTCCATACCTAGGTAACAAAGAGATTTCATGTTAAACTATATAAATATTCAAAATTGATTGCAATTAATAATTAAGAACACTAAGACGTCACATTCCAACGTTAGATATATAAGTATTCAAAATGCAACCCTTGATATAACTCCCTTGTTTCATTGCCTGTTCCATGACAGACTTCATAAAGTAGTCAAATGTATTCATTTGTTATCTAGCTTGAGTAGATCCCACAATCATTTGCAAAGTCACATCCGTCACTACACATTAAATTTTTTTTGATATCCTCTCAATGCCTTGGTTTCTCCATCCTCAACAAATTGCTTACAATTTATAATTAAAGCCTCATTCTGACAAGCAATGTTGTATCTGAGTAGTGTTACACACAGTACATTGATACAGATGTGTAATACTGAGATAATACAATATTACAAAACAAATATTGATTTTTTTGTGGATGGCGAATGTTCTGATATCATCTGTGAATTCAGCAACGACAGCAAATTACATTTTCTTTCCTCTTTGATAATTTTCTTGTCTTGTTTCCGCAAGAAAAATAGCTTTCCTAAAGTTGAACGACCTAAAAGGTTACAGTGTGAATTCTTCAAATTCGACAGGAAGTAACAGAGCTTAGGCTATTGAACCCAGGATACTAAAACATTTGACTAAAAAATATGTATATTGCACGAAACAATTCTATACAAGTTTCAACCATCTGACATAAACTTATAACATCAAAATATAATTTACAAAGCACAAGAAGACATGTTAAAAACAGAACTGACAGATTTCCGTAGTGACCATTTAAAAACTTTCTGAAATGATGGTAAATGAGAAGCAGAATAATAAACATGTCAGAACACTGTAAACAGATTTGCGACTCAAAATAGTATATTTTCCGACATTTTGAGTTTGCTCAGAGACGACACAACTTTGCACCAAGTCAAACTTTCTTGACTTGTCCCCCTATCAGCAAGGTATGACAACTTCTCGTACACATTCAGGAAGAGCCACACAAATCACCAACAAGTCAGTGACAAGTGCAAACCTTAATGAGATGCATGAGAATAAAACAAAAGAACAGAACAGAACCACTTGCCAAACTTAGATATCCATGTAAGAAAATTCCGATTCTTAATCAGCATCTGGTTATCATCTATGTCACTGACGACATCATCACAAAGGACTTAGAATGAGGAACTTCCCTTTTGTTTCAATCCATATGACTATACACTAATGGAAAGAAGAAAACAGAGTTTTCCAGAGCTGAAGATTGCTTTACAATTTCAGTTAAATAACTGTGCCAACTGACTCCTTGTCAAACCCCTTAGCACTGGATGTTTTCCTGAAATCCATCGGAAGTGTCACACGCTGGGATCAGCATCCTTTACCAACACTCTTCTAGTGTTTGTGGCTTAAGTCTTCAGGCTATTGGTCTCTTGGTGTGCGCAATTTTAAGCTTAGGTCCGTCCTGCTCCTGATTTTCACACGTGTGGACGATAATCTTTGGCTTACCTGCATCTCCCGGATGCAACTCGTGACTCTCACCTAAGAGGAAAGATGATCAGAAAATGAAATCAAATGAACATATTTAAAAAGGCAAACAAACAAATGCTGCGGGGAAAAAAAAGTAGTCTTTGAGAGACTTTGCCTCTTACTGGGAAATAATTTAAACAAATAAAGGGGCATGCACAGGATTCTGATGTCAAAGGATGTACTCTGAGGCATGTCAGCAAAGTTGTGCTAATAACTACTTTTGAGGTCCTGTGTGTGGTCAGCAGGAGGATGTAAACTTGCAACCCCCCCTCCCCCCCTCCTCCAAAGAATGTTTGCAGACAATGGGAAAGGGACAATAAGTGAATCAAGTCACTGGAAATTTGGAAAAGCACCATTGACTATTTTTAACAGGAAAATATCTGTCATAGAAATGTTGTAAGCTCTGCACCGGGATGTCACAACTTGCAGTTGATTGTTATGTCAATCATCTGCAGGATTGGATGAAATTTTGCTCCTTTGAGAAGAAGTTGTCGTTTTTTCATTCAATCATGTGAATTGTTATGTTTTGCATAAGCCTAGTTGAGTGTGTGTACTCAACAAAAAAACAGTTGCATACGTAGGACAAACAAGCAGTTTGAAGATTTTGCGTCCCTGGCTAAAACCTTGCGTCCCTGATGCAGTATCCTGCGTTCGTAACAATGCTGATTTCTTCACACTTCTTTCTGTATAACCTACAATACTGATACTTCCAGCAGACTGGCTCTTTGCTACACCTACTGTACCTGGTGACAGAGTAGCTAAAGCCGACAGTAATTCGTAGTTTATGACCGGTTCAGATTCCTTCTTGGGCGCCCAGCCGACAGGCGGTGATGCTGGTGGTGATAACAGGAACTGTCTGTCTGGTTCGGGTGGCTCCAGATTTTGTGACCCTTCAGAGACGGGATGAATCTACAACACAGGAGACAAACAGATATATGCAGAATACAGAGGTTAGGTCAGTCTTGACTGAAAAATAATTCAGAATCCTTTGTTCAGATTGGTAGCATTTCTAACCTTTGTTGTACAATTTTTTTTTTCTGAAAGACACCTGAGCTGCTGGAGTTCAATTAGTGGTTAAATGAAACTTTCTTCCAAGAGTATATTTAGAGTACAGTTTCTTTTCATTGTGTAGAAGATTCCATGCCCGTTATGAATTTTTTCTCAAAGGGCAGTAAAGTTACCAAACAAAGAAATTGGAGTTATCTTTCAATAGCAGGTAATAGTTTGTTTATGTTGTACAGAAGCAGAGATATTTTGTATATGTTATACAGAACCAGACATCTAAGATAGGCAACTTAGTCTGGAAGAAATACAGCGTTAAAGCTGTTGGAACACATAATTTATTAATAGTGCTCACCGTTGACATATGTGAAGCATTTTTTCCAGCCACCACCCCCGGCCAAAATTTATAAAAAAGTAAAAGGTTCCACTTGTGAGACAATTCCTCAAATGTTTTATTACTATGAATCAACCTGTAGACCGAAGATGTTGTGAAGAGACATTCTAGAGATATTCAACATCATAATTAGTTAAAGTGTACTGTAACAAACCAACAACAAACTTATGTCTTTGTTCAGGTATTTACGTGCAGAATGGCAAACGTTATGTTCACTGCGAATGCAAAACAGATGCTGCTGAACTTCAGCAATTGATGATAGAAAGTGCTACGGTTTGAAGTACCTGAATGAAGTAGACACCAATTTCTTGTCCACACATTTGTCTCTTGTCCATCGCTATTTTAGCAGCTAATGATTCCTCTCCGGACTGGTAATTTATCCTCACACGATGAAAACTCTTGAAGTACTGGAAGGTAACAGGACCTCCAAGCTTTTTAAACTGGGCCTCAAACCAGAGCTGCAAATTGTTTAAAAAAGAATAGATGGTTTCAATGTGTTTTTACAAGGAGACAATTAACAGTTAAAAAATCTTCAGATTTCACTATCATCAATAAACAAAATATTTATGTGCTAGGTAAACACCAACTTTGCTCAGGGTATTACCTATAAGATGTCAAGCGATACACAATGGGATACTGCAAGAAATCTTTACTGCACCATTTTCAACAATAATGGTAAGTTTTCTTTACCATGTGCAGTATATATCGGCCACAAGTTGTAGCACACTGTTTCATGTATTCAGAGTGCCATGTTTGCATGATACACAGCTCACAACTTTTTCTCAAGCAAATTCTGGTCGTCATACATCTGATGTATGATGCAAAATGGGAAAGGGGTATAAGGGGAAGGGCAACCCCCTCGCCTTCTGAAAAAACTGGCATTTTGAGACGCCCTACATGCAAAATGGTGGGATGCACATTATAAATGGCCGTAATAATGTATAACTTTATGGTAATTGTAAAGTAACGTACGTGTTGCTGTGTTTGAACTCTTTCAGTTGCCTTTTTAACTTTATGCCATGCAATGCAGTCTGATGTGGGATTTTGACTAGTACTGTATGTGCTGGTCAGCAGGTTTGCAACATCAAACACCAGTTTAAGGGTCACTTGGTTCTCTGATGATTTTGCTCTGCAGATTACAAGTGGGCACTAGGTGATTGGCCTAAGACACTGGTCACTTGTAGAAATTGCATATGTATACTGGATGTGTTAAGTGCCAGATGTGAACTCAAATGTATGTACTGAACAAGCCATGATTATGAATAATTACATGTATATTTTTTTCACTGTGATATGCTATACAAGGAAATAGACATTCCTCAAGTCATCAACTCAAAAATTGCATTGCTAAAGTAGGCTAGTAAAATTTGCAACCATGTGCAGACTACCCAAGCCTAGGCCTAATCTTCAGTATTTACAAATTCTAACTTGATAACCCATACATGTTAACTACATGGCCAATTAAGGCCTGTGTATTTATTAAAGCCAGAATGACTTATACGTAAGTCTAGTTGTAGTAGACTAGTACAGAAATGCGGTATTTTGCGTTTAATTACATTTTGTCCATTGCATCATGCATGTTAGTATTTTGCATCGAAGTGATATTTTTCGTTGACCTCTGTTAAGGTACCGATTCCACGAATATATGGAGACTGCGCTTACCAACCAGAATTAAGCCTACCTTTTCATCTTCATTAAAATAAACTTCATTTGGGACGTTTGTAGCAACCAGCGTAGGTGGTATCACGGAATAATCGATCATATCCTCCATTATATGTGTTTTGGTTCTTTTCGTCTCTGAACCATTCAGTCCATTTCTGTCTGAATCTTTGTCTTCAGTGTCCATCTTCTATCTCAGGGAACAGATTTGTTACATTACGTCATTCCACAGCTGTTTACTTAAGACTTCTATCCATCGATCCATCAAAGACTTCTATCCATCGGCGTACATCGCATACGCCGCCGCGCCAATGCTTCTACCTAAACCTATCTGCGGAGATGAGACAGGCGCGTAGCCAAGGGGGGGGGGGGCGAAGGGGTCAGCCGCCCCCCCTTGAGCATATCTTTGTGTATGTTTTTATGATATCGGTAGTAATTTCAAAAGAGAAAATGCTAAGATGCAACTTACAAGGCCTGGGAAGTGCCATTTCCAGCGATCTGGAGGCATTTTCAGCCAAAATTTCAGCCAAAAGGCAATTTCAGCCGAAAGGCAATTTCAGCCAAAATCTTGCACGCTTCGCGCCAACTTATGGTGGCGCTACGCTTAGATAGTTTGCAATGCCATATCTACGACTCTGATAGTTTGCCAACAGTTGCGCCACTCCCTTGGCAAATTCCTCGCTACACGCTTGGAGTGAGAGGATGAACCACACATCTGCCTCCTCTTAAAATTTACAACAAATGAATACCTGTCACCCTTAGCAATTACCATGTAACCCAACAATACTCTGTGTTTGATATGACTAGCTAGCTGGGAGTGCCAAGGGAAGGGCCCGAAATGGGAGTTCCGGTTGACGGCGACCATTCCTCCGCTTTCCCGGCATACGGAGAAGACTTGTCATTTGTGTATAAGGATGGTATTGAAGTTTGAGAGGATCAGCCCGATCATTGTTTCTAAGCTCACAAATTTTGCGCATAAACCTGGCACCTCCTACCCAGTGGCGTACTAAGCGGGTGTGGGCGGGGTGGTTCACCGGGTACCAGTCAGGGGTGCCATGCCACACATACCCCACAAAAGAGGGGGATGGGCTCGCCTGGGTACCTTTACGGATTGGGGGGTAGCCACTTGGAAAAGGGGCCCGATTTGCATTATTACTCATGTTTTGCCCAAAAATTACAGGAAAATATCCGTTAGTTTGACCGAAATGTAGCGGAATCATAAGTATAGTCTGCTTGGCCGTAAGCTCTTACTGCTATCTGGCAACCCTGATCAGTATATGAACTACGCCTAGGCGGCTACTATATATAGCTATAGAGGAAAGGTGGAAATTTTCCCAATTTTTGAAAATCATTGTGGTGGTTAATTATGCCTATCTAAATTGTCTACTAAAAATTGAATATTTTGAACAAACAATAGGAAAGAGGAAGAAACATTCACAAAAGAATGAGAATTCCTGAACATATAACCAGTTCAAAGCTTTGCCAAAGATAGCACCATTTTGCATCTAGGCCACCTACATAAACAAAAGTTTCTCAAGGGGAGAGGGGCACCGCTGCCCTTAGATCCCTCCCCAGGACGCGTCATCCCCTGCACGGAGTGACAACAGAAGGATCCGTCCCAAGTGCCCACTATTCTGGGTACGCCACTTCCACTCCCCCTACTCTAGAAACAGATGTATTTAGATAGTGTGTGTTCTTCGCATCTCTCTCTCTCAGTTTCTCTTCTTGCTCTACTCTTTTTCTGCGTGGTAACGGGACTAGCCCGAGCTTGATCAAGCCCCTCATGAGAGGTGGGGTTAGGACAGCTTAGCCCGGGTAAACGTTCACAAATGTCAATAAACATACCTTGGGGTGTAAAAGTAACGGTGGATTTTATCAGTTTGCGGTTTCCGCCGCTTTCTTATTTCAGTATCGACATAAACTGTGTTGTATCTTCTAAAATTGGTTGTGTGTACAAAGGACCAATGCAGTGAGAATGAAGGAATTACGTAAGGCATAGCTGAGTAGTACACAGTGTAGCTGCCCGCATATATATGCTTACATACAGTATAAAGTTTTAGCTGCTGTCTTGAAGACGTTCGTGTAATCGGCAAAGCCCATTATTATTAATATTAACGATATTTTCCTGTACAACATGTCGCAGGAGACTAAGCAAAGTATGTGGTCGGACGATGAGGTAACAAAGGTTTTGCCCCATGACGTAAAGCGTTTAGTCTACATGCCATAACTTCTTTGACGCAATACTAGCAAAATACACTGATAGTGGAATTTCTTGTTGGCAGCTTGCCAAGAAAAGTTTTTACATCAATGTCCAGTAAATTCAACCGGGTGCAGTATAAATTGGGTGCGGATATCGAGTTGCAACAAAACCTTTTGCACCATGTCTCGAGCCCAACCATTTTGTGTTAGGGGTTAAGTATATTTCTTTTGGGTAAAGTGTGCAAATAATTTTTTTCCATAGTTGTTAGAACAATTTTACGAACACAAAGTCGGCATATCTGCTAGAGTAATACTATTATATTTAGGTTTCCATTTTAATTTTATTTCAGTTTGGAAACTATGAACGTTTTTTCTTTCCTTGAAGTATTTGGTTACGTTTACACCGCGACAAGTCATACCACCCAAAATATTGCTTTTCAGACATCAATGATTTTCTTGCGCAATGCATTGACTTTTTCAAAGCTGGTAAACGTAGAAAATAGTACGTTTGCACTGCTTGGATGATGTATGCACGTGCCGAAAACACTCACTGCCTAGCTGTCGATCGCTGCTCGTATTCTCTGATGGATTAATCTATTTCTGTAACTATATTCTCTGCAAAATCGTGGATTTTTCGCGATTTTTTAGCTTTGTCACGGTCTGTACCATGAAACGTACCATGAAACGTGTTGGACGTTTTCGCCGAAAACGTATTCATACAAAATACAGTTAACGCATAATCCTTTGCCCACACTTGCAATCAATTAACTGGTATTTCCAAATAAGTTTTTTTTTCCCCGACAGTTAAGTTTTAATTACAGTCATGGACAGAAATCGAATGCTATGCTGATCACATTGAATACGCCCTTAAAACTGTGCCGTTAGTATGAACAGAAGTCTATAAAGTGATACTGAGAATATGTTTAGTACAAAATAGCGATATATAATTTCCCGCGAACCCGGTTTAGACGTTGCCCAAGGTTTTCTAATCATGCCGCTATACCTGGAAACGCGGGTTCAAATTGAAGGGCTTATCTGCGGTTTTAATTTTAGCTCTACCTATGTATGCTTGAAGCAAGGAGTTGTTATGGAACAACTCCCTGCTTGCAAGCCCGCGTTCGTGGGAACTGCCTATTACCACCTTGCCCTTCTTGAGGCCGTACATCATTAAATAAAGATAGCATATCCATTATATCCATCATACATAGAAGAAGTGTTTTATCTTAGTTGGATTCTCGGCTACTTCGGGTGGAGCGATAACATTACAGAGGTAGCCTAACATAATCTGAAAAGTATACACTCAGTGCTTGGGTGTGCAATGATGTGATTAGGGTTATACTAACAGAACAGCACTCTATATCCCCAAAAAGGTTTAAGATGGACTTATTTCACAAATAAATTTCCATATTGCGGGGAGAGGAAAAGTTGTTCGTCTGTATCGGTGCTGTTCTCACCTCTCTCACTTCAATGGGTCTATATTATTTCATGATGTTAATTAGCGCCACTTTCCTTTGATTATACGCTACCGTCGCTGTACGAAGTACTTAGTCGACGGATACAACTGCTTACACTGTCAACTGACTGTGGAAGTCGACTCAATAATCTTCTGTCCTTTATATAAAAATTGACATGAATTATTTATACATAGACATATCAACAGGGGCGTAGCGAAGGGGTTTTTGTTGGGGGGTGTGGAGAATTTGATTTGCCGACGGATCTGGAAGTGGTGACTGAAATGGGGGAGGGGTCTAAGGGGAGGGGGTGTCCCCCTCCCCTTTGGCAATTTTTAGTTTTGAAACGTCCTTAGATGCAATCTGGTGCATATTTTAAGTCAAATTTGATTTGCCGACGGATCTGGAAGAGGTGACTGAAATGGGGGAGGGGTCTAAGGGTAGGTGGCTACCCCTCCCCTTTGGAAAATTTTTAGTTTTGAAACGTCCTTAGATGCAATCTGGTGCATATTTTAAGTCAAATTTGGCACGGAAGAAGCTCCTGTTCTCCTTTTCTCTATTCAGCTTTCCTTCTTTCTTCCCCTTCAGCTCTCTTCACCTTTTCTCCTTTTGCCGACAGACCCAAAATTTGCCGACAGCGACCAAATTATTGGGGGGGGGGGTGTGACACCCCCCCCCCACACACCCCCGCTCGCTACGCCCCTGCATATCAATATAATTACTGCGCAATGAGCAGCATTTGAAGAAGCATATAACATATGTAAAACTACTGACCATGGAACCATTATCACCATGTTACTTAGGTCTTCTTGTCGCGTGTTTTTTGTATGTTGTTTATACGTTGCCTGTAAAAATGGTCATAGTTTGTATACATACATAGGAGACATTGGGCTTGAAGATGACGTGCTGTATATATATATATTCCCTTTCCAAAGGACTTGTGGTACAACACTTGAAATAACACGTACCGTCAGGATCACTTCTTTACAGTCTTAATGTAAGGGGGTTGGGGGCTGGGGAGGGAGGGGGGATTGAGAGTGGATCAGTTAAGTCTGAGTTTGGTTCTCATTCCCCGGCTCTATCTTTGGTGACATTTCTACAAAATAGTAAATGTAGAAGAATTGAAACTAGAGTAGATTTACATAGTCGCATCAGTGTTTATCTTATATATGATTTCCCTTTTCCTCGGCGAGTTTGATCCTGAGGAACTGGCAACGTTAATGAATATTTAATCTGTATTTCTTTTCTTTTTTCACCACTGCTGCAGGTTTGCCTTCAAGTAATTTGCTGATGTGCGCTCAAACATATTTCTTAGATTATTTTCTGCATTTTTTTTGGTTTACCGAAATCATGGGCTTCCACAGGGGGAAGCAATGATAAAAAAAGAGGCTGGGGGGGACTCCCTCTGAAAAATAAAAACAGTAAAGCAAACTAACCAATAACCGTGCCCTCTCGTTAGAAATATCCTTAGCTATTAAATGTTCACTGATACATCTAGCCCGTCCCCGAAATGGATATGGTTAACAGGTTCGTTCAATGTAGAGACCAACTATAGGGTCTCTAGTTAAATGTAATTCGGGTTGACAGGTTAAAAGTTGAACTGTTGACAGGTTATTGAAAACCGAATGTTTGTCCAATCCATTTACCCCCCCCCCCCCCGTCCACCCCCGGAATTGTCTCTGCGGACGCTCATCCCGATATGACTATGTACTTTACGAACAATTGCACGTGTTTATTGCTTACTGGCAGTTTAACTGTATCCAATACATTCAAAGTGTTATAACGACTCACCAGAAATTGTTCTTTCACTCTATAAAAATTCGTCCTAATCATAAACAAAGTAAAGTGCCAAGTCATTCTGAATTGTCTCACACTCATGCAGTCTTGCATTTGCAATGACAATTGTCACAACGCACACCATTAGTGCAGATGAAGTTCTCATAAACATAATAATTTCACATCGTTTTTAATAGTTTACAATTATTGTAAATATTAGTCTCATATCCATCTGCATAAATGGTTCTCTCCGTTCTGCGAAGGCGATAGTGCATTCGCCAATGCCTCTTAGTTAATTGGCGTCATACGTCGTTTGTCAACTCATTTGGCAAAAACTGAACGCACTTATTAGTGTATTATAAGGTGACTGAATTCCTTGTCCACATAATCTCTGATGACACGTGGACGGTTACGATAGGCAGGCATAAACGCGGTACAATGGAGCTGACGGGGTTGGGGTGGACGCCTATACTCTAAAGGGTATATCAGCCCAAACGATGCTCGTCCTCTGACTGAAAGAAAGATGTATCAGCTACTAACCAATGGGTGCAGAACAATTGGGGGGGGGGGGTGAGATGCGTGGAGATTATAGGGTTGTAAGTTGCTGTAGTAGAGGTGTGTGCATACAAGGGCGTAGGAACCGGGGGGCTGGGGCGCCAGCCCCCCCCAGTGAAAAATATGGGGGCGGAAGTATCATTCCGCCCCCCCCCCCCCCGCTTCGCAAGTCAGAAAACCCCTTTTTCATTTCTCAATAAATGATAACAACATTAGTCATTTTAGCAGAAAACATTTTGGCAGAAACAAATCTCATTTGGAGCACCAAATTTTGCATCTAAGGCCAGGTGAAAATGCAAAATTATTTACAAAATGGAGTGGGTGTTGAAGTGTGCTATATTGCACCAAATTGCATCTGAGGCCACCTGGAAATGCAAAAAATTTCCAAAGGGGAGGGGTCACCTACTTTCTTTAGACCCCTCCCCCAAGGGCCATCAGTCTTCAGCCCCCCCCCCCCCCCACTCAAAAGTACCTTCCTATGCCACTGTGTGCATATAACCAGTTTGAGGTTCAAACATATTTTATCAGACGTATTATGATAGTTAACAGCTTCCCGTATGTACATTGACTGGGACGAAAGTTCCCTATAAACATAGTGTGGTTTATCAATGTACTGAAGAACAGTAAAATGACCACATGTCTACTCGTATTGTTGCCCTTTTATATATACTTTATCTTACCAACAATGATATGATGAATGAAATTATGCCAAAAATTAAGTCACTTGAATAGGTCTATGTGCTTTATCGACAGTGGTTTACCTTTCGGACGGATGTACACTAGTCTATAATTGTCGTATGGTACCACAAGAAAGGGCGCGGTTTGTAATTTTCCACCTTTGCGCATGTGCAGACGTAACCAAGAAAAATCACATCGTGATTCCCTCAGTGTGCACATATCACTTCTCTCTCTATCTCTTTTTTACAACGAACTAATTCATTACTCTTATTATATCCTCTGGATGTAATTTTATAAATGGCAAAAACTTCTTCCTTAAAGAAAGAAGTATTAACTATTTATTATCATATTTAGACTGTAAATACGTCCATCCATGATATCGTGTTTAACAAGTTGTCAAGTAAAAGGATCCGAAGGACGATTTCGATTTCTAAAGACAATGTAACTCTACAACATATGAGTTGTCATCAATCGCTCACTCGAGTTATACACGTTTGTCAAATTTATTATTAAGATTTTAATCCATTAAGTTTTTGTAAAACTTTTGTTGTCGCGACCTTCTTTCATTATCAACACCATTTCACCTCGTTTTCCCTATAGAAATATTATTCAAGGGATATTGACTCTGCAAGGTAAATTATAATTTTATTGGGTTCCCGAGTTCGAGTCACTCCAAGATTTATGTATATATGTCGTCCAGTTACAGAGTTGTTGACAATTGACAATTCATAATCATGCATGGACGTTAAATATGAATCTAAGAGACTGACTTCGGTCAGCTTGCGGCTTTGATTAGCCAATGAGGTTTCTTCGCGAGTTCCTGCTTCCAGGAGGGTTTAAACTAAAAACAGGACAATTTTCTGCCACGAATTTCGAGATGATCGTATATAAAGAAATAAATATATGGTTTCATACAAAGAAATGAGGATTTTACATTCCTGAATATTCCTGAAGATGAAGGGAGGAGAGGGAAATAATTAAAAGTTTAGTATCTTCAAGTTTATCAATTTTATATATATATATATATATATATATGTATATATATATATATATATATATGTATATATATATATATTTATATATATATATATATATATTTATATATCTATATATATATATATATATATATATGTATATATATATATATATTTATATATATATATATATATATATATATTTATATATCTATATATATATATATATATATATATATATATATATATATTTATTTATATATCTATATATATATATATATACATATTCATAATATATATATATATTCATAATAACTATTGTACATATGGATTATGGTCACAGGACACATTCAAAAGAGAAGGAATTAAAGTTAATAAACCAATTCAGGGGAAGTTGATCAAAGGTATGATCTGCCATTTGATGTGAAAGAATTACAAGTTCAACTGGAAATATGTCCATTCTAATCGCCTCTAGTGTGCATGTAAAAATATCGCTGGGAGACATTTTCAACGCGTCGCGTCGCGCCTAGTGTGAAAGTGCCTTCAGTGATACGCATATATTTTAGGAGATGGTGTATACGTACAACTTATCGGATTTTAGAGCAATTTTAAAGATGTTTAACCATTTAGATGAATGCATTTTATTCACAGGGATGATATTGATCAATACTTTATGAATGTTTTTACACTAACTCCTTGTGTATACATCTTAGAGCTTAGACATAGCAATACAATTTCAGGGAACCAACATTTTCAAAGGTTAAGGGGCATGTATATAATATATATATATATATATATATATATATATATATATATATATATATATATATATATATAGAGTTGGTTGGCGTCTATCTTGGCGCAGAGTGCTCTATGTCCATTGGACAGAGCGGAATATATGTTGATACTAGATGAGACTAGTGGAACACTAGTAGTTGTAACTCGGAGTTTCACGCGTTATAGCGATCGTCAGACAACTGGTAGCTTCAAGTTATGCTCCATGAATATATAGGATCCTCGTCGGGATTACCGGGGATTATACGGTTGTTGGTGTATTGTTCTGCCGGTGTATTCTCTTTTGCGTCCGTTCTGTTGGTGGGTTTGTAAGACTTTCTTCGGTGTTCGGCTATATATATATATATATATATATATATATATATATATATATATATATATATATATATATATATATATATATATATATAATTAGTGAGCAGGTTCATTAGATTGTTCTAGTACGGGACCATGTTTACACTTCCTCTTTTTAAGTGATTGGTACGTATTTATTACATTATTAAGTAATTTATATTTTAATATTTGATATTAATTTCGATAAAACCACACTTTCTGTGACTAAAGTAAAGATGAGTGTGATATTTAATTGGTTCAAGTTACATCAAAACAAAATCACAGTTAATACAAAATAGAGAAACTTTAATTCATAGTAGAAAGAAACCTTTGGGATAAAATCATAATTAATATGTACAATTCTTTATTTACTGTTTTATATAGCAATGCTTAACAGTCAAGTGCAAATGTTATGAATAAGTGGTTTTGCAAATTGTACGCACAATGTTGACCTTTCGAACTGATTTCCTAGAACCGAAAGGGAGAGTCTTGTATGATTAATGATTTACTTTTGTAAAATTAAGTATTAAACATCTCTGATTGATGGAAAGTGAACATGTTATAGCGATGTGCATGTGTAAACGTTTTCAGCAACGCGTTTAGCCTCGTTATATAATACAAAGCAGGTATAGTGCAGGGTTGGTGCTTGGTTGTTCTTTAATAATCAAAAGAGGTTTTTTTTAATTAATTAGGGAGAAAAAAAGCATTGTGCAACAATCTGTAATGCCACACACAAAACAAAATCGATTTGCTTTTCGTTTAACATTTAAAATTAAAAGGAATAGGCCTATATACATTTATTTCGAAAATAAGAAAATACATCAATAAACATGCGCAACACGAGAGTCCTCTTTACAACCATTAATGAACACACTTATTACTACTCTCATCCCCAAACAGAAGCCCTAAGCTTCCGACTATCGCATGTAGCATATACCTGCTTAACAACTAAGCCTGGCGGGCTATTTTAAGCTCTCTCTCCACCTCTCTCTTTCTCTCTCTATCCCCATTCAAAGCTTTTAATTATACTACAAAGGTTTGCAAACAAAGCTTAGCTTAACCATCCAAAGAAACATAAGACAATGATAATGTTTCCTATTGTCACCCTTGACATTACTCCCCCATTCAAGATGCAATACCCTAACATGCATATTAATGCAACATTATCATTGTTCTGTTTCTTTTATAACATTCCTTGATTTCATATCGAGTTTATACAAAGTAAAATAATTCAACACATATACAACAATATGATACATATTTATACTCTTAAAAAACTGTTATCACAATTGTATACATCACATCTATTCAGGTAATCTGCACCATAGTTTTACGAACCTTTCCTCGCCTTAAACAGGAACCTGTACGCCTGTAGTAGACACAAATCCCATCTTGTAATTATACTATTCTTATGATTCGCTCGATTTACGTATGTCAGCGGATAATGATCCGTTTCCGAGTACAAAGGGCTTTCCATACAGATAAAGGTAACACTTGGTTACCGCTCACAATAAGGCCAAACATCCTCTTTCAATTGTTGAGTATGCGCTGTTTTCTCTTGGGAGCAACTTCTTACATATTTTTTTTTATAATAATAATAATAAAAAGTTAAAACATTGGCAGTGGATATGTCATTTTACGCCATGGCATATATACCAGGAATATGTTATTATCGCGAACACTGCGATCTCCTGTGCTTGCAATTTTTGTCTTACATCACCCTCTTTTCTTTTCTAATTTTTTTGAGAATTTTTTATATTTTTTTCATGATTTTTCTGTAAAACAGCTGCTGGATTTTGATACAGTTTTCGCTTCCATTCGATACTCAAAAATACCATAACGATTTAAATCATTATCCTAATTAGTTATATTCAGTCATTTCAAAGCATCAAGAAAATATCTCAACTCTGAACTTTACCGGTTTGCTTAAGTTCAGATGATGTTTATAAGCTCTACAGCAAAATGTCTGGGCAACGAAATTGAAAACCATTAATGATTACTCTCACTAAGAAAGGTCACTGTTTAGTAACCTGTATATGTCGACATAGCCTATCACAATCTCGCTAGGTCATGTCTATTTGGACAGCAAACACAAAATATTCTCTTCAATTCTGATATGTGACACATAATATGGTATTTCGTCCCCCCCCCCCCCTCCCTCCCCCAATGGACGCAAATATATGCAAGTATAGCAGCTAGAGTTAATTATATTTGCGATGAAAGTGTTGTACACAGTACACCACTCTATATAACTGCCGGTTTAAGTCCAGCCCAATACAGGCAGAAATCGAACAAATAAGAGCCCGGACCAACCCCTAGTCCAAGTTCGATTCCAAGTTCCCAGAAACATGGTCTTGAATCCCGGGCTCAAATGGCACTCTATGTACACGGGTGCTAAAGTGCTCTGATAGGCTGGGTTCGCTCTTCGTGTTGGTAGAAAGGTGGACTTCCTCTGGCCTTAAACATTTGTTGTCAGGTTGTGATATAATATAACAACATTACAATGCTGTTTATTAGGGAGATGCCATCTTTAAATGGCAGCTCTCTGGTTCCACTGCGCATTTATGTGACCTTTGGACGTAAACAAGACAAGCGTATAACAGCTCAATGAATCATACATTGACTATCAATATGCAGAAACACAGCGAAAGTCGTTATCAAACTTTTGTCAGCGAGAATTTCTTTTTTAATTTTCACCTATAGAGCTTTTTCTCATGTTTTTCTGGTTCACGATAGCTGTATTTACAATAGACACGCTCGCTGAGTCAGGACCAATCCTGCTGGTACAACAATGCTTACCGAACAATGCTTTTTGTAGCGCCTTGCGATAACGGTCGTTCTTAAAAGCATAGATGAAAGGATTCATACATGAATTACAAAATGCCATTAACACAGACACGTGATAGTACCAGCTACGGAAATCAAGATTCCAACCCAGATTATAAGCTAAAAACATAAATTGATTCGGAGCCCAGCAAATAGCAAAAGTCAAAACGACAGTCGCTAGCATCTTGACCACCTTCTTTCTGGCTTCGAGTAGCTCCAACGCCATTTTATCATTTGTTCCACTCAACTCCTGTCCTTTGAGTTTGAGGGCGTTCTCCCTTAAGTTCTTCATAATTCGGTAATACGAAAATCCCATGACAACCAAAGGAATGAAATATATTACCACAAAGTTTAACACCCCGTCGAATACCTGAACGAATTTACTGGGCCACGACACGCTACAACTTCCATCCTCTTCGTAAAATATGTACAACATGTATATATTAGTAATAAACGCTATAATCCACACGAATATGACCATTATTACGGCTTTGCGGAGAGTAAAAATGGCTGTGTATCTCAACGGGTACATAATACCCACGTAGCGCTCCAGAGTAACGCATGTCAAATTTAACACCGACGCGACGAAACTGGTCCAGAGAGGAAATTTTGATAAGAACAGCCTGCAGAGCAGATCACCAGCTGTACCTGATGGAACAGTTATCTCGATTCCTATATATACAGCGAGATGGAAGAAGAAAGAAAAAAAAACATAAGTTAAAAATCTCTTATATTTTTCAGATTTTCTAAATTACACATAAAAATCTCTACATTATTAAAGAGAGGGAAAAGAGGGGAAACTATTTAGAAATGAATAATGTTGAAACCAACAATACTTTTTTTTTCTAACTCAAGAGTAAATTATGATTAAAAAAAACCTATAAAAGCTACGATGATATTTTTCTTTCAATTTTACAACAGAATTAATATGAAATTTTGAATGTAGAAGGTAAAAATGTAATCAGTTAGGCTAAAACTCGGCTGCAGGCAAGAACAAAGCAAACATTGAATGACAACATTATCATTCAATGTGTTTTAATATATTAATTAAAGTTTGCATGAAATATCATAGAAATAGTTCACTTCTCTTTTAACCTCCTGTAAATCCCTTTAAATTATTTAGATAACAAGATAGTATCTTATAAAAAATCAGGAAATGTTGGATTGCTCAGTTGCTGAAATTGCAGAGCAATTGAACATTTTTCTGCGAAATGTTTAATTGACAACTTATCATATCTCATCAATTCAACATCTTTGTGCAAAATATTAAATTGTTCCCTTCATTCCAAGCAAGGGCGGCGGAACCGGGGGGGCACAGGGGGCACGTGCCCCCCCCCCACTTTTCCTCAGGTTAAAAATGTGCCCTTTTTCTACATAAAAATTGAGGTGTCTCAAGTCAGCAAGAGGCCAGGGAACCAGAATGAACATTCGGGAAGGGCCGTTTCCGGCCATCTGAGGGCATTGTAAAACCAAAAATTTTCTTGTACGCTCCGCGCCAACCGATGGTGGCGCTCCGCTCAGATAGCCGTGCATACAACTTTGCTAATCCTGGCTATGCCCCTGACTTTTAATGATTTTCTGTGGATCAAACTCAAAGCCTTTTCGAATGGAAACAATTTTTTTAAAGATATTAACAAGGAATAAAGTCTAATTCGGAATATTCCTACATTAGCAACTAACATGATTTCACATGATAGTATGCATATTTTCCTTGGGGGGGGGGCGTTGATGGAGTGCTGTGTATACACAAATAAGATAAGAGTTATAAAGGGTACTAAATAAAAGGCTGCATCAGTCCAATCGAATTTCTGCAAAGTGCCCTTTGATGTCGGTGCCCCCCCAGATTAAAAATGCTTCCGCCGCCCTTGATTCCAAGTGAGCAATTTTCTGCAAAATGTTTAATGAAATGATAATAAGTGAAAAAAATTCAATTCAAAGGGAAAATAGGTCGATGAATCCTTATATCCGTCCAACAACTTTACTCTTACAAATGGTGACACACTTTTTTGGGTTTTTTTTTTTTTTGGCTAAGAACATATTTGTCGTGTCAGGTTATAAGTACACATTTTATGTTTGCAAAGCTTTTTACTTTGAATTGGTTTCATTTCCCTTGTTGAGTATATATGGACACTTGTATTAGTAAGAGAGAGGGAGAGGGGGAAGGAAAATGAGAAAGAGTAGATGGTGTTTACTTTGTGACACTGACCCATAGACACTCGATCAATTAAATAACTACATATAAAACATAGCAGACGATAAACGCGAGAATTGACCAGGAAGTAGAGATCTCAAATGTATAAAGTTATAAGTAGATAGAGAGGGCAAAACAGAGAGAATTTCAATGGAATCTTTAAAATGAATCTTAAAATGAACAAAAAATAAAGCCCTTGTGCTTTTAGCGCTTTGATAGTATGCGTTTATTATTATATATCTTGAAGAGGGGTAGAGAAATAGATAGAAGGAAAAAAAATCGATGGAAAGGAAGTTCTCACAGGGACATGATGGCTATATACGCTTGATTTCATAGGAACCGGTTTCGCGATACGTAAACTGTCCACGAATGGTGAATTATTTGAGGAGTAAATTCCCGTAGAAAGTAGGAAACTAATACAGTCTGCCTATGTATTGAAATATAGTTGTGTTAGTATATTGTCTATTATATAGTTTGAGGGTCTGAAGATTCGATTCTAACTGCATTGATCTTCTTTATATATAGGCTGAGTAAGACGAAAACAGAGTAAACAGGTTAAAATAGACATATATGGAACAGACAAGACAAATCAAATTATGAAACATTGAACAATTATTATAGTAGAGTTAGACCAAAACATATAACAGGGGCGTATCCGGGGGGGCGCAACAGGCGCGCGCCCCCCCCCCCCTATTGGCCGTCACCAAAAAAAAAAAGTTTAGCAAAAAAATTTCTTAAAGGCTTTGATGGTGAAACTTGGCAATCACCAGATTTCCCAGTCGGTCACAAGTTTTACAAACACTAAGTGACATGCCAGCCATACTAAATTGTGCATTTTGTGTCCATTTTTACTGGAAATGTTGCTTATTATTAAGGTCGAAAAATGGATCACATATGGCAACATTTTGCATTTCAGCCCTTCTTCGAAAGCAAAAATTGTCCACCCCTCCCCTTAGACCCATCCCCCAGGACGGCGATCATTCATGCCTGACGCCCCCCTAGTGGAAAATCCTGGATACGCCCCTGTATAAAGATGTAAGGAAATAGGTGATGTTACGGCTGTTGGACATGAAACGGTTGTTGAATTCCACAGTTTTCTGAAATGGCATTTTTGAAACTTATGCTCAAAAGTGAGTTAGAAGAGTGAAAATAATCACTTTATATTGTATTTTAAGTTCATATTAAGTTCCAAAGGGTTGTTTTTTATTTGTTTGTCTGTTTTTGTTTTATAATGCAAACTGTCTTTTGTATTTTGACATTACAATGAACGAGTGATTGTATACTTTGTCAAGGAAAGAGGGTTGATTCACCATCAACATTCCATCAACATACCTACCGAGAAATCCCGTCCCGTCCTTCATCTCTCCGACAATGGCCGATTCCCTCAATATACAAATGACCAATGGCAAACATGAAAACCAAAAATCACCGACAACAGGTAATTAACCTAGTTAGTTTTAAAGAACAAACTTTATAGGTCAATTCAATTGATAACACTGGTCCGATGCAGTGTCAATTATTCACACATTTATTGTAGTAGGGTTTCAGTGACCAAAAATAATAACTTCACTCTACTACCCTACATCGAAATTAAATTATTCTTATACACGATAGGCGGATTCGCGACACCATTCGCTGTACAAGAGGAAGAATACGAAGAAGAAAGAGAAGAAGTGATAAAAGCTTTGAATAATAAGTAATTTAATTATTTTTCATCCTTATTATAAGTCAATAATTAACCAATCAAATGACACTTTGTCATGTTTCAATCGTTGTTACTTCTATTGCTCTGTCAATCAATTATTTGCTGGTTTCTCCTGAAGTATATAAGACAAAGGTCTTCTTTAATTTAATCAAGTAGTACCGAACAAGATCTATATATATAAATGTAATCTAGAGCGTTGCTGTG
This sequence comes from Apostichopus japonicus, assembly GCF_037975245.1. Classification (NCBI taxonomy): domain Eukaryota; kingdom Metazoa; phylum Echinodermata; class Holothuroidea; order Aspidochirotida; family Stichopodidae; genus Apostichopus; species Apostichopus japonicus. The sequence goes on from NC_092581.1 coordinate 19,505,148, forward strand.
AAACCGTACGTAGATATAATCTCAATCGACGTATAACGTCGCTAAATAATGTTTTGTTGAATGGCTTCTTATGGTCAAAAGGCAAGTCTTTGCTTGCTGGAATTGATAAATCTTTCCAGAGATATAAGTTTACTAGATGACAAATAAAATGCCCAACTTATTTTCGTCATTTTGATTGAGAAAATATCAGATTACACGAAGAAATTTATGATTGAGGGGGAGAACAATTTCTCAACTTCTATATGTGATATATTAAACAAATATGATTAAATAAAACTTATATGATATCAATAAACGGGGTTTTGTTTCGGGGGAAAAAACGTCAACTTTTAATTCAATTATGAAATTTCTTGAGAAGAAGAAGATGACAGCAAGTTTAGATAATGAAATTAGGTCGAGGCAAGGCGAGGCAAATTCGAGGCGTAGGGAGGTCAAGGATGTAGATTAAGCGGTTTGGATAAAATAGAAGGAGAAAGTAACGGGGGAAGGGGAGGGATGGCGGGGGGGGGGGTGTTTGTTACCCTTTCTTTGTTTGCGAGGATTGTGTACGCACAATGGTCGATAGTTTTTACTTGCATCAAAAATGAAAAGGGTTTTCCACTTCGATGATTTGACTAAAAAATGTTGTTTCATAGTATTTTGCCTAGCAACTTCAAACCAACGGTGAACACTGTTGTTACTTATAGTTGGCAAAAGAAGTAAGTTTGACCGGTTGGATGTACCAAACAAAATAAGAGTTGATGCCCTTTTATAGTCTCTCATGATGTCTGGACTAGAAGTTCCATGATTTAAAGCTTGTAACATCAAAGTATATACTGTTTCTTTAACATTTCACTCTTCGCGCAAGTTGATAAAATTATGAGACGGCTGGATGCCAATTTTTATGTATACTTTAAAACTATTTATTTACGAAGTTGCTTCAGTTGTTCCAAAGAACAGAATTAAAAGCTTTTACAAAAATCCGTCAAGAAATAACCAAATAAAAATATTCACAAATAGAAAAAAAATGTGATCAGTTCTGAAAGTGTATTGGAAATTAATTTTATAAGATGGATGGGTTGGTGTTCGTGACGTCATTCTATATAGTTTCATTAAGAAAAAAACCCTATTTCTGAGTTTTACGAGCCATCTTTAATTTTATGCAAAGTTAAAACATCAATTTTGAAATATCAATACTTATATGAAAAGCATGCAAGAAGCCTAAGGTTACATCTTCAAGGCCACAAATTCGTTTTTGATTTTATTCCCAAACTTGGCGTATGCGATATCGTCTTCTTTGTATAGACTGCTTGTTTAATCATTTCAGTCACGTTTCATTGTGTTATTAACGAACGTTTTTTTTTCTTCAAAATTAATATTACTCTCTGCATAAACCAAAACTTTCATACTGATTTATCATTAAGATTATAACAGCATCAACAACCACCTGTTTGCTTTTTTTTTAAACATTTTAACATTTTAATATGTATGTGAGTCAGTGCTTACTTTTATTAAACTTTTCATCAACGCTGAGTCATTTTGTATATATATATATACATATATATATATATATATATATATATATATATATATATATATATATATATATATATATATATATATATATATATATATATATATATATATATATATATATATATATATATATATATATAGTTCGAATCCCGGTGCAGGCTGGAAGTTTTTCCTCTGCTCTGGATTTTACAACTTATTACGATTTCAATTATATATATATATTCATTTGCCTTTGTCGTTTACCTCCATTTCATTAACAAAAGTCTGTCTGTATATTACTACTAAATGTAACTGAATAAATAAATGTAAACAAGCGATATATTTTTCAAATTCAATAGCATTTCGGTGTAGCCATCAAAACAGGAAATTTAAGGACACTTTTCAAAGTATTTATAGTCGAGGCTAAAGGAAGTTCAAGCGCTTCTGCTATCTTTGTTTATTGCTACATGTTACTTATAGTACTAAGTGACACGAACCTTAAAGCATTATTTATCACTTTTTATTATACAGAGCACTTGCTCACGGCTAACATGAAAACATTACAAAATTCCGTTATATAAGTGTTTTTCCGAACGTTATTAAGTCAATATTTTATGTGATTTGAGACAAGGTATATACAATAGATTAAATCAGGCACACTCTATATTTGAATCCGGGGACTTAGGCGAATAACGTGTAAGGTGTGAGAAGACAAAACAAAACAGCAAAGAATAGAAGCAAGCAAACCATGAACGTAATATAAGGGCTCAGAGCACTTAAACGATAACTGTTAAATGTTTTATCCGAATGGGTAACGTATCTTCATTACTCCTCCTTCCCTCCCCCTCCCCCACTCCCTAACTTTAAACGAAATCAGTGCTTGCATACTTGTTCATTTAACATTTGACATGAGGTACCATCAAATTAGACCAAACACGAGCCCCTTCTGCCATGTATTATATTATTTATGTATTTAGTTCCGGACAGGTGAGATGGTTTAACCCCCCCCGACCCCCCCCCCCCCAGAGCTTTACGTCTTGCTACAATTATCAATGCAACTGAGATTAGCCTTCATTAAAGCTTATATGAAACGACTGAACGAAGTAACCTATGGCATGTCATTAAAATATAACACGGAAGGACCCTAAAACACTGCACTGTTTAATTTGATCTCGGCAACCACAAGTGTTATACGAAAGCAGTTGCAGGTTAATATTTATCTGCTTAGATTATAAGACGTCTCCAGATACGATTTGTTTAATTAATAATTAATTTTCGTAGAGGTATGTTTATTATCTGACAAAAAGGAAAAGAAATTAAAATTATATAACAGCTGTATATAATATATAGGATTAAAAAAATTCACGGAGAGGCAACTAAAACTATATACTTTAATCGGTTAATCCTTCCTTTACCTATACTGCTTGATCTTTTCGCAATGATCAGTGGGGGGAGGCTTAGGTACGAGCCGAATTTAACCAGCTTTTAAAGAATACATTATTAATGATAAGAACTAAGATGGCGTACGAATATCCATCGGGATTATTCTAGCGGAAAGATCGGCATCTTTGTTTTCTTATATACCTATAACTTTCGATAGAATAGAACACACCGTTAAAGGCCTATATATATATATATATATATATATATATATATATATATATATATATATATATATATATATATATATATATATATATATATATATATATATATATATATATATATATATATATATATATATATATATATATATATATATATATATATATGTCAAACTGACTGTCAGGCTATTTCATTTATTTTGGTGTGCTTTAAATGTGCTTTATATACGACAGAGCCACCTTTAATGTGGAGGAGGTGGTGGGAGGTAACGGGGTTAGGGAGACTGAAACCAACATATGATTTCTTGTAGAGCGGAAGGGGGTCTGGCAGGGTCCTCCTTATATACGCATGACACGTTCCGCCAAAATGACGCATTATCGATATATCCCATATGTAGCCCTTGCTACACTTTAACAGCAGATATACCCAGTTGAAGAAATGGGCATAGTTTATAACCGACATGCTGTGCTTTCTGATGTCTGACAAAGCAATATTAACGAGACTCAGTGTGTATAGTGATTCCATTCTAGTTAGCCTTTTAAATTTGTTAGTAGTGCTTTTAAAATTCTACCAGAGTACGGTCCATTATATTCGAGCAATTCGTGATATCTTGCTTGATTTAAAGGATGATAATTTATGGCAAGAAAAACAATTTTCAAGCAATACACATGGCTTGCTCTGAACGTATACGCAGTAAAAACAAAATTAATATCCATCAGTCTAGAGAGCTTCAATATGCCATCATTACTTGTTTCTTCGAAACGTATATGATGAAACATGCCATGCCCATGAGAGTGAGGGAAGCCCCACCCCACCCACCCCACCCCAACCTCAACCCAAACTCCACCACAATCCACCTATCTCCTCTAAATATTGCTACTTTTTTTGTTGAAATCAAAAATCTAAGATACGACATAAAATGAGATCAGATCTTTTTCAAGGATTTTATAACAGAACGTTCTTCAGAAATTGCAATTAATATATGCCAACACCTTGAGATATATACAAACACTGAGCCAAATAAAAGCCTATATTAAGCAAATTTACTGCGTTTCCTTCTTGTTTTACATTATCCGTATCATCCCCACCCCCTCCCATGACCCCCCCCCCCCATGAAGTAAGCTATATAGTTAGATGAAATTGGGTCAAACGTGTGGAAAATAGCAATGTCAATTAACTTTGGATTTATTAGGGCACCATTCGAATAATAATCAACGCGAAGATGGAAAAAGGAATTAGTTTAATTTTAATTTTTGGGAGGGTAAATAAAGCCACATCAATCTAAGTGCTTGATATTTCGACAAACAATAAGAATATAAGATGAACTTTTTCTCAAAAGCAATATTTTAGAAGTTGGAAGACATCCCACAAATATTATCGCTAGAAAGGGAATCTTGTTGAAGCATGATATGATCTGATGTTTTCTTCACAGCTATGTATAGGCATACGTTACATTAGTAGCACGTAAACACGTATACAACTGCTCTTGCACAATACAATTGCTCAAAATTGCAGACAATTGCTCAAAATTGCAGAAAATCGTTAAAGAAAAAAATCAAACCGTACGTGTTTTCGTCTCATCTCACTCTTTATATCTACTGCCAAATCTTTTAACCCTGACTGTCACATTCAATCCATTTTACTGCCGTTTTCTGATTTTTGTTTTATTCTTTTAAATTTAAAGGTTTGTAGGAGAAATGTCATTTGGTTTGGCTCCAAATACAATTTTGATCGTAGTACCTGATTATTTAAGCTATTACCATAGCAACCCGATAACATTGGTTATAATTCTATGGATAGCTTTTACAAGCTTAGATGTATGTTGCGGTTAGCAATACGTAATTAACTATACATATATATATATATATATGCGGACACCTTAACGACTAGGCCATGGACGCTGATTGTATGTCCAGAGGTTCGATTCCGGTAAAGAAGGTCGTAATTCCACTGATGGCGTTTGTCACCTGTATCGAACAATACTAGTTCTGTTTTGGTGACATTTTTGCCTTACTCTAGAGATCAAACATGATGCTAACCAACTCGAAATCATTTGTGATTCCTAAAGCCGGATCTCGAAAGAGATACTTTGTATGGGCCTACACAAAACGTTCGTTAAGTTATAGCTTTACCCTTTTCATCCTCTGATGGGGGTTAAGAGCCACCGTACCATAGAAATAATACAAATGAGACAAGTAACGTATACACAGAAAGAAACAGGAGACCAAAATGCAAAATATCCTAAGAAGATATAATAGGACAAAAAAAAAATAACAAAAAATAGTTGCTGACGTAAAATTTTAATCAGAAAAAGAATGATAATGGCTAGGTTGATATGCCCTATTTTCATCAAAGAATAAAGTTTACTCTCGCAAACTATTCTCACCATTGGTTTTATAATTTTGAACAACATTTTAGCGAAAACCCGTCAAAATCAGGAAATTTGCCATCTACTGTATCGAATTAGAAATGACCTATAATTCAATTTCGACTAATAAATAACTAATTTACATCAGCATATTTCTCGCAACTTTAACTTTAACTTTGAAATTATTATTAATCCAAATTGGTTGTAAAATTTTCTTCTATAGAAAGGCGTTAATTACTTTCTTTTTTTCTTTTATTTGTAAGAACTTTTAATAGCTTAAACTGAAGCTCAATTTCCACTTTTGTGTTTATCGATAGATTTAGCAATTACTTACAGCTCTTTACAATTCGACCGAAAAAAAGATTGATGATTTTGTTTCTCCTAAATATTTCCTAATTAGTGTAAAGACAATTTGACGTAATGCATTTTACAACTCTTATCGATTTAGAGTTTGTTTACTTAGCATGTGACACAATTTACCGGGGAAAATGGTAAATAGTAAAACTGGGCTGTTAAATCATGCGAATGAGGCATGCAGGCAATTCTTTCAAGGTCTACTTTTATATAGCTTGCTTTCTATAGTTCTTCGAGATTGCGAAAAGATCTGTGGTAACATTTGAAAGGTTTGATAACCCGTTTTTTTTTTTTGGTTTAAAGATTGCCTTTTAAGAGTATTTATGAAAACGTTTCAATTTTACATTGAGTGAAAATGACCAGATTTATATATGTGACGCCACGACTGACGCCCTGGCTGGTATATCTAATGTCATACATCAGATATGGATATGGAATTTCACTATTTTATCAACTAGCTGAAATAAGGGGGGGGGGGGGGGCTTAAAAGTCTACTGGCTAAAATCAAGTTCTCACTGGTAATTTCCTAAAATTTCCTAAACATTTCTGAATTACAACAATATTCATTTACTGTACAGACATATTAGAATGTAGCCCAATAATACTAGCTGATAATAAATAATAATATACGGGACTTGTGTAATGCACGGAAATTATACCGTTTTTTGACAGACGGTTGATAAACCGACTTATCGAATGTTTATGGATTCATTGTCTCTTACCGAAAAATATATGCCCCCCCTGGCTTCGCTGGGGGGGGGCTACTGTCAAACAATTAAATTCACTGGCATAAGCCAGTATACCCCGCATATCATTGCGTATTAATAGATGTAAAATATTGATAAACTGAGAACAAAACTACTTTATGAAATGCTCATATTTCACCAACAGTTTACATTGTAGCATTATCAATGTGGATATATTGGTACTGCATTTATACGTCACATAACCCATTTGTTACGGCCAATTAGTTCATCTGTCGTATCAAAGTTCATTTATATTCTATTTTTTGTTTAAATACATGTTATCTTATCCATAGCAACATAGGCTCGTAATTACCAAACGATGGTTCTGGACTAATGGATATCAATGAACTCCAACATATACGACATAAATAGTAGTGTTATCAAGGACGTCACATTAATGTCAAACCTGACAGAGGAAACACAATGTTTCGTCTCATCGTTTAAGTTTGTCTTTTAAAAAAGAAATGCAAAAAATTTGAGTCGTTAGTTTATGATATTACTTTCAATTTTTCAATTTATATTAAAGTTAGTCATGCAGCCTGCGCTCTCGCAGACACAGCCAGTATTTATTGTCATTGAATTTCATACTTTAATTTTCTTCTTTTAGGTTTTTACGTGCAGATGATGATGTAAAAATCAGGAAAGGTGGGTGGGTGGGGAATACAGGTGCGTGGGTGAGGGATACAGGGGCGTGGGTTGAAGAAATATGAGATTGAGAATTTAAAGTATCCAAATTTTCATAACAATCGTAATGAAAAATGAAGAGTTCAGAATCTGTGGTAGTGGGTGGGGGGGGTGGGGTGTGAGGGATTATAATTGTCCCCGGGCCCGACCATCAGACTCTCGACGTCCATGTGCACGTGTTTCTATACTGACTATCTACGCAAAGAATCGAAACGGTCACAATGCATGGGTCCAGAATTTGGTTAGTGTCCAGAAATTTGTGGGTCCAGAAATTTGGTTAGTGTCCGTTTGTTATTCAAATTCTGAAGTAATTATTTGTGAAACAGAAATATCACCGAACTGCTTTTACGCGAATAGAAATCTATCTATCCTTTGTAATGCTAACGTGAAATGGCCTCTATACCTCTCTACGATAACCCATGCATTTTATACATTACACTACAAAGAATAATTGTAAGATGAAAGTGTTGTTTTCTTAAAACAATGACGTTGCATAGCCTTATATTAGATATTGATAGTCAAAACCATTTTTTGTTCATATATTTGCAACATTTTACGCTACCTTGAGTATCACAATTTCCTGTTTAAGTTGGTGTTTATTTGTTGAAAACTCCAACAGTGCGCTCTTTGCTTTTCTGTTAATATATTAATGGAACCAAGAAAGGCTTAATACAGTATAGGCCTATGTTAAATTTCAAGATTTTCACCGAAATCGCGGTGCATAAGAAGACATTGGTGAAAATATAGGAAGTACGCCTGCATTAAAAACGTGTGAAATATGTTTTGTCCTCCATGTATTTGCAGCTGATTGTTTATAGAGCTAAGTTGTTTTTATTTCAAAACAGAGTGGTCAGACCTGATACCTACCCATATTTATCATAAAGTAACTCATTAGTAAATAGATATTCGAAAAAAATATTTAGACCACCTTTATACAATTATGAAACTTAGGATAATGAAAAGATGAATCACTTTATTTACGGAAACTAAGTCACATATTCAAAAACACTATTTCGTGCAGACAAATAAAAAATAAAATATTGAAATTATGGAATTATGGGGTAAAAAATGAACCCTATATACCTACCCATATTTAAAGGGATAAGAAACACTGAAGTGATAAAATCCGTGGCTGCCAGAGTCGCTATAAAGAAATTTGTCAGATTTTGAAGTGATTTCACTCTAGCGATTGTAAAAATCACTAAACAATTGCCACAAATTCCCAACACGGCGATGATACCGTAAGCGGCACGTATCCACAGCGCGTCATCAAAAGAATCCTGGTCGCTCGACCAGCCTTCCTTATCATCATCAACTGCTGGAATTTCAGTCGCTGAAAATTCCATTTTTTGGTGGTGATAAAATGAAAATGTTCCTAAAGTTTCTGAAAAAAAAAGACTTGTCTTGATGCGTCCGTCGTGTATTTATTTATTTAGTTTTGTCTTGTTCCTTCTTTCTTCGATAATAAAATCCACTAATTTTACTTTATGTATCTTTTGGAGAAATCGCGGATTCCCTAAACTATCATTTAAAAAAAAAAGTCTTACGAAATTTTTTTTTTTTTTGTTTTTACAATAATTTTTGCTATATTTACCAAGCGGTGAATAATTGTCGAATCCAAATCGACAACATAAACTGACAAATGTGCTTTTCTTTAGCACGGAGAGAAATTGTCTTGGAAAATGTTATAACTACAGTCACTGAATATCAAAATTTCATTATTTATTACTTCGAATGTCGCTTTTTTTTCCATCGATAAGTCAATTAATATACTGTTTGCGCAATGGTTAACCAATATACCGGTAAAGCGTCCTTTGAAGTCGAATCCTTCACAGTTTACTTTCCAAACGCAAACACATTTAAAAAAAATATATAACATGATATTTCCCAGACAGGTTGCAATTTTTGATTCAAAATCTAATATTACATATTACATACAAATTTACCAAGATTTTAAGGCAAAATCTTGATATATATAACTGGCTATAAAGAAAAACGAAGTAATCATTTTTCGTGAGTCAAGACATCAGTTTCAATGGCATTGGAAATGTCATAACATTTTAATTATCTAAAAAAAATCCTAGCGTATTACTAGATGCCATATACATGCATCGTAAAGCGTGAAGTTAACAAATCTTGGAAGCGAGGTAAAAAATGCCTTCCTTCATTATCTTCTTTGAAATCCATGTAGTGCGGTATTCCTTTGAAATGTAGTCTGTCGAGTAGGCCTATTTCAAATCAAACATTTGACCGATTATACAATTGATCCTATCGAAAACTTCGTTTTATCCATCTATCAAATTTGCTTCTTCTTTTGCTGTCTCTTTCTCTAATTCTCTAGCGCATGAATGAGAAAGAAAAAAATGATGATAAAATCAAAACCGGAAGAAAAGATAAGAAAAAAAAAACCCCAGAAGAACGAAAAATGAAAATCCACGAGAAAGTGTGAAGAGTTTATATATATAGATATATGCTGAAGATATATCAACTACTTGGAATTAACATTTGTCGAAAGCCAGAAGAAACCCACTTGTATGACGGCTTGAGAAGATTCAGGATCGCAAGTAAATGAAATTGTCTCCTGGAGGATTTAAGAGGTAGGCGAGGATGGAGAGAGCAAATACGAGACGTATATGAAGGGATGTTCTGAAATGGAAGCCTCGTGGCGCTTGATTTATGAATAAATACCTTGTCATCGAGTGCGTAGGTTTCATTTGTAAAATCTTTTAAGAGCAGAAGAAAAGCAAGAAGATATGGTTTATGAGGCTACCCCTAAAAGACGGAATTAGTAGCTGTGGTGGTTATATGTGTGCATGTATGTAGTACATGAATGTATGTGTGTGTGCATGTTTAGAAGGGAGGGGGTCGCATGTGTGTATGTGGTGTCGGAATGTTGATGGATAACATATTTTGGCATGGGAAAAACTAAGGCACGCCATGCAAGCCTGGATATTTATGCATGTATGCGTTTATATATTGGAATTTTTTCGGTGAAGGTGGAGGAAGAAAATTTTCCATTTCATCCAGGCCTGAAGAGAGAGGGTATGAGGGGTGTGGGAACGACACCGGGTCCGGGGTCAATCGGTGGGGGGGATATGCATGGAATAAAAATGCCGTATTCTCATTTTCATATAACTATGGAGTAACAGTGAAGATCCACAGTTCTCACTCTTCAATCGGGGCCCATGACACCTCAGCTACGCCTCTAGGGAGGGGGGGGGGTGGAAAGGAGTTCATGGTATACACCACCACATACATATAACATATTCTCATATTGTATAAACAAAGGAGTGGGAAGACAGGGTCTTCGTGTTTTTTAGTTTTTTACACCTCCGAATTTCTCTTTTTCCATTTGTTGGTTATTCTAATTTTTGTTTTGTTTCTGTTCTTCGCTTCATCCTCTAATCAGAGTGAAAATTTGGTGGCAGCTAAAAAGTTGACACAATACCGATGGCAATTGAAATGAAAACCTTACATTATAAAAAAGAAAGGCAATTTTTTGATATATGTGACAGACTGTGAAAAAGCATTTTGGAATGCAGGTTGCAGCAGCAGAACACCATCAAAACTGTGCCAGAAATTCACTTATTTGTGTGACTGGAAACAAAGATCAATGAGAAACCGCCACAATCATCGGAGGTGTTGACCTACACAATCCCTCCCCCTCCTGACACCCCCACCCCCCACCCTGTATACTAAATAACGCGCCCTAGTAGTACAACATGGTTATTGGATCACTGCGGTGTATATAATATACATGGAGTAGTGTGATAACCACTAATTGGAACTCAACTGGCGGATGGTGTCATGTAACAGAAACATGGTGGAACAAAACAATGCTTACTGATTAACAATTATAGCATCGTTTTAATAATAATGACAACAAGTTTTATAATATAATTTAGGTTATTTTATGGATGTTTATTATCATTCACATATTTTATACAATGATAAACCTTTTATACACAGAACTTCCAAAACATCAAAATTGACCTGGAAGAAAAATATGCTAGAAAGTCAAGAAATGGTCACATATGTTCAAACTTCTAGAAGCATATGACTGCTAACCTTTAAATGATCTTTCTTTCTCCGAATTCTGATTGGCTAACTTTACACTTATCAATATTTGGGTATGGAGTTGGAGAGTTAGAACCAACACGAAATCAATTTCAAACGTGTTCACAACTTTTAGCAGCTAAAACTTTTAGGCAATACTGAAGACATTTAAAGGGAAAATCTTGCACTAAAATGTTTTTTTTTTTAATAAGACTGAAATAATGTGACAGACTATGAAAAAAAAGAAGAAGTATTTTGGAATGCAGGTTGCAATTGAACACCGTCATAATTTTGCAAGAAATATGCTCAGTATTTTGACTGAGTGTATATGAGTTTTGAGTTAGTTTTCAGGTGTACCCACACTATTTTCGTTGACAGTATGTTATCATAATTAAAGACTATTAAACGTTTTTAATTTGAGAAATTTATCCTTAATTGAGATATTGATGTTACTGTAACCCTCACTTATAGGAAGCACGACAGAAAATGTAAGCAAAATGAAGAGATAAAGGAATGTTTGAATAACATGAACAATGCCATATTCGAAGAAATTTCTTGATCATGGTAAAAATTAATACCCAAAAAATGAATTATGTCTTATGACAGAGCAACACTCACAAAACATTTGAAAAGTTTATCGATATAAATGTACTCTTTCATTTTAAAGGTGATTGCCTTATGAAGGTAGATTTATGAACTCTTTCTATCCACCTATTCAGCACTTTTCCATTTCTTAATTATGTATTTTAAGGATCAAAAATATTTGACGTTTTATTTTTGATTGATAGGCAATTTTGGAAGCTTCACAACGTTTAATGAGAAATTTATTAAACACTGGGTACAAACTTCGAAAGGAGATGAATTCTGGCTTGGAAGTAAACGAAAATTTTATGCATGCAATAAAAAGCTTCCTTTGACTACTAAGTCATTTAGAATGACTTAAAAGTCCTCAAAAACCTTTTAATGTCCTCAAAAACCTTAGAATGTCCACCAATGGAAGTCATCAAAAACCTTTGAATGTCTTCCAAAAAAGTCCTCAAAAACCTTAGAATGTCCACCAAAGTAAGTCATCCAAAACCTTAGAATGTCCACCAAAGGAAGTCATCAAAAACCTTTGAATGTCTTCCAAAAAAGTCCTCAAAAACCTTAGAGTGTCCACCAAAGGAAGTCATCCAAAATCTTAGAATGTCCACCAAAGGAGGTCATCAAAGACCTTTGAATGTCTTCCAAAAAAGTCCTCAAAAACCTTAGAATGTCCACCAAAGGAAGTCATCCAAAACCTTAGAATGTCCACCAAAGTAAGTCATCCAAAACCTTAGAATGTCCACCAAAGGAAGTCATCAAAAACCTTTGAATGTCTTCCAAAAAAGTCCTCAAAAACCTTAGAATGTCCACCAAAGGAAGTCATCCAAAACCTTAGAATGTCCTCCAAAGAAAGTCCTCAAAAACCTTATGAAACAAAGTTTACTACATTATGTTTTAAGGCATACACAGTTTACAGTAAATGAATTAGACCACTCTCAACTGGCTCATGGCATGTAGCCAAATAGCTGTATTTAGTAAACACAGCTCTAAGTCGTCAACTTGTATGGTTACCAACAGTGGCATGTGCAAAGGGGAAGGGGAATGCAGTAGCATATCGCCTCCAGTTCCATCGCCAGTATGGGGCAATGGTTCAGACAACTCCTCTGGGTGCAGGATAACTTGAGGTACAGGTTCAAAGAGAGTAAGGGGGGAGGGGGGTGGGGAGAGATGCATACCCTTTTCGATTTCACACAAAAATTCAAAAGTAGTTCTTAGCACAAAAAAATGAAATTGGGGGTTTAGATCTAACTGCAAACGGAATTTATATTCTAGACATGTCTCAGAATGCACTGCTTGAAGTCTAAACATTTAGTTTAAAAATTAATAATATTTGCCACCATTACATTAACATATATCTACATCCCAGACCGTACTTCCATTCAGACCAAACCAAACCTAAAACCGTATATACTGGTCAGTTCCTTGACTCCCATCCAGGTTGAGGGAAGAATTGTTTTGTGGAGAGAGTCAAGAAACATGTGCGTGGACAAGCAGACTTTGCTGTTATGTATCTATGCACATGTGGCTGTGGAGTGTTAGCTCAATGGTTAACGCCGGTGCCTTCCAATCATGAGGTCCCTGGTTCGAGTCACTCCAAGATTAATGTATGTCGTCCAGTTACAGAGTTGTTGACAATTGACAATTCATAATCATGGACATTAAATATGAATGTAAGAGACTGACTTCAGTCAGCTTGCGGCTTTGATAAGCCAATGAGGCTTCTTCAAGAGTTCCTGCTTGCAGGAGGATCTAAAATACATACAAACATACATACATACATACATACATACATACATACATACATACATACATACATACATACATACATACATACATACATACATACATACATACATACATACATACATACATGTAAGTATAGTACTAATACATATATACAGGAACAATATCAACTCTACACACATACCAATAACGGCTTAAGTCTCATTTATCGGGAACTTTACTTTTACATACCAACGTATACAAAACATTATCATGTTACTGATTAAACCCACGTTTCTGAATTTATTACTGAATGTTTGCAGCTTGAATATCAATTGACGTCTGGAAATTTCTCGGCGAACAAGCAGGTGACAACGTCCAACGATGAATCCCTTTGACTGGTACAAATTCAGCCTCCGAATAGCTTGCAATAATTGTCTTCCTGGCTGACCTTTGACACACATCCAAAGGGTTAAAATGCTACTACAACAAGTAGTCTACACAACCATCACAATCTGTAATATATTCAATTACAAGTCTTGGTCGTGGAATTCTCACCGATGTTTGGTTCCATTTACAATTCTATCTATTGTTGATCACCCCAAACTCACTCCTCCCCTGCGGGCAATGCGTCTTCTAATCTCTTGATAAATTTAACTCTGATTTCCGTTTGATCATCTCCCTTTAGTATATCATGAACAAACTTGACATCTACAGCCATTTGTACCTGCAAATGAAAGTGGAAAGAGAAGGTGCAAAAAAGAACGTTTTTTTTTTCCATGAAGGTGACATCACAACTGATGGACTTTGATGAGTGAAGCATCACATTGGATGTCCACCTTGACATCACAACTGATGGACTCTGATGAGTACAGCATCACAATGGATGTTCACCTTGACATCACAACTGATCGACTCTGATGCGTGAAGCATCACATTGGATGTCCACCTTGACATCACAACTGATGGACTCTGATGAGTACAGCATCACAGTCACAATGGATGTTCACCTTGACATCACAACTGATCGACTCTGATGCGTGAAGCATCACATTAAAAACCATTTACTTTAAAAACAAAAGCACCATAATGTACAATAATTCAAAAGTCCTCCATTTTGACTGTCAATTATAAAACATTTACAAGTGATTTGATTTAACTTTATTTATAACCAAAACACAGGAAACATGTCAAATTTTAACTTTTGGGGAGAATAGTTTTTCATTTCAAGATTTTGAGTTCTCATTGTTTCTTTTTGGTTTTTTGTTGTTGTGGTGGTGAGGGAGAGGGGTGGGAATGAAAGATATACTCCACATAGTGAGATGTACAGAATGTTTACTATTAATTTCATTTGAACTTCTCCATATATTCTGTAAAAACTATAAAGTTATGGACTTCTGAACACATTTCAGGGAATACTTTTATTTTGAATAAGTTTTCATAGCTCTCATTTATTGGGACTCACCGATTCTAAAGCGCCTCGTATCACCCCACAGAGTAAATTAGAATAGTTGAGTTGGTTGTGATCGTCGGGAAGTTCCACAAAATCGGCCAGGGGGTTGGTGTCCATAACTAGAGAGAATTCATCACCAGCTGCAGTCCAATGAGAGACTGCCGGTGTGATGCCTAGAAACATCCTAAACCCATGCTAAAGGAGAAAGTAAGAAAGTATACTAGCATATCCAACATTTGTTACTTATTGCAGGAGACTTTAAGAAACTAAAAAATCCACCTGACTGCATTCCCTGACCAACATTGGTATGTTAATACAGTATGCTTATTCATTGGTTCACATAAAACATTTAGACTCTAAAATCGTAAAAACTGACTTATCCCTAAATGAACCCTCTCCTGTAGACACACATTTGGATACTGGTTTCAAAAGAGAGAGAGAGAGAGAGACAGGAAAAGTAAGAAGCATCAAGTGGCATTAAAATGCAGCATGAACTGAATTTAAGTTAATACATACAATACATACAATAATACATACAATACATACAATAATACATACAATACATACAACTAAGTCAGTCAGTGCGACGTGAAATATTTATTCCGCCCAAAACTCTCATTAAAATTATTTTGTGTCCTCAGTCATCTGGTTACCTTTGCTATGACGTCTGCAGTTTCTCGGAAGTCATTGCATCTTCCTAATCCTGAGCGAGCAAGAAAATCCTCAATAAGTCTCACACCAATGTTGTATCCCCTGAAAGAAAAAGGAAAAAAATGTTTTGTTTCAAATTGTCATTAGAAAAGAATCCAAATCTAACTAAGAAGTACCTTTTTTTAAGCCAATCATTTTTTATAAAAAAATATTCCAAACTCTTGTACAGTTTCTACTAATATTTGTAGTCTACTTTGAAAATCAAGCCGAGCCGCTTTCAGATATTCAAATACATGAATAGGTCCATTAGCATATTAAACTTGAAATAATATAAATTAGGTCATTTAACATGAAGTAGAGATTTTCCCGAACAAAACTCTTGAAAAACCATCCTAATCCACGATTGAAAGGGAAGTAAAAAAGAAATAAAAAAAACATTAAAAAAAGTATGTAAATTTTGGATATTTTCCTCTCTGATTTTATGAAATATTGCATTCCTGGTTTAGCATTTGTATACAGAGCATCATTCACTTTGATATTGAAATAGAAATATGATTATTTAAATATGATTAACTCACATTTTGTCTAATTGTTTGTTTACTTCATCATCCTTCTCATAATCCTTGATGAGTTGAGCAACCAAAGCACCGTATGTCAAAGTAAAAAGCTCCTGACTCTGTTGAGAAGACAATTTTGTATTCACGAAAGAAAATAAAGAGAAATTGATTGAGAATTTAATTAATTAAAATAGCTCTGAATGATAGACTGCAAAGTTGATTACCAACACTCTCAGCTGTGTTTCAAGGAAGGCTGTCATGGGTAGTCCAACAATGTAAGTGCTGACTACTATGTACTGTCAATATCCATTGTGTAATAGTATTAATACAATTTAACCTTCATTAATTAACTGTCAGCTACATCTGTTTAAATACATCAGTCAGATACTTACCACTTTCCGAGGATCTGATGCCCGTCCACCTTGCCTTGCCATGTTCTTTGCTATTTGAGAGCGACAGAAATTTCTCAAATTCTAGAATTTTTCAGTGATTCTGAAAAAGAAATGAAACTACATATAAAATGAGATAAATTAGTGCAGTAACACTGCCTCCAAACAGACTTACACAACCCCGAACAGTTACCAATTACTGTTTTAATTACTAATGCCATCTGCTAATCATCATCAAATATACTATTCTTGCTGCCAGATATTTTCCAACTGGCTGACTGAACCTAGCCTAGGTAAGAAGAAAACAAACCTGAAGAAGATATGGTAGCTTAGTAGTTATAAGTTATTGTAACTGGTGTTAACCATACCAAAAAACAGTTGGATATTTCAGGAATTGGGGTGTATTAAACAATACAGTTGACAGTTTGATTGTAGGCTAAGCTCATTTTACCACAGATGATTCGTCGTATATAGCGCTAGCGACTCATGACCTACAATATACCAGACAGAACTTACGCCTATGTTTAACGCATATTCCCCTACTACTAGTAGAGTAACTTGTACTATTGCTGTCTGAGTGTAGGCCTAACTGTACAATACTGTACATTATAAACCAATCCTTCGACCTAGCCTAGGCCCAATTGCGTTAGGAAGCACCTGTACCTGAGACTAGGCTACTCCAATACTTATCATGTAACACGGAATACCCACGTAGAAACATAAATGAACTAGAGTCAAAGGAATAATTTACCCGAAAGCTCTTGCTCTAATTTGGATCCTTTGGGTTTTGCTATCTACGATAAAACCTTCAAAAAAGCTATCGGGTATTTCAGCCTTACCACTGCAAACGTGACCAATTTATAGTTCTTGCAAACAGATAGATTTCCACATAGAAGTTTGATCAGTCAGGGTTGCTGGTGCAATTCTGTGTTTTGATAACTACTATTAGATGTACATCATATGAAATTTATAGCACATTCATGCTAAAGCGTTAGTGACAACCCATTCTAATGTTTAATCAGCAATTTTCAATTTCAGTCTCATTTTAATGAAAATTTAAGGATAACTGAAACATTTCAAACTGATTACTAGGGAGTAGTGTGAGACATAAGAATAAGAAGTTTCAAACAATTTAGTTGATTACAGTTTCAAGACAAGATTTGGGAGACGTACTTTAAATTTCTTTGCTTCCTTGGAAAGCTCGATTGGTGTGTACAACTGCATGACCTTCAATACCCTAATCGAGGTAAATTGTGTTAATTTTGACTGGACGCACGTAATAACACTTGCCTGTTGTAGTAGCTTATACGAAAGTGCGTGCTTTGAACTTGAAGTGTTTTAATAATAACAATACATGCCTAGTCCAAGAGCTGCAGAAGACTATTTCGACTGAATTCACCGGTCTGTACTATTAAATCTGTAACGGCATTAGCCTAGGTTCTATAAAGCCCGACTGAACTTAGGCCGGTCTAGTTAGGACTAGTAGTAGGCCTAGTACTAGTAGATAATAGCTACGTTAGTAAGAGTAACAGAGTCTAAGTAAGACTAGGCCCTAGGCCTTACTTTGGAATCGAACTATGGCTAAATGACATACAGAAATAGGGAAGCCTAAGAAATAGGATAGCACTAAGCCTAAGAATATAACCTAGTTTGTTTTGGAATTAGAATGAAGTCATCTGTGCTTTATTAATTAATATATAAAGTAATTTTTATTTGAACCCAAAGATATTAATACCCACAACTTTGATATTCATGCAATTAAACTTTTCTCATTTTGGCATAATAATCTTATTGCTAGTCCATACCCCCACCCCCCAACCAAGTACCCCCTCACCATGCACCACCCCAGTATCTTGTGCTGTAAACTTATTGTTAATTGTGATTTTATAAATTTGCTATTTCATTGTCCACTTATACACAACCAAACATGGAATTCTTGTGCAAAGGAAAAGTAGTCGACTGCTTCATCAACCAATTAATCTCACCTGAGAAAAAAAGGGTTTCTTTCTATATTATTATTAGCATATTGTTTCCTTCTTTCTAACAGGATTACATTTACATGTACAAAGAAACGGTAACATGAGCAGAATGAAGTGAGTATTGTAGTCAGCCTGAGCTGTGGTGAGCAGTGGCCTTTCTGAAGAATTCACATTTTTCTAATTTGATTCAGATCTCTGCATATGAATATAATATACTGTAAGCCAACAGTTTATTTTGACATGACTCATAGCTGAAAAAGCTATAGAAAACTAAAACCCTGCAGACCGTAGACTTTGTCTATTTTGACTAAGTTACTATGGGTACAGTATCATCTAAAATGTCTGGCATTGCTTATTTAAAGGGTGTGAAGACTCGCGCAAAAAGAAACGTCTAATGCTGGTAATCTGACCTAGTTTCGATTGAGGTGTAACAGAAGTTAGTTAGTGTGTTAGACACCACCATCGATTCCCAGAAATTACACACACAGCTTGCTACCATCGGTAATTAGACACTAGTGTACAGTCAGTACATACAGCTGTGCTCAATACCCACAGCACAGTATACAAACGATACAGCGATGGACATCTCAGGTCCAGCTAAAGATAAAAGGTATCACGTTTAATTACTGTCTGCATTTTGTAGCGACACAAACAAAACGTCACTTGCAAGCAACAAAAAGTTAACTTTTTCAGATGGCCGCACACGGATTGGGGCGAGTCTTCAATGCCTTTAAGGCAATTTTGTGGTATCTAACGATGTCAGTTTCAGCAAGTGTTCCAGTTTTGCAACTGTAGCAGGCTCTGAAGTTTGCCTCTTATAAAATTCTATGGTTTCTGTATAAACAAAACTGCTATTCATCTTTGAACTTGTAAAAGCTATTTGACAGTTTGCAAAGCATTTTGGATGAATTACTCCCTGTGGTTTGCAAGTTACCAACTATTTTACGTTTTCTAATCTGTTTTTTTCCTTTCTCTTTTAGACTTCTTACACGTCATTCTAGGCTGATGTGTGTTGGCATTGGTACAGTTATTTTTGGTACAGGTGTCCTCCACAGGCAGGTACAGTTCTCCGACAGGTCATAAAGTGACCAATTTTCAATGTTTTAAACCTCTATTGATGAGTCTCTGTTATGAAAGTTTTGATCATTTATATTTTTAATTTTATATGTTGCAAAGGATACAAGATTTTCCACAACTTTTGAGCGAGGTTTTGTTCACAGTATAATATCTCTACCCTAGCCTATATAAAGATGATGAGTGGGCCTCCTTTAGGGAACTGTTTTATGAAATAATAATAATTATTAACTTTATGTAGCACCTGATTCAGAAAAAGTTTGCTCTAGGTGCTAAAAAAAAAATCAAAATATGAAGAATAAAAAAATATTGAATTTATTTACTAATCTGTATCAGATAACCATTGTTTTCATAAAGTACTGTTGATGTTTCATAGACGATCTTCATCAAAACATACATCTAATATAACTGACATCTGGATAGATTATTATCTTAAAAAAGAATGCATCATGAAAATATTTGATATTTTCTCGTCTCTCTGCCCAGCCACTTTTCACAGATCTATGATTTATAGATGAGATATTTATAGATGTTCTGGAAGAATTTGAATTTTTCTTTAAATGTAATAAAATAACACTTTAATTACATCTGTCTTCGTTTCTTTGGTTATAATTTTCATTGTCATGATTTTTATATTCGTTTGAAGATAAGCCTTTTGTACAGCAAAGTGGATGCTTGAAACATGTTGTAACCATTCAATGTAGTTTTGATCTTTCAATCAATTTCCAGAGATCAGTTCATGTTCAAGCAAAAACTATCGCTATTCCCAGGAAGAATGTAGACTTCAGCAAGTACATGGCCAGACCAGTAACAGCCGTAGAAAAACTTGAAGGAGTAAGTAAGTAAAGAAGATATATTGTGTGCACAGGGATAGGTTTCCAATTTGGCAGGGAATATGGAGGTAGATGATTCTTCTCTTGAAATAAGCAGTAAGACTACACCTCAGACTCAAAGACTAAGCTCATGATGCTCAACCAAGTGCTCAATGTTTTGTGCATTTGTTGTTTGAAGGATTCTTTTTTTTTGGGGGGGGGGGTGGAGGGTGGTGTCTGGATGGATGGGTAACAACTTATCAGAAGGTAATTCACATCTAAGGAATTTTTATATAGCTAGATATTGAAAGAAATACTACATGTGACAACAGACAAATATAATATGTACAGTTAACAAAGTAAATTACAGAGTATACATTCTTTAACTGCAAATTGAAAGTCTTTAGGCTAGCGTACGCAACAGACCACAATTTGTAAAATTTCTATGAATCTTTCACCAGACTCCGAATGACATGAAAAGCCGAATGGAAATTTTCATCATGGAGATCCAGGTAGGTATTGAAGTTTCTTTAGTGATCTTTTTAGATAAGAAAATATTATTAAAAACTAGTCAGGAAATAAGTTGTGAAACATATTTTTTATTTAGTATTAGCTT
Organism: Apostichopus japonicus; assembly: GCF_037975245.1. Classification (NCBI taxonomy): domain Eukaryota; kingdom Metazoa; phylum Echinodermata; class Holothuroidea; order Aspidochirotida; family Stichopodidae; genus Apostichopus; species Apostichopus japonicus. Next base: position 19,526,293 of record NC_092581.1, read on the forward strand.
TGTTACTTAATTTAACCCTGATATGCCTGTTACATGAACTTAGAGTACTTGATTAAGGGCTCAAAGGCGGGGGGGGGGGGGAGGGGGGGTTGGGATGGGACAGAGCATGGTCACTCCCACCTCCATGGTCAATTGGGGGATAATGATCAGTCAGGAGATGTTCTCATAATATGTTTTCACAAACTTGCATTTCATGGGATCACTCAGTACCTCATATCTGCTTTTCATATAGAGCAGGGGTTCCCTAACTGGGGTGCATGAATCCCCAGGGGGTGCGTGAGTCCATCCCAGGGGGTTCGTGAGATGTTTCTAAAGTCAAAACTAGAGTACTTTTTGTGGAACTAAAATCTGATATATCATATAATTTAGTAATGTACAAAAGTTGTATCTATTGACAAACTCTTCATTATTACACTATGAGCTTGAACTTTTACGAAGCACTGTCATGCGTATTATAGTATAATAATGACTCAGATCGTGTCTCGAAAAGGTGGGCGTTTGTGGACAACTCTGACATCCACAGGGGGTTCGTGGGGGGGAAAAGTTAGGGAAACCCTGATATAGTGTAGAGAAAGCAATATCAGCAAAAGGTGATGATCATATTTGAGCATGTAAATGAAGATGATTCTATACTTCATATAGTATAAATGAATGAGTCAATTGATTTCTCCTGGGTGAGGAAAATTTCCTCTCCATGATTAATATGGAGTACTACCACTTGTGTGCTACTTTCAGAAAGAAATCTGTGACGCCCTTGAAGATTTAGAAGTGGACATCAAGTTCAAAGTGGACCGTTGGGAGAGGAAGACTGTAAGTACATGACGAATGTCAGTAAGTAGATCAGCGGTCAGCAGTCTCTTAGTAGGACACAACCCAGTCCAAGGGATTCGGCTTTCGACCGTGACCCATTGTTCATCCCCCTCCCCCTTCGGTCAAATTTTATTATTACAATGCCACTGGAATGTGGTTGCTTATGCAATGGTTGGCTCTGTTTCCTTGCCAAGAGTTTGGCTCTCTTGGCCTGAAAAATCATCAGGGCAACCTTGTCTAACTTATAATGAAAAAATTACAACAACAAATTTAGAAAACTTAATAGAAATTGCAATAACTAGATGAGAAATGTTTTCATTGATTCCCCCCGATCCACACCAAAAAAACTCACACACGTTTCCTTGTTCACAACCATACCATCCACAATTAAAACACACGACACATACAAAGTTTACGCCCAATTGCATACACACCAATGTAGGGAAATAAAGCCTTCGACATCGTACAAGCATCACATGGAATTCTTTGCTGCTTAATATCAAGTCACAATCTTCCCCAAATTCGTTTAAATACAAATTAAAGGGATTTTACTTCAACTTATACTGAGATTGAGGTTCCTCTTTCCTTTTTCTTCCTTTCTTCTTTTCTTCTCTTTGTCTTAGTTCTTTTCTTAATTCTTTTTGTAAGTTATTTGTGTACTCTATGTACAGGGAGTGTAACACTAGATAAGCCCACAAGGGTTTCTTGATGCACTTCCTTTCACATTCCATAACTCTGTATGCGCTACATTTGTTGTATACATGTTGTGAAAAATAAAATAAAATAAACGAAATAAACGAAACGTTGGGTTTCTTAATTGCACAATACCATCCGTGGGATCAACATGGTCCCCTGCTGCGTCTTCACTTCAGTCGTTTTATAGTTCCATAATTTCCGTCGTTTACAGGGAGGTGGTGGCATAACTTGTATCCTAGAAGATGGTGAAGTCTTTGAAAGGGCTGGCGTAAACATCTCGGTAGTACACGGTACCCTCCCAGTAAAAACCGCACAGCAGATGAGAGCAAGGTGAGCCAAGCTTTAAAGCAAGCTTCACTGTTAGGATTTCCAGTGTCTAGTCAGCTTGTCTTTATTATTCATAAAGAGCTAATATTACAAAACTGCATTGATGCCTTTCATATTTTATCTTATACTTTTTGGAAAATAGGAAAATTAACCCACGTTTTGATGTTTTAAGTGGCCCAGTATAAATTAATGGTGCAGTAACAAAATATCATCTTTACCAAACATCTCTCAAATTGTGCACACATTCTGCAGAATTTTGTGTAAACAGAATACCCTAGATGGCCCTGCCAAATACTGTTCTTACACTGCCAAGTGTGTTTCTTAAAGTTGAGTGCATCCCTGATGTCTGCTTTGACTTGGTTTGTATCAGAACAAGTTTATGGTATTTACCGCAAGATACACGGTTCATTAGTGATATGCTCTGTTTGAGCTCATAGAAGTACCTATTTCTATATCATTACTGTACAACTACAGGTAAATCCTTACCATCTGATGGTGTAACGGTAGGAACATTTGTCCCAAATGTTATATGCCAGTTAGGCTAGGCCCAGCAATGTCATCTGTGAAAGGGTTGCAGGCATATTTAAACTGTGTCAATTTTTTTTTTCCCATTAGGTACAACTTCTTTACAAAATAATTTAATTTTTCAAAATATAAAACTTAATTGATGCAGTTTGGTTTACACTCTTTTGTTAACCATCAAATTTAAATGCATTTGTAAAAATGAAATGTTATGTTTCTCATAGAGGGCGACCTTTGGATGCCTCAAAGCCTTTACCATTCTTTGCAGCAGGAGTTAGCTCGGTCATACATCCCGTGAGAACTTTTCACATCATTTTTAATAATAATTTTTCTGCCTTGGCAAATTGATTTTGACATATTTCTGTGGCCTTTCAAGGTATACTACATGTTGTGGTGAGGATGTAAAAGAGGGAGGGAGGGAGGGGCAGGGGGATGAGGGTGGTGGGAGTAAGAGGGGAATGGCAGAAAGAACCAATGTTTAAGTGAGGTAACTACTACTGTCTCCGGGGGTCTAGTGGGAATGCAATTAACAATGGTGATTGTTTTTGTATTACATTCATCATAATGTAACTTGATACCTGAAACCTGTTGGACAAGTGTCCTCCTTTTAACTTTCCCTGAAATTAAAAAGTTTATAAAACTTGCTTCTTTAAACCTTCCATTCAAATCTGTTCCTCTGTCTCTCCAGCGCAATCCGATGATCCCCACTCTTCACTTTAACTACCGGTACTTTGAGGTCCAGGAAGAAGGAAAAAGTGTCTGGTGGTTCGGTGGAGGTACTGACCTGACCCCATATTATCTGGACAAGGAGGTTTGTATCTGTTGCTTTCAATAGTTGGTCTGCTGGTCAGTGCACTTTGTTAGTGCTATGCTATGCAATCAATTCATGTTCCAAAACACATGAGCACAAGATTTGTTGTTTAATAGCTAGAAGCATTGATGTGGTAATCCAATTAGATCTTCTGCTTCTGTATATTGTGGCAATGCTCGACATTACAGGTCTTCAATACTTATAAATTAAGGATTGTTCTGCCTGCATGCTAACTCTCAGCTGAAGACATCATTCTTATAACTTGAGGCTTGTCACCAGCTGAATGCACCCATCTGGTCTGGAGAGAAAAACAACTCGTCATCAGATTTGTTTGTTTTGTTTTTGCTGTTCTTGGTAGAATCCATAAAACTGGTCTGTGATGCAAGTTGACTTAGCTTGTACTCAGGTATGAACATGGTTAGAGTGTACTTCCGAAACAGTCATCTTAAACTTATATAAGTAAATGAAACTCCAGAGGTCACTGGTTCGATTCCCATTCCAGCCATAAATTTCTTTTTGCTCTTTTCCATCTTTAAACTTTTGTAAGTCAATCCAGTTAGGTTATTGACAGTGGTTGCAATCATTGATGTGATCAGTGTGGAGCCCAGAATGTGCAATTTCCATTTGCTAGAAGACATATGACAATTATATATATTAGTTGCTCAGATTATTAGAAATATAATAAAGTTTGAAGAACAAAACCCAAGGAGAGACAAGTTAAATCTGAGTTAATTCATCATCATAACGAGTTCAACCTGGTTTAGCCCTCGCTTGGTTTACACCCAGAAAAAAAACAGCAGATTTTCCGCATATCACATGATCTATGATGTAACCAAAGCTTTCTTCCTTATCTTACTCATCAAGCTTTTTAGTGAAAGTTTATTCCTGCTGCAGCTGCTTCATTAGCTAAGATAAGGAACACAGTTGACAGGTTGAATTTGTATCGATTCTAATCATGAGTTAAATCCAATTTCTGTTTATATGACAAAAATGAAACAATTTCTTTTTTCATTTTTAGGATGTGAAACACTTTCATGGCACCTTGAAGAAGGCTTGTGACAAGCATGATCCCAGTTACTATGGCAACTTCAAGAAGTGGTGTGATGATTACTTTGTGGTGAAACACAGAGGTACGTCCTGTTGTTTATGAATATAGAAATATCATTTTTTGGGTAGAGTTCTTAGAAATGATGAAAAGTGTATTTAAAGATGGTCGCACGAACACTGTCGTTAAACTGGCTGCAGCCCAATCTAACTCGACCAATATAAAAAGAGAAACATACTATGAATAATCAAATTACTGATATTCACTGTAACTAGTAATTTTTTTAAATCATTCTGATTTCTTCAAATGTGCTCTTGTTTTTTCTTGGGTATTTTTTGTCAGGAGAGAGGAGAGGTGTTGGTGGAATTTTCTTTGATGATGTCGATGAACCAGACCAGGATTCCGTCTTTGGTTTTATTAAGGTCAGTAAGAAACGTTAATATTTGAAGCAAACCTAGAAGTCATATAAAAAGTTATTAGAACTCAGAAAATCATCAAATTATTAAGAAAAAGAAAAAAAAATGTTATTCCTAAAATGAAACAATTTCAAAACAAGAATAGATGCAGCACATAGTTTTGTTTAATACTGTAGAAACCTGTATGGTCTTGACATATTTAGGAAACAAAAACTCTGGATGCAAGAAAAAAATCTAGATGGTTTGAGTTTTTGCTACTGTGATGTAGTTTGATCTTACAATCAACTGCATAATTTGCTTAATAACAGTACTGTGGAGTGCTCCGATATTTATGTATGATTAGTATGACATTTTGCCATGTTTTTATTTCTACAAAACATGATAATAATATTCTGCCTTGTCAGTCTGCCTTTAAAAATTATTTAAAGGCAATTAAAGTATTAAAATGATAAGTTGTGACCCTTTAACTATACCTAATGTACCTGAAGTAGTTTTTTTTTTCAAAAAGTTGACTTTGTGTTTTCTTATAGCTTGTTCTATCTCTTCCTTTTATTAGTAACAAATGGATTGCAAATTTAACTTTTTTGTCTTTTGACAAATTTGAACAAATTTTAAATCTTTGCTTTTGTGCCTTCTCTCCAGTTTATGTATACGGGTCTTTGCATTCAGCCTTTTGGCAGAACTTTGCAAGAGACTTGTGCTACCCTGCTATTTAAAGATGACGAATTAATTGCAAATTATAACTCTTTGCTTTTTACCTTCTTTTTTGTTTGCAGGACTGTGCTAAATCTGTTCTACCCTGTTATCTTCCAATAATATATAAACATAAGGATGAAGATTATGGATTCCAGGAAAGGTAGGGATACAGACTAATCTGTTAATCAGTCGTAGCTACTTCTTGAAATACCTCCCTGGTTCGAAATGCCATATTTAGAATGCGTTGCGTCAGACTTTTGCTAAGAAAACCTTTTTTTTTTTAATATTCATCCTGCCTACTCATATTTTTTTTTTTGCTCATTCTTTGTGAACAAGTCAAATTTGAGGGCTTAATGTACCTCCTCATGTTTTTGGCTGTCAGATTGATTCTTTGATGTATCACTTAAGTCCCTTCTTCTGTTTTTTTTTGCATCTCCAGAGAATGGCAGCTACTCAGGAGAGGAAGGTGAGCTCTTTTTCCTTAATTTTGGTCTACAGAGAAATTGATAGGGCTCTTTCTATGGCAGGTCCAAGGGAGTGGAACAGCTTACCCATTGAAATTGAGTCATGTGTTGTTCCTTCACCAGTTTTAGGAGCAAACTTCAAAGACACCTGTTCCGGGTTGCATTTCGCTAGATCTGTTTATAGTGTTGTTTTAGTAAAGCGCCACTGCATATAGTTTCTATAGCAGTGAGGGCTATAGAAATGCCATTATTATGATTATTATAAACAGAGCTTCCATTTTCCATTGCAGATACGTTGAATTTAACCTGGTCTACGACAGAGGAACAAAGTTTGGACTGTTAACGCCAAATGCAAGGATAGAAAGTATACTGATGTCACTCCCCAAAACAGCTGTGAGTTGAGATTTGATTAAGTACCATTTGAGTACCCCAGATTTCAGTACAATGAATGTTCTATTACCACAGGTTTAGGATAAATGGAGTACATATTATAATTTATCCATTGTATTTGGCATTTATTGGTTTTATTCTTGTTTGACATAGGTGATGATACTTGTAGTTGAGTACCATTTGATTGATTTGCAACGCTACCTTTATCATGAGTTCGTGTAGGGTACCCTAGGGTTTGAGTACAATGCTCAGGGTTCATTGCACTATTGTGCTATGGAGTACAGCACCTACAGAGTGTAGAACAATAACTCCAGTATTTGATTAAAAAGCTGTAATATTTTACTACCGTTTAAGTTCCAGAGATTTGAGTACAACATTATGTGAGGTTAAGTATGCAGGATGAATTGGAGCACACTTATTTTATTTTTTTTCGTTTGATTTTTTAATTGATTTCTAATTTTCTTTGACAGAGGTGGCAATACATGCATGAGCCAGAACCCGGTTCACCAGAAGCTGAACTGATGGAAGTTCTCAAAAACCCCAAAGACTGGGTCTGACAGGGGCAGCAGGGGTGAAACATCTGAGAGTCCGAGAAAAAGATTCCAGTCCGCAGAAGCGGAGCGAACAGTACTATCAAGGACAGGAGAGATTGATCATTGAGTCCTATCAGCAATATTATCACACTTTAAACGGGCAATCTACGTTTTCAACTTTAATTGACAATTCTTTTTACAAAGCTTTGGAGAGAATCAGAAAGATCTGGGAAACCTATTCAATTGACTGCATTTCCGTTTTTTGAATTTTAGATAAAATCTCATAGCATCTGTCAACAATCAAAAAATGGTTAATTATGTCATTGTGGCCTTAAAAAATTCCTTATTGTACTGCTTTGCAATTATGAAAAAGTTAATAAGATAATTGTTTTGAAAAGGATTTCGGTAACATTTAGCGTGGAGTAATGAATTTTTGTTCCTGCTGGCAGTAGAGTATCTTTTGTCTTTCTACTGTCTGTCATATGATCTATAGATATGAATCATATTTCAAGGTATCGTAAGGTATCGTAATAAGTATCCCATGAAAATGTAGGTAATTTATAGCCAATAATCATATTTTGTTAAAATGAGTAAGGTAAAAGTTGAAACTTTACAGTTTGCATTTTAACCTGGGGTTGAAATCTCATGTTAACAAGTGTCTGCACGACATCATATCCATAATTTATTCAAATTCCTGAATAATTAACCATTCATCCACCTTGTAGTTGGTGAAGTAAAGATGTGGGCGTGTCATAGCGTGATGAATTGCATTCTTATTTGGAAGTAATGCAGGATATGTATTCAACATTTTACCTTTTTTTTTTACCGATATGGAAAATAAAATAAGACCAATTGTATACACATATCTATAGTTATCAGTTATATGTATTTTCTGTTCTTCACACCAAGTATTTGTCAATATTATGATTATTATTATTATTATGATTTTTGTTTTGCTATATCTACAAATGAATCAAAACATTTCTTCTTTTCAAACATTTTGTTTTTCTTCTCCCACCAGAAGTCATGTCAGAAATTAATAGATACATCATGAATATTTAACAGAAAATAAAAAAACAAAATTAAAATAACAATTAAAAATGATCTATATACAAGAAGTCATAATTGTTAAATAGGTAAAGAAGGAAAAAAAAGGAAAAAAAACAGAAATTAGAAGATGAAAATTTTTCTCATGGCACATAAAATAAATTCTCACCGAAAATAGAGCAACCCTGAGATATGGTAACATTTCATTTATAGTAAACAAATTCCACCAATAATATCTGAGAGCATTTTTAATAACAAAGAAATATTTCCTTTTCATCGGTACAAGCAATCCGGGGGTGTCTCATAGTTGGGATTTAAATCGGTTATAGTTTGTTATGAAGCGTTGTGTACTTACAAAACACATTATTTCATAAAAGTTTATAAATATATGGAGAAAATGACCATAATGTCACAAATCTTTCACAAACTAACGTCCTCATTTTGTGTCTATTTTGTAGGAGGGAATGGGGGTGGGGGGGGGGGGTGGGTGGCAATAAACAATTAATCTTTTCGCAAACTTTTTCCTTCACCAGCCTCTTGAATAATTTCCCAATGTAGCAAATATTTTCAGCCGTTATAAAGCTTCATACGTGGAGTCTATATGCGCACATTTTAAAGTTAACAAAATAAAAAGTATTCATATTGGATGGACACCCCATAAAAATATGACTCATTTTCAAGCTTTTTTTCAGATATCATATTAATTATTCTTACGATATCTGTAGTCATTCTAAGAAGAAAAATATATATCACACCAAAGCCTGACATGAACATTTCTTTCTCTCGTACAGCTCTAAGACAGGGAATATAAATAAAATATGGTATTTCAATACTATCCAAATCCTGAGTTTTGAAGAAATTGCATTAATAAAAAAATTCCAAGGTTTATCAATATGTTTTAGTTCTATGTGATACTAAAAACATTTATATCTTGCTTTTCAACTTTTTCAGCGGCTCGTGATGATGAAAGGGGTAATTTACTTCTATATTACAGAAAAGTAAAAATAGTCGTTGACGAGAAAGAGTAGAGAACATTTTAGGCTAGAATGGGATTCGAACTAGTGACCTCATGATATATCAAGGCCTAGACTCGATCAACTGAGATATGCAGCCCCTTGTTAGTGACGATCCATTGAGAGATGTTTCTTTCCTGGGGGAGGGGGGAGGGAAGTCAGATCCTTGCCAACTAAGGGCAAGATTAATAGAAACAGAATCAAATGTTAAAAAAGGTAACAATCTGACAGCCATAGATAGTCACAGATCCAGGGGGTGGAGTAGGTGGGGGGGGGGGCAGGCCCCTTATGAAACACTAACATATAACAGACGTATAACTTTGATCATAAGAAGGTACATAATGGACAACTTTTCAGAATGCTTCGTGTGGAGACATTGCTTACATTTTATCAGCGTTTCATTATTCAGAGCTATTTCTGGTAGTAAATTCTAATATATAATGGTCATTGTCAAGGACCACCCACACCACTCTACACCCATGTAGAGAAATCCTAGATCCAACAACCATAGATAAGACAACGCGTTTATGTCAAAATGTGCTTATACCAATCTTGACCAAGGCACTTAGGTGTAACTTGTAAGATAAAAATATGAATCCACGTACTTCTTAATAAGACAACTGGTTGGATTGTGTTATATTTAAAAATACTAAACCAGGTGACCAAGATACTTGGTACCGATGGCCATCTTTGAAGTATTTCTAAAGGTACCTTGTCTACCTCATATTTGAGGAAGGGGAGAGGGGAGGGGGGGGGGGGAGATATGTCATGATATAGTTTATTTCCATTAACACATTACAAGGAAAGATTTTCAAATTATTAAGCTCATTTTCCATGGCTTGGTTTCTTTGTAATAAATTTTTGTCATAGGCACGTCACATTTTGTCTAACAAAACAAATACGAAGCAACCCATACTACATGTCTTGAGAAAAGCGATATTGGTAATAGTAAAATGTGCTAAGAAGTTTTCAAATTAATATGCTTGTAATCAGAAAAGCACGAATGAAAATCAAGTGACAATTCTTAAAGTTATTTCTCGTTTGTTTCCTATGTACAATTTGATTAATAATAAATTATCCTCTTTTTTTAATTTGAAAAGGATAACAGCTAAGGTCCTCTCGCACCTTATTTTATATTTCTGCCGTTTTTAACTTCAGGTTAGGTCTTAAAACCTCCTTTTTGAAAGGAATAAAAATTGTACATCCCACTTGTTCACATTGTGTGCAACGTCACTTCCTGTTCGTTGTGTATCTGTCTGTTTGTATATATTTGTATGTGGAATTTCTTTCTTTCAAGTGTCTGTTTTTCTTCATGTGGAATATATCATGATACAGGATGTTGGTAGATACCCTATCATCCACTATTCCTTCTGGAACTCGACGCCAGAAGTTCCATTGCCTCGTTGGGATCTATCATCGCCAGAACTCTTTGATCAAGGCCTAACTCATCTGCTAGGGCACTAAGATCCATCCCTGCTAACCTTAGAAAGTACAAAAATTCCATTTCTTCACCTGTTGATGAAAAAACAAAACATGTACAAATGCATTATCTGGGACTTGGAAGGGAGAACGTGAGGCAAAGCAAATGGAGGTGTACATGGGGATTTGGAGGGTTGGTGTGGGATTGGGAGGGGTGGTAGTTCTGAGTAAATATCTTTGATCAACGTAAACGTAAAACTAAAATTGCGAATTTTCTATTAACTGTATCATGCACTGCCATCCCCACCCCTCCATCCCTCCCCTCCGGCTCTCCCATTTCCCTTTCTTATAAGGTTAGGCTATTACCGTTATTTTCCTTGTATCCTTCATTCTATCAATTGATTCGTGATTACAATTAAAATTACTAATTAGATCACATATTCACAAAGCCCTGTCTACCTCTTACTGGTTACCCACCCCTCTTTACCCTCCCCCTCCCTCCTTAACCAGAATGATTAAATCTGCCTATCTGTAGACGTATTTATTGGTTTAGGACAGGTAGGGTTACAATGAGGACACGTTGCATGTTGAACCCCTTACCTTCTCCCTCCTCCCTTCCCCTTCCCCTTCCCCCTCCCCGTACCTTTCCCTACACACCCTTGTCCTCCCCTCTCCCCTCCCCTCCCTTGCCCCTTTCTTGACCATTTTCTTTCTTTTTTTTGACCATAATTATTAAATTTGCTAACCTGTACACGTATTACTTGGTTTAGGACAGGTAGGGTTACAATGAGGACACGTTACATGGTCAACCCCTTCCCTTCTCCCTCCTCCCTTCCCCTCCCCGTCTCTTCCCCTACACACCCTTGTCCTCCCCTCTCCCCTTCCCTTTCCCCTCCTCTTTCTTGACCATAATGATTGAATCTGCTAACCTGTAGACGTATTAATTGGTTTAGGACAGGTAGGGTTGCAATGAGGACACGTTGCATGGTCAACCAACTTATTTTGGCACCTCTTCGGCTTTCTGCGGGTTGGCCTGGTTACCGTGGCAACCTCCTCAGTCGAATCTCTTACTGTCGTGCTACCAACGTTCGTGCTACCAACGTTAACTGGTTCATCTCCCTGGAGACTGATTTCACTCTCCACCTCATCGCTACTTTCAGCCTTTTTCCTCTTATTTTTCTTACGTGTCCTCCTTTCCGTTGACCCTGATGAAGTAAATGAAATTGAAAGCCGTAAAATACATGAATAATAATAATAATAAAAATTATGGTCTGTAAAAATCGCAATGTTGATATATTCAAAGTTAAATTAAATACAAAAGTGTATTCACCTGATACTAAAAAATGATGAAAAAAAATTCTAAGTTAACAATATTTTTATTAATTAATAAATAAAATTTAATTTATCATTCATTAATAATAAAAAAACAAAAGAATAAACTTCATAAATCATTCATAACTAATTGAAGTTTCTTTTCCTGAGACTTCTTGCGATGAATCGTGGTATAATTTTGAAAATACTGTTTCGAGTTTACTAAAGCATTGTTACCGATTGGTGATTAATCATTATCAAACTATGATTGCATCACTTAAGTGAACAAAAATTAATGAATAATTAATTACTCTCATTAGACTCTCGATCCCCTCTTAAATTTTTGTTTAATATTACTAATCAATCAGTTTCATTTAAAAATAAGAAACAAAGCAAAAAGATGTTTTTATAAATCTTGACTGACCTGTACTTCTTTGACGTCTTCTCCTCTTGTTTCTGGGTGGTTCACTCTCCGGTTCGAAGCTAGCGATATCTCTGAACTGAGAGGTTGCAGCCAACGAGTCGACCATAGGTATGTTAATAATTTCATCGTTCTCTTCATCTGTTTAAATTAATCGAAATAATATTGATTGTGTATCAGTAACGTCTACAGAGATGAACGAATAGCCCCCCCCCCCTTCCCCACACACTCCTCCACCCCGCAGAAGGCTGGATAAAAATACGAAACAGATAGATCGCCAATTTGAGAAAGAATATGAGAATTTGAAAACAATAAAATAGTAATAAATATGTTGTGTGAGTAGAACGAATAACTCTGAATCCTAATTCCTGATTCCCTTGACAAATCTTCCAAAATATGAAATTTTAATTTGTCTCATATATCATTATAGTAGCCTTTTATCATATATGTGTCCCTTCAGGATCATCATACGAAAAGCAGACGCGAGTTTTAAGTAATAATTCGATGGGTACAAGGTAGTCCATTGGAATGGAGTTTGCGTGACTTACGCTGTAAACTCCCTGCTGTTGTTGGTAACTCTTGCGAACTTGGTGGGTCTGTCTCCTGCCGTGTAATCCTATCCGTTGATTTCAACCAACACTGTATGCTACGAGATAACTTTGTGTTCCTAACCTGAACTTGTGCCCAGGTGCTGCAAATTTAAAATAATAAATTAACAAAAATGAAACATAAAACCATGAAAAAAATGGATCCACGGTGTTGATATGTTTACAAATTTATTTACGGTCACGCTTAATGAAGCTTCTTTGAGGGACAGAGAATCAGGAATTACCTCAAAATATTGGCTCATGTCCAAACTACCGTCCCTAAAATAAAGTGTGGGTTACATAACCCCGTCTTCTAACTCAATCTTCAATAATAATTCAAATGACTGACATTCATAACCAAACTTATTATAAGATTTTTTCCACTGGGCCCAAATGGCACAAAAGGCCCCCGTCATATGAATAGTAAATCGATGGGTTTGATGACCCACTGTAGGCAACCCCGTTGACTAAAATAATGGGTTCAATGTCACACATCCAAACCTACGCCCTAGCCTCGGTCAATCGAAAGTTTAATGTCATTCAAGTCATAACGTGTGAATCATTCAATAACCCACTTAGCCACCCACCATACCCCAGGCATGTTGAAATTGTAATCGATGGTTTCAATGTTACCGTCCTACCTTTGTAATAACACCATATGAGCATAGCATGCCGGAGCAAACACTGTGCTGTGGGAAGAAAAAGAAAATGAAGAAAATATTATTGGATCGGATCAATTAAAATGAACCATTATAAATAAGGTCAGTTGTAGGTTACTGTTTTTATTTTATTTTTTTATTGTTAATTTGAAAAACAAAATAATATGATCAATCTTTGCTAAATTTTCAAACATAAAACAAGGGTATGTGTTCCACATTTTGTCCCTCCCTTTAAATCCAGAGGCAATGCACAGCCAGTATTTTTTCATGCGCATGTCTCTTTCGTAGTTCCAGGTTAGGTCAAGTAACACAAACACAATGAGTCAAGTTTACACGTTTTGTACCATATACAAATGAAGGTAAAAATTCCAAACAGGCATGATATAGTAAGTATGAGAAAAAAATAAGGACTAGGCATATTAGTTGATTACGTCATTACTTACGTGGCATTACGTAATGATACTCGTGTCAACCGACCAATCTTTTGCATATAGTTCCAGTGCCTGATCTCTCTCGGTGGTCCACCCATCCCTATCGTTAACTGTGCTTCGTCGTATAACCACTGGAATATAAACACTGGCGCTGAGTTGGAAGAAAGAGTTTAAATAAAAGTAGTAGGTCGTTTTGATAAAACTGTTATAGTTAGACCTTACTTTAGTCCTTCGTTTGCCTCCCCCAGCCCCTCTATCCTACCTCCCCTCACTCCACGCTCTCCCGTCCCTTTTCCCGCCTCACCCCCTCACCCCACACCAGCCCCCCCCCCCACGTTACGTTATACTTCATGGTCACTTGTGTTCATCCTTCAACGAGTGTTTTTTTTTTACGTGACCAACCGAAGCGGTAACGTCACGGCCTAACGACAATGGAAAGACAAAACCAACCAATACTAAACCCAACCTAACCTAACCTCACTCTCCCTGACCCATGAAACGTGCTATACAGAGACACATACCGGTCCCGATCGTAGTGTCACAAAGGCCCCCGACCCCGCCCAAAAAACAGACAGTTCCCGAAAAGTCGACGAAAACTTGTTTCAACATGCAACCTCAAATCCGTGTTCACTGCCTACAGGACTTCCTTCAAAGATTATTTTACTGCCATCCAGACTCGAAGTACTTTCCCCACATGGAGAGACATAATTGTCTTTAGCTACAGTGATATTTGAAATTAGAAATACATCTTCCTATATGAACCCGTAATGTGACAAAATGAAACAGGAACTAACTGTAAAAACAACTTACATTTTAATGTCTCGTGTATTCTGAACCCAAAGAAGCATTTCCAGCTTTGTGTTTGACCATAGACCTCGGTACAGGCCCGGGGTGTGTAACTTCTCCAGAGTCTGGTGAGAGAAGAAACAAAGAGACTTGTAAACAAAATACTAATTACGAAGTTGTAAACAACTTGACTGAAAAGAACATCCAAATCGATAATCCCTCAGCATACATGCAGTAACGTATCGACTATATACAAATACATTTGGGTTACGTCACTTTTATGCTGGAAGAGAGTCGGCTACACTTATCTCAGACCCTAGTGGTCCTGTTTATTATATAGAGTGAATACATATATTTGTTGTTAGAGTCGTTGGGTGGGGTGGAGTGGAGGAGGGACGGGTTAGAGTGGGTCGACCAGAAATGTGGGTTACTCACAAGAAAGTGCTCGCCACTACTTCATTTTAACAATATTCGTTAACGGTGTCACGTGCTATATTGTTTACTTGACATCGTGAAGTGGCACGTGACACACCTTCCTTGCACACCACACGTGTGTATAGAATATTATGAACCTCTTCAAAATTACGCTTCGGATAACTTAAAAAGAGATATCTGACAACAAGCAAAATGTACATTTTCTCAAAGAAACAGATCTCTCGTGAACAAACAAAACAAAAACAGACTCAAGAATTAAAAAAAGAACTTACTTTGAGCCTCGTTTGATGGAGAGAGACGGATTACAGAACAAGAAATCCGAGCAGTCCTCTGTCGGTGAGTCTAGGGAATCGGTCTCCAAGAACCATCCGGAATCTGCCAATCCTCTCACTGAGGCTGAACTACCTGCAGCCTCCATTAAATCAGCAACACGATCGATGTTCAGTAAGACGCCAGTACCTCCAGCACTGCGGGTATGTAATGATAAGGGTCCGTTGTGTTTATATATTATACATATATTGTAAACCAGGGGTAAGCAACTTTTTTGAAAGAACGGGCCAGATACAAGGGGTGAAAAATTGACTGGGCCGCACCTAACCATCGACCTGCTGTTGATTTCAAACCTTTGATTCAGAGGACTTTCAAGCAATAGGTGTGTATACTTAATCTGTATTCAAAAAACATAATGTCAATACAGTACAGTTGATAATTAATGGGGATAGTAGGCCTACCTGACAGCATCATTAGTGCCGATAATTTCTAAGCAGCTAGCTCGTTTTTTTTGTGATGAATAAAAATAGATTTATTTATTTTTTATTTTCCTTGAGACATCTCACGGGCCGTACAAAAATCACTGGCGGGCCGCATGTGGCCCGCGGGCCGTAAGTTGCCCACCCCCTGTTGTAGACGTTACAACACGTGCGATACGAACATTTTACAATGTCACTTCATTGTATTTATTTCACACCAAAAAAATTCTAAAATCTTTGCAACAACAAAATGGCGTAAAGTGGAATAGACCAGAGATTCTTGAGTTGGACGAATTTCCATCGGTAAAGTATAGTTTATAACAAGAATAGAGTCGGAATCTTTATCAGTTATGACTTGCGTTTTCAGTCACATTTCCAGCAGATTTCGGCGACTAAACAGTACTATATATATGTAAAGTACAATGTTTGATTACCTGCTTCCCGCCAATACCACTTGCTTGGCATCTAAAATTCCTGCCGTCATGAGTTCTTTTATCACTTCTTCCAAGATCAAAGCTCCCATGAAAGCATAGCTTCCTGAAAGTGAGAAATCGATCGATCGATTGATTGGTTAATTGATTGATCGATCGATCAGGATGTGAGTTATCACTTTTAGTTCGGCTTAGTGCATATCACTGCATATCACTAAAGCGAACCCATTCAAATTCAATTAAAGAATTCGGTTTTTCTTTTCGAATTTGCCCTTAAACCCTATATTTGTAGGTCGCTGTAAACAACACAATTAAAGCAAGTTAATATAGTACCTACTCAAAAATAAATACCAAACAATTATGGAGTGGCCCATGTATGCCTCTATTGGTCACAATTACATGGTAGGACCTCCGGATTCTCAAAAGAACGAGTGCATTAAGTTGAAGAGATTTGATCCCCTTGTATCTTTCTCGCATAGCGTACTAGCTATAGTGAATACCTGCTAAACAGCAACACATTCAAACGAAACCCCCAATATTTTCGACAAAGAAAGGAGAAAAACAATACCTTAATCTATAGTCTATAGACTACGATGCAGTTTTACTGCAAACAGTTTATGACTCCTAACACCCCCCCATACCCAACCCCTCTCTTTCAACTACCCGCACGCACCCCTTTAGTTACCAACTGACTCATGTCTTACCTGATTCATCTGCAGTTACCGTTCCACTCCAAACATCACTAGAGCAGTAGGGAACGTACCTGAAAAACAAAGAGAAAAAACATCAGAAATGCTCTGAGTATACATATTGTAATTATTCTCTTATAATTAGGAAATACCTCGTTTACAATATCACTCACTGTCATGGTCGACTGGCGATAACTTCAGCCGATCGTGACCAAAGAAGACCTATATAATTAGACTGCTGGCATGATGAACGAAGCCAGGTTTAATTTCCATATATAACACATCCTTCATGTGATGGGTAAATCAATGTTAATAGAACATACGCAAACATACTTACACAACATTGGCCTTCCACCAAACAGGATTCTCTTCCGGGTCGGCCGATAGTATACCCGTTCCTTTAAGAACAAAACAAATTAGGCTGAATTTTAGGGTTCAAAATTACCAAATTACTGATAAACATATACCTTGTAGCAAAAAAGATTAGTATCTTTCAATTCCATTCAGATATTTTTAATTAAATTTGCGAGTATGCTTCTACTGTCAATAAATCAGCTTTAATAATGTTTGGAATTGTATTACGGTTAAATTCATATATACAACCAAAACAATAATGTTTATACATTATACAATGTCTTGAGATATGTCGAAATGGCTTTCGTGATTTCATTCGTGCAATGAAAAGAAACAATATAAATATACTCTTGAGGAATCAAGATACCGTTCTCCTCAGGCCCCACTTCCGTCACTCACACTCACCCCCCCCCCCCACTCCCCTCTTGGCTGCAAGCTGTTCCCAATCTTCATTTAAAGTTTTCGTTTACAGTTGATCATCAACCCAAGTGGAACATGATTTCTGGTTGACTAAATAGCGACCTCTACTTGATGATAGGAAAGCGGTATGTATGAATGTGTTTTAGATCCTCCTGCAAGCAGGAACTCGCGAAGAAGCCATCATTGGCTTATCAAAGCCGCA
Source organism: Apostichopus japonicus (assembly GCF_037975245.1). Taxonomy (NCBI): domain Eukaryota; kingdom Metazoa; phylum Echinodermata; class Holothuroidea; order Aspidochirotida; family Stichopodidae; genus Apostichopus; species Apostichopus japonicus. Next base: position 19,543,957 of record NC_092581.1, read on the forward strand.
AGCTGATCGAAGTCAGTCTCTTAGATTCATATGTAAAGTCCATGATTATGAATTGTCGATTGTCAACAACTCTGTAACTGGACGACATATATTAATCTTGAAGTGACTCGAACTGGGGACCTTATGATTGGAAGGCACCTGCGTTAGCCACTGAGCTAACACTCCTTGAGGATAGCTTGTTCAAATGACATGATGCCCCCCCCCCCTCTCTCTCCTCCCCGTCCCTTGTTATAAATTATTCACCACAGTACATCCGTGACTCACCTATTTTCTTTTTAGGCCAATTTCGCGAACTCTTTAGTCGACTTTCTCTGTGAGTGCAACCAGCGTTGCTAAAACAGAACGAACCTCCTGAACAATGTAAAAACATGAGTGACAAGAATGAGGAGGTTATAATAGAAAGATAAACCATGGGTTACATTATTCAAAATAAGGTAATTATGACTCAAAAACATATTGCTAAGTTCGTATGCTAAAATCGATCGTTCACTAAACCAAGTTATTACCGATCCGGTGGAAAGGACAAACTAACCCTACCCAATCACCATTAGTCTTTATGATTTACTTGCGATGAACACCTTTCTCAAATAGGTGTGTTAAGTATTTTCCTATTTCGAGGTTAACAAGGTTAAAGACGATTGTTGACAATTAAAACTGGTAAACCTTGTTAACTCCCAAATAGGAAAAGTCCAAACTTGGAATGACCTATTCTACTTAGAAGTACATTGTTATGGGATCATCTTATGAGGCAAAACACAATGAGGTTGTTTTATATCATTTTCCAAAAGCATTTATATCAGTTTCTTTACTTATTGTAAAACACGCAAGACTATCAGTATATGATATTAAAAAATATGATATTTACCTTCTAAGTATATCAGCCATTTCTTACTGCCAGACTTGCGTAAATAGAAACTGTAAATCAATAACAAGTTTAATTATAACGTGAGATATAAATACAACCGCAGGAGATAAATCAAGCTCCCCATCCCTTCCCTTCTTAAATTGTTAATTTTTTAGCACGTTTCCCGTGTCTTGCATTGCTGACATTTTCCGATGTTTTCTTAACTCACAGTTATTTAGGTAGGAATTGCAATTAACAAATACGAACATCAATAACCGCCACCCCCCCCCCGCCCCACACCAACTCTCAATGCCCACTCCTTACCAACGTGCAACAGTAAATAATGACAGAAGGTTGATCACATAACCGTTCATAATTATTCTGGAGATTTTTTTTGGAATCAGTTCTATTTCGTTGGGCGTGGAGAGGGGGGGGGGGGTGTGCAGTCTAACGGTTAACCTGGAAGAGAATAAGTCGACACAGTTTAGAAATAAAACTACCATTAAACAGAATGGATACTTCGAAGATTTATTCACTATATTTAAGTATATTTCTGCTCAGCGTCCAGTGTTTTCATCAAGTGTCTTTGCTAACTACAATCATTATAACACCAGGGCCAATATACATCAAAATCGAAGTGCAGGAATTTTGGATACAAAATAATCCATTGCAAAGCTCTAGAGGGGTGAACTGAAGGGTACATGCATGGCTAAATATCCTACTGCTTGGAAAAGAGAGGTACGGGTACACCATCTTCCTCCACTCACCATCCCCACCTACCAACCTCCCACTCAGCGCCCCATTCTCCTCCCACACATCCATCTTTCACACCGCTATTTCTCTGAAATATGCATCAGCAATTAATAAATCATCAGTTATAATTGAACAAACAATCCATTTCGTGGTAAAGGTATATACCATGGAGATAGTATACTCTGACCTCGTATAATACTTTCATGTAAATGTTTTCCTACGTATGATTGATTGTTAGGTCATTTCACTTCCGGTCTCATTCATGTTGCACCAGTGGGTATGACGTCATAACATGTAAACGTATGATACATCATACAATGAACTCACCCAGCAGGAGACCTGTCATTACAAGTCACTGTCCGGTTTCTAATGTGAAATAAAGATAGTTGGTACTGAGGGTCGAATTCACAAGTCTGTAAAGCCGAAGCCAAATCCTTAATTCGCGCCATTAGGTCGTCTGGATCTCCACCCAACTTGTTCAAGTCGAGGACGTATTCATTCTCTGACGGAGATGATGAGGCCGGTTGGAAAGATAGTTGCCTAGGATACATCGCGGAACTAGTCCAAGGCACGATGAAGGCAACCAAGGAAGATAACAACAAATTACGTAACAAACTGCTAGATGAAATACGCATCGGTACTCCACGGAAAACTTCTCGTTTGGCCATGATTAGCATCTCTCTTGCTTATCTAAATATAGGTAAATCAGATTGCGAAAAATGAAACAAAATTATGTTACCCAAGTTAACTTACTTTACTGCAATCAACAAATGAATCCTAAAAACGGCTCGTAACAGCTCGTTAAACTGGCACAAGAGATATCATGAATGAATTAAGAGAAAACAATTGTGAAAATTAGTCCAGCATTGTTCTGTGTATAGTGACCATCAAGTGCTGGATTGTCAACTGACACGATGGGGTTAACAACCCTGGGAACCGAGAAGGCCAATGCATCTATATTTGACTTTTATACAGCAATATGTTAGGTCTTTCTGTTACGATATTTTGGGGTCAAAATAAATATATATATATTTATTTTAAGACGACCAGTGGTATCATAGCGAATTAGTAGTGAAAGAATGAAATGGTTTACAGTGAAACATGCACCTTTATTCACTTCAGAGAATAATTAATTTTTGACAGAATCTAACATCAACACACCTTGCAAAAGCGGATTTTGAATGGACCACTATTATAAACTGATCTCCAAAAGGTTAGGCTGTGTTTTATGTTTCACGAGCAACATGGTCACTTCTAACAAATTGAGGATCAATTTATAGTAGTGATCCATTTGATATATATATGCATTCTTGATTTCACAATTGGTATATATATATATATATATATATATATATATATATATATATATATATATATATATATATATATATAATCAACTCTATATGCTATCGCAAAAACGTGAAGATCATATTCTAGATATATGAGAAGTCCATTCTGCAAACATTTCCAGGTATTTTCGACCAAATATTTCACCGCAAATAAATTCCGTACGTCAGTAAGTGGTTGTTGGTTATTCCCTCGTGAGTTTGGCGATTCCCTCTTTGACGGGTTCGTTCAAATGTGACGGTGATACGTCGTGACATGTTTGCTAATGGCTAATTAGCCCCAGCCCATAACCTTGTCTCGTGTCGCATTTCTTGTAAAATGACGTTTACGTTTCAACTTTCCGCAACGGAATATTTTAGGTCCATTAATTTCTATTTTTAGGAGTTTGGTCGGGTTGTCTTGTTCTCGCAGTAGGGATGGAGGGGGGCTATCGACACAGCTGACGTTGAATGGAATGTTAACCGTGGCGCCGAGTCTATATGAATTTAATATTATCGCAGGGGATATATTGCTCACATTGTATGATAAATATATCTAGATAAAGAACGTTTAACACAAACCGAGTGTTCCGGGATTAGCCTATGTCATGTTGTAAACATTATCCGTACATGATTGTGGCAAAGGCAAATAGTTTAGTCCATTGGAAATGTTCGGGAACTATAACCATTTGTTTGTTTATAGTTGTTTTAATTTGTTTCATCTGTGCAAGTGCGTGTCGCACTTCTGTAGGTAAAATCAAGTGATATGAAAGTTTAAAAAAAAAGGTTTTCAAAATTATTTTTGAACTTCCTTTAATCACATGTAACATTTGACCTCCCTCAAATACGATCAGCGTTGTTTACACGGCAGGTAAAGCATTGGTTATGTCATACATTGGATGCTGTGTAAAGCGCGTATAATGAAATGCAGGCTACCATTGAGATTTTTCTATACTATACTGTAATATTGTGCGTAAAGATGTGGAACTACAAGTGAATATTGCAAAGATTAAATTAACGATATGGGTCAACAGAAGTAAGAGGATAAAATTGCATTACATCCTTTCCAAAGGCAAAAGTAAATAAATACATAAAAATAGGATAAAAGAAGAATATGAATCTGAAGGGACATGACCCCTGACCCTTGTTATCCAACGCCCATACAGTAGATGCTAGTAATTATAGTCCCTAATACATACAAAGTACATGGGGTCGTTTTTAATGGGATTTCATGTTTGTAAATACTGGTCTTTATTAGGGAAACTGAAGGGTAAGAAAGATTTCATTATGATCTCACGTGGTTTTGACGTTGAAGGTCACCGGACTTGGTTGGGGGTAACAATTCCACTGATGTTACAGAACCAAAAGACGTTATTTAATTACATTTTTTTTGGAAAGATTTGTGTCAGAAGTCATTTTAGCTAACACTCTCTGGGGTTTTACGCTCTCCATATTTTGGCGGTTAATATAATTTTTAAAACAAATTGGCTCTCTATTTCAATGTTTTTGGAGAAAGATTGGTCAAGTGACTCCGCACACTTTGAAAAAGTCAAGTACAAAGGTCAACAGTGTAGCCCCTCAAATATGCTAGAAACACAAATCTGGTCACTCATGTTCAAAGTGCAAAGAGCATTTTTGCCAACCTCAGCGCATTACGCACCTCTTTCGGTGATCTTAAAGTATACCTTTAGACACAAAATTAAGTTTGATGTGTTGCAGGCACACGCTATCAATGCATCTTGCATTTCGATACCATATTTTTGAGATATGAGCCATTAAACATCTCAATCTCATCAAATACAGTGACTGGACTATTAAGTCTAACACGCACAGAGCGACAGAGAGAGACCAGTTCCACAGATGTGGCACAAAACTCAATAGAAATCTATTCATAGAATATAATGGCGCCAATGTGTCGAATGTCATCTCTGTTATTTATATGAATCAAGTTAATACAACATGATAAGACTGAGTTATTAGAATTAATATGCCAAAAATATGAATTAAAATTAACATCCAGAACTGTATTAAGGAGCCGATTTAGCATATTTTAAAGTTATTATATTGAAACATTACTCGCTTTCAAAAATGTTCTTAGTTTCCGTTGACATATCAAAGACAAACACCACTCTCGATAAATTTATCCTTTAACACTCCTGAATGTCTGGAAATTATATTGAGAATCGGAAACTTACGAAAGATACTTTTGATTTTTTTTTTAATTTGACAAAAAAAATGTTTAATATATTTTAGAAACAAGCTGAGACAATGTTTGATCGACATATGTGTATTACAATATGTGTGTCTATGTGTATTACTTATCTGTATTTTCAATATGTATTCACAACAACACAGTAAAGCTATATACAAAATAGTTATGTATCTACCAAGGGGACAACATCGTATACCAGCGCAAACTAAAGAATATAAACAAGATCAAATAATGCTTGGACAAAACCAGGGATAATTACGTACAGACAGACCGATGGGGGTGCGACCCCGCTGTCTATCACCTCGTTACGCGGTCAGGGCCATTTCGAGATCTGATGAGATTCTTTATAATGTCGGTATCCTTTAAAGATCTCACGAAAGTGAGAAATGTGATCACCCGTTGATGATGACTGACAAAGAAAATTGAAGGTCACCGGGGATCCCTTCCTTAGTTGACACCTTAACTATACTCATCTTCACCCCAACAAAATATAAAAAATAAAGTGGGTGAATATCTCGCTATTAAGTTTTTTTTTCAGTCAACCCTAATAAGATATATATAAGAATCAACTTTCTCTGTAAACGTCCCCCCCCCCCTTCTCATTTAGGGTTGGATTAATTAATAAATCCATATCATTGAGACCGTACAAAATGGGTGAATTTTAATATGCTCACGGACGATGTACAGTACATTACAGATTCGAATTTTGTTACGAACTTCTGAAATTCTGAAAAAAATCCACGTTTTTCATTTTTATTTATGATACATGTTAATCGATGTATCTCATATACATATATCCTTTTCAACAGAGTGACATATTAAACTCGCTGATTGGTTTAAATACTTGTGACGTCATTAGCAAACTAGATGGTAACAATTTTATGAGGAAAAATTTAGTTGTGTATCATTACATACACAAGCAACTGATTTCTGGTGGAGGTCATTTGTCTGAAGGAGAACATAAAAAGATACGCCAGCCCCCCCCCCCCCGACCCACACCCAAACCCACCGTCCAGCTTCTTAATTTAAACCTATAATACAGTCGAGTGTTTGAAATATGATACATATTTTATACTATTCGATACTAAAATACAAAACAATACATGTCATTGGCTTCAGTATTTTTTTTTTCAAAGTTTGAAGTAAAAGTAGAGAAAAAAATGTGATTCATAATAATATCAGGAAATGTTTCGGCGCCAAAAATGTCGAGTACCGAATGAGATCATTCAAAATAATATCTTGTTTAATAACATTCTTTTAGTGAAAATATTTATCACTGGATATGGATGAATTGTAATCTTACTTAGAGAGTAAACCCTACAAGATTTTGTCAAATTGAGGACCAATTGCAAATAAGTTTTCTATAAATAATTATATTTATATCTTTAATGTTATCGATATATGGTCATGTCAAGTTCACCCCTTGAAACGTAGCAAAAACAACGAAGGAGAAATACTTATTAAAAATAATCTAGAAGGAATATATATAGGCTATAGGAACCTTTTAAGAGTCTACAAAATATTAGAAATCAGGGAGCTTAAAGTTGCAAGCACCCCATTTTGTCGGCACTTTCTGACAATAAGCGGACAAATGACATCAATAATATTTCTAAGTATAGAAATTTCACACGTTTGTGCAATATATCCATTTACCCCATCCCCAATCAGAATAAACTCTTTTTTTTAATTAATATTAATTAATTTTCTCAATTTAGCTTTGAATAACTTTTCATCTAGTCTATAAAGTTGTTATGAAAACCGATAAAAAGGTAACAACAGCCAATAAATTTATTTTATTCTTTTAACTTTTAATTGTGGCAGAAAATATTTTGATACCAATTAAGAAATTTGAGTCTTAAGGTGGGAAGCAATTTTCACGTTTTTACTTTTATTGATAAGCCGATCTGTTGGTGGCGGCGTTTTACTATCTTTTTTATGATACGTTACCTTAGATGATTATCTCTCGCACAAAATAGAAAGTTACAGCCCCCGCTCGAAGCTAGAAAAGCAGCTAAAAATGTCACACTATTTCTCGAAATCTGAGCGCCCTTGTATCTACTTGTTGATCACTCCGTCCAGGCCCGATGTTTACAATGATCTAAAGAGGACTTCGATTGATATAAAGTCCAGCCACCGGTTAAAATCTTTCTAAGCACTAACACTTATGACAATAGAGTTCATCCAATTGGCAACAAATAATAGAATTGTCTTCCTTTTTGCCCTACTTCTATTTTTTTTTTCTTCTGAGGTATATAAGGAAACAGAGCCCAACTTGAATGGACTCGCTTAAACCAAACAATGAAGGGGTAACAATGGCACTGTAACGCCACACCAGGCCCACTCATAGATGTCACTATCTGAAACATCAAAGCACTTTTCGCCGACAATAACCCCCCCAAAAGATCACAACAAAAAAAGGCAATTAGCCAGGACAAAACGGTGTCCTTTGATGAGATATACTTCTGTCACCCTCTTCAAGTAGGTTCTTCAGACACTTTCCGATAAATTGGGATGAAATGCATTTAACACTTTAAGTCAAAAGGAAAATCTTTGCCGATACAATGATAGAAAGGGAAGAAGTGTTTAGTCGACGGCAAAGTTCTTTCAAGAGGTAAACAAATCCAGAAGGAGTATATACCACGGCCCGTTTGGGATATGATTTTTATCTCACAGAAAGAGTGAGAGAGGGTGGGGGGGGGGGGGGGTTGGTTGAGGACAAAAGTTATACTGAAAAGTTTTGAAAGAATTTAATAGAGTGGGTTGTGAGTGTGAGATTCTCAACCTTCGGGGTATTGTGACTTGTTTTTTCTCTTTTTTTTCTTTTTGCGTCTCATGGATTAGGGAATCTTTTGTAACTTTCAAGTATCCATGAACTGTGTCAATTCTGTCGGATAGACTGAAATTGTGAGCTTAATCGGAGACAAGAAACCTTTGATAAGTAAACAAAATAGATAATTACGAATCATCTTGTCTCCTAATTAGCTTTGGTTACTTTTTTATTATTATTTAGTTGTTTTTTTTTTGATCGGTGAATTCGGGTTGAGATCAAAGGTTTACCCGTGACAGTTGGCTTCGCGAGACCGAGCATTGCGGCATTCTTTGGCTTGCTTTTCGTTTTTCTATTACCTGTTTTCTTGTTGTTGGTAGATACCGGTAGTAAAAAAGGAGGATTTCGGCGGCGTGTAAAAAATACTATGCTTTGTCTTCGATTGCTCTCGGTTGCCAGGTAGATTAAAGAAAATATTTGGGATGGGAAACAAAAAACAAAATGATTGTTTGAAGATCAATTACCAATACCTTGTTGTTCATTGAAGAATTTTACGGTTAAACTTGCTGACCTTTACAACCTTCGCATTTCAAGTTGGAAAACAAAAGTCAGGTAAGTACTTCCAAGTTGGCGCAGGAAAATTAATGCGAACGAACAGCGGCGAAACGGTTAACTTAGAAGGTGTGTGGGGGGGGCGGGGATTGGATGGCCCCTTAAACGAGCAACCATTTGCTTATTTTACCACCTTAGGGCGATGGGATTCGGTTATACCATATCTTCTTGAAAATATCGAACCTGTCACTTTCTAATGCAATATGTCGTTAGCACTTTTGTAGGCTCGACACCCCTAAGCTTTTGGGATCCCGGACTTCGCCCATCTCAACCTCTATCGTCATCACTGATAAGTACGACGGTATGAGGACTGATGGGTGGGGGGGGGTGTTGTTTAGTGATAAATGTTGGAGGCGGGACTGTATGATCACGACAGAGACACGAGGAAGGAGTTAAGGTTTCCACGTTCCTGTATACAACAGTAACAGCTACTTTAGTGACGGAGGGTTGGGGGAGGGAAGCCTGCAGGTTAGCAAAAGCTAAAAATAAAGCAGACTGTGATCTTTCTGCGATATTTACTTATATTTTGTAGACCTATTCACGTGTTGATAAGGTACCTTTGATGCAATAAAACAAAACGGAATAAACATAATTGAATCCATGTGTATGCTGCTCCTAATGCGAGCGAACGTGCACTCGCATCGTGACATACAGACAAGATTCTGCTGGACTAACCATATATACTACATGATAGGCTGTAAATGTAGGCTGCAAAGTGCAAGGTCACCGTAAGTGTGAATAAATTCACTTGATCGTGTCGAACTCGAAATTCTAGACGTGATACACCGATAACATGCTGTGAGACCATAGCTTTGCCTGTACTGATATCTAACCAAATAATCACTCATGAAGGACTGGCTGAATTGCAACATTATATAAAACGGCTGACCGACAGAGGCTTCATCGGGCGTGACGTCATTAGCATAGGTCACCGTACTACTTGAAATGTCAAGATGTTATAAAGTGTAGCTAGAAACGAGATTACAGAGTTGATACAATTCCAAATCATCAAGCGCAATTTGCACAATATGTAACTGAGAAAAAATATTTAAAAGTTAACGCATGCTCATAAGTTAATTAATAAATTAATGCAATGTCATAGTTACACATTGAAAAAAATCTTTCGTTTTGCTTCATCTTTACTCTATTGTTTTGACATTGGATTACAATGTCACAATATAAAAACGAATTTATGGTATGTTCATATTGTGATGCATCCCAATTTTGAATTACAAAAATAGATGCAAAATTGTGAAAAAGCAAGTTTTGGCAATTTGCATCTATGACATCATGACTGTTTACTTCAGGTTGACTTTGGTACAAACTGTGACAATTTCAAACCTTCAAAACCCCACCCTCCCCAAAAACCCTCCCCTCCCCCACCCCTCCCCACCTGGACATTGATCCCTAATTCCCTGCTTGATCTGCCCTCTGAAAATGTTATCCTAAGCATAAACGCCATTATTAGTTTGTGACGTCAGAAGACTCACGAAAGAAGTTTTCAATCTAAACCCTCTCACTTCAGATTGAAGTTTTCAATCGAAGACAATCTAGAAGGTATTATACAAAGAAATAAAACAACTTGCTTATAGTTGTGAGTCGTGCCTGACTGTAGTTTCAACAATAATCCCACAATCTTTCATTCTGTTCCCCTTTTTTTTTGGTCGTCTTTTTCTTCTTCTTCTTCTTATTTTTTTTTGGGATAGTTGATATTGGCGACAAGGGTTCCACTTCCCACAGACATATATGTTTCCATTTTATTAGCTTTGTAAATCTGGAACAAAAGCACGATTCGAATGGATTGTTCGAATTTTGAATAAGAGACTATACAATCGACGGCACTTGCTTTGAAGGGAGAGCCAATGTCAAAATATTTACATTGCGTCTTCAATGAACTGAACAGAACAGCATTTCAAGGAACGGTAGCCAACGTAGAATGGAATGCTAGGAATTTAATCTGGTACTGAAAAGCCTGTCCAATGGAATTGCTCGGTTTTACATTGAAAGTGCTCAAAATCCCACCTCTTTTCCTGTTGGTTCAACCCAACCTGGACGAAGATCATTATGTTGCATTACACTCCCACCCCCTTGCCCTCCTCCTCCCCCTACCACTTCCTTCACAACCTCCATCCCCATTCACGCGCCCCATCCGTCCACAGATATCACATCCAGACCAAGATCCATATACTTCCCTGTCGAGGACTTCGGTCAGGTAGTTCGGCTTACGGTTACATGGAAAAGTATGATTTGTGTACGCACATGATATATGAGTATATATTTTTGGAAACCTTATAAGTTTCATAGAGTGGTAGTTTCTTCTGAGATTAGACTGCGCAAGTGATGACGTCATTGGTGGTAGGTAGTATGCCTGTGCTTGAGATATTGGAGTCTTGAAGTACATAAAAGCAACTGATTGACTGATTTTTGCCCTTTAATTATATTTCAAAATAGTTTTGTAAATATTTCCCGTCACCCTTGAGCCTACATTTCGCTTCTTGAAATGACCACAGTTCAATAGCTAATCAACGGAACTCTTGGTTGTCATGGAGATTATGTAAAATATCACAGAGTACAAATGTCCCGAAGCTATACGCTACAGAGACAGTGCATTGACACAGAAGCTTCGGATCCGTTTTAAAATACAACTTATGATATAACTACGATATATAAACACTGAGGTTTAAAATGTGAACACCCTTGAAATTAACATTCCATGTCTTGGAGAAGGAAGGTTCTGAAATCTTTGGGGATGGGCGCAGAGAGCCAACGGGTTTTGGTGACCCTTCCCCAGAAGAATTGGTGTGGGTGCCTAACCAGTGATTTTAGCAACCTAGTTTTTTTTTTCATAGTAGGGGCTACGTGTGATTATTCAATACTATATTTTCAATGGGGAATGTACATCACCCAACCCCTTTTCAACCCCAGTGAACAAAATATTTAAAGTTGTGACACGCACAAAAGTGCGCGTAGACCTCATTACATACATAATTAATTGCCTGACTATACCTCACAATGCATCATTTGTACGTATAATTGTTTAACCTCTTCTGGGGGAAATCCCCCAGACCCCCGCCCGAATTGTGAGTCGACTCCAAGGGACACTCCGCCCCCTGTTTGAACTCCTGGATCCGCTCAAACACACAAAAGGGGGAGTAAGTGATCACCAAAGTTACTAAAAATGCCAAAACGTCTCACAAAATCTCGCAAGCTTACAACAAATCATTTCTAACATTATTTGACCATTTATAATTGTGGAACTTTGTACTACTAAGTTATGATAGCAATATGCACCCAATTTCGACAGGGCCGTACCTCTCTGAATTTCGGTACCCTCGGGCAAGTTTTACTATGTCGTCTGGACCTTAATAGACCTCACTGACCCTGCAGTCATTTGGAATATGAGGGCCGGTTGTAGTATATATGACTTGAGAGGCTCAATTCAGTTTTCAAACAGTGTCGAGTGTATTTGTAACTTAGAAAACTTATTGAAGAAAATACGATATTACTACTTTCTTTCCGTTATGGCTTATGTTTTCTGTATATTATTACAACGCATTTGAAACCATTATTGTGATGTTAGAGAGAATTAACCGTGAAACGTTAAATTAGTCGTTAAATTGTAATAGACTAGTAATCATTCTTGGTCTGATGAAATGAAAAAGAGAGGGAAAATATTCGATAAATAATGCCAGTCCATCTTGAAGAAGAAGCTAATACTTATAAATTCCATCAAACATCCACCAAACGTGAACAAAACGTCTTGGGTTTTTTTAAAGGGCGAGTGAATGGGGGGGGGGTATATTTAGTTCACAATAACCACGTTTGTGTCACCCTTCCAATTGTTGCCGTATCTAATGACCTATAAGACTGATTTATATCTTGTTGTATTTTTGTCTCCTTTGTTTCATTTTTGGATACTTTGCTAGATTTGAAAACGAAATTTACTCAAGAATACCTTCCCATTGGCCTAGAAAATGTAAATAAGATCACTATAGAAGCAATTGCTGTTTGGTTGCTCGTTGTTTTCAAGCCCCAAACTTGTTGTCAAAGGCAAACGTTACTTTCATATAGTAAAGAATGAAAAAACTAAAACAAACATAAGCTAAGAAGAGACATGGAGAGAAAGAGACTTACCTGAAATATTAAAATACTTTTCTTCTTTGTGGTTTCTCCCCCAAAAATGTCGTTTTTCAAAATATCATCTGTATCCAAGTATTTCTTAATACTGGTTTTCTTCTGTGACTTAACTTTCTCAGAAGTGAAAAGTCCTGACCGCTTTTCTACAGAAGAAACCGATCAACAGTTTTAGTCAACTTTGTCCAAGGGATTTGAAAAGAAAAAATTGAAATAACAAACACACAGACATACACGACAACGTTATCGAATCCGGCGTGCACAGACAGGTAAGGTGAAATAATTCTATGAATCAAATACTTCTGGTCATTGTTTCTGCTTTCACGACGAGTCTCTCATTGTCATGCCCGTTTGCTTCTTTTAAAGAGTTTTGTACAAAGTTGATATATATCGGGCAAAGCCGATTGATAAGTTCCGAGGGTTTGACAGTTTTCAGTGTTTAGTGAAAGGGCAACCAAGCACTTCTGATTGAAAACATTTCAATAATAGCAGTTATATATATTTATATTTTAAAAAGAAGAAGAAGGAGATGAGAGAAAGAAACTCGGCTATCCTTGTTGATGTAGATCAAGCTCCGCCTCTCAAATGTGAGTAGGTAGTTTATCCTGGTAAAGATAAGCTCCTCTTTGGTGTGTTACCGACAACTCTCGGCATTTAAGATCTTGATGTAAACAGATAGATACAGGGTTTATAACTACTTTAGTTCGGTCGGGTAGATCGGTTTGGACTATAACATTGATGGAAACAAAACTGAGTAATCACGTGCACGCGTAGAGTAAGTCTTAGAGATCGAGAGATGGACGTGTTCAACTAAGAATTAAAGGGAGGCTTTAAATTTCCCCCGGCTCTAACATTATAATGGAGATCACTCGAGACGTTTTCACGTTATGGCAAGATGGATTACTTGATCAGTAGTTTTTGCGTAAATGGGTGTGTGTTTGTGTGTCTGTGTCGTGGTGGTTAGAAGGTTAGGAGAGGTATTGGGTCGCGTAGTGGTTGTGGTCAGGGTAGGGTTGGGATTGGGGTTTTGGTTCGGGATAAGGGTTAGAGGTCAGGGGGTAGGGGCAGGGTAGGGTTAGGGATGAGGGTCGCGGAATATGATGTCTGTTCAACGTCAGGAGTCACGATTTGGAAGAGCGCATTCATATTGGGTTAGCAGTGACTACCGATTACGTAATAAATAGAGTTAGCTACTCGAAGTCCTTAACACCATCCTAATCCACCCCACTCGCTTCCCGACAACGCGATTTCTTTTCTCTGCTCTGTACTGTAAATTTGGTGTGTTGGTGGTGTAAGAGCTGGTGTCATGAAGGTAGTGTTGATGTGGTGTTGTCGTTACTGCTAGTTATTTTCATTGCAGAGAGGAGGATCATGGGAACAAATTATTATGTCGTAATGAGAATATGTAGTGGAAAGGAGACTTACATAGCTAACAAGAATTATCGAAACAATGTACAGTTTGATACAGAAATGTTTTAAATTACGTTAGGTGTGATGCAAATGTAGGCTTTACTATACACAAAACAAACATGCATGGTTAGCGGTATGTACTAACGTTACCCGTATATTACAAAATAAAGCTATGCAGTGGACTAAAATCAAAAATAAATTCAACTATTTGCACCTATAATGTCAAACTTTCGGAGTGAACCTTCGTCGACTTTCGCGTACCGGCTCTTTAAAACGTGTTACGTTCACGGGAGCTTCGTACGTAGCGACCCCGCCTCGCATCGGCTCTAATGGTCCGTGGGGGAGCCGAGCCGCCGCTGGTAGCTCGGAAAATCGTCGGCGAAGATCAGAGGAATGCTTGACAAGAACCATGGGTCGTGCTCAAGAGGCTTCGGTAGCTACCACTTCAAACGACTCAACAAATCTGTCCAACAAAGCCGGTGCACTTCCGATTTGACGGAGAAGTGTAAGGAACTGTTACTATGTTTCTCTCCCACGCTTCGTGAAAAACTGAATGGGGCTTGGCCCTTTAAAGGTGAAGTCGGGTAACAAAAATAAGTCAAAAAGTGGAAAGGCAAATTTATAAAACCTATGGAGCCGTTTGCAAATTTTGTCTACTGTTTTCATAATATTTTCAGTTCTCGAAGACATTTTTGTTGTTTTCAGAACATAAAGAACTACAGTACTCAAAATGGTGACCTTGTAATTGAACTAATTACTTCCCTTGTCCCCACAACATGCTTCACCCTAACCCAACCCCTCACCCAACGTACAACCTCCACCCCCCCGCCCACCTCCCCCAACTTCCGCGCCACCAACAACGAACGTGAATACAAAACATTAATATTGATTCCTTGTTTTTAGTGTTTGCAAGCATACGGACTCTACTGTGAAAATCTACTGTGCTTTCAAAAAACAAACTTTTTTTTTACACAATAACCGCATGCAATAAAACTAAGTTAAAAGGCACATTTTGTTGTTTCTTGGAAATGAATCTTGAGTAAACCTTTAATAATTAACTGTATTTTAATGAGATTATGAAAAGGAACAAATATCATGTTTGCTGAACCAAATGGCGGTTCCTTTAAATCACGTTATAACTATGTATGGGAACTAAATCGGTGTGGTTACTTGTGTCATATACTCATTGTAAATTCACCTGTGGAGTTCTAGAGCCTAAAGGCATAATTAGGCTTTTCGCCCTTCCGAACCACGTGATTTATGGCCAAGTCCACAACAAAACCATTCCGAAAAACTCATTATGCTGTCGAACCTTCCTTTTGGCATAATATTTTTTGCAGATAACAATCAACTTATGTAAAAAAAAAAAAATCAAAAAAAAATTGAAACGAATAATTCTGTCGTTGTCTTTTGGTTGAAATATCATATCATGTCATAAATATTAAACAGTTTTGTAAGGTATATAGAATCTGGAAGTTTATCTTTGATAGCCCACCCAACCCACACCTCCCGTCCGGTTGTACTTGTAATATGGATAGCTTATCCAGAGGGACAAGATTATGACTGAAGGTCGAAGAAGTGGGTTTGAAAGGTCGAAGAAGTGGGTTTGAAAGGTGGAGAGTCAATTCACTGGAATTCGCTTTAAATTAGGTCTAAAATTATAGGCTTACACGCACTGATGTTCTAATAACAAATTTGACGGTACCTTTTTGACTGGGTTGAAAAGCGCTGGGCGGCGGGAGGGAGGGGGGTTGGTTGGTTGTATAGGTGGGGCTTATGAGTCCCACCCCTGGATCCGCGCTTGTTTACCGCTACAATTGGCTCGATGATGAAAACAATAAACGTCATTGTGAGAATTTAGGTATAAACATGGTCCAAGAAAGACTGTTAGCCTATACTATCCGTGTCATCAGTAATATTCCACTGCACACGAACAATAACAACAACGACGGCAACCAAAACAAATAAACAAACGAAATCACTTAGATAATATAAATAATTGTGTATGATTATCAAAAATTTATGGAATGTTTCTAAAAGTGCATTAGCTTTTCAGTCTTTTTTGCTTTCCTTTTTTTCTTTCCTTATTTAAATTATGAAAACGTAAATGGTCAATATGGACATCCGTATACCTTATATTTTTCGACCCATCGCAATAATCCCGGTTGTGATGATATGCCGATACACAAGGAAACCCCGCGGTGTTGACAAGTAGTGTTCTACGAAACAGCCCATTAACTTGTTGGTTTTTGTAAATCTATTCGGCATTTAGCTTGTCAAGGATCGGCATTTTTCTTCTCGGACTTGACAGGGGATCAATAGATTTTAACAGTGACACACTTTGGAAAATGCGGTTATTGACAAGACGGCGAGGTGCTCGTGAAACGTCTTACCATGAATTAGAAACGACTGCTATTTCAAACCTTCCGCGGTCTCTCTTCAAAGTTTACTAATGAGTTAATGGACCCCCTTACCACCGTGTCGTCTGCATATACGACGAGATACTGAGACAAGGATCTTAGTCTTGACAGCATTGTTTGTCTGGTACTCTAGGACGTGAGAAAAAGGGGAAAAACACTGCCACAATTGGTAACCCAAGAAATAGACCCAAATAATACACGGGGGTGAAATAACCAGTTTTTATTGGCTAAGATTTATATGTTCTAAAAATGTGTTTAAACATTTTAACGTATATCTTTGATATAAATGATAACGTACAAAGGTTATATGTTTTTGGTAGAATTTTGAGGTTGAAAAAAAAACACTGGATAGGAACATTGATTTGTTGAACAAGAACCGAGAACTAGGAAGTTATTTCAACGGTCATAATTATGTAGGCTACACTGTAGATATGTACCGTCATTCCCTCTTGTGAACCCTGTATCACCACACCAAATTCAGAAACGAAGAGGATTGGGTTTTCTACGTTTCAGTAAGGCTCCCAAAAGCCGACTCACAGAGCAGGGAATGTATTATTGAATTTGAAACATTTTTTGTCATTTTCCTTTTGAATCAGTTGATATAGTTATACCCCACACTTAAATCATGAAGAATTAAACAGCTTCGACCAGCCCCGGTCGATTGTTATATTGATGGCAGAAATTAATGAAACAAACAAACGAAGTATATAGGCTAGGCTAGATATATCTATTACTTGGAAGTGTGTTTAGGTCTATATGCTAAATGTTAACGCTTGTTGCCGGCCGATAGTGCAGTAATAAGATCCTTTCCTAAGACTTTAACAATATTTTGTGACATTAATAGAACATTACACCAATGAAATGTCAGTTCAAAGGTACTTTTGTTAGCGAGACTATAACTATATGCTGTTGAAAATCAACTGCTGGGAATATAAAATAACTCAATTTAGATCGCGTTTATTGTATCCGATTGATCCCGTCAAAGACCCGTCAGTCCGTCTTTCTCACGTGTATACTACGGAGTACCTTCTACACCTGCTAGTAGAAGTCTGCGGCAGACAATTATTTAAAAAAATGATAAATATCTTGACTGATCCGAGAGTGGCCCCTCAAAAGTAGGATTTCTTCCAAAAATGAAAGAATTGATCTAACAGGTATAAACAGTCAATCCGCATTACGGGTACGTGGCTAGATGATGTCATTATGCATAGACTTGATTAAGTCTGCCAGGCTTAATATGTGTGATATAACACTGAAACTGTGAATATCCCAAACGGAATAAATATTTGTCTAAGCTGCTGTATGGTGAACTTAGTTGTTCACCACACAAGCTGACAAGAGTCTCTGTCACATCAGGGAGTAGTTATGGAACAACTCCCTGGTCACATTCAGCTATAACCTGGTAACAATAGCTTGCGATTGATTCGCCATTCATGAAAGCATGTGAACTGATAACACACTATATTAGTTGCAAGCCGCATGTGTTCAACATGAGTATCAACAATGAGCCTTATTCCAATACAATAATGTCATGAGACTTTACACTCAAATAGGTCGCATTACTCAATTCATAAATTGATATGAAACAGCAGCAGTCCTTAAACCCCATTGTTAAGTTTCTGATTCTTGCCTCTATCCATAGGAGGGCGACACGGTTTCACCCTTCGATAAATACCCTTTTAGTGAGTTACTTTATCAAAATAATCAGTATACAGGGCTTGTGATGTCCTTAACCGGGTCGTATGTAATACAGTAAATTGTGGGGGAGTAAAATTAGAACAATCCAAAATAGAACCTGTAATGTGAACCAGGTGAAGGCAGGTACCCTGGGTTGCCCCTAATGATCGGGATATTCTAGTTTAAGGTTAAGTCGTCGATCTGTGACACGCATGGTTATTAAAATGCAATTGATAACTTGAAAAATGAGGCGGCCTACTTTGTCAAGAGAAATGTTTGGTATTGCTATATAGTTTGGATCTCAGTAGCCTATACGCTGCCATGTATATCTGCCTTTGTTCTGAGGCCAGCTGACAATGTGATGGAACCGCCCGTGGTTTTCGTATGACGCTTATGGGATACCTCGTCCCACCGCGCGTGACGTCATCAATGAATATGGGGGGATGCTTGGAAACATACTTGAGTTCTGTCGACGATCATGCATCGTAAATGAGTGTTTTGTTGTTGGTGTTGAAAACTTGCCCTTCAAGAATCAGCGGTCCATCCATTGAAAGTGGCTGGACTTCTTAGTCTATAGATTAGCCTGCTCAGATGCAACCCAACCCAAACATAGGAAACAACACAAAAACAACACAAACATATAGGAAAATGCAAGATGCTATATATAGACTGAAATTAGCATGTTCACAATGCTTTACAAATTTGCCAACGACAAATGGTGTTGCATGACATTTCTTTGGGTTCTATGTTGTTGATGTGGAGATAACAGAACAATGTTTTGGTACACGTTATTATAATTTGTAAAAACAATGGATTATCATTTACATTTTGCTCTTTCCATATATGGTAAAGACATACTGTCACCCATAAAAATATTGAAGTTGAAAGGCATAATTTCCTCAAGTACAATATGTTAAAGTTATACTCCACCAAGCATAAATTAAAGGCATATTCCCACCAATCAAAATATTTGAAAGGCACATTTTCGTCGAATACAACATGTTAAAGTTATACTCCACCAAGCATATCATATTAAAGGCATACTCCCGGGAACCAATCAACATATATGAAAGCTATACTTTCACCAATCAAAATTTGTGAAACCATACTCCGACCAAATAAAATATGTGAAAATTATACATTCGTCAAGCGTAATATTCCACCAAGCATATCATGTTACAGGCATGCTTTCGTCAAGCATGTTAAAGTTATCCTCCACAAGTGTAAATTGTTAAAGGCATATATTGGCACCGAAGATGACGCGATAAACGTATACTACCACCCAGCATAACAGGCATCCTCACACCCAGCATAACAAGTTAAAGGCATCCTCACACCCAGCATAACAGGTTAAAGGCATCCTCACACCCAGCATAACAGGTTAAAGGCATCCTCACACCCAGCATAACAGGTTAAAGGCATCCTCACACCCAGCATAACAGGTTAAAGGCATCCTCACACCCAGCATAACAGGTTAAAGGCATCCTCACACCCAGCATAACAGGTTAAAGGCATCCTCACACCCAGCATAACAGGTTAAAGGCATCCTCACACCCAGCATAACAGGTTAAAGGCATCCTCACACCCAGCATAACAGGTTAAAGGCATCCTCCCACTCAGCATAACAGGTTAGAGGCATCCTTCCACCATGTATAACATGTTAGAGGCATCCTCCCAACCCTTCATAACAGGGAAGAGGCATCCTCCCACCCAGGATAACAGGTTAGTTAAATGCATCCTCCCACCCATCATAACATGTTAAAGGCATCCTCCCCACCACCATAACAAGATAGGGGCATCCTCCCACCCAGCATATCAGGTTAAGGCATCCTCCCACCATATATAACATGTTGAATGTATACTTTCGCCGAGTATAACATATTAAAGGCATCCTCCCACCCAGCATTACTGTTAAATTCATACTCTCGCTGAGGCATAACATGTTGATAGGCATCATACTTTCATGAAGCATAATGAGACTATAAGCTAAAATCCGCCCACATGAAACTAAATTTGAACCGTGATTGAGATGGCGTTAAAGTTTCAGTAGACGAATTATATCTATAACATAATTTCACAAATCAAAAAACACTGTATAGCGTGTGTGCGTATTATTTTCTTCAAGCGTTTTATATGTATTCCCTAGAGGTCATACAAAGGTATGGGAATAATTTGAAGGTACATAATTTCATTCTTTTGTCTTTTCTATTTTTCATCTGGTTCTCGTGTCGAATTGGTTTAATCTAAAACAATAAATAACCGGTAACATAAAGGACACGGAAGTACAGTTGACCTGTTATTACAGGGGCGGTATGGATCAATATACTAGTTACTGTACACCCCCCCCCCCCCCAATGGATGAGGAGCAAGGCCTTTCGGATAACACCGACAACAACTGCTTGCGGAAATTGTGAGCTTAAACAATTCTGCATAATTTCCCTTCTTTGATTACAGTTTCAAATATCCCTTTATAACTAAGGAGAACAAAGTTTAGTAATTGTACAGGTGTTTTTCGAATTTCGTTTTGCTTTTGTTTTTGAATTCGTTCCTGTTTACTTTAATTTTTGTTTTGTGGAGAATCCTCTCTTACTAGTTATGTATTGACGTCATAGAATAATGAAAACAACTTGTACCGGACGCAAGGCTTTAGCTCCTATTAGTTTAATAAAAGCATGGGAAGCACACCTGGATAAAGCTAGTCTTCCAGTGTCAAGTGAGCTGATCTCATGAGTAGGGGTTTAAGAGTGGTGGGAAGGGGGGGGGGCGGGAGGGTTGAAACAGCTATATTATATTCGAGAGAGGACTTAATCTGTTATTGCCCGACCCAATCACACCCCAGATTCACAGATCTTCAAATGGGTGTTTTACATCATTCACTGACTGATGACCTTAATGGGTTTTTTTAATTCATTGTTCGAATCCATGAACGGTAACTTTAACAACATTATTCTTCTGAGGTGATTCTTTCGTTCAATACCTTAGTCAGAATTCAAAAGTACACACACGCACACCCCCCCCCCCCCCTCCCAACAAACACACACAATTGTGTTCATCTTTGGTAACCTCGTATTTGTTATACCGTCATAAGGACGTCCTTTATCTCACAGATATATTTCTGTCACCTTATTTCGTAACCACATGCTGCACTCACACCACCCCTACCCTTCCCCTCTTCCCCTATCCGTAACCCAACCTTACTCTCCCAGTTCCCCACATTTATATTGACAAAATCGGGAATCATTCTAGGAATTCGAAGGAAGAGAAATGAGTGTACACAGTTATGATACACCTACCCCCTACTCCACACCCTAACACACATACCCCACCCCAACACACATAGCCAACCCCAACACACATACCCCACCCGAACACACATACCCCACCCCAACACACATAGCCCACCCCAACACACGTAATCCACCCCAACTCACACAGCCCACCGCAACACACATACCCCACCCAAACACACATACCCGACCGAACACACATAGCCCACCCCAACACACGTACCCACCCCAACTCACACAGCCCAACGCAACACACATACCCCACCCAAACACACATACCCGACCGAACACACATAGTCCACCCCAGCACACAACCCCACCCCACAGACATACCCCACCCCTCCCCACACACATACCCCACCCCAATACACATACCCCACCCAACACACATAGTCCACCCCAACACACCTATTGGTTACACTGCTGCAGTTGCATATTGCGATTGCACTATTCATTACCCCTACAAGTCAGCCTATTTATTCCTGGTGTCATGACGTACACATTGAGCCTTTTCGATGACCGTTGAACATAGCCTGGAGTGAGCCACGAATTACGCTGTAAACACAGGTGATCACCAGGCTGTACGAGAGCCTTTCTTTGACCTATCACCCACCGGGCAGTTACGTCTCAAGGAAATACTAGTTATTGAATTAATTAAATGCTGCTGCACTTGCTTTAAGCTCATGGTCTTTACCAAGGCACACCTGGCATTTTTATTTCGTTCTTTATTTTTCCCTTTTACACTGTTATTTTAGCTCTATTAGCAAAGGGAATGTTCACCGACTTAACAAAGAGAATGTTCTCACGACTAAACAAAGAGAATGCTCACACGACTTAACAAATAGAATGTTCACACGACTTGACAAATACAATGTTCACACGACTTAACAAATACAGTGTTCACACGACTTAACAAAGAGAATGTTCACACGACTTAACAAAGAGAATGTTCACACGACTTAACGAAGAGAATGTTCACACGACTTAACAAAGAGAATGTTCACACGACTTAGCAAATAGAATGTTCACACGACTTGACAAATAGAATGTTCACACGACTTGACAAATAGAATGTTCACACGACTTAACAAATACAGTGTTCACACGACTTAACAAATACAGTGTTCACACGACTTAACAAATACAGTGTTTCACACGACTTAACAAAGAGAATGTTCACACGACTTAACAAAGAGAATGTTCACACGACTTAACAAAGAGAATGTTCACACGAGTTATCATAATAAAATAACACTAATTTGCAACAAAGATGAACTTTTAACTATAGACAACAAAATTGATTTAAGAAAAAGCGTGTTTTATAAAATGCAAATGAGATAGGAGATGTGTCACACACACTCTACCCCACCCCACCTCCCACACCACCCTCCCCCACCCCCTACTGAAAAGGAAAAATTCTACAGCAAGGTAGCAAAACATGTAACAAACGCTGGCCGATAGAACTGCGTGCACACACTGAATATATCAACAACGCGCCTCGTCTAATGCAAACGTTGAACTTAACGAAAGGTTACAGGGCTGATAAAAAAAATAGGTTCAAGTATTAGATGATCTGGGATAAGATGTCAATTTTAAATTGACGCATCTAGAAGAGTTGGTAGGGGTTACCTATCATTTACAATTGATGTTATTACCTTACATAGCTGATATTAATAATACGGGCTCGGATAGCACAGGTAAAATATTTCCACTGTGACGCCTATAAAGGTATAGCTTATGAAAACAATAAAACAGAATTGATTAGCTCTTAACAGCAGATGTGCCTTATTTGCGTAGATGGGGTCTTGACGAACGTTACGTTGCTGTTTTATTAAGTTATTAAAGGAGAAACAAACCAAGCTATCATCTTGACTTTCTTTGACATAGATCTTTCTGAAGAACAAAAGATTTAAAAGATTGTATCTGGAAGCTACCATTTTGTAAATCTGTGATGTCGTAACACCACTAGGATCTGAGACCTTTTAATAAACCTATTAAAAAATAAATATACATTGTCATAAACATGTAACAAACTGAATGGATTTCTCTAATTCGACTGGAAAATGATAATATTCAAGTATATCTTTGTCATTGTTTGATGTAAAAGTAAACTTTGCGAGGTAATCTTATAGGCTACCGTCGTTTGTATTCAACCGCTCTTAATTTGTAGAGTTAGTCTAGTAAGGTATGTTCGTTACTATCATCCCTATTGAGAAAATGTATTCCACTAGCTTGTTAATATATTGACAGCATTGTATAGGGAGTCGGGGAAGCATAATGGGGGTGGGGGGTGGGGGAGGGGTCACTACCCTCTCGCCTGTCAGGTCAAATACTACACATGACTACTGTCTCACCTGTTCACCTTTGGAATGAAACTCTCTGCCTCTGTGTATTCTTACGACAGATGAGAGAGTAATGGTCACGATTTCCCCCTCCCATTTGACGAGGGGGTGCCGTTGGTATCAAACAACCCGTTAGAAGAGAACTGTTATTTTGAATAAACGAGTAAGTGCAACTGCGTGAAATATCTGTGTAAGTTTTAAAAATATGCGTGTGTGTATGTATTTTAGATCCTCCCGGCTGCAAGCAGGAACTCGCGAAGAAACCTCTTTGTCTTATCAAAGCCGCAAGCTGACCGAAGTCAGTCTCTTAGATTCATATTTAACGTCCATGATTATGAATTGTCAGTTGTCAACAACTCTGTAACTGGACGACATACATAAATCTTGGCGTGACTCTATAACTGGGACCTTATGGTCGAAAGGCACTGGCGTTAACATTTAGGAGAGGATGTGAAGGAGGGGTAAAAGAGGGGGGGGGGGTATAATTGAAGCCCATCCATACTAAAACAGGAAGTACGTCTCTGCACTTCAACAAGTAGTTATGATATGATTAACCATGTTCTTCGCATGGTGTTGTAAAACACAACAAAACATGTTGACTCGATTATGTTATAAATGTAACATACCTTAATTGTATCTTAAGTTACATCGAGAAACATACTTGGTTGGTTCTCTTCTCTAATCTTTCGACATAATATATTGTCTGTCCTCGGTATTTTCTAGATCATTTGGTGTCGCTAACCCCCTCTTCGTGCTCAGCCACACGTTTCTTTGACTCGTTTATGACATTCTTAGATGTCAAAAAAAAAATGACAAATATCTTCATTAAACCTAAAATATCCGTTTTGTTGTGATGTTTGCTAGTAAATTGTGTTATCATTTGACGGTATGTTAACTGTTATATGATATCATGTTAGAGTATTCATTTTCATTGCAACACTCAATGTAACCCATCTATCGCTGAAATGATCTGTCATCATAATAGAAGGTTGCACGCTACAATTGACACACCCCTATGACATGTTAAAACAACATGGCTATTTTGACAGCGGATGATACATATAGCAGTAATGTTGTTTGATCAAAATTCTATAAAAACGTCTATCAATCTTTTATGTTAGGAATAAAATGTGTAAAATGAAACCAAACATACTGAAAATGTTCCTTACCGTGAACATACCCAGACAGGGTTCACTATATGACATACATTGCTGAGTCGTAAAAAGGTTGAAACAACGAGCAAGGAATTGATATCTTTAACTAACTATCGTTGCTAATCTTTAACAAATCAGAAAAAATCATGGAAGTGGGAGGAAGATGGATGTGGAGGAAAGGAGAGGAGAGGAGAGGAGAGGAGAGGAGAGGAGAGGAGAGGAGAGGAGAGGAGAGGAGAGGAGAGGAGAGGAGAGGAGAGGAGAGGAGAGGAGAGGAGAGGAGAGGAGAGGAGAGGAGAGGAGAGGAGAGGAGAGGAGAGGAGAGGAGAGGAGAGGAGAGGAGAGGAGAGGAGAGGAGAGGAGAGGAGAGGAGAGGAGAGGAGAGGAGAGGAGAGGAGAGGAGAGGAGAGGAGAGGAGAGGAGAGGAGAGGAGAGGAGAGGAGAGGAGAGGAGAGGAGAGGAGAGGAGAGGAGAGGAGAGGAGAGGAGAGGAGAGGAGAGGAGAGGAGAGGAGAGGAGAGGAGAGGAGAGGAGAGGAGAGGAGAGGAGAGGAGAGGAGAGGAGAGGAGAGGAGAGGAGAGGAGAGGAGAGGAGAGGAGAGGAGAGGAGAGGAGCTTTTACCATGTATAACATATAAATCTTTCAGTACAAGTTGTTATATTTCTTTCTTTTTTGGTTATTTATATTTGTGAACCATGTTCTCATCTTCACGCGGGGATAGGTGAGGGCAGGGGGTGTGGGGTGGGTGTATATACAGTATTTTAATGGGTTTCTTAGACACCAGTTGATAAGAATTGATTCAATTCGAATAATGATGACTTGTTCCTTGGTTGATTTCCGAACAACTAACATAATTCAGACAACACTCAATAATTCAAACAGCTCAGCGGCGCGTAAACACGTTGTCATTCGATTGTTTTTAACCGCAAATGTTGAAACTTCAAAGATAACTATAGTACAAATTATACTTGTGGAAAGAGAACTTAAACATGTTACAATTCTCAGATATAATTAGGTTCGTAGCCAAGGAATAGAAGATCTGGAGGCATCCTACTTTATTAGCTTTTTTTTCATTTCTTAAATATTTTAGTATATCCAAACTCGATCAATACGTGTACAAGTCGAGGCTGTCGTGCTATCACTTGTACACGTCACATGATCACCTCGACATGTAGGGGGAGCGGGGGCGGAGAGGGGGGCGGATCGAGTGGAGGAACTTTTCTGTATGTATGTTTGAGTTTACTTGTTTTGTTCGTGCATAATCTTACCACAAAAGCCGGACTTACTCCCATTTGGACCGGCCTGTACGAACCCCAAATCTCTCACTGAGCCCTCGGCTTCAGCCCTTATTGTTACATGCAAATTAGGCATGTAGGCGTGGCTAGATACATCTGCTATATGATAAAGAGGGTAACAGGTGCAGGGACAGCGAATTACAGTTGTAACATTACTGTAGCAACGATATTACCAGGAATAATGGAATAATACTTGAAAAGGGAATAGACTCAAACATTCGTTAACCAAACAATAAACTATAACATTGCAGAAATATGCAGGACATATTTTTTCTCTGAGCTGGATTTAAAAATTTAAACTCTCTTATTGGAAGCGGTGGCCAATTGATGGAAATAGTCATGGTAAATATCTTCTTTATAGGTTAAGGGGTATCAGTTTATGTGTGAGTCAGACTTGGAGCACGAGTACAACAGTAAGAATGTTAGTACAAATAGAGTCCCTCTTAGCATGTGCACGAGTGTGATCTACAAGGCTATATAACCGCGAGTACTACCGGAGTACCAAATCGTGTTATATACTAGTATTCATTATGCCCTTAGTACTCATACCAAGAGTTTGAGTACAAATCCATCGAGGGGTGTACGAGTACAGATGTCTGTGTTATAGAATGCGAGTACCAAGCATGGAACTATTGCATAATAACCCCATGATACGAATACGGACTTACCACAACACGTCTTGTGCATGTGGCTAATAACAATGACGTAGAAATGGATAGGCACAAGTCGACATGAAATATCAAGATTTAAACGTAAACTAGGGTGAATACCTCCCTCTCCCTCAACCCCGCCCCTCCTCCACCTCTCTCTCTCCCTGTACATATATGTTGCAAACATAAAGTACTTTGTGGTTCCGATGCTCCATCGGAACCTATGCAGTCAAGTTGGCGTATGTTTGTATTTGTGTGTGTTTGTGACGCATTTGGTTCCCATCTCATAAATATTAATGAATTATACCATTAATATTCATCAAATTGCAAGAAATGGCTTTTAAACACAAGACAAGAACCAAATGTTCCATGGTTTTTCATCTTTGATATATTAGGGTTGTCACACTACATTCATGCAGTCAACCGTATCATGTTTTTTGTGTGCATATCACGCATATTAATCAGTAAAATAACATTCCTAATCAGATATCTCTGAAATAGTATGTCCATTTAGCTTTAAACATATATGTATTTGGATAATACAATGTAAGTACAGTTTATAAATTCCGTACATCGTTATGAGAACATAAAATTTGACCTCATTAATATTCATGCATGTATCTGTTTTTATACAATGTCACTAAATATACTTTGTCAACATGACAATTGATTCCTGGTCCCTCCTTTACATGTTACAGAATTAGTCAATAGATAATCCCTCTTCATATTAGTGTGCACAAGTTCATGTATATTAACATGTATGGCTTACCACACTATGAATATGTTTGGGTATCGGAACCACTAAACGATTTCTGGTATTTACAGTTTTGCCAAAGGGTGTAATTTGACTTACATTTTTAAGCTCCTTCAGTATATCAAAATTTGCATCATATTGAAATCGATACTATAGTTGGAAGACATCCAAGCAGTTTAGATTTAGAACCCCATAGAAACCAAAACGTTTTATTGCATGAAACGTCACATAGACAAATCTAAGAGGGTCAAGAATATCTATGTCAGATTTTTGGTTAAAAATATCGATCGACGTTTCACGTTTAGTTGTACTTTTTTCACCTAATTTTCAATGGAATTTTTCGTGATCATTAATTGTGTAAAAAAAGAAGAAGAGGAGTAAATCAGCCACTATCTAACAGGTTATTTTGTTACAGTAAAATGTCTACGGGGTTGATATTAATTGCAAAACGGCGGGGAGGGAAAGATTTCCGTTTGATGTTTGAAACTCTCACCTTTCGAGAGGAGACAAATATTGGCCAACTGTCAATATCAATAAGAAAACCAAGTGACAGGCATTTTTTGGCTGCTTGTGTTCAAACGCCTTTGAGGAAGATTATAAACTCGGAGGGAAAAGGAGAGATTGGACGAGTGGGCGTCACATCATCAAGGATTTAACCTAAAAATAAAACAGGCAATATATAACATTTCTAATGGTACGCGTAGCTAATACTGAGAGCAATAAAAATAAAAAAGGGTTAGGTTAAAAACACCTTTTTTTTGGGGGGGGGGGGGGCTTTTTGCTTTTGCATTTTTCACGACAATTTCTTCCGGTATAAGTTTACCAAAACTTCCAAACACTAGGCCTAGCTCTAGATATCTAAAAGTTAAGACAGATCTGCTACATATTATCACGAAAATAACTTCGTCAAGCCGCAAAAATAACGTAGCCTAATAATGGCGTTCAGACACTTTTGATCATAATAGAATTATTCCTGTGAATACAAAAGGGACATTTTAAATATTTTAAGTATTAAAATATGCGATTTTGTTTCTTTTTTAATTTGATGAAACTTGACGTACCGGAGGGGGATCCATGATTTTATTAAGAAGGGGGGGGGGTAGGGGGTTGGGGTGGCAGAAATTCAGTTAAGATCCACACATATTGTATTGTGTGAATTAAGTTTTACAGCGAGCATAAACTCGCCTGCGCTGGAAAATAGATGTGAATGCTCAGACTGGACGTGGAGGGTTATACGAAAGTAATTCGATTTACATAGGTGACAAGAAGAACAAATTCACAATTTTTAACATAATGTTCAATTTCGTCGAATTTATTGATTGATTCTTCTTTTTTCTTTTTTTTTCAAAAAAGAAATCAATCGACGCATTCTTTTATATAAGTGCGTTAATAGTCTAAATATTTACCAACAGTGAAAAATAAATTTGGTACAGTATATTAGAATACGACCTGTTAAAATAGAAGAGCTAAATATAATCGTAGGTGGTCAGTCAAGATCCGAAATATCAGCGTGAAACAAATGTCTAAATTTTACCCAAAATAAATGTGCTTGGAGAAGGATTCCATATAAGGCAAATAATAAAATGATGTAAAGTGGCAGTATAATACTGACATGTGTGACCATTTTCTGAATTTTGTAGCATATTTGCATAATTACATAATAGTAGGTTAACAACCACACTGCGGCATGTCAACGAACGATAAATGATATAAGATACCAAAATTAAAAGATAAGAGGAGACAGATTCTCCTTCCTTCCTGTGATGCCAAATTTCTAGTGAATGAAGAGAAAACTGAAAAATCAGAAAATATATCACTTATTCATTTGCTATTTCCTTTTTTGCTAGATTCTACATCTTGTTAGGAGTTATGTAAACCAATGCCCCCTACCTCAGCCGCTACTCCACTACGCCCTCCCACCCCACCAACCCCCCCACCCCACCAAACCCGCACCCCGCCCTCACCCACAAGCTCTCATCACAAATTCCGCCATTTAGTAAGACAATATGTTGAAATAATTTTATAAATCAAAGGATGCAGTAAACATTTGGCACATGAATATGCATAAGCTACCAGCTTAAGCATAAGATCAATGAATAATTCAAATTTAAATTTTGAGTCACGAGAGACTGGGACCAATGTCCACAGTCATGGGTTTACTGAGCTCGTACTGTCCACTCAATGATACACACATTTTGGGAGGCTAATCTTTCACCATTAAACTACTAGTATCAACTTGAACCCAATGGTTGAATGCACACTTGGTACTATATAAACCTGCCAGGTAACTGCGGTAGCCTTTGAAGCAAAGTGTGAATAAGCCGTCCCGCTAACCTTGAAAATAATATCGGCTTATTTACTGTCATAATATAACACACCACGCTAATTACCTGTGTTGTTGTGTGTTTAATGTGCGTAATTAACAAGGAAGAAACTTCTCCGCAAAAAGGTGACAATACTAACGGTGAATCCGCGATTACAACAAAGGACAGACAAAAATTCCCAAGGAAGGATCCTTTGAAATACCTTCCTTCTTGGCTAAGAAAAATACCCTGTTGTTTCCTATAGCGACATGATATTATCAAAACATTCCTAGGTAAGGCAGCTGCTATTCGTTGAAAGGGTTACAGTTCTTTTAGCGAAATGGAAGGGCTTTATTAACATCAACTCAGATGCTAAGAGCATGCTATATATTACCCTATAGGACAACAGTAAGGCCACAACTCATACCCGCAGAATATTTTATTCATGGCGAGGAGAAATTTCGGCCCACCTTCTTGTACTGATATAAGATATGGGCTTAGGCTTGAATATCCTACCGGTCTACCCTACATATTACCCATT
The DNA here is from genome assembly GCF_037975245.1 of Apostichopus japonicus. Lineage (NCBI taxonomy): Eukaryota > Metazoa > Echinodermata > Holothuroidea > Aspidochirotida > Stichopodidae > Apostichopus > Apostichopus japonicus. Next base: position 19,574,436 of record NC_092581.1, read on the forward strand.
CAAGGTATAGTAAGATTTTCGTTAACGTTGTCCCTTTGCTACAACTAATATATCTCTCCGAGCTCATGAATGAAATGATTTGATAACCCCTGGCCTATAGGACCTGTTCACAAGTTACTTAATAGATTTAACACTGAACTTCACGTTTAACAATGTTTACGAGATCAAATCACCAGTGTAAACGTAGTTCAGATGCAGATCGAATTCGGAGATGAAACCAACTGGCAGGGTTGACCATGTATATAGTTCATAATCAGTAGTGTATGTGTAAACACTCTAAGAACCAACTGTGACCTTGGGTCAAAGGTCATCTTTGTAATAGTCTAGAGAGAGTATATAGTTTATACAATATGGAATGTATTATGTAATTGTGTTACATGTAATCTATATGTGACCAGCAATGTTTCAGTTACTCTGAAACCAGACTCGTAGTTAGTAAACGAAAATACCCCCCCCCCCTCTTGCTCCTTCCCCAACCAACTCAGTCAAAATACCAAAATGGTTGGAAAAAGTCTCAACAACATTGCTAATTGGAACATAAGTTATTCCAGTTTGAAAAGTTGTTAACATGAGAAAGATAACATCAGCAAATACCCCCTAAAAAATGATATAAGTTTAGAATCACCGTAAAGAAGGCTATCATATTATGAATTTCGTAACCATGGTAATATAGAGTTGTTTTTTCAGAGTATTGGCCAAACGTGGACCAACGTTCGCCATACTTAATAGAGTTTGAACAGACGAGCAGAGATGATAAGGCATACGTATGTCAATAGTACTGACAGTGGTTCTGTGCTACCACTGTTAACTGTAAATGTGTATTCAATCGGATATGTGTTACGTTCCATCCAATTCCGGGCTCTATCCGATAACGCCGGACCGATCTCATTACGGACTCGTTCTGTGTAAACGTTGTACCATTCGAGCTACGAAAGCAACAAAATAACGAATTCATTAAATTTTATCTGGTCTTTTGTTTTCTCTCTCTCTTTTATTAACCACAAAGCATAAAAGACGCTACCAACCTCAACCGATTGAGGGCGACAAAGCAATATAAAATAATACTCATCCAGTCCGGAACTGCTCAATCATAATTTAGAGCTGATTTTTCTTTATGGGATACGATCCCAACCATCGAAGTCAGCTGACAGAGATATTTGTAGAGAACAGCTCCCTCAGACAGATAAGAAACCTCTCCCTCCATTTGGAAGATATTTGAGTTTCAAAGTCATATATCTGCATGGGAGCTGTCATTTTGTAAATCTGTGATGTCATAGTGATGTCATAGTGATGTCATAGTGATGTCATAGTGTCACTAGGATCTAAAATCTTTTACTGTTTCTTTGTTTTTCTTTTCACATTTTCAAAGTAGAATGTTAACAGTGTTGACATTGAAACTAATGCCATCACTAGGCCATGTTAAGAACTTCAATATTTTTGATTTAACATTAACAATAGAAAAATTTTAGAAAATAAACATTGTAATAAAATAAAGAAAACATGAAAAAGGGGGAGGGGGAGGGGCACATGTGGCTCATCAAGAGAAAATAAATCAAAGGTTTACAAAGACTGCACCAAGGTCGGTAGGTACAGTCGTAATGAAAATGTCGAGTGTAGGCCTATGTATACTAACTGTTGACTAATATGGCATATACTTGTTTCAAAGGAACTATGAAGCAGGCCACACGGTAGCATCGCTTGATGGCGCCAAAGTTCATTAAAAAAGTACATGTTGCGTAACTATATATTTATTCGAACAATGTTTTCTCACGGACTGAGAATGTCACGGTCATTCAAATATCTCTGTATACAGGACGCGCGCGCAGATGTGACCCGGGCTTAAAGCCCGGGTCACATCTGCGCGATTCAACACGCGATTCAACTCGCAACTAAAATCACGCGAATCAGAAAAGTTGCTTCTAAGAAGTTGCGCTGATTTGAACATTGCTCTATTGCAAATCGACGGCGCAACTTTTATTGCGCAACAAGTTGATACCCGTGTCTAACTACGCGATTCAACCTTCAATTGTATTGCGAGTTGAATCGCGTGTTGAATCGCGCAGATGTGACCCGGACTTTAGTGTGTTGTGAATGCAGCGTTGTAGGCATAAGTCTGATATATTTTAAATGATGAATTAGTTACCTGAGCAGGAGACAGCATAGTGAAGTCGATGAGATTAGGGTCAAAAGGCACCAACGAAATCATCTCAAAGGTCATGTACTCATATGTACTAAACGAATGCTGTAAACAGAATTAACATAGAATAGCTATATGAACAAGATGTACAGCGCTGATTGTTCTTTCAAAATAACATATATTGTGTGACAAAAACCTACATTTTTACAGACACTCACTAAGTTTCAACGGACATGACTATAAATATGACTTGAATTAAAATTTCAATATTTGAAAAGAATTGACATATTTTATCTTGGCACACAACAGAAGACATAATATGTGCACAACAATATTTACACCTTGAACCCGGCCTGTCAAACTCATCCATGCAATAATAATAATGTTTTGGGCTGATATAGTAAGAATATTGTTATTTGCTGTCAACAATATGTTTTGAATTTCATCTCTACAAATAATGATAAAACAGATAAAAGCTTTGTTTATGCGTGTAGTGATTCTTTTTTTTTTCTTTTTTTGTACTCCCAACAATTTCCTTAGCTTTATATGAACGGTACTATAAGCTTAGAATGGTTACCAGCCTTAATAATGTACTTCACTAGAAACAATTTGACGATGTGTCTGTTAACAAGAAAAAAGAACTTAAAAATAGGGTATGAATAGAAATGAATATGTTGCCGCTGTGAGAAGAGGGCAGCATTGTTTTTATTTTTAAATCGGGAAATACGTTGAGACAAGATTAGCAATTTCCTAGCTGAGAGAGTGCCTTTAACATTTCTTAAAAATGTTTAAAGGTGAATTTTCACCTTGCTATGTTTTTTTTTTTTGGCCAACTGCAACGATAATTCAAATCAGTGAGGAAAAGCTTTACCTCTCTTACTGTGGTCTTAATTAATGAAGTGTACCTTATATATTTTTGGTCTTCCTTACAAAGTAAAATATAAAAATAAAAGATACACTTTAAAGCAAACCCAGAACCTAAACTTACATCTGTGACAGCATCTACCACGATCATGTCATTTTCCAGTCGGATACCGAAAGATCCGTCTTCGTAGTAACCGGGTTCTGGGAAGAGAAGAAACCAATTGTAAAAAAAAAGTCACCGATTCAGTCAGAGAGCAAACTTTGAAATATGTCACTGCAATCCCAGCCAATGTTTGATTCCAGATTATCAAAATGTCCATATTCAACAGAGTCATTTGAATACACTCGCTGGTGATATTTTAGGAGCATGATGACATCTTTGGCTGATACTTTTCAAGAAAAAGTCGCACAGGAAATAACCTGGGCACGAAAACCAAACTACCGAACGACTGATCCGCTCTCAGCCCCAGTCCGTTTGCATCGGGACTGTGTGATCATCGTCGGGTGTGCATCACCATTCCCCTCGACAGGGAACAGATACTACACATGATCTTAGCCAAAAGCGATGATAACAAAAACAGGATTATTTCATTACACCTAGAGAGTGCGTATATATTATTTATATTATGATGTTGCATTGAATACATTGAACGCCCTTAATGATCTGCTGGCGCTCTGTACACTTCTCGTTGCTGTATATAATATGTATAGCAATAACACAGACATACCGTCAGAGAAGAACATTCCCTTTTCCAAAGGTTCATCGTGCGCCCTGTAGCCTAATGTAATTCTTCCCGGTCCTAGAAAAAAAAATGAGATAGGATAAGTTTAATCTGTTACTAAAAACTGCTCATCTTATAAATGCCCGGTCTAGGTAAATAATTTAGACAGGCTGACGTTTCGGTGTTAGCAGGATCTTCGTCCAACTTGGCTAACTGAAAATAAAAACAGACCAACTTTAGAAATGCTTCTTAATTCTGTTGTTAGTTTCAATTCGCATTTAAAGAAGACCCTGCTAGGCTAGTGTAGGTCCGTACAGTAATGCCCTTGTAACTGTTATATCAAATATAAAATCAAATAAAGGGCACGCATGGGCAAATCTTGAACCATTACCAATCGCAGGACTAAAATAGGAAACACTTTATTCGCTGATCGTTCGTACGGAGTGAAATGTCAAAGCAGTTAGTAAAATGAGAAGTTAATAAAGAACTAAATTAATTCATTCATGACGGAATGTTTACGTTAAAAAGTCTGTATTGTAGAAAACGGAAAATAAACTACAAGTATCCAACTGGCTCGAATCACATTGTATTTTGATAGAGGATATAGTTCACACGTGTTCCAGGCTTCTTGAACCAGGGAGTTGTTCCATAACAACTCCCTGCTTGAACTTACCCTCATGGATGTTGAGGAAATACCCGATGCCATGACCAGTACCATGTTTGTAGTCCAAACCATTGCTCCATAAAGGTTCTCTGGCAATGGCGTCGATTTCACGACCTAAGTTGTATAACAAAAAAATCAGCACCTGAAATTGTTTGTTGACAAGTAAAATGAAGAAATTTTTTTTGTTTTACCTTTGAAATTTGGAAAGAGCAATGCTATTAATAGCTAGCCAAAGGAATCGAATCCATTGACCTTTAGATGACGTCACAGTGACCTCGGGGATACTGGACCGTATGTCGTTCTGTTGCCAATATTTTTTTCATCTTTTAAAAGTCGTTTACAATTTTCTAGTCAGTTCTTTCTTTTTGTTTTCAACTTTTCAGAATGAATGTTTACTCGAACGTTATACAGTCCCAGAATTACATCCTAGCTTGAAAATTGTACCAATATCAAAGAAGTCATATAAACATGTGTACTGTAACGTGTTTACAGTAACGCTGAGACAAAATACAAACTATAAACGAAGTTTAAAACAACCAATGGCATGTTAATAACGAGAGACATTGGCGGTTTTGAATATTTTATGCTAACATCTGCAACTTCAAGTTTTTTGTAAAGCAAGCCTGCTGCCAGCTGAAGAAGGAATGGGTACCGATTTGTTGGTATTTTATTATAGTTAACTGCATTGTCGGAGTATTTATTGTGCTGTATCTAGACTAACGGGGGAGGGGCAGGGGAATTAGGGACAGGGGCAGAGGGAGAGGCAGGGGAAGAAACAGAGCGCTGCATAACCAGGCCTATGATAAAGTGGAGGGACGGGGAGAAATGGATAATGAATATAGTGTATTCATATTTCATCATATACTTAAGGAAAATGAAGAATGCCAAAAAGCCCCTGGTACCCCAAACTTACTTCGATCCCTCTGACTACACCACATAAATAAAGCCACTCACCATAAACACCAGTTCTAAAGTTTGTTCTAACGAGGTCGATGGAACCCATCAGTATTCGAGTGTACGCCTCCTGTGTAAATAGATTAACGGCAGATAGAACAATAAAAACATTATAAATTTAATGCCACTCATCACTGCTAGGAAGTTAGATATCCGTTACTAAATCTTCACCATTATTAACGCTTCTCACTTTAGTCAAATCAAAGTAAAAAACTGTGAAAAGTACGATCAAACTCTTAAAAGGGTAGGGTACAAAAGATGATCGAGATTCGGGAATTTATCATAGAGGAGGGGACACCCCTCCTCTTCAGGTAATCCCCAGGGTGGACATTAGCCAAGCAGTTGTGCCCTTCCTATTTGAACTCTGCTCTCACCCCACCCCTCTTCAGCCCTGAGAGACAGAGAGAAACTGAGAGAGGTTACAAACCTTTTCTAAAGCAGTCGGTGTACCATAGTGCATTGTACGAGTGATGTCAGTGGTCCCATCTCTGATAAGAAAAATTATACATTAAAGTTTCAATTATATCATAGTTACTGTTTCAACAATTACATAGCTAAAATCAAGTGTAGTCAAGTCATCGTTTCCTAAATGTTTAGTGTTTCTACTGTGCAGGGGTTTTGTAATAACCAACAGCAACTATGACAATTTGCTAGAGCGCCCTCTATTTAGCATTGGCAGGTTTTTAGAGATGTTGTTTCGCATTCACTATACTAATTATGCAATTACATAGTGCCTCAATTTATATTGCATCGGTGGTGACTTTTGCCACGTGACTTGATCATAATAAAATCAGATTGATTAATGGCTTGTAGCATTTGAGTAAAATCCACAAGTTCCGTTGTACGCAACAAAAGCAACTTGACACGCACCCTCATACCCAAATTGTGTTTGTGATTGAATTATCAATTTCACGAACCACTAGGTGAATTGTAAATCAACATTTGATGAATTAAAAGTCACTAAATTATGTCAAAATACAGAAAGTTAAAGTTCTCGCCTCAAAATAAGCATCAGCACTTAGCCAAAACCCTATAGCAATAAATCCTTTTTGAATAACAAATGTATCTTGGTATAGTCTAATTTGCATATACGAATATGGGCTGAAGCTATTCATATTATTGGTAGCATTACAATCAATACATATACTGAGCGCGAAAATCAAACCATATACCGCAACGCACAGAGCGCACGGAACAGTACACAAGTTACCTTAAAGAATATATTGGGGACGAATAGGTTTTTCGAAATTTTACTAGCGAAAACATCATTTTTTCGGTAATTGTTTATGGAGCTTACAAGTATTGGCCTCCTGAATCCAGCATGTATGTTCCTTGCTTAGTGATAGGTACGTTAGTGCCATTGGACGATCTAGAGAGGGATAGAAAAGAAGGGTAAAAGAAAAATGGTAAAAAGTTCAAATCATGTTTTTCTATCCGATATTGCAGTTCTGACGATACGTGTAAGTTACAAGTATATAAATATACATGAAAGTTAATTATATCATGAAAACTCACAACACAACCGTAAACTACATGTCTATAACTAGTCAATAAATTAGAAGGCATATTGCTGGCTTAATAATAAAGTGGTGAGGAGAAACCACTGTTTTATAACAGCATTTAGACTTACGAGTAATGAATGATGGCACCATGTGCAGCAAACGCAGAGATAGATTTGAAACTAAGGCCTCTAAATTCTTCCCATCTGTGAGTAAAAACAAAATAACAAGGTTATTGGATGTACGGCTCACTCTTTCTTTTCATTTCAACATCCGTGTTTGGTGAGCCTTTTGGCGGGCTAAACAACCCTCTAACAATGGGTAATCAAATATATGAAATATGATGATGTTTGAAAGATATGTACATGGTAAAAGCAGACTATAATAATTTGGTATATAATGGTGCTGTCGTGTAGATTTCACAATCCGAGGCGTAAACACTATTATTGTACTGGAGAGATGGGGGGTGAGGTGGGGTGGGGGGGGGTGCTAAGATGTTATGTCGAACAGGACAGGGATTCATTCCCATTGAGATTTTTTGTAATTAGAGTGTGCTTACATTCAAAATTGTGCTATAATGTTGCAACTTTGAAACAATGTTGAAGAACTTTCAAATGTTAAATATTTATGTGTTATACACTAGAATTTGTTCGTAATATTCTGTCCTCTTGTGGGGGTGGGGGGCTGAAAACCCATATCGATAGTTTGTCCCTAATTCAAGACATGGGTGATTGCATACAACCTATTTTGACTATTTAATACTGGCTAAACCCTTCATTTTTCTAGGGAGTGGATCACAGTGGGTGGTATGTGATGTCACCACTGTAGATCTTCTTCAATAGCTTTACTTTCCTTCTATAAACTCTAGCTGACTTATCCTTGAATTGAGATATATTTGGACATGCTTGTTTAGCTGTCAACATTCACTGCATTTAGAATGTCATCAAAATGCAACACTTATATAACAGAAATATTATTTTCGTCTATGAACTGGTAAATATAAACATTGTCAAGAAAAAAAGAAGCATTTCGTGATGACGTCATTCATGCACACTGTTGCCAGATGCCTCACAAATTGAGATATCTTTGGAAATGCTTGTTTACCTGTCAATATTCACTGCATTTAGAATGTCATCAAAATGCAACACTTTATATAACAGAAATATTATTTTCGTCTATGAATTGGTAAATCTAAACATTTGTCAAGAAAAAAAAGAAGCGTTCCGTGATGACATCATTCATGTACACTGTTGCCAGATGCCTCACAAATTGCCATAAAGTTTCATATCTTAGCTAGTCAAGATTAAAGATGCTAACACTCTTCCATCATGTTTTATTAAGCTTTGAACTTCAGACTATCCCTGGAAATCATGAACGCATTAGGGGGTACATTTTTGTAAATTCAACTTATTGTTCAGATATTTCAAGAATAATATGTTTTGTTTATAGTTTTGTTTTATCACCTTGTTTGTGTCGTCTGCGTGGGAGATAAGATCAACTTATATATAAGACTTATATAAGACGGACACGTAGGCTCGACATAACGAATTGGTAAATCTATTCATAAAATGATAACATCATCATAAAAATGTAAAATTAAAATGTAAATGGTTTGGTAATAAAGAAACGACATCCGACAGCGTTCCGGTAATATATCCTTACGGGGAATATGCGCTCACCTTTCTCGGACATTAACGGCCTCTTCTTCGACTGAGAGTTCGCTTAAATAAGTAATATCTCCATTAATTGCTTGTTCTGGCTGTAAAACAAAAATAATAACAAAAGGAAATAAAAAGGAATCAAGGACTGGGATTTTTTTCCCGTCTTTGATTTGACTAATATCTAGAGAAAAATCCATCACAACATTATAAGCCTGCCTACATTTCATGGTAATGATTTTTACTTTCAAGGTTCGTGAAAGACGTCCAATTGGTTTCTGTTTAGGCTATAAGAATTCAAAACTCGCTTTTCCTCCTCCATAGCGCTCTTAATACGTATGTTTTTACGCCCGTTTGCCGTTTTTTTTTACTTCAGCTGCAATTCCTCCACTCATTTACTCGGTACCCATTCTAAAGACGTTCCGAAAATATGACACAGCACCACTTCCCCAATTACCCCTGTCTCCCTCGAGTGCTAGCGCCTCCGCACCCCACCCTCACCCCATACCAGACACGTCTTATAAACTGGCGTCCAATATAATGTTTAGAGTTTATTCCATAATCACTCCGTCCCCAAACACATAGTGAGTCCGTCCCGTTACTCTTATTCTACAATATTTAACCGGACTTGTACTCGGAGTTTTTTTTACTGCGGAGCATTTTGAAATCTACTCAAGGGTACTGTAAACGTGCGTACACTCACATATAGAGTCATTGCACTTGTGACACTCTGTACTTGAACCACGCACTCTTACATACTCATGCACTCGTACCACAAAGATATGTTCCTTCCCTTAACACATAGTATGAATACAATCTGCCATATTGAATTAAACATGAACATTATTTCGGTCATTACATAGTCTGGTATATATTTATTATTTTTATCATCATCATCATCATCATCATCATCATCATCATCATCATCATCATCATCATCATCATCATCATCATTATCATCATCATCATCATCATCATCATCATCATCATCATCATCATCATCATCATCATCATCATCATCATCATCATCATCATCATCATCATCATCATCATCATCATCATCATCATCATCATCATCATCATCATCATCATCATGATCATCATGATCATGATCATCATCATCATCATCATCATCATCATCATCATCATCATCATCATCATCATCATCATCATCATCATCATCATCATCATCATCATCATCATCATCATCATCATCATCATCATCATCATCATCATCATCATCATCATCATCATCATCATCATCATCATCATCATCATCATCATCATCATCATCATCATCATCATCATCATCATCATCATCATCATCATCATCATCATCATCATCATCATCATCATCATCATCATCATCATCATCATCATCATCATCATCATCATCATCATCATCATCATCATCATCATCATCATCATCATCATCATCATCATCATCATCATCATCATCATCATCATCATCACGACTACTACTACTACTACTACTACTACTACTACTACTACTACTACTACTACTACTACTACTACTACTATTATTATTATTATTATTATTATTATTATTATTATTATTATTATTATTATTATTATTATTATTATTATTATTATTATTATTATTATTATTATTATTATTATTATTATTATTATTATTATTATTATTATTATTATTATTATTATTATTATTATTATTATTATTATTATTATTATTATTATCTACACTCAGTATATACTCACAGTCATATTATCCACTTTTTCTTGTAGCCAGGCAAAGAGTTCACAGAGAGACACAGAATCTTTCCACTGTGGAAGAGGAGGAAGTTTAGCAGACGCCGTAAATTATGGTCACGTGCATGTATGCTAGAGGTATTTAAAATTGCCAACAATATAGTCAGTTGAAATGTTTACATCGACTCAGCTACCGCACCCGGGCCTAATTGTACGCGTTCCTTACGAGAAATTTTGGTTTATATGATGTGACCACCATGCTCAATACCAGATTAATGATGTATCTTGTAGCAGTCCTGACAAGACAGAGGTCATGGGCTACAGCCCGGGGCACGGAAGTGCGTTAAAATATGGAGGGTATACGGGAATATATGGACGGGGCCCCGCGAAAATATGGAGCAGCCCCAAAAAAAATATGGGCCAAAGAAGAGTGTATTCTCGCTTTCATAACACTAAGTTAAAAAAAGATGGGGGGGGGGGGCGGGTGTCCAGTGACATAATTTTCCCGGGCAAGATCTTTATCTCGACGCCCTTGTCTTTCATCGATTTTTGAGGACATTCATATCTTATTATGGACAGAATAATAATCTTATCTTGTATAAAAGGAGTGATTTGTGCAACATTCTGGTCAGATAATGGATTTACAATCAACAATTAATTTTTAACGTTCTATACCGAATGCTAAATTTTTTCTCTGGTGTACTGGTCCCAGAAGTCAAGCAGACTCTGTGACAGTTAACACCTCCAAGCGGTTGTGGGGCGTCCCTGATGGTCAGTGGGGTTTGATTTGCCTTTGTTTCTCATAGCCCCTATACAACACATAGCGAGGATAACCAGTTTGTATACTTACACAGGACTGCTTGAGACCTGCTAGTTCTGTTGGATTCTTAACAGCCTTCATCAATAAAATGGGAGACGCTTCCATGATTTGCATATCCTGCCGACACGAGAAGAAGCAAAACGAGAATTAAAGAATACTAATGGCGGACTGTAGAGAAGGGAGCAGTCACCATGACAACGGTGGTTAACCTAACACACCAAATGGTGTGGGGAAGAAACGTCATTACTCCGATAAAGATCGGATAACAATGTTATTAATTTTGTTTCATTTTATGAATAAATATTGACAAAAAACAAATTTGACAATTCAGTGTGCAGACATGATAGAAGTGACCTGTGATATGTCTGAAGGTGGCTGGATTTGTTCATGCATATTCATTTTCAAATTAGCATGTCTTATATTCCTTTTCTGAACGAACACGAAACATAAGGAATCTACTCTACACTGCGAGGTCCTGTTCCGCCTCAACATAAAATTCGACGCGCGTAGTAATTACATACACCACTGAGACTGGTCGAAATAACTGAAAATGCACCGAAAAAATAACAGCAAAATAGGAAATATATCGATAATTATTCTTCAACCACCCTGTCTGGTGACGTATTCATCCTAAAGTCGACATAGACTGTGCAAGTAAGATATAAAATTCTGCTCATAACAAAAATCACTGATTATGAACAGATCGGCAGTGATATGTTCATTTTTAGAAAACAAAAAATTGTTTGGATAAAATTATTTGACTGTCACGAGTATGCTTGACAAAAGTCTAATTACTATCATCGTGCAGCTGTATAAATTAACCTCATGAATATTCATTTATTTTCTGTTTTGCTCACAAAGTTCGCATTAGCAACATTCGACATTCTAGTATGCTTTGTTTAATTCACTGATTTCTCCACGGCTATATCAATTGAATTTGTGTAAGTCTTTGTTTAGATTACTTTGCATAAAATGCAGGTTAAGGGTCAGTATGAATAGGCCGGGTAAGCAGGTTAGGGCGTGATATTCTTATATACTACTTGGCGCAAGGGACGGCGGTGCTGGGTGCACCACAGCAGTTACTCGTAGTAGTTGGACGCGATGCCCGATGGGCGACGTTAGCCCGCAGTAGTTTACTATTTTAGGGTCGTCGGTGACCTAGTATATATGAATGGGACAACTTTGGTTTCCCGCTGGTGAATTTATTGTAATATCTATCTTGTTATATATCTTAATGGACCTGCAGATACCTGTAAAAAAAGCCGGAAACTGACCGAATTCCGTAAGTGTACATGTATCATTTTCTTATGTATACTAAGTCAAACCGTACATTGCAGTAGAGGGAACGCAATTAGTTGGTCGTATTCTTGTTTCTTATTTGAGTTAAGTGAGGCCGGAATGTGTTTAAAGGTTGAAAAGTACGTATACAAATATATTTATGAGAAGTTTGTAATAGGTTTGTTGTTGTTTTTTTTTATTGTAAATAGGTGATAAGTGGTAAGAAGGTGTAACATATATCTGCTATCATACAGCGAGATCAATGCATGTTTGATATGTTTCCTATTGCCGATGTAACGTCATGTTTGTGTAAAATATTTGTTTATACAATGCGTACAGTTTACGTTTTGGTTCAGGGTTTTTGTCTTGGTTACGAGGATTTAAATAAAGCGATCCATATCAAAGACACACGTCACTCGAGTCTTGGTGTCGTCCAGTCGAATCGTTTCACCTTACCCGTGACAATGACCTTCTCGTAGTTTATTGGCGGGAACACACAGGCAATGATTATGATCTAACATGTCATTCATTAGCATATTGTGTTATCAGGCTTGTACGTAATAAAATAGTACCACTGAGCAGTATCATGCAACTGATAGTACTACGTTGGTGAACTCATAGAGTTATCAGTAGAAACTGGTAACTGTTTTAAAACCGTTACTCGGTTATTGCTTGGCTATGTTTAATATCTTTACAGTTCTCATTGTTCTCTATTAGTTCGCTTTCACCTTATATAAAGGAAAAACAATAAACCAACTTATATAGCCTTCTATCATCAGTCGTTCGCTTTTAGAATGAAAACGAAATGAATCTCCTATCACCAAGGGCGGCGGAACCGGGGGGGGGGGGCACAGGGGGCACGCGCCCCCACTTTTCCACAGGTTAAAAATGTGCCTTTTTTCTACATAAAAAATTACTCTTGATCACCTTATTAGGTCAGCGATATTTCAGTAAGAGATCTAATCCTAATTTAGAACTATTAATGAATTTCTGTGGGTCAAACTCAAAGCTATTTCGAATGAAAAAAAATTGTTAGTATCTCTCCTGTCTGACCACAATGACATTCGCCTGGCTATTCCGAATGTTCTCTGCCTAATACACATATACCTACTGGCACCAATGAGCGCAGTCTCCGGAGAGAGATCCTTCTCCGTACAACGCCGGATAAAGACATACTTGCGGAGCACAATTGGTGTAAACGGTATAATAATATGATAATGCTTCATATCCATAAAGCAAGAACGAACGGATTAGTTATACGGGACATCGCTAAAGAGTTTACAAAGCGAAACCCACGTCGAATGAAATATTTAGGGGAGTTTTAAATGTTTACTACCACAAGGTTTGTAACCAGTGGCGGAGCGTCCATACAGTCAGGGGGGCGGATGCCCCCCTGACGGACTCAAATGGACTGCTTGTGCCCTTTTCAGCTTTTTACCACTTTTTACTTATTCGCGATTATTGACTTTTTTATTGCGCTCTCATCTACCTATTGACATTTGTCTAATGCATTTCCAAAAATGCATTGCTATATTACATTGTAACTTTTTAATTAGCAGAAGCCATTTATAGCCTACAATGAATAATGAGTATAGTTTTAATATCCCATAACCTACCCCATCCTTTCGTATTTTGACATATTTCATTTGCTTGCTTTCATGCATGTATCGATCGCGTGTGCAGGGACTTTATAATGGTTTCACCTCATTTTGTCTCGAAAGAAAACTTGTTCCTTGTTTCCCAATTTGCACATTGGATATTGCAATGCTAGTATGCATTTTTTCCTTGAGGGTGGGGGTTGGGGCGTTGATGGAGTGATGTGTATACACAAATAGTATACAATAAGAGTTATAAAGGGTACTAAATATCAGGCTGCATCAGTCCAATCAAATTTCTGCAAAGTGCCATTCGACGTCGGTGCCCCGCCCCCCCCCCCAGATTAAAAGTGCTTCCGCCGCCCTTGCCTATCACCCGTCGCTTGTAATTTTCTCTGACTTCTCCTTCAGTATTTTAGTTTTACATTTCTTACTGTAACATGAGTTTACCATGTTTGTCCCACAGCTCAGTTAATAAAAGAGGAATGGTTTAACACCATGGAACCAGTTTACTGACAACTCTATATGAGAATCGAGTGCGCTGGTCACTTTCAATCAACATTCGGAATACTTTTTAAGAAAAAGTCGCCCAAGAAAGAACCTGGGCACGAAAACCAAACTATCAAACGACTGATCCGCTTCCAACCCCAGTCCCCTTGCATGCATCGGGACTGTGACATTGGGAATAGTTAATTTTTTTATTCGTGATAATAATTTCATACAACGGATTTGATCATGCTGGAGAGTGAACATCAATTCTTTAAGACTTAGTCTCCCACTGAACATGAACGGCCCTATTTTGATCTATAAGTTGCTTTCCATTAAAACATAATGATAGTTCAGTTCCATGCGCTTTAGAGGAAATATCACATGTGGAACGCTGACAAGGCCAAAAACATCACAAAAACTAAAAACCACTTACTTCTGACACTCTCTCGTAGATGGCGTAGCTGCTCTTATCACTGAACCATACTTTCTTGGTTCTTCCAATAATAGCCAAGTCCTCCAAGAATTCATTGTAATTTTTAATTGTGATACAATTTGCTTAAAAAGTTCAAAACAGAGAAACATAAAATGAGTATAAAGTGATAATTTAATGTCAATGCATTTCATATCATATATTGTAAATAACACTAGGACTTGTAGTGTGTTCGTGCTTGTATTCTTGCACAATTATTAGTCGTGTACTCTTACTTGTCCTTATGTATCTGTAAACATATAACTGCTTCCCCGGAGCACTTGGAAATCTTATGTATAGTAACAGAGTACTTTACCAATATGAATACATACAAGATACGTACAAAGTGCTCGAGTTTTGCCTCATTGTACTCTTACCGGCATTAGTACTCAAAGGTAATTTTCTTGTACTGGTACTCATGCTGTTGTACTCACACTAAACGTTTGAATAGTAAAACCTTATCTAACGTACAATTTGAAGGTATCTTTGAGAAACCCTTTTCTCCACATCTCGAAACTTTCAGTGAGTCAACAACACAATGTCTTCCCACAGGGGCGTATCCAGGATTTTCCAATAGGGGGGGGGGGCGCCAGGCATGAATGATCGCCGTCCTGGGGGATGGTTCTAAGGGGAGGGGTGTACAATTTTTGCTTTCGAAGAAGGGCTGAAATGCAAAATGGTGTCATATGCATTGGCGGCGATCCGTACTTCCGAGTGGAGGGTGGGGGGGGGATATGACCTTGTTGACTATCTTAGCGTAGCGCCACCATGAGTTGGCGCGAAGCGTACAAGAAAATTTTGGGATTAACAAACCCTCTAGATGGCCGGAAACGGCACTTCCCGAGGTTTCCAAGCGGCATATACCCAACTTTAAAATAGGGATGTCATGTCCGAAATATCTCATAATCAGGATCCAAAATACTTTTTTTTTAATTTCGGGTGTTATTTTGGGAAAATTGCCCCTGTCAATCTTGTTTCAGGCGCAACGTTAGAATGTTCGAGAGCTCTTTTATATTATTCGATGAAGAAAATGGCCTCATGCAGGCTATTATAGGCCTATACACATGCAATACACAATTACACATAGTTAGTTACATTCCTAGGTACCGATTGCTAGGGCATCCAGGTGAAACGTGTATTAAGCATTACCCTGGTTACATGAGATTCTCAGCTGTTCGAGGGAACATGTACGTGTGTAGGCCTACTATAGGGCCTATATGAATACTATGAGGGTGCATATATGTACTATATCAATACCGTGGGCGCAATAATACATTTTGTTGTTATAGGGCCAATGAAGCCTACAGTCAACTATTTTTGCTTTATAAAGACGCTTTATTTGAAAAGATCGCACTGCGTTTATGGTAGGCGAGAAATGAAGCTAAAAAAGAGCCGTACATTAACGAAGATGCATAAATGTAGGCATGAAAATATTCTTATCCCTGGCATTTGGTGGGGGGGGGGGGATATGGTGCATTACATCCCCTCCACCCATTTTCATGGGGGGATATATCCCCCCTTCACCCAGGATCGCCGCCCATGGCCATATGTGATCCATTTTTCGACCTTAATAATAAGCAACATTTCCAGTAAATATGGACACAAAATGCACAATTTAGTATGGCTGGCATGTCACTTAGTGTTTATAGTGATAATACAAACACAATTACCATCTATGTTTCTAAAACTATTATGCCGCCGAACTTCGCCAGAACCTTTTTTTGGCAAACAAAAAATAAAGCATATGGGAGGGGGGGGGGGGGTTGAGCGATCACCGATATCTCACATAAAGGTCGTCATCAATTTTTTTTTTTTTTTTTTTGCTAAACTTTTTTTTTTTTTGGTGACGGCCAATAGGGGGGGCGCGCGCCTGTTGCGCCCCCCCTGGATACGCCCCTGTTCCCATGTGAAGAGTAATATTAGCTGTTTATACATTGTACCACAATGGTTCTCCGGTCCTGTAATGATCATGTACCACTCGGACTTGTTTCAAGGGGACGGGGAGGGCGGGGGGGGGGGGGGGTGGAGGGAGTATATACCCCAAATGTAATGTACCTACGATAAACTCACTGAAGGTTCCTTGTAATTTTAAACACTGACATTGGAATTGTTAAATGACGGCAAATGTCCACTCTACAATTTTTAAATCTCATCCGTTGTGCGCGGATATTTGGAAGAAATTTATTTTTGTGTGTGAATTGCCCGAAAATGTCATCATACGCTTTTAACAAACACAACAGGATACCTTCAAGAGAATATGTCAAAGATATGTTATGAAATTTAAAATAGATAGGCCACTCACATGCCAGGTAAGTGCAATCAACTACCCGAAGATGGGCTTGGACACTCTCGCTAAGACGACGGTCCTTGTTGTACAGGTACAAACTGGGAAATAAAGTAGGTTTTTATGTGACTGGTATGTGAGGGCATATGTTATAAATAGAAGGACTACAGGTCGGTAGGTAGGTACACGGGGTGGTGGGTGGGGGGGGGGGTCAACAGCACATAGGCCGGGTCAGTTAGTGCCCTGAGGTACTAAGAAAAATGTATACTCATATTCTTAATTTACTTTAGGCAATTGAAGACTTAAAACTTGGGTCCGGTGATACAATTGGCCGTGGGCCCGACCCGGCACTCAACACCTGCCGATATTGGCTAATCGAGTATTGTTTCGACACCGAGAAAACAAAGCCTAGTAACCTACACACTACACAGGGGCGTAGCGAGCGGGGGGGTGTGGGGGATGTGGTGTCACACCCCCCCAATAATTTGGTCGCTGTCGGCAAATTTTGGGTCTGTCGGCAAAAGGAGAAAAGGTGAAGAGAGCGGAAGGGGAAGAAAGAAGGAAAGCTGAATAGAGAAAAGGAGAACGGGAGCTTCTTCCGTGCCAAATTTGACTTAAAATATGCACCAGATTGCATCTAAGGACGTTTCAAAACTAAAAATTTTCCAAAGGGGAGGGGGACACCCCCTCCCCTTAGACCCCTCCCCCATTTCAGTCACCACTTCCAGATCCGTCGGCAAATCAAATTTGACTTAAAATATACACCAGATTGCATCTAAGGACGTTTCAAAACTAAAAATTTTCCAAAGGGGAGGGGGACACCCCCTCCCCTTAGACCCCTTCCCATTTCAGTCACCACTTCCAGATCCGTCGGCAAATCAAATTCTCCACACCCCCCAACAAAAACCCCTTCGCTACGCCCCTGACACTATATGTCCATGATATACCGTCAATGGGTCTAAAATGAAAATGGATTGCAACCATAAATATTCACGTTTTATACGTAATAAATTAATAATTCCCGATCGATATTGTTATTACTTTCCAGCTAACATTCCTTCCAAAAGGTACATAAGTCAAGTAACTTTGAACGAGTCAGGATAGCAAAGAGTGAAAAGAAAGAAAATGGCAACAAAAAATGTTAAAACTCACTTGGTTAATTGGTTTCCTTTTTTTGGTCAATTATGTGCTCATTGAGTTCTTCCAACGTCAATGGAGTTATTGTAAGGAGGTGTGTCATAGGTAAGTTTGATCCTAAACCGTCCTGCATTTCCAAAGTCAATGTACGTATCCAAAATTAGTCTTATATCATATATTTTCGATCAAATTGGGATTGGGAAAATATTTCCCAAAATTTAATTTATACGTACGTTATGGCATCCGTTTCGATGATTGCATATGAAATAAAGACCGGATTGTATGTTATATCAGCTCCTCTCAAATTGAATATCCCTGTCAAAATAAAATGTAACAAAGTTGGTCGCAAATTGACTTCAAACTGAAGAACTGACAGAGGGAGGATGAGATAGGGAGAAGATGAGGGAGACGGTGACTATAGGGAAAGGAGTAGAGTACGAGAGAGGGAGGGGAGAAGGGGATGAAGAGGGCGAGGCTTATGGAACGCGAAAAGGGCAACCATATTTCGTTGTCTAAACTAAGTTTGTTGCTGTCTATTGTTACTTCTGATATTCATGACAGTTTGAGGTTGCAGTACTACAAGTATTCTATAATGTTGCATAATTGGTATATGGCAAAAGCGCCATAGAGATGCTTCCAGACTCACGTATTGATCAAAATGATCTATTCAGTTTACCAATTCTATAGTTACAGGGCTACGTACATAACATTAATTATCAACTTACAAGCAATCTCATCCAGTTTGGTGATAATAAGAGCCTGGGCTTCCTTCTTTGCCATTAGCTCTCTCACTGTATCATTCTCAGGGGAGGCATCAAAGATCTTTGACTCCCAAGTCCTTCCAGCATACTTGTGTTCTAAAACTAAGAGCTCGTCTCCTGGGTAAGCCGGTTTTGTACCTTCCATATCCTCCCAAATCATATCCACCAAATTATTTGTCAAAGACGAAAGCCTTATGCCTCGGTCGGACGCATTCAAAGCATCCTCATATTTAAAATATGTGGCTGACGAACAGAAAACAACACACATACACATCAAATATGAAACATGCTTAGCTTGATTGGAACGAGATATCCGATCAACAAAACGGATATACTTCAGGGATATACTCAATATCGTAGGATATACTTCAGGGATATACTCAATATCGTAGGATATACTTCAGGGATATACTCAATATCGTAGGATATACTTCAGGGATATACTCAATATCGTAGGATATACTTCAGGGATATACTCAATATCGTAGGTTATACTTCAGGGATATACTCAATATCGTAGGATATACTTCAGGGATATACTCAATATCGTAGGATATACTTCAGGGATATACTCAATATCGTAGGACATACTTCAGGGATATACTCAATATCGTAGGATATACTTCAGGGATATACTCAATATCGTAGGATATACTTCAGGGATATACTCAATATGGTAGGATATACTTCAGGGATATACTCAATATCGAAGGATATACTTCAGGGATATACTCAATATCATAGGATATACTTCAGGGATATACTCAATATCGTAGGATATACTGTCATACCACTGCTACACATTCATTTCTTATTTACGGCTTGGCTTGCCTATATAGAATGATTATTCTGTGTAAATTGTCAGATTCAAAGCACCAGGGGTGCAATCTGTACAATCATAACACTTGGGTAATACGCCCTCAATGACAGTTATTCAAAGCCAATTTATACGCATTAACACACCAGTAGAATCACTGTGGTCGAGTGGTACGGACTTCGGTTCGTGACACAAGATCTGGGGTTCGATTCCTACCTTCGCCTGATGAGTCCCAAAAGGACGAAACCGGTCGTGAAGTGGAATTTTTCTGGTGTATTATTCTTTACTTATTTGCTATATATCTGCTTCACATTCATTATATATTTATATATATATATATACTTACAAATAGAGAGGAGAGTGGGATCAAACCCAACGATTGCTTCGTTTGGTAGACTTGCTCCAAGACCCGCATTACTGTCTGTTGCCAAAAGCCATTCTTCGGGTTTGGGAACATCTGGTTCCCCTGTGAAACATTATATAATAACTTTATGACGTATGCAAAGATAAACTTAAAAGTTAAGGATGTGGAAGGTCATGAACTTTGAAACAAAGACAATGTAACGCCTTGGATTTCATTTGGAACGAGAACTTAAATGCCTACTTTCTATTTTGGAAAACGAATAGCGGTTTCAAATAATTTTCTACCCCAAACCCAGCTCCAGTGCTCTGTGGGCTGGATTGGATAAAGGCAAAAGCTCTTGGGAAGTCTTCCTCAAACTCAAATTGACGACTTTAAAAAGAAATTAAGCTATGGGCACACAGTATGAGTATTAAATACGTAGAACTGTAAAGGCAATCATTTTTCGACAAAGGGACATTTTTTTAATAATTACAAATATGGAAAAGGGGTACAATGATTTATGAGGCTTTCTTTTCGCAAAACTGGTAGGGCACGTGAACCACCCCTATCTCCGGTCTCTTCCTCCTCCTTCCTTGTCTTGCATCCTTCCCGCCATTTTGCAATCAAAAACCCTGAATCTCCATCAGTACAGAAGCCTTTTAATGCTTCTCATGTTCTGTAATATCCTGGTTTGCTGATCAAAACAATTACATATAATGACGCTTTTATGAAGTTCCCTATTTCCGTTACTTGTTACATACAAATGTTTATGGTATGCATACACTCACCAATCTCCTGAGAGATCCAGTTGCAATCCAGCTGCATCTTGGCTTGTAGAAAGTATCTGCCGTCTACCCACAATGCAGCATGGTTTGCTGTCACGATGGCAAGACCTCACAAAAAAAGAATAATAAGTTTCTCTTCAGTTTAATTTAGTTTAATATTACTCAATGTTTGGGGGGGTCAACAGAAGCCTATTTGGAATACTTTCCATCTGATGACCATGTGCGAATACCGGTTTATATCAAGCTTCCTCTTTGTGATGTGTGTTCGGTTATTAACGAGTCATGAAAATACCGCACCCATTCCTGCTATCGTGACCACCATTTAATAGCCCCATTCGATGGACATTAGCATCTGATCAATTTCTCAATTTACTGGGGTAGTCAGTAGAAACATGATACATCCAGTTCATCTTCACTGTAGTGCGGTGAGTACTGTATTGTGAACGCAGTTGTTTCGATATTACAAATCGAATGACCTTTTTTTTCGTCACTTTCACCACTGACATGGCTGACTTTTGGTATCGAGTATTGAGAGTTTCACTTACCTACAGATCCCTTAAATCCAGACACGAACTCTCTCCTCTTGTCAGCTTTAGCGATGTATTCACTCTGAGAAAACACAAGTAAACACTTACTACAGAAACTTATTACTGGACTTATTAGCCACGTGCATGATTCAATGAAAACACTTACTATAAACTTAGCACTGGACTTATTATCCACGTGCATGATTCAATGAAAACACTTACTATATAAACTTAGTACTTAACTTATTATCCACATGCATGATTCAATGAAAAAACTTACTGTGTAAACTAAGTACTTGACTTATTATTCACGTACACGATCCAATGAAAACACTTACTATATAAACTTAGCACTTGAATTATTATCCACGTGCATATTTCAATGAAAACACATACTATAAACTTCGTACTGGACTTATTATCCAAATGCATGATTCAATGAAAATACTTCCTATATAAACATAGTATTTGACTTATTATCCACATGCATGATTCAATGAAAACACTTACTATATAAACTTAATAATTGACTTGTTATCTACATGCATGAATCAATTAAAACACTTACTGCCACCATTCCACTGTAAAAAACAGGTAATTGTCAGGCCCTGTCTGGACACACGGGGAACTTCCCCTCCCCACCCCATCCATGTAGACTACTGTATGCCCCATCCATGCCTGTCTATGCCCCGTAATGTGTACAAAGTTATACACAAGTCATATGACACGAGTGTCGTACCCTTCCTTATGATTGTTGATGCCCCACCATAAATTGTCGGTGCCCCTCCATAAATTGTTCGTGCCCCATCCCCTCACTACGGCCCTGGTAATAGTATTAACATCACTTACAGGAATTACGATTCCAGAAACAAGTTAAATTTTGATACAACTTTTAATTTCGTGTCGGGGATGGGGGCATGGCGAGAGGGCATAGCAAGGGCGAAAATATGCCCACTGTCTTTTGGAAGTATTTATCTGACCTGATGGGAGTCTTCAGACGGAATGATGTAAGCTTGAATGTTAGAATCCACCATTTTCTCCCTCAGCTTGGCTAGTTGTTCGTCAGTTCTGACTGTCGTGTCTGGATAAAACTACAAAACAATAAGGAAAATGACACAAGCGAGTCATATATATATAGTCATTCCAGCTATTCCCCTCAGACTTGTCTGCGCTTTATTTCTGGTTACAATATTATACCAGAGTTTCCGCGTGATCTTCACAGAAATGGTATGACTTACACATGCAAACATGCAAACATGTGCATGGAGCAAACACCATTCACAATCTACAGGTAGCCTATATCTCCAGGGATTATAGTGCACATTTTACTGGTCGCACAATACATACGTGCACATGGATGACCAGATAAATGGCCGTTCCCTCGGATGGCTGTAGAATGAGCCGGTCATAGCAGGTCATTCATATAGTAAGGTATTCATTTTGACCCTCTAAGCGTATTCCACAGTGCCCATTTGACCTCTCATTGTCTAGAACAAAGAGGTAGTTTAGAATCTTTGAGAAACCATTCGCACCAAGCTAGAGCTATGGGCAATATATGTTTAAGTCCCTTGGGAAATCTTATCAAGGTGCGCATCAGGACGATAGTCAAACGTAAGTGTACTAAAATAAAATTTAGGTGAAGCAACTGGTTACTCTGTACAACGCCACCTTATAGTGACATTTTCACAATATATACTCCCATTATGTAACTGGTGCACTGTATAACTATAGGTTTAAAGGCTGACTATGTGTACACTGTAGCCTTGGTTTCCATAATAAATATTATTACTTCAACTATGTAACTTGTGCTACAATGGTCATATACGTCCACACTTCAAAAGTTTAGTTCAGTTAGAAGTTCATTAACCTAATCACGTGATGATTTTAATAACTTTACCAAACCATAACCAAGCCATGCCATTCTATACCTTGCCATACTGTGACTTAACATACTGTAATGTACCATATCTCCACCATACTGTATCACACCGCATCAAACCATATCACAGAGCATCACACTACACGACACCGCAAACACACCACGAGGCACTACATCGCACCACAGCACACCGCAGTTTACTACAACACAACACACCACAATACACCACACCACAGCAAAGCACAGCACATCACACTACGCCACAGCGTATCACACCACACCACACCACAAGACAACACACCGTACCACACTACAAAACACTACAGCACTTCATACTACACCACAGCAAAACACAGCGCAGTACACCACAACACAGCGTACCACAACACACCACACCACACTACAGTACAACATATAACACCACAGCAAAACACAGCGCAGTACACCACACCACACCACACCACAGCGCACCACAACACAACACACCTCACCACACAACAACACACCACACCACATCACACTTCACCACAGCACAGCGCACTACAAGGCATCACACTACACCTCACCTACCATATACTTAATGATATCATACAATACCATACAAATGATAATAACACATAAAGGTAATGTTTGTTTTTCACTGACCGGTGGTTCGATACTACAATCTCTCACACTGTCATCTTGTCGGCGAACTCTGTGTCTAGCGGAAACAATGTTTGCATCATGTTCAAGGTCAGTTGGCGATGACGTCACTAACTGAAGAACTATAAACATGAAAGTAAACAAATCGTTGTACAAGCATATAATCTGCATACATATATTGTACACATTACTTTTATTGAGGAGACTAATAGAGCCACTAACAAAGGTATTAGTAATATTTACACATATGCAAATGGCGGATCCAGAAAGAAAGGTATTGGTTGCTATCGAAATAACAGTGAATAAGAAAGCACCGGCAATAAGTAATTACCGTATGACAGGCTATTTTAACATCTAGACCTCTTTTGTACATGCGATTGGTCAATCTAGTCCTCATGAATAAGCGCATGCAATTAGTTAGCTGTTTCATAAAATTTTTGTTTCATAAAATAGACGTTATTTTCATTCTAAATCAGTCTTCTTCCTTGAAATGTCTTTTAGGCTTACTTTTACTACGAAAGAAGGGATAACAATGATTAGACCCGAGCACCATGGTGCCCCAATGATGCCCCTCAATGGAGCCCTTTTTGTATACTTTTGGTCATCATTCTTATCAATATTGTTGTTGTTGTTGTTATTGTAGTGAATGTTTGCCAAATGTCAATCTATACCAGATTAATGAGCTTGTCTTGGACAATTTCATGAATGTCTCAATCACAAGGTTGTAAATGCCGAAAGCTACATTTATGGAACATCAACAAAAGGTTGTCGCAGCATTCCGAATTCCGTTGCTTAGGAAAAGTAACAGACGGCGAGATTATAGTTGGTAGTATTCATTGTGTTGCAATTGCAAACAAACTTTGAATGTTCAGTATGTTTTAACTTTCATGTTATAAATTTCTAAACATAGTTTGATGTTGAGAAAGTAAAGAAAAAAATACATATTATTGTTGGGTAGGGCTAACATGTAGCTATAATTCATGGCCAATTGTATGAACATGTTTGACTTTTGAAAATCATAACTATTAATCGTATATAACGACCGAATTTTCGGGTAAACATTTAAGTTGTTCATCGGGTAGCGGAACATCTATTTCCCAGTCTCATTCTGACTCTAATTGAGTACGGTTACCCAGTTCGTCAGGCATATACACGTTGGATTTTCTCAGGGCCGTAATCTCCTGTTGTTCTATCTTACGTGGGCGTCTGGGTGGATTTACAGCATATTTAAAATATGTCCGGACTTTTTTTTTATAGATGCTTCGGACCAAGTTGTGATACATACAGTAAACAAATTTCTCGGCGGTTTCTTGAACATTTAACTACTCCCATTTAAACACACTGATGGGGAGACACATTTTGATTAATAAAAAATCCTTTCATAATTGGTTCTGATTACAAGATTAGAGACAAAGACAAGTCGGAGTTTGGCCCCACACCTACTCTAATCATTACCTCCAACCCACCCCCCCCCCCAATAATAATAAAATAATCCAATGAAGTCCCTTTTTCCCAACAAAGGGGAGGGCCGGGGGATCTCAAGTTAACCCCCCCCCCCCAAGTCGCGTCAACCATTCGTCCTACAAAATATGGTAATCCTATCTTACAAAAACTGTAAAACCACTGTAGGCATATTACCCATGGGTTTGATTTGAATAGAATTGCTAATCCCAAATGGCCTCATCCATTGAACTGGACAAAAAATTTCTAAAGTCATATTTAATTCAACGATAAAAATAACATTTCATCAGTATTCAGAAAGTATTGCTTACAAATTCAATAATAATACCCTCTGGGTATTTTTATTTTGCATGCACGAATTGATTCAACTTTAAACATAAATTGAGTAGTTTGTTCGTTCACTGGAAGTGTCTCCTCGTTTGGTAAACGCAATGTTCTTGCAAGGGTATACAGGGGGAGGGGGGTTGTTATGATAATATCTAAACTGATCCAAAATTGACCCGAGAAGCGAATGCAAAGTTTTTTATTATTTGAATTGGGAGGTAGAATAACAACTGTAATCCGAGTCATATATAGGATGTAATCAGAGGCGTATATGTACCGTAAATACGGGGCGAGAATGATTTGTTAGACCTAGTATTAATTTTTTGACAAAAATAATAACAGAGCAATCCATGGAATTGCAGATCTCATCTCCTCCTACGGCGGAAGTGATTGCTGGGTGACTTCTGAATTCATCTGTCTGGTTGCCATCTTTGTTAATAGGCTGGAATCCAGTTTTTTAATGTATAGTTTAGTTTGAAGTTGAGTAGAAAACGATATTACCTTACTATTAATTGTTGTCTCAGCAAGGTATCAAGTTTGGGCCAATTTCACCTCTGACCTACATTGTTCTTTCGTCCTAACCCTCAACTTCCAAAAAGGACTATTCTAGAATTTGTCTCATCAATCTCTACGTATATGGTTTAGGTTTATGGGCTTCTTCCTACAAGAAGTCAAGTTTGATTATAACAAGTACGGGAGATAAGGTATTGGGCAGAATGATTTATATAGCCTATAGTATATGTTCCTTATAGGCCTACTGTTTATTATAGCGATGTTTTACATACGTACCGCTATTTCGATAGTTATTTCAGTATCTACTTACCCTTCATTACCGCCCGACAACCACTCCCATCCCCCCCGCCCCCCTCCCCCCTTTCTCCCTTTCCAGAACTCCTGGATCCGTCACTGCATAGCCTACATGTGAAGTTTATTACAATTCAATAACCACAAAGGGCACTAATTTCGGGCACAAATACTGCTCCTCCCCCCCCCTCCCCACGTCGCCCCTCTCCCAACTCCCTTTTGCCAGAAGCACTTAATCATTCCTTCACTATAACCATGGAGGTCTGTTTTACCTCCATGGTTTTATGTCCTCAACTCGCTCAGTTGTTATTAACTGTTGACGACGGACTGCTCATATTTTGTACAGTGAAAGTCCAGGGAGCTTCCTATGGTGGTATTATTACCTGAATGATGATACTGCTTGCTTCAATAAAGTTAAACTTGGTATTAAAAAATAAATTAATAAATAAAGACCCTCTCTAATGAGACAGTCAATGACATACCTGAAAACGCGACGAGATATGAAACAAGTTTCTCCATTATCGTGTAGCGTTAAAGCGACAACCGTAGCTGCACCCAGGGATCTGTTAAAAACCTGACCAAGATATGTACTGACACCTGCTCGATAGCGTCTTCCTGTTACATGTTCGGAAACACACGTTCCACTGCCATGACCTTCTGACACTGAAGATAAAAAATATGTCTGGTTAAAAAATATCAAAACTGGAATTTGTGGTTACGATAATCGGAACCACTCTGTTCATGGAGGATCGGTTATAATTAGTATGATAATATACTGGTTAAAGGTTACATGTCAGTATGGTAATATCAAACTATCAAGTTACTTTAAATATCATTAAAAATAAATACGATACCGTTCATGAGTTTATGAATCTACAGACGAAGGGAGCTGCAACCTTATGTTTCGATTTGTATAGGCTAGCCCTTGTATTTAGGTTTTGTGCAGATTAATTTGAGAACGGTTGATACAAAGGCAATAGTTGGTTTAGGCATAATCCTCCTCCTAAATATAACCCAGGTTCTCTAAGATGAACCTTTTTAGCAAATGGCAAACATTGCTTAGGCTACATGATTACTGAGCCAACATCCTACCTTCAACCAGGTTCCGATGTTTGAAGGGATATTCCGATGTTTGAAGAGATATTCTGATGTTTAAAGAGATATTTCGGTGTTTGAAGGAATATCCGGTATCTGGAGGGATGTTTCTGTGTTTGAATGAATGTTACGGCGTTTGAAGGGATATTCTGATGTTTGAATGAATGTTACGGTGTTTGAAGGGATATTCTGATGTTTAAAGGGATATAACGATGTTTGAATGAATGTTACGGTGTTTGAAGGGATATTCTGATGTTTGAAGGGATATTCCGATGTTTGAATGAATGTTACGGTGTTTGAAGGGATATTCCGATGTTTGAAGGTATATTTCGGTATTTGAAGAGATATTCTGATGTCTAAAGGGATATTCTGATGTTTAAAGGGATATTTCCATGTTCAAAGGGATATTCCGATGCATGAAGCTGATTGCTAGGGATATTCCGATGTTTGCAGGGATATTACGATGTTTGAAGGGATATTACGATGTTTGAAAGGAAATTCCGATGTTTGAATGGATGCTTAGGTGTTTGAAGGGATATTCCGATGCCCTAAGCTGATTGCTGGGTAATTCCGATGTTTAAAGGGATGTTTCGGTGTTTTAATGGATGTTTCGGTGTTTGAAGCTGATTGCTGGAAACTTTCTGTACTTCAAAGTAAAAACCTCATCCACTTTGCAGTTCGTATTGGGATGATATGAATTCTTCAAAGTTATAACATTCCAATCATTCACCCACAGAAAAAAATGATATCAAATATATATTAAATATTCTCACGAATCTGGTTCACAAAGCAGAGTGATACTTCTAGAAGCAACTCATCATTTCGTTTTGCAAGTATCAGTGGTGTTGGAAGCTATAAAAAGAAAGGTGAGGGGCAGACAAAAGGAGGAATTGTACTTTTGTAGTATCTATGGTGGCCCAGATGAGACATTGGTATTTTTCTACAGTTTTATTTACAAAATTTCTGCTTCAGTAAGCTGTACGAAGTTTTATTGTGTCATGAAAATGTTACGCAAGCGGACCCGCTTGATATTGATCATTTTCGTAAACCGCATGGCTTTTGTTATGAAGTTTGCTAAAACCTATTCAAAGATAAAAAGTATATAATTAATATGTATAGCTTCATCTCTAAAATTCTTATATACATTGGTAATTAAGCCTGATCCCTTAATTTAAGTGGGATTCTTTGAGCAGACCAGGAAAGCTTTGACAACTAATACTTATTAATATAACAATGAGTTAGGTGTTATAGTCGTGTATTGAGTGTCCTTGACAACATATTGGGTATATCGCGGTATAGAAGGAAGTTTTGACTTCCGACTGGGTTTGCTGAATGTTTGCCGAGATTTAGATGTCATTAAGTCGTCTTTGGGTCTTTAAAGTTCGCCGTCAAGGTGAAAAACTAGATACTTTCACAGTACACTGCAGTGTTCACGTATCTACCCTTTAATGCAAAATGGTGGGGCAGCCTACCATACTGAATTCTCTCTGGTTATGTCGTGAGAACTGATGTAATCTATATTGTAAATAAAAGTTTCTATTTGAAATGACTGTGAAATGGTTGAAGATAGTGTAAGCAAGGAGCATTTCACTATCGCCAAAAACTACTCAGTGGTAACTGAAGCTAATCGTGAAAGAAATGTAACATTTGGTTGCTATTTAAAATTCTGTTTGGTCTATCACAGAGAAGCCTACTCTGCCAGATGTGTATACATTGCTCTCACGAATATGTGAAGATATGATGTCAATGTTTGTATTGCGTACCTCAGGCAATTTACTCTGTAGTTTATGATGTATAGGGAGGCGGTAGGGAGAAGTCACGCATAGGGGAGGGGTACAAATTGAGATGTTCGCACCCCCCCACCACCCCCGTTTCCCCTTGTGGGAAAATGATTAGAGGAGTGACCACATGTACTTTTACGTGTAATTAATTTCATTGGAAAACTGTCTTGAAGGTGATTTGGCTCTTTCAGCCGGAGTAATTGTGTTTACGAAGCATCTTATATTGATCTGTTTAACGTCCATAAATTTAATTACATGTTCATGTAGAGTACCCTTCAAAGTCATTTTTTCTCCATAATGGGGGGGGGGGGGGCGGGGTACCACTCATCTTATAAAGTAATCCTAATTCTGAAAGGGACAAAAGCCAAACCGTGGGTGTAGCAACCAACTAAATTTCCGTTTGTTGAAGTTGAATCTTTTAAGAGAAGAATAGAGTTGGGGAAGGATGGAGGTAGGAGAGGAGGGGTAGGGGAGAGATTGAAAGGACACAAGGAACATTGTCTGTGCCGTAACCAACATACTTTTCCACTTTGTTGATCTTGAAGAAGTACCAAGAAGGATGTAGCAGGGCAATAAGACAAAGAAGCAAAAGGAATAATATCCAAGATAAAAAGAAATGGAAATTTTCTCTCACCTTCCTTGCAAGACACCCCCTCCCCTCCCTCCCCCTCATAAATGCCCTACGCTAATATACATTTACACAGATCATATCAAACATAATACAACAAGCAATGAAATCAAACATAAATAACGTTTTCATTTTTTCAATGATTATTTATATTCACTTTATATCTTTTTCATCAAAATAATTTCTTTCAAAAAATTTACATTTTCTATTCATATTTGTTTGGCTTTTAAGTACTCAGTGTGATGGACAGGATGGATAAAATTTGACACATTTTATTTGAAGGAACAATGATTTAAATATTAAAAAGACGAATAGGTTACATACTATTATTTTATACGGTTACTTTTTATGATGTCTGTGGCAGCCCATTTTGTCTTCATGAATCAAAACTGGGTGGGGGAGGGGGTTGTCCAGGGCGTGGAGGAATAAACTCCCGTGACACGTGGTAAGGTTTGACACACTTGTGAATCGGCAACTCCATGACAACAATATAAAACAATCTTGTTATTCTAATACCACAGAGGTGCCTATTATATTGCTCACATAAAATGTTGTGACCAGTTTGTGTCAATATCTAGCCATTTTGTGCCCCTGTTTTGGGCCCATTTAACTTGTCGCGGATCGCAAGGTTCAGCTCGGGCCAATAAGTAAAACTTCTCAAGGAATGTGACTCCCAGATATGAACAGAAATTTGTAAATCTGTACAGCACACATTGGCCCAGGTCATTGAAGTTAGGAATACATGAAAAGACAAAATGGGCTTATCTAACTCTACAGCTTTCTACAATGTGAAAGTAAGATAATATAATTTCTTAAGGATTCTGTTTAACTGAATACATGCAAATGAATTTTTTGTTAACATTTGGCAAAGAGTTGATCAACATTAAGACTAACTAAAAAGTTAAAGCTTTTAAATACAGCAGCAAACCAAAATAAAAAAAAAATTGTTTTCTCACTTGTTTATCTAAATCATTTTGAATTTGCAAATTTCATAGCCATTCAATGATATTCCACATTAACCCAACTTGTGTTTTCATACTTCTTGTTCACTCGTGCGGCGAAATTAATTTGTTTAGAAGAAGAATATTTGCATACAAATTACATTGTTCACAGGAGTCTAACACTGATTTGCCCGATAACCACAATAAACAGCGACATATCATTTTAATTTCTTTCTCAAGTCACTTGCAAGTTGAAAAGTTTTCTGAATAAAATGTAAATTTCACTCACATCATTGAGGTTTTGTATATTTGTCTGAAAATTAAAATTGGTCACAAATTGCTTATCATCATCATGTGAACCATAAAAAACACTTAGTACAAATATCTTGAAGGAAAGTGATGACACCCAAAGAGATGGGGGAGGGGGATTGGTTGGGGGGGATTGGTTGGGGGAGGGGGTTGGTTGGGGAGGGGATTGGTTGGGGTGGGGGGGTACTGAGAGATATTATGAGAAAGTTGTTCAGATGACATAAGATTCAACTTTAAGAATGTCTTTTTGCAACATACAAAAATGCAAAATTAAAAACCAAAATGAGCAGAGGAAGAAAGAAAATGACATTTGAGAGCCTGAGTGAACACTGAGATATTTAGTACTGATGATTGTAATCATGGTAACTTGTTTTATTTCTTTCGTTTTTTAGCATTTTTATTGGCAAATATTGGGAACGTAAAAGAAAAAAGAGAAAATAAGATAACTTTCGATTAGGAATCTTGTGAGAGTGGTTTAGTACAGATTAAAGAGGTTGGCGATAATAAGGCATGTCGATGCCAGTAGTACTGATATAGAGACTGCGTTGCCACTGCTGGGATTCAGACTGAAAGTGTACTCGATGGGCTCGGTATTGGCTTCCATCCATTCCCTGCCTCTATCCGTCAGTTCTGGGCCCACTTCGGCCCGAATTTGTTTATTGTAAGCATTGTACCAGTCGATCTGTTCGTATGCCAATAGAAAGATAATTTATGATTTAGAAAAGACGAAGGAATATCATTTTATGAGATATGACGTAGCAAAGATGTAAGCAAAAATTCATGAATATTTATTTTTTGGTTCAAAATTGCATTATATGTGAGTATTTTATGATAAATAGAAAAAAAATCATGAGTCCAACAATTTCTACGCAAACTTTCAAACATCAAACTGATTTCCCAGAGATACTCATTTTGATCGATAACGATGTTGACAACAAACAGAAAGCATTAAATCGATAAACGAGGGCATAGGACAAAAGACTAATTGGCATCAATTATCTGCCATTAATTATCATCATAAACAATGCTTTAAATAGATAGTTACAAATAAATCAATAACAGCTTATCATATTTTTAGATGAAATTTAATACTTACAAGGTTAAGATCACATAAGTTTATGAAAGTTTCTTATTAATCTCAATTTATAGTAAGGGCTTGAATTGAGATTGAAAGGGATTTAGCAATTGTGTTTTTTTGGTAGGACAGGTTAAATAGAAGTTTGCCTTGAATTCCTATTGAAATGACATAAGCATGACACTAAAGCAATTTTATCAGCTTTCTAATTTGGCACCATGGCACTTTTCCAAACTTTGAAAGGGAGCAAGGCATTTTCCAAAGTGAGAGAAAACGTATTCATAAAATGACCACAAACATGGATAATTTATGGAGATTGTACATAGAACAGTCTGTCTAGATTATTAATGCTTCCCGGGCTTGTTGTTAGATGCTTTCCTTTCACAAATATCACTGGCGATTTGGACAATAGTTTAACCCTGTTCCTCTTGGGGGGGGGGGACGCTGCTGCCAGAAACATTTTAAACATTCTTAATAAACTGTATAAATCCATATACTCATCATTTATTATGCTATCAGGGTGGAGTTTTTAACAGATGGCAAAGATAATTTCTTACAGACAAAAAACAAAAAAATACCCCAAAACAATAATCATAAACATCAACACAGGAATAATCCTTTAAATAATGAATTTACCTGAGCTGGAGAGAGCATGGTGAAGTCGATGAGGTTGGGGTCAAAGGGCACCAGAGAGAGCATCTCAAAGGTCATGTACTCATATGTACTAAACGAATGCTGGAGAGAGAGATTGATAAGAATGTATACCTTAAATCAAAACCAATAAACCAACAGCAAAAATTAAACGTTCTGTTTTACTTCCCTTGCCACTTCTTCCCCTCCCCTCTCCCCCCTTTGTGGGGTTTTGTAACATTCTACAATGTACACAGAAATTTTTATTTTTGTCAAACTGATAAAATCGAATGTCCAGCTGCTCATCAGCACCCTAACAATTTGACCTATATCTTGATCCGTCTACCATAATGAAAGGGTGTGAAGAGTCGCTCAATAAGAAACGTCTAATGCTGGTAATCTGACCTAGTTTTGAATGAGGTGTAACAGAAGTGTTAGACACCACCATCGATCCCAGAAAATACACACACAGCTTGCTACCTTCGGTTATTAGTCACTAGTGTACAGTCAGTACATACAGCTGCGGTCAATACCCACAGCACAGTGTACAAACGATACAGCGATGGACATCTCAGGTTTTTCAGAGCGCCGCACATGGTTTGGGGCAAGTCTTCAATGCCTTTAAGGTTGACCAAAGATTAACTTGACAACAACCTAAACTTACATCTGTGACAGCATCTACCACAATCATGTCATTTTCCAGTCGGATACCAAAAGATCCGTCTTCGTAGTAACCGGGTTCTGGAGGAGGATACGAAAGAGATGGTGCAATTTCTCGGTTGTTTCCATTTAGCAAATAGATTTAAGTGATTATCACACCAAAGCAAGGATAGTAATTATTTTGATTACAATGCCTGTCTCTAATTTGCATAAATTAAAAAAATATGAATGAAATGATAACTGCAAGAATTTTGCATCACTACATTACTGAGCATTTTCTTGGATAAATAAATTGTTGGCATACATACATTGTAATATTCATCTACTTTAGGAATGAACTGACTCACAAACCATTAATTCACACGCTGGTTTCATTTCTTCGAAAAGAAATTGTTCACATGAAATTTTGTGAACAGCAAAAACTTTAATTAACAATAGCAGGACTTGAAACAAATATCTGAATATGAATTTACCTTTATGTTTATAGAAATTTCCTTGGGGGTTGGTTGGTGGTGGGGGTGTCCATGGGGGGGGGGGGAATGGATGTACAGCAGTACTGATGACCCTGTGTAGATCTTTTGTTAGTAAATGTTTTAGATAGGGATCCCTAATTAAAACAGACTTATGTATAAAGTTTAAAGGGCCTGAGTGTTTCCAGCAGGATTTTCTTCACAGGCTGTTCAAAATTCAATCAGACTATTCCTGTCACCCTCAAAGCTCTTTCCCCTTAAAGTGGACAACAGAATCCAAAACCTTGACACTGTATAGCCAACCGACATGAAGAATAAGTTTTATAAGCGGTTCAGCATCTCCCACGTTCACATGTAGCCAATAAGTGTCATAAAACTTATTGACGTCCAGGCCGACAATATTTTACATTAGTTTTTCTTCTCAGTGAAGACACTAGCATGTTAAAACCTATGAATCATTTGAAGAGTCAGAGCCCTTCAGTAAAGTATCTTGTGAAACTGCGTGCTATAGTTGGGATCTATACAGCAGACCTTTAAAGTAGCAAAAGTTATAGTTAAGTTAGGCTGTAACAGCTCATGGTCTTAAGGATTTCAATCTAAAAGCCGAGTGTTTGGCCACTTTCATGTGTATTACCACTAACTAATCTAAGTCTTGCAAAAAAACTGGCTGAAATTTCCAGTAACCAAATCAAGTCCCATTACTTTACGATAGTCAAGTAGTAAAAGAAAATCAACCAGTGATGAAAAAGGTTAGAAGGATGTAATAAATAACTGGCAATTATTTATCATGTCATTCTTTTCAGACGGACCATATCATGAAATTGCCATTTTATGAAAAGCTTCCTGCCAGTTCAGTTCTCCCTGTGAATGTCATAACATGAAATCTTGACTACCTACAAAGATCAGCTGACCTATTGTAAGACTTAATTTCAATCTCTCACCGCCAATTATCATCTGATAATATTGACCTGTTTCATGGGGGTGGGTTCGCTTCAGGGGGCAAAAGTTATTTGGTGAAATATAACAAAGGATAACAGAAATAAAGCTAAAGTATGCATGGACTGTATCGCTGCAAAGTTTCAAGCATTTCAATGTTTGTTAGTTTAAATCAGCAAAGTAGATGACTTTTAAAAGCGAGAATAAACAATGAAATGAATAAAACATAAAATATCAATGTTGTTTATTAAATCATTAGATCTTCCCACTCATTTTGTATTTTTACTTTATTCCTCATTGTTTTGAATATTGAACTATTGAACTTTGACCGATACGAGCACAACTGTCGGTAAGAACTCTCTCTCTGCTAACTAAATTCAGTAAACATATAAACCCTTGAAAGATTACCATTCCCATTGATTATTGAGCGTAGCAACTTTCTACACCCCACACCCACCCCTATTCCCCTCCAATACCACCTGAAATCACAGTGAGTTTTAGTGTACTAAAATTTATCAAACATTAAAACAACTGTATCAATGATATCTGTTCTCCTTGTAAGAAAGTCATGAACCAAACATCTGTCCAGGAAATTATGGACTTATTAAATAACTTATTAAAGCCTAAACTCAAACATTTTGATGAGCCCAACACTCCATGTCACCAGTTTGCACATATTTGATGAGTTTCCCAGATTTATCAAAGCTGCAAATGTTTATGTCTTGGAAATGAAAAGAGCTTTTCGAAAACTTTCAACAGATTTTGATGAGATGATCACACACAACGAATGTACTGAACATGGGGCAAACTGGCTAGGTGTCTGTAGTACTTTAAATGTGGCAGCATATATATAAGCAAGTTTGCCAGTTTGTTTACAAACAATAATATATATATATAGATAAATATCGTTTGTAAACAAGTGTGTGTTTGAGTAAATAAATATTGAGTTAATTTATACTACAAATCTTGATCCCTTCAAAACAAGTACTACAAATACCAAGGAAAGATACAAAAGTTATTCAGCCACTAAAGACTGCAGATATCTCTTCGAAGGTTTTATAGTCCATCCAATCGTTCTCGGAAGTATGTAAAAAGTAATTAGTAACACCAATAAATGTCTTAACCAAATAATTGAACAATTATGGGTGAATTAGTGACATGAAAAGGGTTTTATGATTTTGGCACTTGTCGACTAGTCTTGTTTGCTCCTTTTGTTGTTGAGAGTTTGAAGATAAGATTTGTATTCATTCATACAAAAAATATAATACAAACAAGAGTATATTTTTATTTATTTATCAAAGAAGTTATCCCCCCTGGTTCCTTCCCTAAAATTATCGCAATGGATCAAAAACAATCACAGAACAGGGACAAACAGAGAAATGACATTACTGGATGACTTCTTTGAAGTATAAAAAACACTTACCGTCAGACAAAAATACACCAGTTTGCATGGGTTGCTCCCCAGGGTAGTTTCCAATATTAATGGGACCTAAATTTAATAGTCGAAAATGCAGGAAACAACAAAATAGGTGGAATAATGCACTCTTCCTAGCGAAAACAGCCTAGCTGAATGGGCAGTGCGATTGGATCATTCCATTATTCACTACATGGTTGCCATGCAATTCAATATTCAATGAATTATTTTAAACCAGAATATTACACCTTCGTCATGAGGTGTGACCACAAAACATCTCTGTTCTGTTGCTTTGACAACAAAGTTGGCCTTTTTGAAAATTGAAAATAAGCATTCTATCAATGATCACCCTGGAGTGTTAATGGAATGACCCAAGTAGAGAACCAGGCATTGTATGCCCATCTGTGATACTATCTACACATATAACATTAACACAGACATACCATCAGAGAAGAACATTCCTGTTTCCATAGGCTTCTCGTACGACCTGTAGCCTATGCTAATGCGAGCAGGTCCTGAAAAATTAATAAGTTAGTCAAAAGTCATCGAGGGCTAAAATTATTAAATGATTATTATGATGTGTTTTGTTTCATTAATGAAAGTGAAGGAATTAATAAAGAATAAATTGATAAAATGTCATTGATGTTTAAACAGCAAATACTTGCTACACTACTCATCATCATTGAGAGATCACATATATGGTTAAAACCATATTTGACTGTTCCTTATTATTCTATCAATTATTCACTGTTTAAATCCAATATGAAAACAGCAGCTTAAACATAAGTTCGAATCCCCTACCATTATATAGTCCTACCATGGAAATGTCCTACCATGGAATCCCCTACAATGGAATCATCCTACCATGGTATTGAATCGTCACCATGTAATATCAGGTTAGCCTAACCGATCAAGCCTAACCGATCAAGGATAGAAAAGGACAACTTGGCTGGCTATGTATAAAACGTTTGTCCTCTCAATTACATCATACAGTTATGAAGGTTGGGAATGATGCACTATGGGAAGACTGGAGTTTATAATTATTTATAATGTATAACTGAAAGTATAATTATTAATCATGCATATTCATGTTTATCATAAAATGACAGTATTCAGTTTCCTGTTTCAACCGTAGCTTATTATGGAGAGCATTATCCTCCTTGGTGTAATTTTTGATGCATTTAAGTACAGATGAAGTCTTTTGAGTACCTTATCTGTTTCAAGGATGGTACAACTAGATTGTGGGATAATTTAGCTTCAAATGCAGCTTTAAAATCACTTAATAAATAAAAATAAATAAATAAAATGAAAAAGGAATCATTAGATGTTAAGGAAAATATTAGAAAGAACCAATCCAAACAAGAGGCTCTCATCAGAGGTGATGATCAATTAGTTAAGTTAGTCACAAATTAGGGTCTTTTAATCACATGTAACCTATAATTTGTGAATAAGGAAGTTATAAACTTGTGTATAGCTTCTGATGAGAATTGAAATGACAGTTTAGTCTAGGAAAGAGATTAGTTAAGTATGAAAAGTCCAACGGCAATTTGATATTCATAAAAAGAGAGAGTAAGATTAAGCATCAAAAGCAGAATGTCAGTTGATACGTTTAAATAGCTATTCTTACTTTCAACATATTCATCCTTAAAATATGCTAAAATCTCTGAAATGCTCCTTGCAGGCTAAAATGATGGTGACATCAGCTCCCTTTTTTTTTTTTAAAGTTCTACTAAGTTAACCAAAACACATTTCCTTAACAACATATAACCAACAGAGCACCATTCGATGACTCTTACTACCTTACTAAATACAAACTGTATAGCTGAACAATTTACCTTCGTGGACGTTCAGGAAATGTCCGATACCGTGACCCGTTCCGTGTCTGTAGTCTAAGCCGTTGCTCCACAAAGGTTCCCTGGCAATGGCATCAATGTCACGACCTAAATATAAATTCCACCGGTAAATTTCATCCTCATCAGAGTAATTAATTATAGCAAATGACAGATTTGAAAACTTTCCTACTTCTAGAATTGGCATGAGTCATGGTCCTCTCGGACTATCCTAACCCCCCTTCCCCCCTCCCCCCCCGTCCTCTCTCCAGTGTCAGGGAGTCTTGTACGGTGCTCACCCAAGAAAGAAAAGTTATATTTTACCAAATTAGTCTAATATCGATTTTTCCTTTGTTTTAATGATATGACTTTTACAACAAGAAAAACATCAGACCATATAAACAAAAATTCAACTCACCATACACACCGCTTCTGAAGTTTGTATTCACTAAATCAATGTGGCCCATAAGTACTCTTGTATAGGCTTCCTGTAAGATCAATTTACTTTAAAAATTACATATAAACAAAAAAACATCGAAAATTTTCAAAGGAATTGACTATTGTTGCAGCTGTTAAAAGTAAAGGACACATACCATCACACATACCATCACTGCAGAGATCAAACTCATAATGAGGTATATGGTATGCACATCGGTTCTAAAAAAACATTTCATATCAAAATCTTAGTGTGCTGAGCTCCAATGGAAGCTTAGGAAATATGGTAAATTTTCAAACCCTTGTAACCCTTCTCATTCCCTTGAATGGAAGTAACAGCATTAAAAAGTGTATATAAAGCCTAGGCCTACGTATATACGGTCACTGATTGGTCTAGGTCTTGGTATAAACTCATTGAGAGAGAGAGTTAGAGAGAGAGGTTACCAACCTTTTCGAAAGCAGTCGGTGTACCATAGTGCAAAGTACGAGTTATGTCGGTGGTTCCATCCCTGAATAGAAATGTATACATATGAAATACTTGAATTTAAATTACATATAACCAGCTGTTTTGGAATATCCACATGCTGAAATCACAATGAAATCGAACATTAAAGGGGGTGAAGACTCGCGCACAAAGAAACGTCTCATGCCGGTAATCTGACACAGCTTGCTACCGTCGGTAATTAGACACTAGTGTACAGTCAATACATGCAGCTACGGTCAGTACCCACAACAGTGTGCATAGCAGCGATGGACATCTCAGGTCCAGCTAAAGATAACAAGGTATCACATTTCATTACTGTCTGCATTTTGTAGCGACAAGCAATGGAAAGTTAACTTTTTCAGAGCGCGGCACGCGGTTTGGCGCGAGTCTTCAATGCCTTTAAAGACATTTTTCCATGACTCTGACTGTGTACAATGTGTCTTTCATAGTCCTGTGTCAGTTTCAAGAGGTAAGAGTTCATGTATGATATCAAAAATTATTTTGTGAAGTTCACTTTTTGCATATCAAGCAGTATCAACTTCATATGTTAGGATCACAGAGCAATCCGCAGAAGTTATAGGCAATTTCACAGAGTATGCCTGAACAAAGTTTTACCTAGAGTTACAAGACTTATATGAAATATTCTTTTCAAATTTCTTACTTGAATTGAGATCCGGAATCCAGCATGTATGTTCCTTGTTTAGTGACTGGTACGTCAGTGGTTTCAGATGATCTATATGGATAGGGGGGGGGGGAAATGGTGAGATATTACTTTTAAATTTCATTTTACTTTTCGTTCTTCTCTTCATTTGGATCCTAGAAAACCTACATTGTATGGATGGCATTACTTAGTTCAAGTTTTCCCAAGTCAATTGTGTCACAATTCTATTGATGTTGACAACAACACCTTGTCACACATTCTCAGATGAAGCCAGATCACAATTACATATCGTAAAGATAGGAGATGGCAGCTGATGTTATTATTTTGGTTTTGAAAGTTTAGCAACTGAGGTGTTGCAAAGTCTTTAATTACGGAGTTTAATGATTTTATACACTCCATATGCTTACTATGCAGTAAATACTGTAGCTATGATTATCCATATCATAGAGATGTGTTGGCTGTGTGATCAAGTGCATCACATTCATAGCTTTGGTTTGATGATTGAGTTGTAGTACCAGGAAGATTACAGCTCCCTCTTCCTCCCACCCCTCCCTCCATCCTCCCTCCCTCTCAACACCTTCCTCCCACCCTTCCTTCCTCCTTCCCAAAACACAATATGATACATAGGTTAAGATTACCCCCCGGACAACACTTTTGGTCCTCCCTTCCTCCCTGTCCCTTCTATAAGATAACAGAATAAACAAGAAAACAAATGATACAAAATGAAGGTGCTACTTCCCTCCTCCGTCTCTCACACGAGATAAATCGATAAACGGATGAAACGTAATACACAGGACAAGATATAATTATTACCACATACTACACCCATTCTCCTTCCCTCCATCCCCACCACTCCAGCAAGATAAATGGTAAAAACACAGTATGACACATGGGTGGAGATAAAGTCAATACCCCAGACTAACCCCCCCCATGCCCCCACCCCCGACAGTCTATTCTCCTCTCAGGATTACCTATAGATCAACCCAAATAGGCATATCCAAAACTTCCTTTACACCTAACAAAATACTTTGGTTACTATTTATGGTAAACTTGACCGATTCCGGAGAACGTTTACACTACTGATTTGTACTTAGCAAAATAGCACTAAAAACAAAACAATCAAAAACAAACTTAAAGAAACAAACAGTGAAGTTCTTTCTAACCGTAGACTTACGAATAATGAATGATGGCGCCATGTTCAGCAAAAGCTGAAATTGATTTGAAACTATGACCGGTAAACTCATGGCCCCACCTGTAAGTGAAGGAATAACAAAGGAAATGAGATCAAGTTTAAAATAGCCACCACCAAGATGTTTGAGCTAAAAACAAAGTGAGTCCCAATTCTGTGTGAATAAATACTACTTTAAAATCAACCTTCCCTAATCAACCCTCTCAACCTTCTCTCAATCATGTTATGACACAAAATTATGTTAATGAACATAAATTTAGATTAATACAGCCAAAGTTTTTCAACACTTTCTGCAAATGCTAACTTGTTTTTAGGCTACTTATAAAATAACATGGGTTTTAGATTTATTTTTAAACTGTAGCTGTAGAGTTCAACCCCCCCAAAAAACAGAATAAAAATCTTTATTTTTTAAGATATCCTTCTTCTTTTACCCTGATCGTTCCTCCAACGAGATATGATCAAATGTTATGACACGTGGGCTCGAAATCAAATAACCGTTAAATCTAGTCATAAAATGTAAATGGTTTTGGCCAAAACAGTACACTAAAATTTTGCAGTCCCGGATTAACATTCTAAATTGATTTTTAAAGAAGTTGTAAAGGTTTACCTTTCCCGGACTTTATAGGCTTCATCTTCAATTATTAGTTCGCTCAAGTAGGTAAGATCACCGGTGGTAGCTTGTTCATCCTGCAACAGAAGAAGAAAACGACGCACGCATGTTCACTCTTCATTTCCTTTGATATAACATCTAGCTAGCAGAAGGTTTGTTTAGGCTACAGAAAATACTTCATATCCCGCATTTGACGTTGAGCTGTTCAAATATGTTGGCCGTCCATATTCAGATCAAAGTGTATTAGAATAAGAGAATTTGATGTTCACTTGTTTCTTCTTTCTTTACAAAGATTAGTTTCTCTTCCTTTTGTCTATTAAACTAAACTACTCTTTGAAAAAAATACCTTCAATTAGAGTTTTAGGACATACCACAATCACCCCACTCACCTTCCCTTCCATCCCCATCATCCCCTCCCACCCCCAACCCCATCTTACCCCCACATCCCCGAATCTTCATATCAGGTGTTTTTGCAATAAGTCAACCAAATTCCTATATGAAATGAATAAAGCTCACTGTTCCACAGCTCTGGTTCCATCCAAATATGGAATTTCATAGGTAACCATTCTTATTTTTTCAATAACTATTCTTAATACAAAAAAGAAAACAACAAATATTACTTACGGTCATGGCATCAACTTTTTCTTGAATCCAGCCAAACAGTTCACAAAGAGAGATAGAGTCTTTCTTCTGTGAACAAAAGGAAAAGTGAGAGCAAACATCACTAGACTGTAACATAGGCACCAAACAAGTAATAGCTATACTGTGAGGGGCGATTCTTCATCATGTGACCACCAGATCAAGTCAGTAGAGGTTGATCAGCTCCACCGTTACATAGCTAGCTGCATATCTGTTCTGAGAATCTTTCAGCACAAGTAATAGCTATACTGCGAGGGGGCGATAATTTATCGTGTTACCACCAGATCAAGTCACATTGATGGCTAGCTACATATCTGTTTTGAGTATACGTTTGGTACTTACGCAGGCCTGCCTGAGACCTTCCATTTCTGTGGGATTCTTTCTGGCTTTCATCAGTAAGATGGGAGAAGCTTCCATGATTCGATTATCCTGCGCACATATAAAAGAAAGAAGGATGTAAAGTAAGCAGTGGGGGGGGGCGGATGCCCCCCTGACGGAGTCAAATGGACTGCTGGCGCCCTTTACAGCTTTTTACCACTTTTTACTTATTCGATATATTCCATATTATTGACTTTTTTATCGCGCTCTCATCTACCTATTGACATTTGTCATATTTGTGTAATTTTCTGACAAAATGGCGATGACACCTATTAATTCTTTGTTTATCTGCAACCAACCTGTGGTGGCGCTCCGCTTAGATAGTGTCGAAAGCGCCCCTGCAGACCATTCTCGCCCCCCTGACCAATACCCCTAGCTCCGCCACTGAAAGTAACACCAACTAGTGACCACTTGTGCACACTCTGGTATGGTCACCAAAAACCTCAAACTGACTGGAACCATTTTATTTCATTTATTCATTTGTGTAAACTGAATAATCATCGACGCCCGGGCAATATCACAATTCCCTTCATTTCGTACACTTCCCCATTACCTGTTCCCAGAAGAGATAACCTAGATAAAATGGGCAAAAACTCTGGTGTTACATGATCTTTGTTCCTTGGCTGTTTTCCAGTTCACTCGACCATTAGGTAATGGCTTCAACAGTCTGTAAACAAACCCTGGGTGGGTTGCTATAGCAATTATCTTACTGTCTGTGATTAACATATATACATCCTAAATGGACTCACACTTAATATCCATTGCACCTTTATTTACACGTGAGATGATGATCTTCCTAGACTAGGCTGCTTAATTATCTGTTTGGAAGACTCAAGTTACTGTCAGTTTAACTGCCTGAGTGAAAAAAGTACTGCCAAGGTCACAAAATGGCGGAAGTACATCAAATGTTTATAGTGAATTAGTGCTGCAAGTAGCACAAAACTGATTTGCATACCGTCAGCGGTAAAATGAGCATGAAGGCATCTCTAACTAGAAGCAGCCCCATAATATGGGTGACCGTGCTGATATCAAACACAATCATATGTTTTACTGTATTCAATAGAAAATGGTAAATTCCAAAGTTGGCAGACTCTCATAGCTGCTAATGGAAAACAGTGGTACTACACAAGTAAATACTTGATTGCCTCGTTGCTGTTATGTCATGAGCCAAACTGAATTAATTATGAAGTCTGGGGATAATAACATCGTTAAAGAGGTATTGTATACAACTCTCATATTGTGTGCACTTATCATTTCAAGCGATGGCCAGGAAAATATCTCTGCCAGTACATATTTGACATTTAACTTACATTAGATACAAACAAAAAAATTAAAATTAAATTTAAAGTTTTCACATAACCAATACTTCACTCCATAGTATTTTTTAAACCTACAGCAAGGATGTCAAATTGATCTTAATAGATGACAAT
Organism: Apostichopus japonicus; assembly: GCF_037975245.1. Classification (NCBI taxonomy): domain Eukaryota; kingdom Metazoa; phylum Echinodermata; class Holothuroidea; order Aspidochirotida; family Stichopodidae; genus Apostichopus; species Apostichopus japonicus. The sequence continues at coordinate 19,618,674 of NC_092581.1, forward strand.
TAAATGCAGTGAACTTTTAAATCAAAGCTGCTTGCCACAACAGGATGTACAGACTCCCGTAACAAAACCAAATATAGACCTACTACATCATTCGTGAAATACGAGATGTGGGCCCCACGATTTTGAATGCTTTTGCAAACGATTAATTTTAAAGAATTAAACTGTTCTAGTAGATTTATTGTTGGATAAAAAAGCATTGTTCAGCCATCATTAACGGAGGTTTTTTGAAGGGCTCATGGGCCGCAGTACATTTGTGCATGGGCAACATGCGGTCTAGGCTGTCGTCTGCCCACCTGCCTTATAGCCTCCTACCTTAGCAACCCCATAACTGAAGAGAGAAAAACAAGATGATTATAAGTCCACTCAACAACAAAAAGTCAAATAATAAGAGAAACAAAAGAAGCTCACCTCTGCCACTCTCTCGTAGATGGCATAACTTCCAGTATCACTGTGCCATACCTTCTTCGTGCTACCAATATCCTCCAAGTCCGCCAAGAAGGCACTATAGTCATTAATTGTGATACAATTTGCTTTAAAAAATGATGAACAGGAGAAATTATCAGTATGTTTTAACCATATTGAAATATGGAGAAGTGAACAACAAAAGTGTTCTCATTATACGGACCTTCCCCCGCCATACACCTCCGCTATGGAATGCCAGCAATTTTCACGTTAATTAATTAATTGTCTTGTCATTAGGTTATAACGACCTGAATCCCCCCCCCCCCAGGGCTGTTAAGGATGGAGAGGGGCAATGCATCCTCTCCTCTTAGGGCCGGTCAGAAGTTGGTCTGGCCTTTTCATTGAAATAGCAGCACACCACAACAAGTTTTTTAGCTTTCAGAGTGACACCAATGCAATTTAAAGATTTTTGTTGTTGAAAAGGCACCAAAGGCATTTCTTACAAAGTGAGAGATAAATTTACAGAAATGACCAAAAACAAGGACAGGAACAGTTCATGCGATCATTCATGCAACTATACTTTCAGATCTCTCGCTGTTTTTCCGGTGCCAAAATCTCTGTAATTTTTGATTCAGTATTTGATCCCTTATTTAGTTTGATAACAATGTTAAATGATTGAGATACTTATGAGGGCACCTATGGTAACTTTATAAAAGGGGCTCATCAGTTGTTGCCCTTGGTAACAGCTGATTTCAAGGGTTGCACAAGCAATTGGTAGGGGCATCGATGGTTATATGACATCGGTTAATTCCTACAGATGTGCACATTGTTAATGAATCATTTTATTTGTGTGAAAATAAGTTGGCCTGAGGTTTCGATCCTAGCAGAATCTTCTTCAGAGGCTTCGTCAGATGTTACATTTTAGCCTCTAAAGAAGAAGATCCTGCTAGGATCGAAACGTCAGGCCAACTTACTTTTACACATTCTCTTTAGTTGATAAGCACTTTGTTAACAGTTTTATTTTATTTTCATTTTATTTGTGATAGTCATATAGTTAATTTTGTAAACAACCCCCACGTGATAGACAGAAATATTTTCATTGAAGATGCATTTACATACAACACGTACTTCGTTTCACTTATGGTAACCCGAATGAAAATACAATTGCATGGCACTTCTTTACATTTAGCATTTGCAATACTGTAGCAGACTGCATGTTAGCCTATGTCACTGAGGGTGTAGGCTGGAAGAAGGGGTATGGTTATGACCACTAATTACATCGTATACCTTGCAAACAGTGAAATTTCACATAAAAAGTACAAAATTCCTGATGCAGGATTGCAGGGGTAGTTTAGACCACTAGACCTCACTTGATCTTGTCTCACCTCCCACCCATTTTGCTGGGTTCTGTATTCATTTCCTGTACAGTGATTAAATTATCACCCACTATGGTATATATATATAGTAATGATTGCCTACGACTGAGATATATAAGTTATGTAAAAGGCTAGGTTTGTCCAGCCTAACAGAGAGTGGGATGTACATCTTTATACTCACTATACATTGATGTATTGATTGCTGATGCATATCTTCCCACCCTGAATGAACTTTAGACTCAAATTCACCAAGCCAAAGTTCAGACAACTTTGCAAGCCAATTAATTACACCCTGGTAGTGAATGCTTTGCAAGAGTTTATAGTTTCAAGGTTTAGTTCTGAGCTGTCCAAGCTACATAGAAGTAAGTGATTTGTCTCCTTACATTCCAGGGATGCACCGTAAATACTGTCCCTGTTGGTAATAACCTTTATGTGATTGCAGATTGAAGTACTAGGGGCTAACTATTTTGTGTTTTTTTCCCCCTGAAAGTACTGAAATGTTTCACAGAATCTTCTTTGTAATTTACTTGTGTTGGTGAGGATATCATAACATTACAATACTGTTGCATATTCATGTAAAGGACTACCTGTACTGTTTATTTTTTCCCTTTCTTTCTTTCAGTTTTATTAATATTTCCATCTCTGCAACTTACAACACTTTTAAACTTGCAGTGTCTATAATAGTAGTACTTGTTTACAAACATGCAGTATATTTTATTATTTCAAAACAATTTTTCTGTTTATTCATAAAAATGACTCCATCCTCCTCATTTTGAGGCACACAGAGAATGGCAAATCCAGACATGTGTTAAACACAGACCACCTACCTGTCGGAGTGCAAGAGCCTTGCTTGAGATGATCCTCAATCTCTTGAACAGCACGAGTTGTCATGTCATACAAGTACAATCTGTAAAACAGTATCATTAAATAAGTCACTGATTGATTATGGAAGGCCATTTTATAACAAAAATACAAGGATACATGCACAAAGGTTCAATTTTTTTTTTTTTTAGTAAAGCAATGAACCAGGGAACCAGGCAATCAGGGCTGGTGACCTATGACCTTCTCCTAAAATTTCTTGTTTGTTTCATTTCATTTCAGTTCACTTCAATGATCTGTTTTTCGAGAACAAGATACATGAAATACACACATGTAGTTGATTAATTAAATAAACAAGGTAGTTATGAAAGATATACCCACATATGTTCTTAGATGTTTTAGGGGTAATTAACAAAGTAGATAACTTGTCAGTTTCAAGACTAAATAAGGCAGATTCATGCAGTCAACCATCACAAGGGGAAGAAGAAAGAAAGAAATAGACATCCCAGTGTTATCACATTTATGCAAATAATCTTCAGCATTAAATTTGGATAAATACTACCTACAACTGTATAGCCTTAAAGGTCAGCAATATTGTCCCTAAAAAAGGTAGAAATTAATTTTATTGGTCAGTCATGTTTTAACTTCAAGGATCATTTTAACTGCCACCCTCAGAGCAATTGTTCTTCTCTTGCATATTTCATTTGCTTAAGTGAACCTGCTGCTGCTGTTTCTGAGAATAATTTGGAGGTTAAAGAACATTCAGGAATTAGGTACTACTGATTCTAGCAATTTTTGGCATGCCCAATTTGGGGGCCACATACTGATGATCTTTAACTTTAAGAACAATTTTGACAATTTGCTATAGCTACAGATCAATAACCTCAGTGGCGGAGCTAGGGGTATTGGTCAAGGGGGCAAGAATGGTCTGTAGGGGCGCTTTCGACACTATCTAAGCGGAGCGCCACCACAAGTTGGCGTGGAGCGTACAGAAAATTTTTGAGTAAAGATGCTCCCTAGATCGCTGGAAATGACCCTTTCTGGGCCTTGCTAATTTGCAGATAAACGAAGAATAAATAGGTGTCGTTGCCATTTTGTCAGAAAATTACACCAACAGAATATGACAAATGTCAATAGGTAGATGAGAGCGCAATAAATAAGTCAATAATCGCGAATAAGTAAAAAGTGCTAAAAAGCTGAAAAGGGCGCCAGCAGTCCATTTGAGTCCGTCAGGGGGGGCATCCGCCCCCCCTGACTGTATGGACGCTCCGCCACTGAATAACCTCTATGCAACACCTCTGAACACTAAAGTAAAATGTTGCTTTATGTGGAGAGGAACTAATTTTAATTAATTTATACATACTTTATGGCATCTGTTTCGATGATGGCATATGAAATAAACATTGGGTTGTATGGAATATCAGCTCCTCTCAAGTTGAATATCCCTGTTGCAAACAGAAAAGAGATCAAGTTTAAGGTTGTACAATGTGCTCAAGTTGGACAACTAATCCTCATTGCTGAGAGAAATGTTGCATCTGTTTGTGTTTTACAACTTCAACTTGCTAACTTTACCTGTAAAATTTTCGTAAACTCTATATGCAGTTTTTCCTAATCAATCCAAATATGTACAATATTCTTGAAATAAGCCTTAGTCAAAATAAATAGCAACAACTTCAGCCCTGATTTTTACAGAGGCTAGGCTCAATATATCTGCTACAAAACTGAGTATTGGTGTGTTAATCATCAAATTGGGTTCTAAACTCATTACTTCTGTGTTTCTGCAGGGGTGATATTTACATATGTCATTGGTAAAAGTTTCTAAAAATTATTCAGTTAGTTCATGGAAGCAAATAAGGTTTGACTCTCCTGAAATTACTATGTTGTTTGGAATATTCAGCTCACTTTTCCTTCAGAAATATAAATCAGCAAATCATGAATAGAAAATAGGCTTGAAAAATATTAAAAACAAATTGAGCATAGGCAAAGAAGTTAGTGGGTATAAAACAGATTTGTGACCTCAGGAATACAAAGTCCTATGCTCTACAAAGTTCCAAGCTTTTCTTTTGCTACATAATCTACATAAATTCCCTAACTTATGTAAATCACATAATTGACATCTTCAGCAGTTATTTTACGATGCTTAAGCGACCACAATTGTCGGAGAAACCTGCAAGGGCTTACAGATTACAACTTATACAACGGATGGCTTCCAATTCAATATTTTACCTCAAATTTGGAATCTTTTCAATTTCGAAAGTCATTTCGATTGGGAAAACATCTTAAACTTACAAGCAATCTCGTCCAGTTTGGTAACAATGAGAGCATCGGCATCTTTTTCTGCCATTAACTCTCTTATCGTATCATACCCAGCAGAAGTATCAAAGATCTTTTCCTCCCAAGTCCGTCCGGTATACTCATGCTCTAAAATTAGGAGCTCGTCCCCTGGGTAAGCTGGTTTTTCACCTTCCATATCCACCCAAACACTATCCACCAAATTTTCTTCAATAGATTGCAGCATGATGCCTCGGTCGGATGCCTCAAAAGTCTCGTTGTAAGAAAAGTAAGTAGCTGGAAAAGATGGAACAACCAAACAACACATATTTTTCAGTATGAAAAAACAGAAACTTAGGCATGAAGGTGAGATGAAAGGGTCTGGAGACTTCCAACCCTTTGTAAATGTAGGAGGAAACCAATTGCGTAGAGACAGATAAGGCATCAAAACCTTAGGAACATAGCTGGAAATTCAAAGAAACTATCACATATGAAGTTCAACCCAGCTTCACAGTTGGAGTTCACATAAATAAAAGATACTGTCATATAGCTATCCAAGACCAAACAGGTGCAAGTACATGCTGATTGAAATGTCCTCCCCCCCCACCCCCCTCCTATCATGTCCTTTTTCACACTTTCCTACTCCTTCACCTCCCCCTCCCCCTTCCCCACCCAAACACACACATCGTCTACATCAAATCCCACATTCTCTAGGTCCTAAATTCAATTTTTTTACCCTTACTCCCCATTCACCTCTCTTGCTCAGGGCAAATATTTAATGGTCGTCCGATTGTCCGAGACAACCATATTTCTCTTCAGACAACCAAAATCAGCTTTGCAGGTCGTTTGGCAGACGACAAATTCAGATTGTTTTGTAAAAAATACCCCTAAATAGGTCAAATGATAAATATGTATCACCTTGAAGATACCGAAATAATACAAAAAATAGTTTTACTGGCCCAAAGCTTGTGTTCTATTCACCAAACCTACATAGCTCTCCTATAGTGTACATACTGCTCGGTCCTTGTTATTTTGCTACACCTTTTTGGTACCACAAAATAATTTGCTGTTTGCAACAAAAAACAGAATGGGCATATAGCAGAGCATTTATATACTTTTTCCAAGACTTTGTTTTCTTTGCAAAGTTGTAGCTGCAGCTCAACGTTAATCAAACGGTCAAATCACTCTACATTTTGAACTTGAAGTGGGAATAAAAGTGTCCAAAGGAGAAAAGGAGCTACAATATACTTACAAATAGAGAGCAGGGTGGGATCAAATCCAACTTTGGCTCCATTTGAAAGACTTGCTCCAAGACCTTCGTCTGTGCTTTCTGCCAGAAGCCAGTCGGCAGGGGATGGAACGTTTGGTTCCCCTGTAATATCAAAAGAACATTTATCAGGGATTAGCCTGGGGTAAAAAAAAAAATCACAGAATTTTCAAAAATTGCGGTATAGACTCCAGTTTGCGTGTGCTACAGAGTGTTAGGATAATAGTTTTTGCCGTCGAGGTAGAAAAGAAATCACAGAAATTCCGCAAATTGGCGGAAGAAGCTCATGCCTGATTTATTACCATAGAAACCAACAGGTTGGAAGCCTGCCAGATTATTTTATCCAAGCCAAGAAAGTTCACCTTCAACAACTGAGATTTTATCTTTTATACATGCAGATTTGATGATACCATTCATTCTTAGCCCCTATACCCAAGGATTATGTTTACATTAATTAATCATTCAGTACACTATGTTTACTTCTGTAGAGATCTGTATATCACGTAAGTACTCTTACATGAATGCACACATTCAGCAGTCACAAAGGAACATAGAGACATACACCATTCAACACCGATTCTGAAATCACAGTTTTGTCTGGCATGTTCTCACTGTAGTTATTAACATTATATATTTTTCACTGTTCTGTAGAAAAACATAATTTTGACACACAAATTTGTGGAATTTTAGTCTGACAAGTACATGGACTGAAAACAGCACAGAACATTAAACCAGTAATGATTTATAGTAAAATAAAAAATATTATGAATTTGAAATATTTACACTAGTCTTACATATTTCATAAAGAAACTTTAAGAGAGCAAAGAACTTTTGGCTAGAATGGAATCCCAAGCAGTGACCTCTGGGTTACAAGCTATGTCCTCAACCAACTGATCTCTACATACAGTATATGCCTTAGTTGGTTGTGATCCTGTTATGGCCATATTATTCCTGGGGTTCCCAGTCAGAAACCACAGTACCTTTTACACATGCTATCACCTTTCTTCATGTCATTTCCATACAACCCTGAAAGCTCCAGGGAAGGGATTTTAAGAGAAAATCAGCTATTTAGTATCTCTATGAGTAAATGAAGAATGGAAAACTGATTGAGATTTTATAAACAAATTTGGAAAGGGCATAAAAATTTGCATTTTGGGAAAGATTTTGTGTGTGTGGTATATTTTTGGCTCTTGACCCACTCACCAATCTCCTGAGAGACCCAGTTGCAATCCAGCTGCATCTTGGCTTGTAGAAAATATCTGCCGTCCACCCATACAGCAGCACGGTTAGTTGTCACGATGGCAAGACCTCACAAAGATAGAGAATATGAAATTGCTTTGGTAAAATAATAAGAATCGAAGGGCTACTAGTACTACTTAACTTCTCCATGACAAGGTAGGTCTTGACAGCTTGCTAAGAAATACACAAATAACTTTCACTGTTGTAAATTGAAATCATATAGCTATAACTGTGATTTAAGTGCACAGTATTTTGAACAATGCTATTCAAGTTGGAAGCCTAGCAAGCAATATGCATTACAAGTTAAACCAATGTAAGGACATAGTCAAGCCCACTGCATGAAGAATTATGCAACTGCATGGTTTCCGTAGAAACACAAATTATAAGAGAAAAGAGAGATCAATCTAACGAAAAAGCTACAAGCGTGAAAAAACCATGTGAAAAGGATGGAAAGGATACAGAGATTTACTTCAATTACCCATGAATCGTCACTGCTTCCCCCTCCCCTCCCCTCCCCGCCTCCCATCCTCCTCCCTCCCCCGCCCTCCCCCACCTCATGCAGATTTAGTATCAAGTTGTTTGAGAGTTTAACTTACCAGCTGACCCATCAAATCCCGACACAAACCGTCTTCTTTCATCGGCCTCGGCAATATATTCACTCTGTGAAAATAGTAATTTCACATTAACATTCTTGTCCCAAAGAAATTGGGACAAACATGTTAAGACTGACCTTACATTGTTTGATAGACCCTAACAAGATTGGTGATTGGGTTGGGGCGGGGTGAGGATGGGTGGGGACAGGAGTCAGATCAATGTTCAGTGTGGAAATTATTGATATGAGAATCAGTGCAACTTAAACTACTGCGGGTCATACAGTACTCTATCATAGTGCCCTCCCTCTAGAGCTCCTCCCTCCAACGTTTTGGGAGCCCTTTTTCACTCAGGTCAATCAACTCAAGCACTTCTTTGTGTCCAAATAAAACAACTTAAGGGGTCTTAAGTAGGAAGTAGGACCTTCTTCCACAAAGATCCTGCTCGGATCGAAACGTCAGGCCCTCTTACTCTTTACTTTACTATTTACCAACACAAGCTAATATGCAGTAGATAAGCAGTTTATAACAGTTCTTATCTCTCTTTGATACTAGAATTTTAGTTTTAAAAGATGAAGAATATATATTCTGGCCCTTCTAAAAACCCTGTTTGTTTCATAGGTCTTCATGAATATTGAAAGAAGTATAAGATTTTTCCAGGATTGTAACTTAACTTTCTCATCCTATATAGACAAGCATTTACTATCCAGGATCTGATAGTTTTTTTCAATAGCTGAGGGAAATGAAAACATCCCATTCAACATCAGGCAGTGCATTGGTAGGGACAGGCGCGTAGCCAAGGGGGGGGCAAAGGGGGCAGCCGCCCCCCTCTTGAGCATATTTTTTGTATGTTTTTATGATATCGCTAGTAATTTCAAAGGGAGAAAATGCTAAGATGCAACTTACAAGGCCTGGGAAGTGCCATGTCCAGCAATCTGGGAGGCATTTTCAGCCAAAATTTTCTTGTACGCTTCGCGGCAACTAATGGTGGAGCTACGCTTAGACAGTTTGCAATGCTTTATCTACGGCTCTGATAGTTCGCCTACAGTTTCGCCCCTCCCTTGGCAAATTCCTCGCTACGCTCCTGGGTAGGGAACACAGTTTTAACTGCCACCACATAGTGGAGAGCATAAATAACAGTGTCTGTAAAAGACATCCAACATCACTGCTCCATTCCTGAATCAGTGTTAGAAAGAAAAGCCTACTCCCAGTAGACCTAGTTGGGAATCTTACGATTTGTTTGCTGGACGGTCAGACACTCTGAAGATAGCAGTCAGCCTTATCGACCCCACCTTCAATTTATTTGTCATTAAAATTCATTTGTGGTATTGATTCAAGAATTTGCTTTTATTAGCCTAGAAGCATCAAGGGGCTGCATACAACAAGTGGCCCTCATAGTCTTTTTTTTTACAGTGTGATTTACAATGCCATCAAATTTTTCCTCTCATCCACTATCGCTGGGCAACCTTTAAACAGTTGACTTTAGCTGGTTAGAATCCTGATCAAAGTCTTGATAGGAATTTATGATTGTGTTAAAGACATCAACCTATCAATCTAAAACTCTAAACAGTTGTTTACTAATTAAACAAAGTCTGATAAGGTATCCAAACCTAGATTTTCAAAACTTAAAACTTAGAATTAAGCACTGACAAACAGAACCAGTGCAATGTCTACATATACTTCAACCCTGTACATGTATTCCTAGCATATATATGTCCATCAGATATCAGGTAACTGTGTGATATGTATAACCTGTAGCTATAGTATATGTTACAAGGTATTGTCACACTCATGTATACAACCGTTTAAACCGCTATATAACCGTGTAAACATAATTTGAGGAATTATTTTTCTGATAAGGTGGTCTTAGAAATCTTAAAAGATAGATGCATTGACACAAAAGTAGTGCAATGTCTACATATACTTTAACCCTGTACATGTATACCTAAGATATACCTGTACATCAGATATCAGGTAACTGTGTGAGATGTAATAGAACCTGTAGCCATAGTATATGTTACAAGGTATTGTCACAGTCATGTATACAAATGTATAGCCGTATTAACATAATTTGAGGAATTATTTTTCTGATTAGATGGTCTTAGAATTCTTAAAAGATTGATACACTGACATAAAAATAGTGCAATGTCTACATATTTTAACCCTGTACATGTATACCTATAGCATTAGCATATATAAATCAGGTAACTGTGTGAGATGTAATAGAACCTGTAGCTATAGTATATGTTACAAGGTATTGTCATAGTCATATACAAACGTATAAACCGCTATATATAACCGTGTAAACATAATCTGAGGAATTATTTTTCTGATAAGATGGTCTTAGAGGTCTTAAAAGATAGACGCACTGACACAAAAATAGTGCAATGTCTACATATACTTTAACCCTGTACATGTAGACCTATATATATGTACATTAGATAACTGTGTGAGATGTAATAGAAACTGTAGCTATAGTATATATGTTACAAGGTATTTTCACAGTCATGTATACAAATGTATAAACCGCTATATAACAGTGTAAACACATTTTGAGGAATTCTTTTCCTGATAAGATAAGTTTTTGAAGTCTTTAAAAGATAGATAAGCTCCTTGATATGCTTATCAGTGTAAACATGAAACTAGGCTTTCATGCAAACTGATTCAGAAAACAAAGGCTAACAAAAGCATGGATGGATGGCTTGCTCAGATTTGCTACACAAACATAATAAGCTGTCATCACTGTGTCTAATTAATTCAATTCCATCTTGAAGATTTAAAGTTGGCAGTAATAGCATGTTTATAAACCAGACAGTGTACTTTTTAATTGGGATGTGTAGGGTGGTCAGGGGCATGGCCATTCTGTGCACTGCCCTCCATCCGGCATGACCTCTTGCTGGACGTATGTATATCAGTCATATCTTTGAAGCTAAACCAAGCAATCTGCATCCATTATTTATGGAATCGTACAGCTACATTTTTTTTCTCAATAATCTACTTGTATCTGTAGCCTACATACCTTGCACTGGCTTCAGTGTATAAATTTTGTATGTATGCATGTACCTATATGTACTTACCACTGTGCAACCAAGTTAACTTTTTATTTCATGTAATATCATCTATATCTGCTTCCATATTCTGAACATTGAAATTGCCTTTTATAGTGCCTTGAGATATACAGTGTAGAACCAACATGCATATAAAATTGATAACTTGAGTAAAAGACGTTATGTCAAAGTATACTGGCTCACCGTAGTGATCAGAGCCAATGGCACTAACCTTAGAAACATACATCCCACAGTGATGGAAATGTATGGAGAGGTGTGGTGTTGGTTGGGGGAGGGGGCAAGAGTTAAAAATCAACACCAATAAACATATATAGCAGGTAGGGTAAGGACACACTGGGGAGTGAATTCCAACCAGCTCAGTGATCCAGTAAGCCGTGAAAACAAGTGATATATTTTGGTTTTCCAGATGAAAGAAACCCTGTAAAAACCAAGAGAAAATCCATTCCTCAACACTTCAACCTGGCAGCTCGTACAGTGACTCAGACCCAGTGGAGCCAGTAGGTCAATCTGGTCAAAGGAGAGGGGGTGGAGAAGGGGAGGGGGGAGGAGGTGGTTATTTTTTTTTTTTATCACTGACCTGATGGGCATCTTCAGATGGAATGATGTAAGCTTCAATATCGTTTTGATCCATGTATACCCTAAGATTGAGTAATTGCTGATCTGTCATTACAGTTGTTTCTGGATAAGTCTATAGATGGAAACAAAGAACAAAAGAAAAAATACATATATATAAAGAAAATGCATTATTATGAACTTATATCAAGCTGTAATAATCAATGCATAACACAGCTTGTGCATGCTGCTGATAAAACAAACAAAAATAGTACTCAACATCTGAACTTTGATCTGAAACTGTAGAACCTTTGTCTCATTCTAATTTTGCATATGATTTATGTTTACCTAATTGACTTACTTTTGCACTCACATACATACAGAAGTCCAAACATTAACAAAATAAGTGCAAACTTGCAAGAAGACAAAGACAGCTGTCACAGAGACTTGATCGTTGCCATAGGAACGGCAATGAAGTTGATCGAACATCAATAAAGAATTCATTTTTTTTTTTATACGCTGACTTTGAAATTGGATAAAATAAAGCCAGAATTGAAAGAAATTAACTGCCAGCTGCTTTTATCCCTGAATAATTTATAGGTGAATTAAATTTTACCGGGTACTGACATTTGGGTCTATTAACTGGTTATATGCCAGTGGAGTTTGTCATTTGCCTGTAGGAAAGACCAGAACAGGCACAGACAATTTTCTGCAAGTTGACATTAAGAACTTAAACACATGGAAATTCGGTTTACAATCCACAGTCAAAGAATCGGCAGAGTAATTTCCGTACCTAAAATAATAACCCTGTCTGTATTACTGATTATTTTCAGCTAAAATTATTTGACTGAGTTAAGGCCTGTACAATAACTGAAATATGTTGCAGTTATAGTGGTTAAAATAGTCTACTGGCTAAAATTCAGTTCTCATTGCCATATTTGTAGCAAGTGGGTAAAACTAAAATTTTAGACTGCCTCAAATTCCACTGCATGAAGTAATTAATAGCACATGACAGTAACAGGGCTTCAAAATTACTGTACATGATGTAACCAAACCAATTAATTCAGCCAGCACTACTTTACAAACTGCTACATTAGATAGCATGGTCCAAAGCCTCCCCTCCCCCCGTACACCCTTAACTATTCAAGCCACAAGACAACAAACTGCTGTACTTTAAAGGAATAGCACTATGTGGTATGTGATAATAGTTTTGTAACTGCTACATAATGGTCATCATTTACATCATTCATACAATCGGAAACCCCCCTTTTTTTTTGTGTGTGTGTGTGTGATGCAAATAAAAAGGCATTCACGTAACGTCTGAACTTTGCCTTACTGTAGATCTGATAAACAAGGGATTAACTCCCTTCTATCTTTGGAGAGACTGGACCATGAACAATTGGTTCAACAAAACAACAACCTTCGTCTTTTAATAGTGTATTTACTACAACCGTGCAGTATTACAGCAACTTCTGCGTCATTCATCTGTTATATATACATCTGTAGGCATTTTCTTGATCCTGGTAGATAACATATTTGCAAGACAAGAAAGAAAATCCAGGGAAGTGACACTAGGGGCAAAGCAGTTGCTCATTAAAATTTCATATCAGAGGATTTAGTAGAAGGAACTTCTTTTTTTTCTTCCCATGTTGTTGTACCATGAATAATTGATAATTGAAATTGATGTTGTGTTTGCCAGAGATTAAAATGTTCAGTATTTTTCAAAACAATTTCAATGAAGAAAGACAGCATGAGCAATCGTACATTGATGACGACAATTCAAATTTTTTGTTTTTTGTTTCCTCCTTATATTCTGACTCTTCAATCATTTCAGCTAGTCATATCCCTGGCTAAATTATTCATGATTCAAAGATTAGAATGCTTTTTAAAGACATTGAAATAACTACAAACAGCTTATATGCATTACCTTGGTTATTCATACAAGTCCTTTTTAGAAACATTTCCCTTCAGTTACAGCCCCCATGAAAGCTTGTCGCCCCCCAGTTGCCTTCCCACTGGGATTTTGGGTGTCGGAAAAAAAATTACATGTGCGAAAATTATATCATTGGTCTGAAAGGTCTCGAATCTCCATGATGACCACTCATGAACGATCCTTCGACCGCGGACCGGCAGTAGGCTATAGTTGCTGAAAAACCTGACGTGACATAGCGCATAGGCCGTAAAGACATCTACAGTAGTCGCACTGTACTGAAAACGCATGTTAATGACCGTCGATTTATATAATTCCTGCTCTACAAGACTTCAACACACATAATGTTTACTACTGAATCTGTGTGCTGTTCGGGCAAACTTTGCTTTTGTTTCTCTTTTTTAAATGGACGGTGACGTCACAATGGTACACGCATCTCCACAAGACTCTACACAGACAGCTGCGTGAAAGTAGTTCAACTGTTAATAAACCGCCAAGCCAAGTTAGATTTTTATTTATTTTTTTAATTTTTAATTAATTTATTATTATTATTATTTTTTTTTTGGATTTATGTATTTATTTTTTATTTAAAAAAAAAAAAAATTCCAAATCAGATTTCTATATACCGTAGTCAATTGCTTTCCGACCATATCAAGACATGGGATCTCAAAATAAAGGGTGTTGAGAAAACTTTAGAACAGCTTACAAGGCCTGGGAAGTGTCATTTCCAACGATCTAGGAGGCCTTTTTAGCCTTTTCATCTCATACTTTAAGAAAACCACAAAAGGAATTCACGTTGAGTTGTAAACTGTTTTCCAACTATATAAAGGAATAAATTTTGTAAAGATTCTAACTTTACTGTCATTTCTAATGTATACATGTACATAAATTTAGTTCAATGAAGAGTGGATAAAGATCTTCGTAAGACATCTCTAATGCTATGGCAAAGATGGAGATTTTACACTTTTGCATTTTGGGGAACTTCCCATTTTGTTTCCTTCAGAAAATGAATCTCTTTCTTTGGCAATTCTTTCATCTAAATCAGGCGCGTAGCCAAGGGGGGGGGCAAAGGGGGCAGCCGCCCCCCCTTGAGCATATTTTTATAATTTTTTTTAATGTTTTTATGATATCGCTAGTATTTTCAAAAGAGAAAATGCTAAGATGCAACTAACAAGGCCTGGGAAGTGCCATTTCCAGCGATCTGGGAGGCATTTTCAGCCAAAATTTTCTTGTACACTTCGCGCCAACCATGGGTGGCGCTACGCTTAGATAGTTTGCAATGCCGAATCTACAGTTTCGCCCCTCCCTTGGCAAATTCCTGGCTACGCGCCTGATCTAAATCCGTTTTCCAACTTACTTCTTATTCTACTTCATTCGGTTTTCATATGTGTGTTAGTTCTAAACTTTTGGGTCAGTATCTATTTTTAAATTAATTTTAATAAAATTCTAACTATTTCATGTGAAATGTCACTGTACCAGAAATTTACATAGAAAGCAAGTGAAGCATGGAATATGTGATTATGTGCAATAAATAATAAATAAAATTGGCACCAAATCTTAAATTTCCAATTAAAAAAATGTGATTTCTACTAAACTAGTTTGAGCATGACGTAATAAGCCTCAACATGAGAGATTTATACAGGATGTGAACAGACTGTGAATAAATTAAGAAATGTTATGGAATAATTATACAACACCAACATGTTTATTTTAATTTAACTAACCGGTGGAACGGCAGTACAGTCCCTCACACTCTCATCTTGTCGACGAACTCTCTGTTTAGGGAGAGCAATGTTCACATCATGTCCAGCTTCGATAGGTGATGATGTCACCAGATGAAGAACTGTTAAACAAAATAAATGAATCGTTATTAAGTAAAGTCTCCATCTGTCTTGAAAATTATGTTATTTGAACCTAGGATTACTGTAGTTGAACAACATACATTTATGTACTACAGTACTTGGCCATTGCACAACCCTCCTGTTTTTTTTCCTGAGGTAATTTTTACCATACACTTCACTCATGAGAAAACTTTACAGGTGAACAAATATATAGATAAAAAAATTGTGATTCAGATGTACTTGTAGGGATATCCTGTGTCATATATGCAGTGAGACTTTTAACCTGAGTCCAGGAGGAATCACAAAGATTTGTACACAAATTAATTTACCCATATTTAAACATGGCTTCAAGTCAATCATTTGGTAATGTCACAAATTTCACAAAGTTGGTTTTTAGAAATCAGAAATCAGTTGTTCATTATAATCAGAATTCTATAGCAACAGGTGTCCTGCCGACAATCTACAAAACAAAGACTGAATTAAACATTCCAATCCGATTGCATAATTCATTATGCTAAATTTTTTGTTTCCAAAATATACCTTTTTTGGACAGATCTTAGTATGGTGCAAAAAGATAGGCATATTGTTGTTGTGAACAATGACCGGCCCTTGATATCAAAGGAAAACAGATGAATTTATTGAAACGTCAAATGGTAAAATCTGTGGCATATTTAAACTCTTCCCTGACTATATGTAAAAAAGTCCACGACTGCACATCTTTTCCTGGCGGTGTGGGCCATTCCAAAACATCCTATCCTCCCCCACCCCCCTCTCCTCAAATCCCATTTGCACACTGCACGGTTTATGAAGTATCATATTATTTTTAGGTTTTTTAGCAAAGTTGTCTAGATTTTTTTCAATATTTAACCCTGTTCGAAAAGATATGTCTAGCAAACGTCTATCATTCTTCAGCTTTCATTTATTTCTCATCTTTTTGCATCATATCTACTTTGCAATTGATCCAATTCAGACAATCTACATCAAAAATGCAAGGTGTATATATCAATTGTTATAAAGATATTCTGCAAAATTGAATGGAAAACTTGTATAAGTTGGAGATGACTTTAGAATCCTATATGACCCCACTTAGATGTAAGTTATCAAGTTACAGACGTAAACCATGACTGTCAAGTAGAATCATAATAGCATTAAAGGGGGTGAACTGTAAAGACTCGCGCACAAAGAAACGTCTCATGCCGGTAATCTGACCTACTTTCGGATGAGGTGTAACAGAAGTGTTAGACACCACCATCTATCCCAGAAAATACACACATAGCTTGCTACCGTCGGTAATTAGCCACTAGTGTACAGTCAATACATACAGCTACGGTCAATACCCACAACACAGTGTACATAGCGTGGACATCTCAGGTCTAGATAAAAGATACCAAGGTATCACGTTTCATTACTGTCTGCATTTTGTAGCGACAAGAAGAAAACGTCATTTGCAAGCAATGGAAAGTTAACTTTTCAGAGCGCAGCACGCGGTTTGGGGCGAGTCTTCAATGCATTTAATGCTAATCCTGTTTGGTAGAATGTTTTTTTTTATACATTTTTCACTTACAGTACAAGTCAGGTACATATAAGTTCCTCTGACACCTTTATAAACTAAATTTTCAAGTACATCATGTATGTAGATATGGAAAATATAATTCAAGAGCTGGTAAGCTAGTGTTTGAAATCGTTGGCATGTGGCATTTACATTGCACAGCAATGTGAACAAGGTCAAGCTCTCAGGTTACTTGCTTATTATTGATGTTTTCCTTTCAAATTATCTGTCTCAGTACCTTTGCAAAATAGTTTAGTAGCATTCTTACTAAGGGGGTGCTGAGAGCCAGCTTCCTATTGAAGTTTTCACTTTTCCTTAAGAATATTATGGAAATGAGTATAAATTGTTCTTGATTCCAAATATTTCCCTAGAGCCCCTTATTAATGCCAGGCTGTGGGCCGTAGATCCTTTACCCCTCCCCATCTGCTTTGGCTAAGCAGAATGCGACTTGCACTCTACCTTGCACTCTACGTACTAAACGTGCTGTAGATGCGTAATTGTTGAAGTCAATCTAAACGATACAGGTAGGCTATAACTAACGTCTGATTTAGTAACGAGACACTTTGTGTTAACGAATATCTAAATTAAACCTCAAGTTGAAGCTGGTAATGAGTTAGGTCTATTTTTAAGAAAAATCACCAAAGATAATGCAGGTTCACGAAAACAGAACAGCTTGATCCATTCTCAGCTCCAATCCCCCAAGTTACATCAAGACCGTAACCGTACGTGTGTGCCCATGGCATGAGTAAGGTCCTGTACGTACAAAAAAGCCTAGCTGTGCACGTAGTAGTATAGGGTGTGCGAGATCCTTCAGGGAGTTCCCCCTCTATTTCCTACCCGGAAGTGGTGTATATACAACAGCTCCATCTTACCTACGTTGTTTATATTTATAACTAACTTACTCACATTATCAAGAATAAAGAGCATCTAAATAGGCAGCAGGGTCCCCACCCGAACACCGCTTTTTTTATGCGGACACCCTAACCACTAGGCCACTGGACGCTGATTGTATGTCTAGATGTTCGAAACCGGTAAGGAAGGTCGTAATCTACTGTGGGCGTTTGTCACCTGTTTCGAACAACACTAGTTCTGTTTTGATGATATATTACCTTACTCTAGAGATCAAACATGATGCTAACCAACTCGAAAACATTCGTGATTCCTAAAGCCGAATCTCGAAAGAGATACTTTGAACAGCCTGTGTTAAATGATATGGAAGTAAACGGCAAAGGCAAATGAATATACATATATATATATATATAATTGAAATTGTAGTGAGTTGGAAAATCCAGAACAATGAAAAAACTTCCAGCCTCCACCGTGATTCGATCCCGGGCCTCCCGCTTTATATGCGGACACCCTAACCACTAGGTTATGGACGCTGATTGTACTGTATGTCAAGAGTTTCGAAACCCTAATACAATTTAGTGTTCAGGCTCTTGTAATTAAGTTGACTAAGATGTCCCTGTCTTTTCTAATACTGAACTTCTTTACTTGACCAGCATTCTTACAATAAGCAACGCATCTTCGAGTCTAGCTTACGCTTTAAAAAGAAAAATAATGAAAATTCACGAAGATAAGTCCCTGGAGACTTACGGTCTCGGTTTATACATGCAGACTTCGCCCAGAGAGCAGGTAAATATAACTGCTCAATGTATGCTTATAAAGTAATCTGTGACAAGGTTACTGGGAATTAATTTAGTTCACATGTAAAAGTAAAATATGATTTGTGGATTATTTATCAAATCTAGAAATTCGTTTGTCATTGAAGATCGAATGCAAATTTATGCGAATTTCAGTGTTTCATCGAAATTTTTACTTCTAATGTATACAAATTTTGAATGTTTGTCGAAATCTCGGTAGAATTTGATCGACAAGCAGATTATTGTGTGGTAATATGAAACGGGAAGATTTGATCATTTGATTGTCTGGTACTTCTTTTGATTCACCTGAATAATTTAGCACCGTTGTCGAATTCATGGTTGAAAATTTGAGTGGGTCGCAACATACAGCTAATCCCCACTTTTCAAAATGGAAGGGAAGGGAAAAGGGGGTGGCGCCAAAAATAGCATGAGACATTTTCCTAAATATGGCGAAAGAAAATTATAATCATCACACTTCGACAATTTCATATTATTTTACACACGAAAAAATATCAGGAAATCGGATTTAGCAATTCTGAACCTTATTTTAACGACAAATTTTACACAGCAAGTGAAGATCATAAAGTTGGCTCAAGCCAAACAGACTGATATTTTTGTGAAAATACAAAACAAAACAATACGTCGTAACTAAATAGAATCGTGCGACAAATTTGTGTAATTCCCAATAAATGTTGGTTAGATATAACGGACGTACGTGTAGCCCCTTGATTAAATCAAGACGATGGAAACGACGTATTATTATATTCATTATATTTACTGCTCCTACAGTCCGAAAGAAGTTGATAATATATAAGAAAGAAATACGCCAGTCCGATTCAGTCAGTCTAAACGACAGAACCGAACAAAACATCTTCTTCATACGTAGACTGACATCTGTAGGTCTCAACCATAGTCGTGATACAACAACGTACGGTATACTCTCAATATGACTTGGTCGAGCTCTCAAGTTACTTGCTTATTAATGATGTTGACCTCGCAAAATATTCCCATCAGTCTGAACTATGTACCTTATACCATTACAAATCTCCATGGTAATATCGTGTGGAGAAATGAACAAAAAACCAACAACTCTACTATCCTGCTAGAGAGAATTTATCATTAATTGAAGAAAAATGTTTACTACAGCGACAACCAATTTTGTACTTACCTGCGAAAGCAATTAGGCAGGTTGCAAGCTTTTCCATGATTTTGATTCTCTAAATAACCCTATTAACACCAGTAGAAGAGTTCGATTTACCCTTCTTATGGAAGGTGTTGTGTACTCTTTGTGTGAACCGCCTGGATTATAACGCCGCAGCTTAGAGAGGAAACCGCATCTATGGAGCTCAGTAATTACAATGAGTAAAGCCTTCTTCTTGCTTGCAGCAGTCAGTTATAGCTATGAGATAAAAAAGAAAACCGCGGCTATCTATGTACGGCTGCCTTTAATGACCATTACTATAGCTACTCAATTGCTGTCTCTTACGTTGTTTTCTGTATATTAACAAAAGATGAAGTATGCAATAAAATGAATTATATTTTTCTAAATGAAAAAGGACAAAAGTTTTCACCAGGTGAAACTTATATGCCCTTTTGTAGTTGTTTTGCGCTTAACTTAAAGGAGAAGTAAGAAAATCAGCCATCATTGTAAATTATCCGATCATTGATAGAGATCATTGTAATGAACAACGCCCCCAACAAGGAAAGAATTTTCATAACGGTATAGTTCAAGTCAAACATCCTTTTCGGTATGTTAAAAAGGAACATAATCTAAGTATTCTGGTGAAATCTGCATTCAATTCCTATGTACTGTTTTTGAGATATTGACAGTTGGAGTTTTCTGATATTATACCAACTGTGAACTCGAAGTAAACAGGTGTGATCTCATTGTTACACACTGACAAATAATGGTTTGTTTTTCTTTGTAAGGTACGTCCAAATTTGGATGCATGTGAAAATACCACATGCCATTAGTATTTGATAAACTTCATAAACTTGCCCCTTTAGGCAAACTAGTAACACTATATCCAATCCAAGGTCAAAACGATAGACCGAAAAATGTGAGGTTATTTGATAGTGGGTATAGGTTTAATAAAATCGACGATCAAACGCAAAAAAAATATTGTGGCCTAATAAACTTATAATGTTACTTCTTAAAAGGTAAAACACAGGGCTACAAATTGACAAGTCTTAAGGGCATTATGCGTAGTAAACGTAGGCAAGGCGGTATCGGTTTACACTGTACATACCAATGAGTGGTGCTATTCAAACTTTAAAATATATGAATGTTTCTTGAACATTAAAACCGAACTTGCAGTAGGTGATGAACTATATAGCCTATAGATGGAAATATAGGATAATGTTACAGTAACATATTTATATCCCAATTTTTAGGGCTGCCCCATCCCTCTTCCTTCATGAAGCGTTTAAGGAAAGTGTAGTGCCCCAGAAGGGTATTCTAAGCACAATGATCCACTCAAACGATCTTCACCAAGTTTCAGTCGGAGACGCTGCATTTACAGTGACTGACAGCCTGCATGATATGTGACGGTAATATAGCATGATACTGTACCGTATATAATCAAGTGCACAAACTTCAGTTGAAAATACAATACTCACAAAACCATTAGGTCAGTATAAACATGGTTGCCTCACGTAGGAACAACAGTGTTTATCCCGCTGAAAATAGGCACCGGACTCAATCAGAGCGAAATGACTGGCATAAACAAAACAAACTTGTAACAGGATGATTAGGCCTATACATCAGATACATATCAGAAACAATCATTACGATAGGCAAAAGATAATCTAAAACGCAGAGACATTGGTCTATGTCTCGCTAAACTGGTCAACAAAGTCTCTAACACAGTTTCTTGCAAGGCTAGAACTTCCTTTTTAAAAACACAAATCTGTCCTTATTCACTGAAGTGTGTAATTTTATTCTTTGCAGCTATATATTGTGACGTCTTCTAAATGGGCAGATTGTTTACTTAACACCTCAATGATATAAACCTTTTCGGCTACGGTTAAGCATCTAACCCATGGAAGTATTACCTAACAAGTAGCAGAAATGATTAGTTCTGGTGGGACGGGTAAAGATAGAGCGGAGAGCGGGGAGAGGTGGTGGAAGGATTCCTTTATGTGAAACAGCAATCAGCCACCCCCCACCGCCAACGCCACTGTTAGACGGAATATTATACACAAAATCCTCGTGTAAATACCAAAATATATAACATGAATAAGCGGTAAAACTTAAACAGTCGAAATGTCTCAACAGCAATACATATAGCACCATTGTGTATCTAAGCACCCTCAATTTAACCAAAATTTCTCAAAGTGGTGGTGACGCCCCTCCCCTGGACCACTTCAAATCTTTACCCTCTCCAGTCGGTATAAAAAGTGGTCTACCCCTACTATAAGAGCTTCACATATTTGTAGTCTAACCTTACAATGGCAGCTGAAGATGAGTGACAGAATATAGAAGTCTTCAAACTGCTATAGATAATAAGCCAAAGTTCTAATTATGGAAGAGTAGAACTCATTATGAGAATAAGGGAACGTGGTCGGCATTACGGCTTAGCAATCGGGAGGTTCGGGGATTCGAACCCTGGCCGGGTCATAGTATTGTGGGTTTTCATCCAAGAGCAATCTACGGTTTTCCCGTCCGAAACGACTTTCTAAATTGAAAAGATTGCAAATTTGAGTTAAAATATTGAATTGGAAGCCACCCGACGTGAAAGTTGTAATCCATAAGCCGGCTTCTCATACATAAATATAATTATTATTATTTTTTGAAACAGGACTTTACCTGCCGCAAACGAATGCCAGTAAGACCGGTTTATTTGTTGGTTAGTAAGTAAAACTATCCCCCTTTTTACCTATTGGAGTGCCAACAGTTAACACTCTCCAAATGGGACAAACTAAAACGAATGACAGCGAATGACCGAATGACAATTGACTTTGTACAGGGTTAATTATCATTTGCGAATGACAGCGAACGACAGCGAATGACAGCGAATGACAACGAAGGACAGACAGTGTTGCGTGGAGATAGAATGATTAACGGAGTGGAGTAAATGCGGTTGTTGGTTTTCTGCGCAAAAATGATTTGAGGAAAATCGCATGTTACGTGGTTGCAGGGTTTTGGTGTAATTTACGGATAGAAACCACAGGGGAAGTTTGTGTGTGAAAATGCGCTTGAGTGCTGTGCTTTTTACCTCTGTAGATTTATATAGAAATATATCTGAAGCCGTTTCAAGATTATAGTATTGTTAGTTTCTAACAATTAATATCGGAAAAATGACGTTTAATTTTTTTTTTAAATCAGACTTACAATTTCGCTTACTATAAGGTGCGTTTATTATCTTGTCCGTACTTTACTAGATCTAGATACCCACGAAATCTGAACTGTGATATCCGGTTGAAGCAAATGTCTGTGCTGTCGCACAGACATTTTTTAGTGTGTACAACATATTGTCATTCGTTATGTGTAACGCAATTGTCATTCGTTTTAGTAACACCCCTCCAAATACGCGGTTTTCTGCGTTTTTGGTCCAAACACCTAAAATGAAATGTTCCTTTAAAACTTAAGGCATAAGGAGAAGGCCCTCACATAGAAATAAATCTGCTAATAAATAGGCCTTATTGTGAATCAGGTCCCTCTTCTCAGAGATCTTCATACCCAATTGTAGCTCCCTCGTATATACACTTAGGTCACTTCATTCACACACTATTTCATAAGTCTTGTAAGGTGCATGTGACAGGGCAATCCCCAGATTAGAAAATGACATATTTTGCAAAGTGATGTCATAACATATAGAGTCTGTTTTGGATTAGTCACGCTTGTAATCATATACAGTATACAGTAAGTGTAGGAGTGGTGCACAACTGAAGGTTACAGATGATTTACTGCAGTGCGGTCAATGTAAATTAGTGTGTGTACCAAAACAGCGAAAGAACAACGTAGACACAGGAACTAAGTTGGTGTTGTGTCTTTCTTTTACTCAGGATCCTAATATTGGTCAAGAAAGGACAAAATCAAGATGTCTTTCCTTAAGAAGCCATCAGAAAAAGGTGAGATCTTAAAATGCGTTCCAAACTTTATTTGTTGGCATTAGTTGATTGCGGCCCCTAGTAGGCATAGTACTCGTATTAAGTCGTACTACATAGTACTACTCACTCCTAAAAGGGTAAGTTAGCCCTAGGCTAACGTTAGGCCTATTTCCTAAGGTAAGCTAGGAGTAGCATAACAGAAATTCCTTTTCTTTCAAACCCCAAACTGCTTAAAACTGGAGAGTAGGCTCACAACCAAGGCATCCTGACATCAGCCACGGTCTAGTAGGAGCCTTACAAGTTGCAGACTTTGCAATACCACAGTCCTAATTCAATTAGGCTAAATGATTGCTATTTCCATTATAATCTCAGAGAATCAGAAAGAAATGTGCATACATCATTATACCATTACCAGGCAGAGCAAGAAATCATGTGGATGAAATTCCTATTACTACAATAAGAGGAAAACCAAAGTACAGCTCCATATAGCCTAGCCTAGATTAGTTAAATATTTAGAGGATGCATACTGCCACATCTACGAATTACCTGATGATTCATTCATTTCATAAACAAAGACCATTTTGCAGTTATTTGGTATGATTTTCATAGATACTGGTAAGAACAAGATTAACACAAATGAAATGAATTTCATCCTCCATTAGAAATGATGAGGAAGACGGACAAAGAATTAAAAAAGACTCAGCGAGGGTTGACAAGGGACCAGGCAAGACTAGAGAAAGAGGAGAAGAGATTGGTAAGTGGATGGATAAGCTTCTTAGTGTCAATCCCTTAAATTGAAAGGAAATAAAAAACTTGATGATACGTCTAAAGGTATCATCTTAGCCAGTCAAAACCACGTAGGCATGGTGGTTGTAAACTAGCCTATGCAGTAAAGGGTTGTGAAACCTTTAAATGATTCTGCCTTCTTGTTTCTCTCTTCTCTCTCATTTTTTGTTTATTTAAATTATTTTTCATATTGTCATATTTGTTTGTTTCTCCTACTTAAGTAAAAAGAAAGCTTGTGCTTGTAACCTTTCCTGAGCTGCTTCTGAGTTCCACATAAGTCTATGGTATCTATCTTATACTCATTGACTGTTATTATAATTGATCAGTTTGGAATATGTGTTAGAAACTCAAACTCAACTTAAACCGTCATGAAGGTATCTTGAAAACTCTTTGCAAACTAAATATACAAAAAACTTGAGGCAATACTGATGTTTTAAAAAGTGATAGTGTGTTTGCACTTGGATAGGAAAGACAAAACTATAGATACTGCTGTCTGCTATTGTGGTTGCAAGCCAAACACTCATTATCTTGTTCCTAACCTTAGAGTAATATAAAAAACAATGATTTATCTTACATTGTGAACCAGGGTTCTCGTACTTGTTGGTGACATAGACAGTGTTGTAGTTGTACCATCTATGGCCTTACCCATTGCTTGGGCTGCTCGAAATACAGCAAGTTCCCATGAGTTATTAAACTGCTGTACTACTACAATCACTTTTGTTTCTTTTCAGGAAATGGAGATTAAAAAAGCAGCCAAGCAAAACAACAAACAAGTGAGTCCTATTTGCAATTTTTAGCTATGTAATATCTATAAGTGAATAATACTGATATTTGTGTATATTTTTAAAATGAAAGGTATGTTACTTGCTTAAACTTGATCAAGTTTCTTTAGCTCTCTTATCCTGTAGAGGGAAAATTCAAGGAGCTAAGGAAAATATTTCAAAGTTGTTACAGTTTTTGCTGGTACTCACATCCATAAATGGGAATAAGTCGAACCTGTTAACCTTTGAAACTTATACTAACTTATACTATATACTTATACTTACTTATACTAACTTATACTAAGTATGGTATTGTAACTGTAGCACGTTTATCTCTTATGTGTTTGTGCCAATTTTTACTGTAGTTGTACTCAAAATATCAATCAACCTAATAATTCTATAACTAGATTAGTGATCACATATCCAGTGTTATACAGCAATGAATAATTATCTGGGATCGCAAGCAAAATGTTATACAAAGTGGGTAAGTTGCTATATAAATGCTCAGATGTTTTGCAGTATTTATACACAGGGACAATAGTAGTAGAGAAATTGAGAATCTTCAAACCTGTCACACAAATTATGAATACCAAATTATATCTTGAATGTACAGTTTACTGAATGGTAGGATGTCAAATTGGGATATTCCATCATAGGGATGATCCAGATTTGACTGTACTCACTACAACTACTCTACTCTACAACTGTTTCTTCCTTCTGTCCTGCTGTAACCCAAATGTGCTAACATTATCATAACTACATTGTACGACTTTAAACTTCACAGCTAGCGACTTCATACGCAAAACAACTTGTCAACGTCAGAAAGCAGAAAACTAGGCTAATGGGGGCCAATGCCACAGTGTCATCTGTCAGTACACAGGCTAAGGTGAGGTCAAACTACCTTAATTTTCATGGAGAAATCAAGATATAGTTGCACTTTTTTTAAACAAAAACAGGTAAAATAGCTCTGTTTACTAATTTAGAAATTAAACAAATGTATGTATCATAGAGGATGGACATAAAAAGCTAAGTAGATTGAGACCAGTTGAGATTTTCAAGAAGCAAAGCATACATTTGCATGGACAACATAGTTGTAGTTGACTATGTTAAACTTTCTTTAGACACTTAGAGAATAAAGAACAGTAGCAACCACTGTGAACATGAATTGAGTAATATTGAGATAATTATTTTAATTGGAGGAGTTTGTACTGTACTGGGAAGTGCCGAATAATTTGTTATTGATAAAATTTTAAGTGAGTTTTATTACACAGCACACTACCCTGCAACATTGAACCAAGTATTAAACATATGGACTACTATACATTGGAGTGCATGTAAAAATTTGAGTTCAGCGGGATCGAGCAATGATTTTCCATCTGTCCCCTTTTCGGCTTTTCGGCCAATACAAGTCAAAGAAAACAGGTCTTGAAATTCTTTACGTTCAGATAGAGATTAATAGCCTCTATAGTACGGTACGGTAGTTATTTAACATTTTGAAACCAGATATAAAGTATTTTGGAATTACATAAAATTTGCCTGATATATCTTATAGATGTTACAAGGTAGTGGAGATTTTGTGTGGGATCTTTACAACTGTTTCTTCTGTGCTACAAGAGTATTAAAGAAGTACTGTAAAGTGATAATATTGTTCTGTTTGCTTTCTCTAACAGTCCATGCAATCCACAAAAGCTACAGCAACTGCCATGGCTAATACAACAAAGGTAAGAAAACCAGCAAAGAAAGCTTTTGGTATAATTGCATCACAAATAAAACATATTTTCTTCATTCTAGACTAAAAACTTTCTGTATTTTTGTTATGATTATTTTTGGGGTGTGTGACAAGTTAATGATTCCAATGACCAAGGGTAACAACTCTTGTAAAGTTGTGAGAGAAGGTCTTGGCTTTGATACACAACTTTCTGGTTCAACTTAAACTTTTAATTTGAACAAAGTTATGGGAATTGTTGTTATCTCAGAAATGGTTGGTAGGAATTGAATGCAAGTTTCAATCAGTATGCTTAGAATCTGTTCCTCTTTCATATAAGTCCTCTGGCCTGTTCTTTAAACACTTATTGCTCAGAGACAATGTATTATCGTACTTTCTTAATGCTGCTCAGAGAAAGCATGTTATCAGACAAGCCTGTATTTTAGAGAACTTTTCTCTCAGACTAAGTTAGTGAGCTGTTCAGAGTAAGCATATTTCGACCAGACTTTATGCTGTGCTGTGTAGAAAAAGCATATGATCAGACTAAAGATGAAAAGAAATTATTTGAAGTTGTAACTGTAGAGATGAACTTTGGCAGTTTGCCAATCCAGCTAGATGTAGCTATGCATTGATGATGGGGTATGGGGGAGAGGGGTGCAGTGTAACCTTATGGTTTATACATGAGCAAAACAGGAGTTAGCAGTTAAAAGACAGAACAGTCGTATGGAGTTAAATAGGTTCCAGTTGTGCTGGTTTACACCATGACTCTCTGTAGATTTACATTACAAACTCTGTAATTCTGAAGCAGAATCTTTTATACATCAAGTAAATTTGATAAGTTTCATAAAGATAGAGAAGCCAAGGGCTTTATATATATATATATATATGTATATATATATATATATATAAGAAATGAATAACACACCAGTAGAATCACTGTGGTCAAGTGGTACAGGCTTAGGTTCGTGACACGAAGATCCGGGGTTTGATTCCTACCTTCGCCTGATGAGTCCCAAAAGGACGAAACCGGTTGTGAAGTGGAATTTTTCTGGTGTGTTTTTCTTTATTGAATTACTATATATATATATATATATATATATATATATATTAGGAGTTGTGAATTTAAAAAAAACTTGTAGATTGCCAGTCAGATTATCAAGGAATTAAAATATGCGCAAAGTCGAAAGTGTCGCGACCTAGCAAGCTGTTTTTGCATATTATTAGATATTAGCTAAAGAGAATATATTGTACAATGAACTCACAGATGAAGCTGTTTCATTACAAATATAGAAAACCAAAATATCGTTTCCCACAGATCCTCCAGAATGACTAATTTAGTTTTCTGTAAGAATGCAATTTTGAACAAATCCACCTAGATACAAATCCTCCTAGAGATTTCCCAGAGTTGTCAGCTTATAATGGTAATTTTTTCCTGACACAGGCGATGGCGTCGATGAACAAAGTAATGAAACCCGAGAAATTAATGGACGATATGAGACGGTTTGAAATGGAATCTGAGAAGATGAACATGAAGGAAGAAATGAGTAAGTCTTAGCGCCGATTACATTTAAGACAGATTAGTTATTCGATCAGATATGATGTCAGACGGATTAGTTATTCAATCCAATTTGATGTAAGACGGATTAGTTATGCAATTTGATGTAAGACGGATTAGTTATTCAATCCAATTCAATTTTAGACGGATTAGTTATTTGATCCAAGTCGATGTAAGACGATAAGTTATTCGATGTCAGATCAATGGATAAGTTAGTCTATCCGATTAGATGCCAAAAGGATTAGTTATTGCATTCGATTTCAGACGGATTAGTTATTCTATTTCTAACAGGTTAGTTATTCGATTCGATTCCAGATGGATTAGTTATTCGATTCGATTTCAAACGAATTAGTTATCCGATTTGATTTCAGACGGATTAGTTATTCGATCCAATTTGATTTCAGATGGATTAGTTATTTGATATGTGGCAAATATTCCAAGTTAGTGGCTTCACAGGTGGGGACAGTAGTGCACCAGGATCACCTGCCATATGTTACAATAAAAACATCTGTTTAAAGGACTTGTCACAATGTAAAGAGAAGAAATCAAAAGAATAGATCGAAGATTAGACACAAAATCAGTTTAAATGAAGATAGAAAGGCGACACCATTGTTACTGGTCCTATTTGATAGAGACAACTATGTTGAAGAAATTACCCAAATAGCTAAGAAAAGTCTTATTCCATTTTGGGGCACAAATGTAATGTAACTTCACAGAAAAAGGTGAAGACTTGATCAAGTCTAAACATGACATCATGGAGCCACATGTGCTTCAACTTGTTAAGTGTTTCTATATTCTGTTATGTGCAATGTTTATTTTATTGTTATGTAGACAGGTTTTGCAAATGCTGAAAGTAAAAACTTTGAAGTTCTTAACAAGGCCTTATTATTGCATTGGTTTCAGTGTCAACACTTTTAACATTCTACTTCGAAAATACTGTATGGAAGAAACAGAGAGAAAATAATAGGTTTCAGATGCTAGTGGCACTATTCCATCATAGATTTACAAAATGACAGTTTCCAGAAACAATTTTTTAACTAGGATATCTCCCAAATGAGACAAGATTTTTCTTAGCTGTTTAGGAAGTTGTTCTTCACAAAGATCTCTGTCATATAGTTTAATAAACCAAATGTCTTGAAGAGGTTTGTATTTCCTTCAATGTGATGTGCTGGATCTGCATTGCGATATTTCCGTCATGGCAATAAATGTTGAGATAGTCATCCACAGTGTTATATTTGTTGTATAACAAGTATACAGCATTGTCATCTTTACTGTCAGCTCCGTGAAGGCTAAATGGGCATTTCAGAGTATTTTATAACGATGCTAGCTAACATGTAATGTATCGAACTTATCATTTTTATCAGTGACAGACACCTTGGATGATATGTTAGCAGAGTCCGGAGACGAGGAAGAACAAGACGCAATCATGAACCAAGTACTTGATGAAATTGGTGTGGAAATAAGTGGAAAGGTAAAGTTAATTCATCAAATTTCCATAATGGCGAAGTTTACTAAGGCAGTTTCATGTAAAACCAATGTGCAATAAGTATTAGCTGGTGACATAAGTGTTGTCATGGTGACTAACTGTTGGTTACAGACGTGTCTGCAGAGATTTTGGATGAGAAGTGCATCGTGAATTAATTCAGTGTTAGCAAGTTTGAGTGAAAAAATGGTTAGATGAATTGTGTACATGGTTGTAAAGAGATTACATGGTTTGGTACAGTTGGTGTCAGCATGGTGACAGAAGTGTCTGCAAAAGTTTTAGATTTGAAGAGCAATGTGAATTAATTCAGTGCTGGCATGTTTCATCAACCTCAAATATGGTTCAGCAAGTGTGTACTTGATGGTTTAGAAATCTACATGGTAAGGTGCTTCCAAGATGGAAAGGTATTCCAAGGTGCAGATAATGGCTACTTACTGGAAGCATAGTGTGGCAGAAGACAGCATTTAACAGGAATGCCTGTCTGCAGATCTAACAGAGGTTTGCTTACGTTGGTGTCATCATAGTTCAGTATGTGTCTGTGTCTGTGTGGTGTACAGTAGAATGTATTTTCATTGTGCATTTGTCATCAGAAAGGTCGATTGGGTTTTGACACAGTTGATAATAAGGGTGTTTCAATGATTGAAGAACTGGCAAATGTTGGTAATAGCTGAATTTCCTAGCGTAGAAATTTCTCATTGTGGTAAAGGTCACCCTAAGATAGTTGAAAAGCGGGTAGGTATTCAATTTGTGTTACTTTAAGGGATGTTCAATCTAAGATTGTAAAAATAAACTTGCTTCAGAGCATCTTATCTGTACAGATGACATATTATGTTTCTCACGGATTAACCCCCAGCTTTGTTTTCAAACAGAAGGTACTAGCGCTACTATAATTCAAAACAGATAAGTTGGTGATATTAAACTGTGTCGGTAGAGATGAACAGCCGGAGTTTATAAGAAAACATTCTGTTTGTTGGTCCTTTTATCTATGATACGTAATTTGTAAAAGAGGCAACCTTTGAAATTAGAGCCTCATGTCAACTTGTACATATAATACCGTATAGTGGTTTAATTACTAACGTCTATGGATTACCGTGGTGTGAATGTGTCCTTCTGAAGGACAAATGCAAGCTTAGTTATTTGACAGTAAGGTGAACATTTTGCGGATGTAAGAAGCAGACTTTGTTTGATTCCGCAGTAGAACTCATTTTCTAGCAAAGTTGCCTCCATGAGTACTCACCCTGATGGATTTTTACTCGCCCTGATAGATTTTTACTCATCCTGATGGATTTTTACTCGCCCTGAACGGATTTGTACTTACCCTGATTGTTTTGTACTCACCCTGATGGATTTGTACTTGCCCTGGTGGATTTGTACTGACGGTGATGGATTTGTACTGACGGTGATGGATTTGTACTGGCTGTGATGGATTTGTACTTGCCCTGATGGATTTGTACTCATCCTAATGGGTTTGCACTCATCCTAATGGATTTGTACTCACCCTGATGGAATTGTACTCACTCTAATGGATTTGTACTTGCCCTGATGGATTTGTACTCACCCTGATGGATTTGTACTCACCCTGATGGATTTGTACGTGCCCTGATGGATTTGTACGTGCCCTGATGGATTTGTACTTGTACTTGAGGCACTTTGGGATCTAGGATGGGTAATTTGTACTCACCCTGATGGATTTGTACTCACCCTGATGGATTTGTACTCACCCTGATGGATTTGTACTTGCCCTGATGGATTTGTACTTGTACTTGAGGCACTTTGGGATCTAGGATGGGTAATTTGTACTCACCCTGATGGATTTGTACTCACCCTGATGGATTTGTACTTGTACTTGAGGCACTTTGGATTCTAGGATGGGTAATTGTGCAAGATGAAGTACTTGCCGCATTCTTAGAGCCTTGTACTCCAACTGATACCTCAGGGAATCCTCCTTGTACTTGTACTAATGCTGTTGTACTCATACTATAAGTCAGGGCAAGATGAAGGGGAACAAAGCATTTAGTATGTACTCATCAAATCAACCCTTGTCCTGACTCACACCTTTTATAAACTGTATATGCTTTGTGTTACAATGTCTCTTGCAGTTATCTGAAGCCCCCTCTCCCCATGTACAGTATCTGCTGATTGTAATTGCTCCCTATAGTATCAATGAAAGTGCCTAAATCTTTTGTCTTCTTCATTAAAGTTTATCAATTTCTTTCATGGTATAATGTCTCCTGCAGTTATTGGAAGGCCCCAATGTCCATTTAGAATATTTTTTAGGGCAAATGGCATGGTATCTTTTGCTTGCTAACTGCAATGGTTGCCTAAAGTTTTAATTTTTCTCTTGTTTCAAAATGATACCAATGATTTGTTGGTATAATGTCCCCAGTCTGAATATTTTGAGGGCAAACAATGCAATATGTTTTGCCTGCTTGTTGCAATTACTCCTTCAAGTATCAATGAATAAGTTTGTATTTTTGGCAAATGTTTTTCCTGGTTTATCAATGATCTCTTGTTGTAATGTCTCTTGCAGTTATCAGAGGCTCCAGCTGCTCAATCGGGGTCTTTAGCGAGTTCCAGGACGAAAGTGACAGATGCGAAAGATGCAGAATTAGAAGCACAGCTGGCCAATCTCATGAGGAATTGACAAGGATGTGACAGATTAAACCAAAGAAACAATGAACGGTGATAACTAAAGAGAAAGCGTCGCAAGCAGCTGAGGGTTAACACAAACATCTTCAGCTTTATTCTCTCTTAAGAAATGAAGAGTAGCAGTTTTTATATCCTGACTAGTATCCATACAATCAAAAGTCGCAGCTTTGCCCAAAGAAAACAAAAGCTTTACAATGAAGTTTACTTTCTTAGGGAGGAAGTTGCAAACTTAAATGTTTCTTGAATATAGTTCAGGTCATAACTCACTTGAATATAGGCGAGTTCTTATCTCAGTTGAACCAAGATAATCCTATTAGGGTATATAAAGCCCTGTGTAGTATTTATAGAAAAAGAGGACTTTTATTACAAAATATTAACTGTTTATATCGGTGACTATTGAATCATTCATGACGGAAGTTTCCCTACATCCGTTCCCCCCCCCCCCCCTCTGCAAGTCGTTGGCTCTGTCGTCGTAAAAGTCAAGATAAATAATACCTGAAGGATGATGAAATTGAAAAACCCCAGATTTAAAAGTTTTCAGTACAAGAACTCATAAAGTAGATCAGAAAATGTTATGCTAATATCAGAGTTTATAGCTACCCAGACATGAATATATTTTCCAAAGGCACACTCAAAAGATTGACAAGAAAACATGACTAGAAAGCAAACAGCAAACCATAAAGGCTCAAACAATCTGATTACAAGGGTTTTGTACCTTTTTGTTTCAGACTGTTCTTTGAAGTTTAAAAAAAGTGCTGAAACGTTTTAAATTTAAATATTTCTACTAAATAACAACTGTATGTCCGGTTAACAACTGTGAGATTGTAAGTATAATTCTTTCATTATCATTTGGTTTACGCAACCTGTATCCAGTCGTTATTTTTAGCATCGCTGTCGTTCAGCAGAGGTTATCGTGACCTGACCATGCAGTGTTTTATAGCTGTGAAGGAATCGTCATTCCAAGAACTTTCCTCTGAATTTGTTGCGTTGTTAATAATTTTTAAAAGAAAAATACCAATCCAGTAGTTTTCGGAATTTAAAGCTGGCTTTTGTGTTGTGTCGCAACTCTTTATAATACTGACTAAGCCATGCAGTATTCACAAATAATAATAAGATACCCTTCATTTCTGACTAAGAGAAGTATGCGGTTACAACCGTTTGTATCGTTTCTATACAGAAAATTTGGTGTCCCACAGATTAATGTACTTGCTTTGTTTGCGATTGCAAACCGCTTTCCAGATTTCATCATTCCTGCTGTGAAACCCATGAGATTAAAGTTATAGATTATGATTTATGATGCTCCTTCTTCCTCTTGAAAGATGACCTTAGGCATAAAATTAATTTTGATATGTTTGGAGGCAGTTCTTATCTGTGTAGGTTTGATTTCTGTAGCTTTAATGTTTTAGAAAGACCCTGAGGTTTCATCAATTAAAACGACTGGACTATATAGTCTAATACATTGAATCATTAGGTCAGTTCCTCAGAAGTAACACAAAACCTTGATAGGAAATGCATAAAACTTCTATCCTCTCAAAATGACTTGTTAACAATGCGTTACATAAACCATGTTGTGGTTGAGTTATCAGTATTTATAAATGATCACTCCCAAACACTATCTACTTATTGTACTCCTATTGTACTGTTTTGGATTTTTAATAATTTTGGTGGACTTCTCATGAACTACTCTTGGGAATGTTGTGGTAGAAATAACAAAGAGCCTTTACTTGTTTAAGAGATATACCGTGAGTTTCTTGCATGTTGAAACAAATTTTAACTCAAGGCCTACATTTTTTTCTTTCTGTCTTTCTTAGATATACCTGAGTCTAATTTACATATGTCATGCGGGGCAGATGTTGTATTCATTAAAGTGGTAAGGTGAATAATCACATCATCACACATTTTAAGTTGCAAGGTGTTTTCATGGAAAATTTCAGTACTTTGCCTGGGGCATAGAGAGCCATGTCTGGACCCCAGGGGCAAAGATATCACAGGGCTCCCTTCTGGAAGTCTACATATTTACTTCCAAATTGAAAATGAGAATACTTTGTATTTTATCCCATATTTCTCTGGCCCCTTGATTGACCTGAGGCTAGAGACTTGACCCTTTCCCTTGACCCTCCCTCACCTTCCTAGCTGCTCGAGGGTGGCTTTGTAATTTTCCTTTCTGCTAAATGCAACCAATTGCTGTACATTGGTATCCATTGTTTCTTGTGCGTAAAATTCTATGAAACTCAGACAGGTATTTCAAATGAGTGAGTTATTGCCCTATCGTGAAATGATATGATTGATATGGCTAGTGTGCTTATAAATATATAAAATGTATATGTAAAAAAAAAAATGTTACCTTTCTCTTATATTTCAATGTGCACTTGTACAAATAGATGATGATTTCTTTTTAATACTCAAGAAAGTGAAGTATGTGTGTGTCTGTTTTTGTTATCATTCATTGTTTAATGTTCTCAAAAGTGGACAGTGGAAGGGGCTTTCAAAGGTATCGGGAGGGTGATGTAAAGACTGTGGATGAGGGGGTCGGTCATAGATGATGGGGGGGGGGTGGAGATTGTGGAGGAGGATATTTGTGTCCAATGTGGTCACACCCAACAAAGACATGAAAAAGCTGTTTGTCCTCTCTGATTTGTGTTTCTACCGACCTCACCCGCCTCTTTTTTACACCAACGTAATTTTTATTTTATTTTATACTCATTAAAATTCATAAAGCATTAAATCCATGATGAAAACATGAAAAGTCACCTGATAAGGTCTTTTAGGCAAATTCCTTTCTGGGCGGATGTATGCCTGGACTATGTTGC
The DNA here is from genome assembly GCF_037975245.1 of Apostichopus japonicus. NCBI lineage: Eukaryota > Metazoa > Echinodermata > Holothuroidea > Aspidochirotida > Stichopodidae > Apostichopus > Apostichopus japonicus. The sequence continues at coordinate 19,654,022 of NC_092581.1, forward strand.
ATCATATTTGATGTTAGGAACTTAAAGTTTCCGTGTGCTTGCTTTTTCCCTTTCATTTGAAAAGAAGATCAGAAAATTGTTACAAAAGGTTAAATCTGAAGAGATTTGATAGTTTATCCTCAAATATTAATGTAACCCAACACAGACGAAAACGTGACACTACATTTTAAACGTAGTACATCATTTTGAAGGGTATGGTATATCCTTCCCACCCCTCCCCTTTGCAAATAAATATGATATACGTTTGGACATGCTGGTGCTGATAACTATTCACATAAGGGCAACGGAGCCAGGGTCAGTTACCCCCTTCCCCACACTCAACTTTTGTGAAATCACAAAAGTACCCAATTTTTTTTTCTATAAATAAGAATGTCAATTTGTTGTTTTTGGAAGGTATCGTTTGTAGAAGGCATAAAGGGTCAACTTTGGGCGTTTTGAGATGATTTGCGGTTAGCTTCCTCAAATAAACCAAATGTCCAATTAACCTATAACCCCCACCCCCCCCCCCCCCACACACACTTGAACCTACTTGTGGGCCGCCTCCGTTCACGAATCTAAAACAACATGATCATTTCGCTGCGTCTTGCGCCTCAATCAAGGACGCAGCATAAAATCGTATTTCTGTAAAAAAGGTTAGCGCCCTCGAATCATAACATTCACACATTTAAACGTGTCAAAGTCGCCCAAGAACAGACATAACGCTAAAAATATATATAATTCTACAGATGGAATGATGATTGCTGAATATTTTATTACTTTTTAGTTTTATTTCTTGGCATTAATGTTAATTCACTGTCGTGAGTTTGATGATTAACGGACTGATACCTAAAGCGACTTCGTTTTGGTTCTTAGAATATGAAGCCCTAAACAATTAGTAAATTATAAACTTGTCAAAAGAAACACTTTGATTCAAGAAGTTCGCCACAGGATATAAAAGTGCGTTATATTTTATGTTACAGTGCGACAACTACTATTCCACACTTCCATATTAAACTTGGTTCTGTCTTCGACTGATATGTTCAAACAAACAACCATTACCAGTTGACATTTAGAGAATTGCCGAAGGCCCTGGGTACTGGCGTCGGTGAAATTGTTAAATTATCTTAATTTAATTGTAATCACCAATGTCTATGCTGGAATAGGCCACAATAATATATGGCGAACGACATAAAGAAAATTTTCACAATACTTCCTTGTTAAGATTATCTTGAAGCGAATGCTACATTATTGAAAACGAAACATTCGACTTCCTTCTGACATTTGGGTGAAAATGAGTGTAACAATGAACAAGATGAGCAAAGTTTAAACCGCAGCTAGAATCGAAGAAGCCCTTACAATCGAGATACCTTGACGCATCATGAGCAAGAATTTTGAATGACTTTGAAGAGAAAATCGCTGGGAGGGGAAAGTAGGAAAGGGAAAGGAAATAGGAAGGAAGGGGGAAGGAGAGAAGGGAATGTGGTGGGTACGTGGGGGGGCAAGGAAAGAGGGAAGGTAGAGACAGGGGACGGAAGTGAGTGATCTGGAAGGCAGGCATGTATGTTATAAAATAACACTTGCTATTATATGCACTGAAATACAACAGGTAAGAATATCAGCTCAAACGGGGGGTGTTACTGCGATTGCATGGATAATTACTAATTATCGCTTAACTTCTTCGAAAAGTCTGTCTACGCAAAAAAGTACCTTCCATGTCACATGGTAGCATACTCTATATTAATTTCCCAATTGCACGTACACACTAAACCGTCGAATTGGTATGTAAATTCCTGTTTAGAAGTTCTCAAAAGTTAATCCAGGCTACCAATCATTGGATAGCTGACACCTTCGCCATTCATAGCATCTTCGATATTCCGAATCATGAACGTGAAGCATTTATTCGGAGAGCCTGAAGTTTTAGTCACTTGTAAACAAATCTCTTTACTCAGTACAGTCTTTACTCAGTCTCTTTACACAGTTTTCGTACTGCTGCTCTTGTCTACAGTCGTTAAAACTTGCCTCAAATTTCTCCAATTTTCGCACAACGTGTACTTCCATTTATGTATATACTATGAAAAAAGCAGAATCCGTGTTTGATAAAATATCGAAGAAGATGTTCTTTTGCTATTTTTCGTCACCTTTCCTGATGTTATTGGACAGATTAATAGAGACTCTTTATGGAGTACGACAGGCTAAATGATGTAACTGAATAACCTGTGAGTCCTGCGCATGTTTAATATCCACTACACCGAGGAATCTATAGGATCTATAAGTAGGCCTTCATGATATTCGCTGGCGATACTATAACAACGAATTGAAAACTGGATAATTCCACCCCTGCTCCAAGTATCACCATCTTCTCCTCGATCGAGTCCATTTGAACTTAAAGCACCGTTATAGGTTAAATTATTCCATTCATATACCATTCCGCTCTGCGAATTGAGACTTCCTCCGAACAGCAAATGTTTCCTCCAACACTCTGAACATCGAGACAACAGTTAACCTGCAGTATCCGTATATGCTGCTAAAGTTGAAATTCATTTGTAATCAATATAATTGATAAACAATAAATGTATAGTCCAGGTATAAATTTATTTTTGACATAATGAGAGTGGAACCGATCAATTCTTAGCAATATGGTGATATCTGTATTGAGTTGCTATTGGCTAGTATAAGCCTATACGTATTGATTGTACCGTGAGATATATACTACTAGTACGCATTGTCACAGTTTGTACCAACTTGGAGCAAACAGATACTGTAGTATGATGTCATAGTTGCATATACTCCCTATGAAAATGTTTTTACTTAATTTTTCATTCTATTCTTTTCATTTTGCCAGTGGACTGGGTAAGGATATTAGGTAAGGGAGTGTGAATTTGTGACGTGAACAATCATAGCATGTCACCGGGGTGTGGTGTACTAGGCCTGTTTTCATATTGTGACTCATGCATTGTCCCAACTTTTTTTTGGTAGAAAATTGGATGCATATTTGAAGAAAAACGAATATAGTTTTGTCAATGTGCATCAATATATAACATATGGTTGCTTAAATGAGGCACTTATTTGGCAATAGACCTATAAAACGTATCAACTGCAATTATTTACCATATATCGATCATTCAGGAAATGAATGCAGATTTCACCAGAATAGTAGACTCCTCTGGGATCAGTGTAACCATTTTGCAAAAAGGTACCGGCATAAACCTTTTTAATTTCCTTCCAAAAGGAGAGGGAAGGCCCCTTCCTCGTTAGAAATTAATCCTAATATATTTACAATTTTAGTCTACTCCAAGTGACTGGTTGTTATGTGTCAGTAACTTACTACAACACCCCGTTCACTGTTGCAGAGAAAGTTCATTCGTAGTGATTATGCACACACTCTGCGTGCGTCGCCGCATTTTCAACTTCCGTACGTTAGTACGGTGCAAGTAACTAGTGTTGCTAAGCAAACTGATTCACGTTCAAAGCCGAAGCCTAAGAGCTCCCCGCAGCATCTCATTCATCATTTTGAGTTTTTAATGATGACAACAGAGTACGTTGAGAAGTGATACCGGACAATCGATGAATGGCTTCATGTAGTATTTTCTCAAGGGATTTAAACTGTTGTTCGTAGTGTCCACTAATTCATGTAGTTTATAGTCAACCATCTTTCGACGTATTTGTGGAAAATTAAGGGAAACACACTTGGCAGCTATGACTTGTTTTTACTCGGTTTGGGTGACTCAGAAGTGAGGTGTTTAGTAAAGCCAACGGTCCAAGAAGTTAGTTTATCCATCAGTCGTGGATAAGGTACACACGTAAAATCTTGAGGTATGTTGCTGGTCTCAACAGCTCAATACATCGCTTGGTAGTTACTGTATTGGAAGTTTGATGTTATAAAACGTTAGCAAAGACTAAGTTAGACTTAGGCCTAGATTGGAGTTGTACGAATCGCATCGTGCTTTCTAGGAATAGCAACTTTATCTATTTTTGCGTTCAGTCTCGTAAGATTAAGACTGCAAATATAAAGATTCAAGTCTGGTGCTATTCTTGACTCTTGCTTTTTAAGTCGCTATGTTGTTACTGTAGTGTCAACGTAATGGTAGGCCAGCAACGACGTTCTATTCGTAGGTAAGATAAACACGGCCTTGGCTGAAAACTTTCCAGTTTTCGAGACAGTGGTAGACTTTTCAACCTACCGGGCAACGCGTAGGGCCGACATTTGTAACTTGACTGTAATCTACTGTGCAGTACAGTACTACTATATTGCTTGGAACATTTTGTATTGGGCAACCGATAAGTTATATAATATTATACGTGGCCAAAGTTTCTTTTATACTTAAACCTACAGTAAGCCTAGGTTTGCAATTACTCCAGTATTTTGCTCTTAGGTCGTCTACCACAAGACAGGTTAACAATTAATACTGTAAGACATCACTTCACACTTTCAGTGATATTTAACTTCAAAATGGCTAAATATGTGACAATGGCCACAAAGTTAAGAAACTTTCCAGACTTTCTGTTAAAGATTGTGATTGGCCTCTCATCTCATTGTATGGAGTTCATACTTTTATGGCAATTTTTATCTAAAACTTAGCAATTCTTGTTGATACACTTTATAGTCAATGTTTTATGCTTTGTCAAATTGTACCTCAGATCCACGTCTTTCACAAGCTTACAACTGCATTGGTGGCTGGACTAATTTTGTCTACCAAATAAATACACACTTCTTTTTCATTGCATAACATAATTTTCTTCTTCTTAAATTACCTTTCCTGAACGTTTTATTTAAAATATATTTGCTAACATAAATTATTTGTCATGTTTGCTTTAGTGATTGATGTAAACAACCCTTGTGGCATAACTTTACAAATGAAAGATTTCACTAAGATAACATCAGAGTGGCTGCCCGATTGTGTGGGATTTAGCAAACAAAGTTGCATTTTTATCGGACTTGTATTTTTTATTTAAAAAAAATGTCTGGCAGTCCCATCCCTTTGCATAATCAATTTGTAGAAATGATAGAAATTATGTGGTTGTAACTTATAAATGACGGAATAATTCAGTGTTAATATTTCAGGAGTTTTGATGATTGAATTACACTTCTTGTTAAATACTGGAACATAGAACTGTGGTTTTCTCTCCAGAAGGAACCTTACATTGTTATGTAATTAATCCTTCAATTTCCCCGTGGCCCTTCCACTTGTAAAGGATCAGCCCCCAAACTTAATCAGTCAGAGGCTACTTTGAATTTGGCCACGAATTAAATAAACTGCAGAGATTTATTCATAAATTGTGTTATTTTCTATTGCTTAGGACATATGTTCTAGGAAGTCAAAGAAGATATCACCAGGCTTTATTATTCCCTTTTGTAATTTAGAATGCAGCATAATACACTGAATTTTCTGCTCATGGAAATGGTGGAAATTTATGCACCACCCCCCAAAAACTCGCTTTATTAGTTAATTAATGAATTAGATAATGTATAAGTTGTTCTATCCTAAGAGAGTTGTTGCCCCGACACTCTGTACAGTATGAGTTAATCATATTAAAAAATCATTAAGTTTCAGTTTGTGTTTCTGTGTATGGAAAGACCCTTTTTGAGCCTGTCTAATAATTACAGTAACATAATGAAATTGTTATTTGACTTATAGTATACTTGAAATTTTGAATGTTATCTAAATTAGGGATGCACCGGATCCAAATTTTTTGATCCGGCCGGAACCGGATTTTGCCGGATAGTACGTGAAATCCGGCCAGATAAAATCCGGCCGGAACCGGATTTTTTCATTACACAAAAGAAAATCATTAATAAGAAGTAGAAGTATGAAACAAGGAGCAAATCTTAGGTGAGGTATATGCATATTATAAAGAAGGTGAAATTAAGACCCCATTTATGAGTTTAAATATGACTTGAAGTGGTGTAATCTACTGTACATTCTTTAATAAAATAACTACAATATTAAACTGATGAAGGCTGCAAGAAATGATTTCACTGCAAACTGTATTTGTTGTATATAGCTTCATATAATTACAGTAGTTGTATTATTTTGGTTGATCTTTAGAAACAGTGGGTCAGACCATTGAGAAAATTAAATTAAACATGTTAAACCTAATTTTTCCTTACTTTGAAAGTTTTTATTAATTTTTGGAAATAGTTTACATTGATTTAAGTTAATACCAACACCTTTTTAAGGGATGATTCAGGCCAGATTTTGAAAAAGATCCGGCCGGATTTTGAAAAATATCCGGCCGGAACCGGAACCGGATAATTTCTCACTATCCGGCCGGATAGTCCGGCCGGACCGGATATCCGGTGCATCCCTAATCTAAATATTATCATAATTGATGCAAATAGTCACTTTGAGAGTTGAATTAATCATGCAAATTCCAATTTTTGCTCAATCAAAATAAATTACTTATTAAAAAAGTTAAAGAAGAAGAGTATGTATCACTGTTTGATGCTTGGTTTTAGGTTCAAGAGAATGTCGAAAAAAAGAAAAGAAAAAATGAGGAAATGTAAAATCCAAATAATTCTAGACATTGAAGAGGATAATCTGGAATTAAAAAGGTTTAAAACTTGAGCTAGAAGGGACAATTTAAGAAGTTAGAAAAAGGATTGTTCAAAATTTGCAGCTCTACCAATTGATACAGTATGACCAAGTATGGATGAAATTTACACTGAAAATGACTTTTTTCTTTGTTTTCTGTCTTTTGAATCAAGAGTGTAAAATCCAAGAGACAATGGGAAGGCATGGAAACTGCAGATTACAGTAATATTGTCACCGAGTGGTTGAGGTCCCTGGACCTGGTTAAATACGCTACTGCATTCCTGGATAATGGATACGACGACCTAGAGACATGCAAGCAGATCGGACCCGAAGATCTGACGGCTATCGGAGTACTCGATCCCTGCGACAGAGGGGAACTTCTGACCGCAGTAGGAAGGTTGAAGTTGGAAGGGGGCACGGCAGTATACTTCACGCTCCAGCCTTCGCAGACAGGTGCGGAGGTGTGCATCTTAGATGAAGATGATGACTTCATGCTGCCCTCTACCAACGGGTTCTCACCAAGACCGGACCACAATCACTGTGACGAGAATGGGCTTCATGGTTACACCAGGGGTTATAGGTAAGGTCAGAAATCCTGTTGGGGCTGGAAATGTCAAATTGACTAAATTCATTCCAATTGTTATTGTGGGAAAAATTTCTTCCAACTATTAATAATTTCTTTTGAAATTAATTATTAAAGTTTCACAACTGTATAATATTATATTCAAGGACAGACTACTTTATTAATTTTCTCTCCCTATCATTTAGTGTAAGATCTTAATTTCTATTATTAGGGTTGTCATGGTTTATTAGAGTTCAAACAGCAATTAATTTTTTTTTTTACCAAAGTGGATTATTAAAATTACAATTAATTGGAGCTGGTTGTGTTTGTTTGTCATTTAATATTTCCATGACAACAAAATAAAACAAAAGTTATATATATATTTTTAACTACCAAGTAAAAGCTGCAAAGGGAGTTACAGAATCATAACTTTTGTTTTATTTATTGTTTTCTTCACCACGGTAGAAACTGCCCCAGAATAATTTATTGCTTTATGAAAGCAGTTACTGATATTTTATGACAAGTTTGGCAATTAATAGCAAAAGAAGAAAAGAAACTCCTTTTTGCAATAAAAAATGAAGTGATTGCTTGGGAGACGTACAAAGTTTAATTGTGTACTAAATAAAAAATATATTTTTGGATAGAACAATTGTTTGATGCAATCTCAGTTTTGTTTTGTTAGTCATTTGGGAGTCGACCTTTCCTTATCCTGATAATTATCTCGTAGGCTTCAAAATGTTGACAGTAGGACTGCAAATCACAGTCATTTTTCTATTATTGGATGAAGAACAATTTGCATATATCATGAATATTCATTCATACTTGTACAGTACTTGTTAGTTGTTACCCACCATTTTTTTCTTATATATTTCTTTAGTAAGTCTATGGTTTTGAACTCTCCTCTTCTTTACTTTCTCCTCTGTCTCTATTTTCCCTCCTCTCTCTCTTCTTATCTTTTACTATTTACCTTTTGTCTGTTAAATTGTAATTTCCTTGTATTTTATCTCTTGCTCACCTTGAAAACCTATGCTTCTGTCAAGTCTCCCCTGCACGCCTATTTGGAGTACTTGTGATATGTTGATATGTTATATTTGTAATGTTGAATGTGGAAATAAAGAACTTCAAACGAAGACCGCAAACCGCTCTGCGGTGCTGGTATCAAAACTTCCTTACACTCTGCAAGAAGTTACCACTTGGATGGGTATTCCCCTTTATTCACCAACAGTAATTCAACTAATTTTGTCTGTTGTTTAGAACTGTTAACTTGTATTGATATTTAATAAGTCATCAAGAACCACAAAGGCTAAACAAATTGGTAATTGGAGGAAGTTAACTGGAATATTTACTTGCCATTAATTCTGAATCAATAGGTAAACCAGAAAGTTGTTTGAGGATCATTGTGATTTTTTTTATGATCTATGAAGCTGTTTTCCTTATTATTGGAAACTAACTTTTAGATGTGACCTGATATCGAGCAGGAAATGAAACAATATATTTACATCGTGTTTCTAAGTTTGTCTGAGTGTTTGACTTAAAAACCACAAATATACATTTTAGGCCTTGAGTTATTGGTCAGGGCCATTTCCTACTGAGAATGGCATGATATAAACAATAGAAAGGGTGTTTGAACTTCCAAGGCTATATAGACATACTATGGTAAATTTGCCTTTGAGTACTAATTAATCTCAATGAGTGTGTGCATTGAGAGAATAATATCCGTGTTGTATGGTTTTGTCACTTTTGTGTATGTAGCATATTAGATCTGTACATTGGGTTGTCGGCATCAGAAAGTCAGAAAGTATCAATTTGGATTGAGGTGAGGAACTGCAACAAATTTGGAAAAAAAAACTATGTGCATTAAGTGTTCACTTTTAGCAACATTGGACAGCAAGTTTTAATTTAAAGTGAAAAGTAACCGATTGATCTATCACTCTTTGAGGCCACGGTAAAGCTTTAATTCAATGACATTTTCCAGTTGCATCACCAGGCTGTGATACAATCAGGTAGGAACCATATTGTGTACAGTACATTTGACAGTGAAATTGGACCTTTGTTATGGATTTCATATTGTAACCTACTGTAGTTTGCTTGGAGGCTGTACAGTTGCATGTGGATATGTGCATGGTACACAGTTGCTAAAGGGATGTTTCAAAGATAGCAGCAAAGTTGTGATTAATCTTTTCTATTGTGTCTTCTGTAAGTGCCGTTCTGTCAGACACTGTAGTATGTTCTCTATATATACTGCAGTGTACCTGTTGCATGTTTCTGTTAATGTTTTGTACAGTTTACTATAGCACTGTATGTTCTGTAAGTACTAAGGTATATAGTTATGTTGTTGGCGTCTATCTTGGCGCAAAGTGCTCTATGTTCGGTGGACAGCTCAAGGAGTATGATGGGAATTCTTTGAGAGTAGTGGAACACTGTATATGTTACGCATTGAGCGATTATCAGACAATTCCGAGACTTTGTCTGATGATCGCTAAATGTGTGAAACTCTGAATAACAACTACTGTACCAGTGTTTACTAGTCTCAACTGATTCTCATCTGTATATAAATGCATACAGTTCATATAATGCTGTATGCTCTGTATTGTATTAATGTTCCATAAATTTACAATCACTTTGTTCTGTGAGTGCTGCCGTATGTTATAATGTAATTAATAAATGTGTTCTGTAACTACTATATTATATAGTATGAGTATAACATGCTTATAGAGAGGAACACAAGTTACTGTATGTTATATGTGCAGTTGATTATTTTCAATTGTGCACAGTAGGAACAATATGTAACATTTACTATATATACAGTATGTTAGTATTGATAGTTACAAAGTTAAGTTTCATCTGTAGGTTATATAGTATTGTTCTGCAAGTGTGGTATGTTCTCTACTCTCTACCAATATATATATCTTTCCAACTGCAACAATATGTGACTGAGAGAATTGACAAGCAGTGACTATATGTTTTTCTTCCATTACCATTAGGAGAGGCATTTCGGTGGATGCAGCGTGGGATCACATCACCCGATCCGGAAAGAGTCTCAACGCATCTCCAGTGAGAAGGTTAGGATCGTCGCACCATCACAGAAGAAGCTCAGAGGGGAGGCTTCTCTTAGCTGGAGGTGATCGGACACCAGATCTTTTGAAGAAGGTAAGTGGCAGAACTGTGTACAATAGTGCATTCATCGTTGTGTGAAATGGGCCTCCCATCCCTATGGTGGTAACCGCTTTGGTATGCGGAGATGCGAGCTATATACAGAGAAGACCGTTGAATTTCTAGCTGGTAGTGTCTGGACATTCTTAATATTTAACAGTAGCTGCTGTATTTAACCATGCAGGGGATTGTTGATCTGGTATATATCACATCCATTCACAGAAATGTGTAAAGTGTAAATTTGTGAAGGTAATTGTGGCCATTTTAGCATATATCTATCTAGTTTGGGATCCCCCATCAAGGTACTGTATATATGGAGAATTTGGTTACATTGCCACAATTAAGGTTTCAATTAAAGTCTGTTTTACTACTGCTCTCTAATAATGAACAGTAAAATTTCATTTGAAGTAGTTTTTCTGGGTTTTTGTCTGTTTTTCCTCTTCACAATACTTTTAAACTACTTTGCTATGTTTTGCTTGTAAAGCAGCTGAAAAGCTTACTATTCCATCGGTATGCAATTTAAGTAAAGTATCCTAAATAAACCTGATACTTCAGGCTATGTAAATCAGTGCATGTTACACTTCTGTAGCAAGTGAAGTACTAATTTACATGAACATAAGTGTCCACTGGAAACAAAAAATGTTAAAAGTCAGGAAACAGCCTGGATTGTGGGGAAAAAAAAATCTTTTTACCTCTGATACCTAGTTTTGCCTCGGAAAGAAATATCAAGCGACTTTCATAAATACCTTAGTGTATTTATATTCTATTCTGTCTGCAGTGAGGAGTGGACAGAACATATAAGTAGTTATAAACTAGCTTCATTTCTGGCAATAATTGGAAGAAATTTTTGGTTAGTTCCCATTGTACAGGAAGTAACATTAATTACAAAGTTGTTTCTTTCTAGCAGAAACTTCTTAACGAGAGCTTAAATGGAGGAATGTTAATGAATAATCTTACATGTTTACTGTTAAAGGGCAAGTTGCCCTTTCCGTTGTTAACTGTGGCAGCTTCTCTCAGAGAAGTGTTCAAGCAGTTAAAGTACTATGAAACAAGGTAACATTAATTATGGAACATTGCAAAACATGATCGTGGTTTAGTGAACATTTCCAACCATTATAAATGTGACATGAGTGTTCTAAGCTATGTGAGATCATAGAGCAGGGAGTAACTACTGTCTTCAGTAGATGTGGGTGTAGTGTATTTCCATGTAATGATTACCCACAGTTAACAATTGAACGTTGCACACAATGTTTATTATTATTTAGAAGCAAACAATTCTACAGCACACAACAACATATGAGTTGTGTACATCTTGTATGCCTGCAGAGAGCATACAATCATTGCCAAGCTTGTTAAATAATACTCTTGTGTATAGAGAGAAATACAAGTTACTGTATGTGATATGTGCAGTTGATTATTTTCAATTGTGCACAGTAGGAAGGTTTTACAGTGCTTGCATATAACATTAATAGCTAATTTTTAGAATTCCATTATTATAGCTAACATATATATATGCACCTCAATAAAGGAAATTAAAACCTAGGGGTAAGGGGAGAGGAAGATGGAATTTTTTTTATTTGATGCAATCATAGTAATTCTTAGCATTAATCTATGGAGATGAGTCATACTTTAATGCAAAAAGTACAACCAGCAAAAACAAAAAGATGCATCCTTGGTTAGTTGTCATAAACCATGAATTAAAAATATACACTAGTTAAAAACATGTGACTGTGTTACTGTGGTACAACCAGCAAAAACAAAAGTTGCACCCTTGTTTAGTTCCCATAAACCATGAATTATAAATATACACTAGTTAAAAACATGTGACTGTGTTACTGTGGTACAACCAGCAAAAACAAAAGTTGCACCCTTGTTTAGTTCCCATAAACCATGAATTAAAAATATACACTAGTTAAAAACATGTGACTGTGTTACTGTGGTACAACCAGCAAAAACAAAAGATGCACTCTTGTTTAGTTCCCATAAACCATGAATTATAAATATACACTAGTTAAAAACATGTGACTGTCTTCCTGTGGTACAACCAGCAAAAACAAAAGATGCACTCTTGTTTAGTTCCCATAAACCATGAATTATAAATATACACTAGTTAAAAACATGTGACTGTGTTACTGTGGTACAACCAGCAAAAACAAAAGTTGCACCCTTGTTTAGTTCCCATAAACCATGAATTAAAAATATACACTAGTTAAAAACATGTGACTGTGTTACTGTGGTACAACCAGCAAAAACAAAAGATGCACTCTTGGTTAGTTCCCATGAACCATGAGTTAAAAAAGTACACTAAAAACATATGACTGTGGTACATGTACTATTCTAGTACAGTTCTGTGTCATATACACACAAACAGTAGATCTTTCTTGCTTTTGTGCCGGGTAGAAGTGAAGATTGTTAACAGATGCACAAATTCCAATCGTCATCTGTAAACACTTCGGATGTGAGTTAGTAAACAAACTATCCTGGCAAACAGTTAAATCAGTATGAAATGTTTCCCGAATGGTAATTAGGATAGCATAGAAGAACGTAGTATGCATAGACTCCTGATGTGTGACCTGATTAATTCACTTTGGCTTTGGCTTTGAGTATAATGTTTCTGTGTGTTGCCGTGTTGGACAAATCTAACCGTAATTGTAATTTTACCGACTTAGCGATCTGTGTTATAGTCATTGCTGACTTTGCAATCCGCAGTCACTCTCACAATTTTGCAAGGTCAGTAAGAGTGACTCCATAATTTCTCCCTTTTGGGAAACCTAAAATGACATCAATGAACCACTGTCACACTTTCAATGTTTTTCTCTTTCTTGTGAACTTTGTTTTTGGTACATATGTTTGCAATTGTATTTTGTTTTTGTCAATATGTCCAATTTTTTCTGATTCGGATATGATTCGTTATTAATTTCACCATAAAAAATATTAACAGAAAACACAGAAGAATTTTAATCAAGAATATTACCACTGTCAGCACTGATACATGAACTTGTATTAATGAAAACATTTCTTCTTAATGATATTTTTGTGTAAAAAGCCTTCAAAAAATATATCTCAGAACAAGATTGTCACAGTTATTTTGGTTTGATATATAAAACAATATACATGTACATCTCTATTCTGTTAAAGGTCAAAGGTCATCATTATTATCCCTAATTATACTATAAAGTCAGATAATGATATTTAAACACATGTTCAAAGTCAAAGGCATTTTATACTGCCACCCTGAAGCATTTTACCCTCACTGCGATATCTAATTGTCTAATTAAACTTTCTTTAAAATGTCTCGCATAATTAGGAGCTCAGTCAAAACGTTCCAGAAGGTGAATTTGATTGACTATTTGTTGTGCGCATACAGTATGCTAAAATTTGGGGCTAATACTGATAATCTTTAAGTTTAAAGACCTTCTTTTGGTAGTAGACTGTATCACCTTTTTAAGAACGAAAATGTGGTAGTTTTTCTGGGATATATCTTTTTAAATATGATTGTATACATATGTATTTAATCTACTGCAGCTGAGCTTCATTGAAATGTCCTGAAAAATAGTTTTAAAATTTAAATATTGTTTTTAAAATGGAAATCAGTGAAAATTGACAATAAGTGATGAAAGGATATTAGACTAGAGATGTGTTTCTTTTGTCTTATAATTGTGTTAATTCTATCAAATAAAGAATAAAATACATCAAAACTTGTTTTATTAGCATTCATACTTAATAAAGGGATGACAATGACTTTGACAATAGGCGTTGGAGAGATCGAACCATCGCTGTCAATATTCAACCCCTTACACTCACACTCATATGAACAACGGTTTCAGCCCAGCCATGCTGTGTGATGTTATGTAAACATTGTGGCATGTTTAATACCCGCCACTCTCCAATTTATTGACCTGTTCTTCCCGTTTTGTTACTATTTCTTAGCAGCTGGTCATCGACCTCTGGCTTCTTCTGCATTCTTCTCCTGCTGTGCTATAAATATTGATTTTGATAAGTTAATTGTTATTTAGGTCTTGTTGAGTACTTCAGTGTTGTGACATACAGACTCTGTGCTGACTATTTTGTAGCTATCCCGGGGAGCAACAAAAGTCGCTATTATTATTCCTGGATGGATAGTTCTGTTCTGTACCACCACCATGTTGCCTGGTTGTTTGCAAACTGAGGGGTGGTTTTGTCAACTTTATTGATCTTGAGATGAATTTGATTGTCTGCTAGGTTACTACTTGTAAGGTTCAATAAACTGTCAGAGTGGTACATGTGTGTCATCCTAAGTACAGAGTACTTAGTGGTTACATCAGAAGAGTGCAATATGAAAATAGACCAAGATACAATATTCAGCTTTAATACTTTGTCTGTATCTGGCAACAGCGTCACTATACAAAGAAGGTGGGGGGGTTGGGGAGCCTGGTGTGTATAAGCAATTTGATGCAAAAGGAGATTAGAGGCGGGGGGTTGGAAATGGGGGAGGGGCTGGGAATGGGGGAGGGGTAAACACACCCACCTCCCTCCCACCTCAGTCACTCACTTACAGTTACTCACTTCCTGGAGTGGCGCTATATAAATCCACATTATTTATTATTATTATATTATTAACCAAAACACTGCTATCCCAGAAGCTTTAGAAATAAAGGTCAACTGGGACAACCTCCATTCCTTTAAAGGTATAATTGCCCGCTTCCACTTCTCCAGCCCTATGGGACAACACACAGGTACAATCACTAATAGCTCATATTCACTAGGGATGTCATTGTGAACCTAAACCCCAGCAGCCTCTCACATCCTCCTCCCCTGCAATACGGGACATGAAACGACATTGTAATTATACAGTATAGACACTGTACACAGCAGATGATGTACTATTAACCAACATTGACATCACAGCTAAGCAAAACATTAACTGATACATAAATTTTGTTAATAAGAGTCAGCTGTGTCAACCCATTCCATTAAAGGTATGCACCTCCTTCCATATACTGTACAGTACCTTGTCACAATAATATACCTACAGGTCGAAGTTAACCCTAACCCAGACATCCCCATCCTACCCATCCTACCCCTCCCCCCCTCCCTCTCCTTTCCCCATCTTTTCCAAAAATTGATCAGTATTTAACATTTTACAGTAAGATTGTCTGTACCAAAGATGACTCTATATAGTATTAACATACAATATGCATACAAGTATCACAGAAACTTTTACTAAATATTACACAAAACTCAACAATAATCAAGTTCGTCAGCTGTGTCAACGTTCATTCCATTAAAGGTACATGCGGCGGCCTTCTGTTCGTATTGATCTGTCATCTCTACCTGTACAGTCATACAGGGATGTTTGTTTTTATGTATATTCCTAGCAGTGCTAATAGCCTTTACCATAAACAATGCAATTCACCAACCCCTTGCTGACGTTGACAAGTTACCAGAGGGTGTACTACTATTGAATGATCTCTAGGGAGGGGGTTCACATCTGCTTTTGTTACCTCTGGGCTCATTTCGCATCAGCAAATCTCTCTCAAACATCCGATTTAAGATGTTATCTGTCATCGTTTTTTAAGCTGAAAACTTTGTTGTGGATGTGATTCGATCTCTGTACTTCTTTGGTGAGGAATTTAAATATGCCAAATATTTCTTCCGACGACATCATTAACGAGGAATGGAGTGAGAAGATTTACATAAGGCATGTTAATAAAAATGGAAACTACATAGTCAAATTCTTAGCACCGTAGTTATTAAGCATTGTTCTTAGGCTAATAAGTCTGTATCCATGTATTAAGCGCTAAGATTAGGAACAGCTAAGAAATTATCTTCCAGACGTTAGATGTTAAAATTGTGACAAGAAAAGTCTTCCATGAGGAGGTGAATACTAAATTTCATAAGAATTGATCCTTTCTTGACACAGTTGTAAGTGACAGATTACCCGATGTGGAATATTAATAATTAATTAATAACGATTAATGATTCACCGCTTAGTGCTCGTTGTTTGGATGCGAAATATCCCTTATATGACGACTCCTTGTATAGTTTGATTGATAGCTAAAATCATGTATCGTGAAGAAAACACTTTAAATGCAGTCAAATATATCAACTGTTGCACACATGTTTACTTGGTCAATAATCCTGGAGTAGTTCAAACATGTAACCAGGTGAGACTTTCTTCTTCTTCATGGCATTAGGTAATAAATTCGGAGACAACTCTGTTCACGATTGTAATTTCAGTTATAAGTAAGTTGATTCAACTCCATGGACCTTGAAAACAAACAGTGGGTGTGGGAGGGATGGGGGATGGGGGGGGGTGCAGGGGAAGAATAGGAAGGAACAATTATAACTTTTTATTTCAGTTTATTACATGAAGCATTCTACTGTAGTAACGATCAGGAAATAATTTAGTGTTCACATTTTGTGCAGCAGTTATGAAGGCACCGAATTTTGCCTTTTTTTTAAGATACTTTGGTTCCTGTGAAAATAAAATAACTGTGACACCTGATTGGACTTATACATGAATTTGACCCTTTTGCGATTGCGATACGGGATAAATTTATACCCTGTAATGACACGTATAAATCGTTATAAACGTCATATACCTTGGGGTCAGTTTCAACTTATTCCAGCAGCAATTAGGCTGGTCAATTTAATATCCAGTACGGTTTCATCTCATCTATGTCAGAAACGATGATGAAACGTTTCTCTCCAAACATCCGATGTCGAAGGAGCGAGAAGTTACGATCTGTTGTGAAGAGCATCTCAAGTTCCTTCGTAGATGACATTTTTCTTAAACATATTTGAAGACCCAAGCCCGTCTGGGGACATCTCTGTCAGCGACAGATCGGACGGAATCAATCTTTTATTTTTCTCGAGACTGTTCTGGAAGTTTTACTCTCAGCTGTCCTCGGTGATATTCTTTCTCTGGCGATGTCTCCCTGCTTCTCGATTTTTAACCGGCCCATCCAAGTATAAACGAACGGAATCGTGGTTATCAGGAAGAGGCTACCCCTTAATCTGATATACAGAGACCTTCGAATGTTCCGCAATCGTTAGGGTTTTAATCGTCCGTAGGCGTCGCATCTCCTGAACAGCTTGTCTTATCTTATATTTGTATCTTTAGTGAGCCTTACAGTCTTCCTCTCTTCTCTCTCCATCTCGTATTTTTCCCTCTTTTTTCCATCTGTGTGTCATTCTTTCTCAATTTCCGCCCTTTTTAGGAGAGTACTTTTTCATTCGCGATCAACTCGGCTAGTCTCCCTTGGAAACGGCAGCTGCACTTTTTTCGCATTATCTTGTCATTCCCGAGGAAGGAAAAAAACGTTACTTGCCCTGAGGGGCTTGCATTTGGATAAATTTTAGCAAATTTTTGTTTTCGCCTTTTTTTCTTCTTCCCAATCCTTTTTAGTTTTGACATAGACGGCAAAGGCAGCGAATAAAGGTGTGTTTGAAAACCTTCATTAGAAATGGGATTAATACATTAAGTAGCAATTGCACCTTTAACGTTCTGCGAATTCATTGACATGGAAAATAAAAGGAAGAGGGGGGGGGGGGGGAATTCAACAGTGATATGTTTAGTGCCTTCCTGTTTATCTTGGGAAGGTTTTGATGAATTACGTACTACTAGAATTGTAGGAGGCAGAGTAAATGTTTTCAGCGTGCATTCCCAAATTGGGTATGTACACATACAGTAGGTACTTTATGTTATAAATGTGAGGGGAAAAAATGGAATGAGAGTAAAATTGTACTGTAAATTATCAAACACAGCTGGCTGCTATTGAATTGGTAAAGGAGTACTAGTTGAAGTCGGTACTTAGTTATATTGTAATATTTACTCCACTTCCTCACTATACCTGTCTCCTCACAACCTTAGCACTCTTGATCTACCATGTCTAGAGTAACTACACACAAATCCCTAGCAACCAGTCGCTTGAGCAACGATCTCATTCTAAAACCCAAAATGTCTAGAAGTGTTTTCGAATGCTGAATTTGTGGTCTTTGCTAATCTTCCTTTCTGATTGCCATTCAGATGACTCCCTACTGTATTACCTTACCATTGCCACTGAGGTCAAAGGTCATATCTGGTCAATAGAGGTCAATGACAGAATAATAAAATAATATTTTAATTTATGTAAATGAGCTTGATTTTGATTCTCGACAAATTTTGACTTTGACTCCATCATTTGAAATGAATACAATTTTTTTATTCAGCATTGAGTACTGTAGCATCAAATTTTTTTTTTTATTAATGTAACTCAGTATCTGCTTTAAAAAGGGAAAAAATGGAATAAAGTCGAAAAAATGTAATAGAAAACAGGAAAAGAAACATCAAAAGCTAGGATCTTTGCAATTTGGATGTTTGGGAGAACTTGTCAGATAATAATTTTCAGCTTTCTTAGTTTCTAATCTCCTTCAAAATCATAGTTTGTTTGCTTTATAGAAAGAAGTGTATTTCAACTTCCTGCTGTTAAGAAATTCTGTTAATTAGTAAATTTATTTAAATCACATCCAATAAAACAGGCATATAAAACATGTATAGAGTAAATCGGCCAATACAGCTTCTTTTACAACGTCCACTTTGGTTCTTTTGTTTAAAGTGCAGCTGAGCGTTAATTTTATGGTTCCTATAGGAAAGGTTTCCGTGGTGTTTACAACAGGCAAATTTGTTTTTACAATGAGCACCAAGAACAATGGTCTTGGTCGGCTCTTTCCGTAAACTAGTAAATAATTGAACAGAATGCCTAACCTAATTATTTCAAACCGCAGTTTGGAGTTCTTGAAGGATTTTCAATTTGATTTCAATCCAATATGAAGTGCTAGTCTCGACTTGCCCTAGATGGTGGAATTAGCTCTTAATTAGCCTAAATAAATCAATTGTTGACCATAAAATCATTGCGGTTCCATGTGCGAATTAAGCTAGAATTATCTGTATACATACAAGTGTTAATATGCAAAGGTGGTGTTGCCTGTGGTGTAGAGTTTGTTTTAATATCTGTTTTTAGGAAGGAGCAGCCTGTCTTTATGTCAGTAGATGTGATGCATTGTATTAAACACTAAGTTACTGTTGGGTGATACCCCCATCATGAGAGGAGAGATAAAAGGCACATGAAAATATTAAGCTACTAAAATATCTGTTGCTTTTTTGCCCCCCAAAATTTAAGGTGCGAACAATGAAATGAAGTATTTAAATGTAATAAATAAAATAAAATGATTTAGGAACAGCCAAAGTTGGTTGTTACAACCAAGTGGAATGCTTTGTTAGAAACTTCTGATGAGTGGTATCCAGTCATGCCATCGATTTAGGGGAGCAGAAGAGAAGGAAAAGGGGGGAGGGGGAGGATTTGAAAAGGGGAGGAGAGGGGAAGAGGGGGGGGGGAAAAGAAGAATAGGGAATGAGAAGAGGAGGTGAGAAAAGATAAAGGTAAAGGATATGGGAATGAGAGGGAGTAGAGGAAGGGAGTAGAGGCAAAGGGAAGTGAGAGGAAAGGATGAGGAGAGGAGAGGAAGAGAGGGGAGGAGATGAGAGGGGGAAATGATAATTCACATTCAAAAGATATATGAAAGTAGTAAAAAGAATTGGTTATAATCACATGCATGTGCTTGTTAGAATGAGGGTTATCCAGTGATTACATCATTTGAAGAGATGGAGAGTTGAAGAGAAGGAGAGGAGGGAGAAAAAGAAGAGGAGTAGAGATGGAGAGGGAATGGAAGAGAGAGGAGAAGGGTAGAAGGAGGGGGGGAGGCAGTGATGTGGTGTTTAATTCTCTTTAGATATCTTTTGATGAGTATAAGCATAAACTCTATGCTCTGAAAGTCTGTGACAGGGTTATTCTTAATGGCTACAGCAATTACTAGAGCTAGTGCTACTGTAGGCTGTGTACAAGGTTTTTTGCAATTGTAAATATCATCAGTGCCTATAATCTACTAGAAGCATATATTAGGAGGATACTAACAAACATGACTGGTGTTTACATTTAAGTGAATAGAACCTTGAAGAATGTGCAGTGATTTGTCATGCAGCCTCTAGTTAATTATACATTAGTTATGGTGAATCATCCAAAACTGTGGTTTGAAAACATTTTTTTTTTTTGTAGTGCAAAATGTCAAGATTATGATTTTACATCGTAAATGATCATGGTTGAACTTGCTTCTATATCTAATTTTCGATCAAACCAAAGAAGATAAAATGATTACATGGAAAAGATGAAATAAACATGCATTGGCTTTATCTAAAGATCTGTTTTGATTTTTCTAACAATGTAAAATACAAATTTTATTGACTTGATAAACAGACCTAGGTTCCAAAATGAAGACTCTAGTGGGATAAATTTTAATCCGAGTTTTGTTTGGGTATCCAATACTGTAAATAGTACATGTTACATTACCTTCTTGCCACCCTTACCCGTCTTCACACAATCATAAGACGCTAACAGTAGGGTGGATAGAGAAATGACTTTATGTTAATAATTCATACTTAGTGCTCACTAGATTTCCTTCATTTTACCAGATCAATTCCACAAAATTGATCTGAAACTAACCGTAGATTATCATGAATGCATGAGATAGTTGTCAAAGAACTACAATATGTAGGATACTGTGGGTTATATGGTTAGATTTGAAGAGGGGTGGGGCAGGGATTGGGCAGGGGTGGGGCAGGAGCATAGGAGGGGAGGTCCCAAATGCAGTGTGTAGCCATAGAAGTACTGAACATTAGAAAGACCAAACTTGCAATGTGCAATTATGTTGCATATATATCACTACTTCTGATCGTCTGATTTCATCGTTACACACGCATTTTACCGTCACTTTGATGCCTTGCGATTTGGATCTTTTGGGATAATACATGATCTTCTTCATCTCAACTGAAAGTGCTTGTATTATAAATCAAAACATTGTCTTTCCTTGTAACCCTTCTTGATTGCCTTTTATAAATCAAAACATTGTCTCTCATTTTCCACACTTTTTTATTGTTTCAATTTGTCATCCTTTCATTGCTGAATCCTGCCCCAAGGATGAATATTTAATGGATTTGTTTTAGAGTTTATGCCGTTCTTTTATTTGAAGAGGAAGTCTTGGCATGGCTAGGAAAAAGGAATGATTCCTTCAAATCTATTCATTCCAAAACCATGCACGATTCTCTGAATTGCCCAAAATAGTCTTGTTTTATTCAAGTTTTATTTTTTATTGTCGTGGGGGGCGGGGGGGGATGTCTGTCTACCTCTCATAAAGGTTTGGTATATCAAGTGAAAACTGTCTGCGGTTAGATTTACCCCCTTGTTGCGAAAAGAGGTGCCTCAAAAAAAAAAAAAACCTGGGAAAGAGATAAGCAAAATTTTGGCAAATGGGAAGATTAATAAAACAAGTCATTCTGTTTGACTGGCAAGACAAACTTTTACATAACGATCCTAGAAATGGAAGAAAATGAGTCGATCTCAGAATGCCACGAGCAAGGCTTCTTCGATTTAATTTCCAGAAGGCTCAGTTACAAAGCCAGTGACTGATGGAACAACGACTGCCTGACTCTGTTTCTTGCAACGGTCGAATATATATATTATATCTCTCTCTTACAGAGGGACTCGATCTGTATGAGTAATACTTTTTACAAAAATTTAGAGCGGGATTGATTAAAGCTGAAGGCAAAAACTTTGAAACAGTTTTTCTTAATCGGTGGCTTGGGCAATTTTTAAGTGAAGGGAAGGCAGAGGGATATGTTCTCTAAAATATTACTTTTGCCCTGAGCCCTAGCAGGTAGGAGGGAGATGCATACATATATATATATATATATATATATATATATATATATACATGCTTAAAGTCTCTTTCACAGATTCGGTATGTGGTAACGTCATCGATACAGATTTGACCGTTTTGACTTCATCAAGAGTTTGGGTAGATCATAAGACATTCATACTTTTTTTGCTTCCCTGCTTCTTCCTTCCTTTAGTGTAATTTCCTAGTGTCGTCAGCCAATCATAAATCTCATCAAAAAGAATTGGAAGGATTGGATTCACGATGGAAGGTTGGTAAAAGTGAGGCCAACCAATTTTCCTTTTTTGGGGTTTTGATTTTGCTGGGATTTATGACTTTTAGTTTTTGTGGATGAAAGAACTCTTTGGGTCCTGTCTCTGTCTTGCATTGTTCAATGGTGGGATCAAAACAAACCCTAATTTAAATTAATATTCTCTTTTATAGATATTAACAGTGTTAAGGGTATACCAGGTACACATCTTCAGTATCTTTACATTAAAAATACTGGGGGCTGATTTTCTTACTTACCGAGGGACAAGGTCTACGCTGCACGAAAAAGTCAGAAATAATGGCTTACAGGTATCTACATATTGTGGAGTATATGGCCGCCGAATTAAGTATGGTATTTGTAGTCATGAATATGCCAACCTTTTATTTCGAAATTTCCTTTCTATGCCATATTTAAGATCTGTTTATACAGAAGTATATCATACAATAAACCAGTGATTTTTATGACAATTGTGTCTATTACAGTATACTGTAGAAATCAACAGTCTCTTTCATTTCACAAATTGTCAGAGTTCACCTTTAGCAAGCGGTTATGTTCATGCTTGTGTTGGAAAAGTTGTACACCTGTACAGCGAACTGAAGGAGAGAGAGAGAGAGAGAGAGCGAAGAAAAAAAATTGCGACTATGTAGGCATGAAAAGATTGCAAACATGTTATCCAATAATTGTTGCGAAGATTTAAAAAGCAAATAAAGAAGATGCAGGTTTTCAATAGCACTGTTGTCACTTGTTGTGACGTCCATAGCCGGGAGCTGCTACAGTGTAACAAAGTATTAGCCTGCTCATTGCTTACAATTACAGCCAAATTCAACCAGGAAAAAAAAAAGGAAGGCTTTTGAACAGTTCCATGCTAATCCCAATGGTGTTCTATTGTATGAAAAGTAAAGCAAGATTCACTAGCCGTAGGCTATCCAGGTGTGGGCATTGATTTTTTGTGACTGTTTCTCGAGATACATGGGTTTAAAATATGCCTCTAAGTACTGAATATCCTTTTAAATTAGATTGTGTGGGAAGCATTGAAGGTACTCCTTTGGGGTTTTTATATGTTAGGCTGATAGGTTAGGTCTAATTTAAAATGCTGATCGAGTCCAGGAGACCTTTTTGCTCATCATCATCTTCTTCCGAGAGACAGGAAGCCCAACGATTGCCTCTCCTTTTCATCCGTTACACAAGCAAGGACTTATCAACTTACTAAGATGATGATATCGGGAATTGGGACAATTTATGCAAGATGATGACGGACTTAACGTATTTTCACAAGACTTGCCGGACGGAATGAGAACACAAGACGACGCAAGTGGAGTCTTGTCCTATTCTGTGGTTATAATAGAATGCGTGTTTTTTCAATCCACACACTTGAAATAAAACAGGCAAGTAAAAGAGGAAAGGAACATGCTGGTATACATTACAGTGTTATAATCGGTTAATTACCTTGTAAGTTGTCGAACGACGGAATCAAAATATCGACAAGTGGATGCCACAGGGGTAACAAAGCCGCTAGCTGGCTATCTCTTTTCTTAAGTGCTGCCTCAAATAAACCCAGATATGTTAAATTGGTTGGCATGGCCTTGACATTTTGACGAACCTCTGTAAAGGTCAAACCATGTAGGAATTCATTTTTCTCTCCTTTTTGTTTTGTTATCCTTCCAAGAAGAAGAATTAAAGAAATAGAAGAGTTGTCACAAAAGCCTGAAGTTCTTGGTGTTGAGGAGTTTGCATGCAGACCTAGTATTTCACAATGTTAGCCAAAAGTTTGCTAAAGAAATGCAAGTTATAAATAAATTCTACTGGTTGAAAAGAACTAGTTCCCAAGTGCTAATTACAATTAACATCAATCTTAACTTTTAAGAACAGCCTAATATTATTTGCTGATAATGAGAAATATTACAGGGCTTGAATTATGTATATCATGCCAATTCTTTGACTGATGATGGTAACACACCTACAATACCAATATACATGTTTATTCATTAGTTCTTAATGTCTACTGGTAGAAAAATTGCCAGTACATTTTATCTACTGGCACATATGTATATAAATATATACACACACATGTATATATGTGTGTGTGTATATATATATATATATGTATATGTATATGTATATATATAAATATATATATATATATATATATATATATATATATATATATGGTTTATATCAAAGTTATTAACTGTAAATAGCGCCAAAAGCGTCAGGAAAATAAACAACTCATGAATCATGAATGCTTAGTAAATTCACAACGTATCTATTAATGATTGAGGAGATTTAGGCCAACAAGATGGCTATCAGTTCACTGGGTTGAGTTCTAACTGCTACTTTTATGCCCGATAATGGAGCTAGATGATAAGAATGTCACTGTAAACAAAATGGTTTTTATTAGTCCTGAATTACCCAGTGAACTGCTGTTTTGAGCTTCCATTAAAGATAACAATCACTTTGAAGTTACAAGGATGGGGGAATACTTAGTTTTTTAACACAGGAGACAATATTTAATTAGTGAAAATAATCAAGAGGAGTTTTTTATTGATAATAATCAAGAGGAGTTTGTTAATTTGCATAAAGTAAAGTCTTATTTGGTTAATAACTTTTGTAGTACTTAAAAGTCTGGTTTCAACTCAGTCGGTGACCCAGCGCCAATTTTATAAAGTAACAGCAGTGGTTTGGTAAATTATTTAGCGTCCAAGTCGGTGAATAGTAACCAAACGCAAGAATACTAAAATAAGGTTAGATGCAAGAAAATTCTCCACACCCATGGCACATGACCATCATAAATTAACTTACATAAAGTGAAGAGAAAGGGCAAGAATGAAAAACATTTTTTTTTTGGAACACAAAGAAATAGTTACCACCATATGCAATAGTTTCCATATGTTTGTACTTTATATTAATTACGACTTGGTCTGCCTCATGTGATTAACCATGGATGTTGGTCCTTGATTTGCTCCGTACATGTGTCTGTAATATTTATACAGCACACTAATATCTATCCTTTATTCAGTATGAATATGACCAT
This sequence comes from Apostichopus japonicus, assembly GCF_037975245.1. Lineage (NCBI taxonomy): Eukaryota > Metazoa > Echinodermata > Holothuroidea > Aspidochirotida > Stichopodidae > Apostichopus > Apostichopus japonicus. Next base: position 19,679,281 of record NC_092581.1, read on the forward strand.
GTATTTGACAGGTGTAAGACATAAAGAGGAGGTACCAGGCTATAGTTAACTTAATTGAGGCATATTATTGTTGTATGTCATCATGTGTTGTAAAAACATTATGTCTTAAACTGGAGACAGCTGATGCCCAAGGCTATTGCCATCTTTCATTCTGTTTGAATGAGCTAATTTATGTGTACAGTATGTCATTGGGAACTTGTAGCACAGAGCTATATTACAGAACATAATCTCCATGCTTGAATGCACGTCAATAGTTTAATACTGTCTTGAGCGCTAATGGTTTCATACACTCATGATGTCGAGGAATGTTTGCCAGGGTAATGTTTTATTAATCCTCCTTCCCAAAAATATGCATTGATGATGTTCTGTGGGAGGAGAGGAGGAGAAGGAGGAGAAGGAGAAGGTGGAGGAGGAGAAGGAGGAGAAGGAGAAGGGGGTACTGTAGGAGAGATAGGGTCATTGGAAAGAGGAAGGTAAGGGGGGAACTTTGATGGAGATGATTGTAATTTTGTTTATATGTTAGATCAGGATCTATTCCAGGGTTGGATGCATTTTGCTTCTTCATGAATCCCCTTCTTGGTCCTGCCCCCCCCCCTTCCCCAGCCCTCATTTATAAGAGAAATTATGTAAGAATAAAAATCTGTGTAAGTTTATATACTGTGTGTATATAAGAGTCTAGCATAACAATGAACTACTTTTCTTAATTTACTAAAATAATTGACGATGATTAAAGGGAAAGACCTTGACGTTAAATTTTTAATTTAATCAACTGAGATTATATTCCCTGCACAGAAGTCAAAGTAGGATATGTCAGCCTAATAAAAAAATTATTTCGGTCGATCAACGTTCGGCTGATCTCTACTCTCTTCGATAGTGTACCCATGTTTTCTCTATATATTATCGTTTGTCTTTATCGTGTTATTTTTAAATGTCAGTATCCAATTAGCAGGCTGATGCCGAAATGCTTTTCTACAACTTTTTGAATTTGCATGAAGTCCTCTCAGATGTTCGCCGATGTGACAACTAACGACTAACGAGTAATTGGCGGTTTGTTTTCGTTGGGAATTTGGGAAGATGTAGGAAGCGTTGTTCACTCTTTACTGGCAATGTAATTGTATACTGCCGCAAGTGAAATGTTACCTGTTAGATGGAATGTTGTTTTCATTTAACACCAGATATATTTATCCCGGAGGCAATTCGCAAATTGGGTATACGTACCCGGTAATATATATCCAAGATATACAAACTGTGTTGTTACCAGTCACTGTTATTATTTCATTTTAATATGTCACTGTTTAAAAACAAGAGTCCTTTTAAAATAACAGAGTTTTTTGCATTTGTAAAATTGTCAGAGTAATCTTGTTGAAGCGCAGTGAGACGTCAAGGATGCATCCAGTACGGTGATATTGCTTGACGAAGGGGGGGGAGGGATGGGGGTGGGGGAAGTTACATGTTAATACATAGTCAAAGACAACACTAAAAGCAAAGAAACAAAAAAATTAAAATGCAGATTCAAATTATTCATAGAAACAAAGGTTTTATGTTGACGTAAAGTCTTAAATTTACTTTACCTCCTTGCATACCTGTCTCCTCACAATGTAAGCATCTCTTCCTGCCTTTCTTGAGTGAACTGGTAACCTCCTTTTTTTTATCACTGTACACCCTGTCTTTCATTTCTGTCATACGGTCCGTTGGTTCTGCTGTTTTTACTGCTGTTAAACTCGTCCGGTCTCTCGCTATTTAACTCGTAACAAGCGGCAAAATATCCCGTCGATGACAGACTCGCCAATTGAGAGTAATCATGTACGCCAATGTGTTTGTCTTTCCGTCTGTTTAATTCAGGACAAAGGGACGGATTAATTAACAAGTCTGTTTGCACGACCGTGCAGAAGACCCTGGCTCCTGTACACCTTACATCCTCCCCAAAGAAAATAGTCAAAATAACAGACGGACAAATAACATGAACAAAAGTCAGGTAGTTTCGTTCGTGAGATTAATCGTTAATATTGCTCGGAGGCCCAAGGAATGCTCATCTTAGTCCGATACTAGAAGGAACTTCTTCTCCCAATTGAATGAAATTACTTTGTAAAAAAACATACATGTTCAAAGCAGTGAACATTTCAGTTATAGTGCCTTTTATTTTCTGTTAAATTTTTGCTAAAGTTTTACATTCAAGTTTGTCGTGTATTGCTCATGAATTTTTGACAGTTTTACAAAACAGTGCAACTAGTGAATGATATTTGTAATGAACAACAGGAAATGAGTAGAACTGTATGTGAAAGACAAAGTTTTTCCATGTTTAGTGTTTAATTAATCTAAAATAATTGCTTGATCCTCAAAGTAAAGATTAAACCTAGATTATCCTGATATGTCTGCAGGACTGGAGCTTATCTGCGGATAATGTGGATGTATAGAAAAATCCAGTTTTCTACACCACTCTGTGTATTTGTGAATTTTGTGCCATGATCAAGCTGTTTGTATCCAGTGTATCCAGAAGTATACAATTATAAGTAGCTAAATCAGATATCTGAATATTCCAGAATCCTAAATTCCTAGTTATGAAAATCTCCACAAATTGTTTCATGACAAGGCCAAATATAAGGCTTGTATATATTATTAAATAAGATGCATCTGAGGGGGGGAGGGGAGGGGGAGAGGGAGGGGGTGGAGCCTGTTTTTGTTGATAATTGAACTGTTGTGGCCTTTAATGTAAATTTTAATTATTGAATTAATTGCCAATCTTATCTCCCCCACCTCTCTTTTCTCTACCTCTTCCCTCCTTTCTTCCCTCTAATCTTTTCACATCATTTACCAATTTACCCAATGGGACATCCTCTCTTTCCCTTATTCTATATATGCAGTAACTTCTACACGCCTCATCCACCGAAGTATTATGACTCACTACTCCACCTCCCCCCCCTCCTTAAAATGTCAGTAGACTGTATGCCTAGTATATACAGCAACAATCGTAGGCTCGTCAAGTTTATATACATCCATTCTGCATTCAAACTTCCATTGAGGGTTTATAAATGACAACAATTGTTTTTTTCTCTTTGGTCATTACCTTACAGTTTTTAGACTTTTCCAACATCAAATCGATAAAATTTTGCAGTACTTAAAAAAAAAATTGCTGTTGTGCATACTAGCTAAAAAACTTTGAATTCAATATAGAGTTATACTGTAGATTGTTTTAGTTAATAGGAGAACTGATAAAACCTTGGTTCAATTTTGAAGCCAATTTTGTTTCTAGATTTTATCATTTAATGCTGGTATCAATATTATTTCAATTAATTAGCATAATTAGGCATATTTTAGTATCCTAGGAATATGCAGTTGAGGCTCTATATCTGTTAACTTCTGAACGGTATGTTTCTTTATTATGTTCTACAACCCTCTCCCTCCCTTCCTCCCTCCCCTACCCCCTCCCCAACCCTCTGAGCCTAATATACTTTAACCACAATGTTATCTGCAATCTTATCTGCCGGCTTCATTTTGAAGTTTTGTCAATCAAAGCATAACAGAATCAATTCTCTGTGAAAATCAGTTCCACATTTTGTAGATTTGCTCAAAATATTGTTTCTAGCTCATATATGTAATACAAATTGGTCATAATTCTTTTTCGAAGTTTCACTAAATGAGAGTCAAGCATATGAATTGAAGAAGAAAGTATTTATATGGAATCAATGATTACTAAAAATTATAGCATTATTTCAGAAATTAAGTAGAAGCTGAGAACGTGATAGCAATAAAAAAAATGGGTTTTTCGGTCATTTTAGCAACATTGATTGGAAAAGATTTTACAGGAAATGGTTGCATACGACAAGTTCATCGTGACTATTATTTTAGCCAGTTGTTTTCCGTCAGCCGCTCTTTAAATGCAAACTAGTGCAACATGTTTTGTACAAATACTTTATACTCTTACTCGCAGTTAAGATTTTTGCAATTAGTGAATGCAATCAACCCTCACGCCGTAAATGCAGTTAATATAATATATACAGGATAGCTCTTCACTCTTCTTCAGTTTTGTATAAAGAAGCCCTGAGCACTATAAGAGAATTTGCCCTGCAACTAGTGTTTTAACGCAAAAGTTAAGGTTATGATTGAGCAGCTAGAATTACGTTTGGAAAGAAAATGAAGATATAATGGCAAACTGCACCAAGCTCTTAAGTTGTGATTTACAAAGGTGTCATGTATATATATATATATATATATATATATATATATATATATATAATATATATATATATATATATATATATATATATATATATATATATATATATATAGTTAAAAAGGTTAAAAAGATGCCGAGTGTAAATATCAGATATTCAACATTTTGCAATCTTCCTTGATTTAAGCTAATCTGAAGTACAAATGAAAACTAATTTTGCATCACTGTAGTGGTTTGCAATGGAATAACAATTCCTCCCTCTGTCCCTCCTCTCCCCACCTTTATATGTCCCTCCTTCATTCCCCTCTCCCCCCCTCCCCTCACTATAAAAACAAAGAGGGAGAGTTATATCTTCTGTAACGCTTGAAACCGCTGTTATTTGTCTAAGATTGTAAGAAATTCACAGATATGCTACTACAGTACGTTTGCAGAGTTTATCCTAAGCCTTAATTGGAATTGATCGGATTTGATTCGATTATGTATTCAGTCAGCAAATAGTGCAGGTGATAGAAAAGAAGGTAGAATCGCACACCGTCTGTTAATGGCATGTACGATGTTTTACCATTTTATTATGTTCAGACTTGAATTTGTTTTGATCTGCTGGTGCTGTACGTACCTCACCATGCATTATAAACAGAAATCTTTGGAACTTGTAGAAACATGACCAGTTACTTTAGTCTCAACCCAGAAATAATGAAACTACACAGGTTTGCAAATAAAACAATATATAACAATACATAATATATACAATAACTTTATGTTGGACATAAACTTTCCTGGAATTGGATATAAAAGCTAACTCTAACAAGGGAGCAATCAACTGCTGGTGTATAATCATAAAGATCTCTCCTTAAGCTGGCCTCGGCAGAAACGAGACGGATTCAACTTGAACATAAACTGACCCAGTTGTAAATAGTCAGCAATCAGGGAATAATTATCCGAGAATCACATCGCAAAATGGCAGATGCAAAGTGGTCAGATTGCTGACAAGTCCAAAGATGTAGCTGATCTGTACGCAGGAACTATAGCATTTTATTAACGATAGAAAGTTCAAGAGGCTTCAAGACTGCTATGCAAAATTTTGAATACCTAAATTATTCCCCGGCAATGCCCCATGTGTTACGACTAACCCCTGTACGTTGTGGAATGACTGATAAGATATCGGGACTGTTTTTTGTTAACGACAAATTCTCATTCAGGTCACATTTAGAATCATTTCCTTGAGATTGGTGACATTTGTAATAACAGGGGCGGTTGGAGTTGTGGTTCGCTATCAACTGACACTCAGGAAAACCCTACATGACAAGTTTATCCCGAATGAAGAGTAAAAACAACGAGACTTAAAAAGCTGGCTAATTCTTGATCAGACGTAAGTCTGGAGCACGTGTCGTACTGCTCAACTATCCAGGATTTTACATGTTACAGTCAATTAAGTTGAGTGAGGTTGTCTTTATTCCGGCAGTACATGTTTGCAACAGGCTAAGTTTGGTTGGGGGATGGATATATACGTAGAAGTACGTGCGGATACTATCCGGATTGGTCAAAATAAATAACACAATTCAATTCAATGTATGGGATGGATATACATAGAAGTAAGTGCGGATACTATCCGGATTGGTCAAAATAGATAACACAATTCAATGTATGGGATGGATATACATAGAAGTAAGTGCGGATACTATCCGGATTGGTCAAAATAAATAACACAATTCAATTCAATGTATACTTTATCTTTAAGCTTTGGTGTACTGTAACAGGAGTGGAATAGACTTTGATAGTACATAGTATAACTATAACAGTTTGTGACTTAAGCTCTATCTTCTTTGAAATCTCCTTCCTCCTCCTCCTCAAATCAGCAGACTATAGTTGTTGTTGTTTTTGTATGATTGAGCACTTTTCTTGCTTCCAGAACTGCTGCTGTATGTTCAGGTGTTTATGCAGTACAAAGACTATATATCAGGACCCTCCTCCCCCCTGTACTGCTATCTACTGCAATCTCCTCTAATCCTGCAGCTTTGCCCGATGAAGTGTGACGATAGATAACAGGAAAGCTCCTGTACATGAAACCACGACCCTTTTCTTATCTTTAAAATCCCCTTACTTAGCTTTATATCTTCTGTTTATAGCTCCATGATTCAAGGAAGCTACAAAACTTGAGACTACCAACTAAACAGTTTGCTAACTGTGACCCCCTTTGGAGAAGGAAAAAAGCCTTGTTGAATGCTTGTAAGAAGTTTACAAGCATATGTTGTTTGTATTTTTGGGTTCTCCCATTTGGAAGGTTTCATGACAATTACTGCAAGAGAAAGTAAAAGATAACAGGCCGCGGTTATAAGCAGTACATGCTGTTTGTGTGACCCAGACACAAACACATCTCATTTTCAGTGCTTGTTTAATGACCATGCATTCTAATTAAGTGACTTCTAGCTGTTTCTGATGAACTAACTGTAAAATACCCCAAACCCCAGACAAGTTTGGAGGTTCACAACACAATGTTGATTATCCATTTATCATATCTCTGTTATACTATTAATACATCCTAAACCTTCGGAATTCTCCTCCATCCCTCTTGTGATGTCATAGTTATATACTGGAGTATAGTCATACATTGTTATCTTAAGTGTGAAGATTTTAAGGTAAAAGCACCTTTTTGCATTAATTTTGGTAAAATTTTGACACTATAATGCATGTTAAAATCTAACGCAGCTCATCAGCCAAAAGTTATGCAAATTGCTGTTCTTTTCGGTGCATATTAAATAGAGTTGATGGTCTGATCGTTTGATTAATTAGAGCATGTTTTGAGTAGCTTATTCTTGGTTAATTTGGTATAAAGCTACCGCAAAGAAAATTAGATAGCAAATCAACAACAAAACTGAAATTTTTCTTGATTATTACAAAAAACAAAACAAAAAAGCACAAACACAAATATTGAAAGGGTTCTAATAAGAAGTGATTGTCTAAAAAAAGATTCAACCAATGAATTACAAAAACCTGCGCTCTACCGAATGAGCTAGCCACCAGACCGTAGGTTTTGGCAAAGCCTTTATTGAAGGTAAAAGGTATAATAAATTTTATTTGCTCTTTCCAAACTGAACGAGAAAAGTTTTTTGAGCAGATAGCATACAACTTCTTGCTTTGAAAATGTCCATTAAATTTGGATAATAAGTAGACAGCTAGGTGATCTTAGCCTTTTTCTTTTTTTATCACTTTCCTTTTAGCCCCATCATGTTTTATCAAGTAACTTCCCATGGGAATCAATCTCGGGGCTCTAACTAAAGTAGTCACGGCATTTCATTCCCTCTGTAAATGACAGTACAGTTGAATCAATTGCGTAAATCAGTATAAACTATCGTCTTAATGGGGTAGCGGTGGATAGTTAATTGAACTCGGATTCTTTAAAGGTGATCGTTTAATTGTAATGTAATATCTTTCTGCTCCTAAGTTCCATTATTTTGATTCGTCTGCAGCAGTAATAACATCACAGAAAGGTGGTAATTATCGGGGGGGGGGGGGGGGGGGGATGAGGGGAGGGTTGGTTGTGTCGTAGGAGGCAGTCACTAAGGGAAGTATGAAGTTTAAAGTGGAAGTCTCACCATCGTTATAGCTTTAATATTGAGAAATGAAATTCAGCACCCATTGCTCAACTTTGTATCTTTTAAAGTGCTTAAAGGGGGGAGGGGGCCCAAAGCCAACAACCAGAACTCTAAAGTGGCCTTACATCCTGGAGTGTGTTCTGCGTGATAAAAGATTAGCCCAAACAGCTAAGAACTAAATGTTGATTTGTTTAAGAGATATCCTAGTTAAATTACTTATATCTGTGAGCTGTCTTTTTGTAGTTTAACTGTGATGTCATAGTGCCACTAGGGTTCTGGAGAACCATTCACCTTCTCTTTATTTGTATTTATATCTTCATATTTTCATTTTTCACCGTAGTCTAGTCAGTGTTGAGATTAAAACCAATGCCATCATTTGGGGCATGTTAAGAGATTCAATATATTAGATTCAGTATATACTGTACTTGCAAACCCTATCTCAATTGCAAAACAATAAACATAAAATAAATTAGAAAAGAATATTAAACATATTAACTTTGCATTTCACTTACCTGTCTCCCCACAACCTTAGCACTCTCATATAATTTAGAAATGAAACACCTGACAAAGTGAAGCACATGTGGCTCCATGATGTCATAATTATACTTGATCAAGCCTTCAGACATGTATGAAGGATAAATAAGTCTGTGAAATCTACTAAAATATCATTTAAGATATTTTCCTCAGATTTAGAATTACCTCTGTCACATAGGCCAATGATGTACGTTGGTTGAGCTGTTTCTGTTTCCTTTAAATTAAAGTTGAAAACTGCACCCATTTCCCAGTATCTTCCAAATTTCTTTCTTCCAGGTTTTAAGGCCATGTTTAATATTCAAGCCAATTGCTTTCCAATAACTAGTTTGTATTCATAGAATCAACCTTTTGTCCAGGTTTACAGGGGACCTCTTAGTTGACACTGACCATTATACTGTTGTCCTGTATAAGTAAGTATATCTATGTAGGACAGTTGTGTTAATATGATAAAAGCCCAGCTATAGGCTTTGTTTAATTCAGTGCACGCAGTACTGAGGTACCTCAAAGTGACAAAATGCATACATATTGAAGAATCTTTAGTATCCATTGCACTTTTTGATATTCACTCCGTTGTTTCTGAATCGGAATGAAGATAATAAGAGACATGGGAACTTGAGAGATTGTGTAGGATAGAGATTGCTAGGAGATTTGGAATATGAGGTTTAATGTGTACTAAATGCATTATTTCCATCTTGTTCCATAACATGCTTCAAATTGCATTGAATATTGTAAAATTGCAAACCAGAATAAGACATCAAGGTACATTCATACAGTTATGTTTTGGTTATACTACTAAATATTATATACCTTTCCTTAATTATGCAAATTACAATCAATACAAAATTAGAATAACCATGACAATATAAATATGTCATGATGTAATTAAGATGAGATGAATTTTACAAGGGGCTGATGGAATGTGTGTCTTGAGTTGTACTGTTTTGGACATTTGCTTGATAAATGACCTTTGACATAGTATGTATCATGTCATGACCTGAATGCATGGAGGAGTGGGGGGAGGTTGGGTTGGAGAGGGTGTGCGGGGGGGGGGTTGTAGAGGGGCACCTTAAATATTACAAGGGGTGATTTACATATCGGCTTGTGCATATATACCCAAATTGTCTGCAGCAAGTAGGGGCGTTTGCCTTCTAGATAACATTTAATTGAAAAAGTAGGTATAAGTAATATTATAAATCAAAAGAGAAAAAAAACATCTATACTATCTTATCTATACTAGCAAACGCCTGAGTAGGTAAGTGCATACTAAGTTAGAGGGCCAGACATTTGGAGACTAGCAAGATCTTCTCCAGGGAGACAAACTGAGGCCAAATCATATTAAGGAAAGACACACATAATGTTTAGAAGTTTGGTGGGTGTGTGGAAGAATGGCAGAATCTGCATGTCCAATCTGGTTTCGTATACCAACTCTAAAAAGTCAACCTGGCCAGTACGAAGTGACATCTGGATTATAAATGGGGAGGGGGAGAGAAGAGGATGCTTGACACTGCAGGGGAGGGAGGCCATTGCCCCCAATAATTTTCACAATGAGTTTCTCATGGGCATGGTGTTGCTTCTGACGGTAATTTCCAAACCACTGAACGTTTTTGTCTCGTGTTTGCCTTCTCCAGGCCTTTCTCCCGGCCTTTCCCTGGCCTTCCTTCATCTCACACCTACAGTGTCAGGGTCCCTGAATGGGGAAACCTTTGATATTTGGCGAACTAATCGCTTGGGTAGACATACTCTCCGCAGGGTATAGAGGAATATTCATAGTTTCTGTGCTGACCTGTACATTGCCTTTATACCAACAGTATTATACAACAATGTCCATGAGTAAGAAGTGGAACAAAGTTGTCTTCAGTTATCGTTACCTTATCAAGTTTGATAAATTTGTTGGTATTTTGACAACTGCTTGTAAAAGAATTGCATTTAGCATAAACCTTGTTTGAAGGATGTGTTTATGAACGCATTTTATGAGAAACATGAAAGTAACATGCTTGCGGAGTATGACAAAGTTGCATAAAATTGCATTTTGAATTTTGAGTTAATTCCACTTATATACATATAAATATATATATGTCATCAAAATAAACATCAAAATTTATTATAATCAAATATTAAAAACCATGCAAGTAAATATCGATAATTTCAAAATTTACCATCAAATACAAATGACATGACAATTAATTCCTACTGTATATACAGTAGTCTTCCAGCATGATAATGACTGTACACACTGAGTAATACCCTTCAAGTGTATACCGATATCATACATACACACACCATTGTATACAGATACATATAGTGCTGAATAAACAAAACACGACCATGAATGTAACACTGCCTGTCATCGTTCATTCTCTAATTTTGACTTTAATCATATCTACATAGTACGTTTTGCAGCACGAGGCATGTTTTTTCTCTCTCTCCCTTTCCCTTCAATCTCTCAATTCCTCGTCCTTTCAACCAAGATGTCTTTACAGCCGAACGGTAATGAGACGCGACAAATACAAGGTGACTCACGGTATGTTGGAATATTACCCATTCGGCAAGTGGCAATTTGATCCGAATCTCAGGCAAATCAGGGACATTAGAAGGTCATCGTGAAGATCGGCGGATATATGTGCCGCGGAATCCTTCGGGAGGATCCCCATCCAGGGGGACTGTGGGATGAATTCGTTAGTCTGGAGTTGAGAATATTATGTTACACCGTGTTTGAATTAATACACAAATATCCCCCACGCAGACGTGATACAAGTGTTGATGAAGTATGCCCGATAATTGGCTAAGTGGTCGCGAGGAATGCACCTCATCGAGGCAAAAAATAGGCCAGTTTTATTTCGGGAAAAGGAAATCTCTCTTACCCATAGGATCTGATAGATAGAACTCATACTGACTCATCCAACTGGTGAGCTAGATTTATTCGATATCTTTGGTTAATTTATGGAAATTGTGTGTCCCTTTCTGCAGAAAATGTTTTCCGAGCGGGGAAATACTGGAAGTTTACGGTTTTATGATTATACAATTTTACATTCGTAGTCTGCGTATGTCATTACCGTAGTGGGCGATCATAAATCAAACTTTGACGAATAGATGAATAGATTGATGCCCGAGGATTTCAGTTGAATGAGTATTGTAAACTTTAATAGAACTGTGCACCCTTAATATCTCTTAATGCGTTATCACTATGAAATTTGGATTTACTTGCTCCTCTCTAATACCTGTCTCCCACCCCACATACATGGTGCACTTTCCCATCTACGTAACTACACATTGGAACGTTTTAGCGCTGCGCCCTCGCTCCCTTGGCACCACCCACTCACAACTCCTTCCCAAACTACCACTTAGGAAGATACTACACGTTAGCGACTCTTGCGTACGTAACAAGTTTCTCTCCAGCTTTGGAAAGTTCATCTTGGACCTGCGACCAAAGGAACTCTTTTCCCGTTGTTATCACTATGAAATTTGGTTGTGAAGTAAATGCTACAGTATGTGCAACTTGGATTGAAACTTAAAGAAAAAAAGCATTAAAAACAAATTAAACATTAATGAATCAATGTATTTTACTTTGGTTGTGCTTCATCAAGTTGGTAGTCGTAGAAGCTTGAGTGCTGTACATAAAAGCTTGAGTGCTGTAGAAGCTTGAGTGCTGTGTGCCGTAGAAGTCTGTCATCAGTCTGAAGTTGAATCGGTTTGTTGTGCTGGTAGTTAGGTTGCATCGTATCACCACGACCCCTGCAGTAATTCACACCGGCAGGAGCTTATAAAATCATTTTAAATTCATCGGTTTTTTTTCACGTCAAAGTACTTGTTCAAGGTCAGTGCTAGATGTAATCAGAAATGATTATAAACATCTGTAGCTTAGTTAACTTGGATCGTTGTCAAACTTTTAGTCAAATTACTCACTTTAAACCTGGTACCTTTTTATTCAACTAACTAATAATTGCTCAAGTGTAAATTTACCAGCACATATTACACTTTCACTATATTATATATATTGTATATACAGTATATAAGTGACATATTACATGTGAAATAGTACAGTGTTTTGGTTCACCTTTCTAGAGCCCAGGTTCTCTATCCTGTAACATGAACAGACCTCTTGTGCTGGACAAGCAAGAAATGTTAACATACCCCTAGACATAGGGAGTAACAACACCAATGACCACAGCCCTACCATGGTATGGGTTGAAGTCAGCAAAAGTTTGGTCTACTGTATGTTGCCTGTGATGGCTGTCTCACACTTAGCTTAAAAGTTACACCCCTGCTTGTCCCCTTTGCTCTCACATAACGCCAATGACCACAGCCCTACCATGGTAAAGACTGAGGTCAGCAAAAGTTTGGTTTATGTTGTCTGTGATGGCTGTCTCACACATAGCTTAAAATTTACACCCCTGCTTGACCCCTTTGCTCTCACATAACCCTGAAATGTTTTCGCAGTCTCCTAGGAGTCCGCCGACCCAATGTTGAGAGACAGAGCTTGTAGAAGGAGATGAAATCACTGGATTTTTGTTTTCTGACTTCTTTCTGTTAATTCATGTTACTAAACAGAGACATTTCTTGGTGATGATAGGATTTATTAGGCACATTGATGAATGTTGTGTTTCCTTCTGTGCATGGTGAGTACCTTCTCCATGGGGATCATGTACAGTTTAGGGAATGTTAACAAGGGATCTCATACCTATCATCAAATACGTTTGCCGAGAGCCCTGCCAAACATCCACACGTACTATAGATATCCACACTGCACTTGTAATTTCTGTGTTCCACAATAATAGCTGCTGGTTTAGGATAGCTATTTTTAATTTTTCATGGTTCTGCCTCTTTTGTGTTCTTCCTCCCTCACTGCAAAAAGCCATTATTTAAGGGTACCCTTTGATCCATCTAATCTGGTAACCTGCATTTTATCTCTTGAGACATCGCACGGCATTTAGCGTGAGCTCAACAGATTTAATGAGGAGGCTCTATCAGACATTTGCAGCCCTTCACGTCATTAGAGTTGGAAGGAAGAGGAGGCGTAAGGTGACTCAGAAATGGGTCATGGGGGGGAGGGGGGGACGGGGCATGTAAGGGCAGAGAGAGGGGTGTGCAGTGTAAACATGTAACCAAGTACTGTTAGCTAGGAAGTTCAGAGTGCATATGTATAGATAAGGCCAGTACAGTAAATACCATAATTTGTAAATATCCCAACCAGTAATGTTTAGAAGTACTTGTGTAGTCTTTGTTTCCTCCCTATACCTGTCTCCGCACAATCTTAACACTCTTGATAATTCAGTGTCCTTTAGGATGAATTTGTGCTAAGAAGGTCACCAGTTCATGCTTGACACGGTATAGCGAGCTTGTCACTCATAAATATTCAAACCTGGTAAGTCTTGGAATTTTACACGTTTTTGAGTTAGCCCTCGATCGTTGCCAATTGATTAATCTGCATCAGATGTCCGACGGCAGAAAGCAATAATTTTCTGTTTTCTTTGCTGCTTTTGCTTAGAATAAGAGTGCTTAGGTCGTGAGGATACAGGTAAGCTTATAGCTATCAAGAGTCCAATAAATTTTGGAATAGCGCTGTATAAAATCTTGAAAGGTAACAATTATTTTGCTATGTGTAGTAGGAGGACTCCGTCTACAGTATTAGCTGCAGTTTATTCTACTAGCTAGAACAGAAACCCGAAGAAAAAAATAATAAAATAAATTAAAGCACAGTTTCATATGCTTTTAGTACTAATTCTCTGTTCTCTTCACACCAAAAAGTATAAGTAAACCCTATCCATTACTCTAAAATAAATATCATTCTCTGAGACATGAAAAAACCCTCTACTTTCAAAGTGCCAAGCTCTTTCAACAAAGATATAAAGAAATGGTGAGGTTTTATTTTATGGGCTGGTGCTCCTAAGTTTATCGTCTTGGAGATGCAGCATATCAATTTATCATTCCCGAAAATTTGGAATTGCGAGAAAGAAATGTTCTCTGAGTCAGAAGGAAAAGTAAATATTATAAACAGTCTCAGAGTTTGCTTTTCAGATGATTATGACTACATTGTAAGAAAATTTATAATAGGGAGTGAAAAACTTAGCATAAAGAGTCGGGTATCATGTTTGTATCGTGAAGGCTGTGTGTGTGTGTGATATATATAGGTAATGAACTAGCCCTGCAGGTGTCAGAATGACTCAGAAAAAGTGTGTCGTTGATGTAAAGGTTATATATATACCGTAGGCAGGGATGTGACAAACAAATGCTAGTTACGATGAGAAATTTCATGTTTTAGAATAATTACAGGTGTGTGTAACTTCAAAGTTCACAGCACTCACGAATGCAAACTCTGGAACCATTGTAAAATTGTGGATTTTCAATAATTTAGATAATAATTTTAGAAGCAATTTTTTTTGTTAATAAAGCAAGCTATCCCTCTTTATGGATAAAGTAGCAGGATGTCCTTTTAATATATAAGTTTATTTTCTTATTGATCAATACTGAAGCAGCATGCAAGCTATGTTTAATTACTTGTTGAGATTTTCTTATTGGAATATTACAACTCATGTATCTTTATCAGGCTAACTCTTTATATTCGACTGGATCGAAGTTAAGTTTTGCCAAACAGTGACACTAAGAAATTTTACGTGAATTTTTGGTACAATCATATTTTCCTGTGAAAGATGGCATAATTCCTTATTTCATGTAGAAGCAAGGTGCCACTGTGTTGGCAAACTAGTACATAGGCGGTATGTTAACTTGAATAAAATACTATTATTTTTGGGTGTTTATAAATGTGATTGATTTTTTGTTTGAATTTGCAAACAGTTGCTTTAAGTAGACTGAGAGAGCAGTGTAATTAAATGCCGATTAGACCCGAGATTTGAACCCTGCGATAGACTGGGAACATAAATGTGGATCAGTCCTGTGAGATTTGATCCCCGGGATGTAAAATGTGCAGACCTGTGCAGGGTTCAGAGTCAATTTAATTGCTGATCATAAGATAAAAGGAGAGGGAAGAGAAAAAGACAATAAAAACAAAAAGAACACAAACTTTGTCAGATTTTTATCCAAATTTCAGTATATATTGGTTTTCGAAAACAAGACAAGTCAATAACCCCCATGCATGCATACATGCAGAGATAAAAGGTTGACTCAACATGTCGGTAATTTTATGTTTTCAAACTTATCTGGGGCATTGTATACAACTGTTTAGAAGTGTACTTTCTCTTCTCACAACAGTAAGAGGCAAGTAACATACAGTAGATGGATAGATGCCCTCAAAAGTCGTATGATTTCATCTATAGATCCCTTGAAAATTAACTTTAAAACCAGTTTTCCATTCCTTTACAGGAAGTTCCTTGTAAGCTAAGTAAGCAGACTGTGTAGGAAATCAAGAGAGGTCGGAAATAATCACATTGTCAATTTTTACAATTATTCATCAAAATTTCTATTTTGTTTATTAATATCCCAAACTAGCAATTGTTTTTGGTTTCTATTGAATGGTGGTGATCCTGTTATATGAAACAACAGAACTGATTAATCCAGCAAAATAACCTGTTTGAGAATTATGTATGAGATTAATGACATATTTCACCCTTAGTTTATATGTACCATTCTTTCCATCGGATCGAAAACGATTTCTTCAGCTCCGTTTCGATCAGCATTTCTCAATCTCTAGCAGACCTGAGAAAACTGCGTTGCACAGTTTTGGGGCTTCAAAATTTATCCGTCATAATACATACTGCAGCATACATATACGCAGTTTTAAAGGTAATTCTAATATCACCATCCTGTTAGCCGTTTGAAATATTTTATTACACTTTGAAAGATACTGATCGCAAATTTGTTGGAAATGGCTGGTAATCAATATTTTTCAAACAGTATAATCTTCGATTTCATTTTGAGGCCGCTGTCTCGTACCGTGTCACTACTGCACAGTCGTTTCTGTTGTTTATTGAACTGGAGGGAGGAAGTTAGTATAATTGGCCTTTGATGTTCGTCCACAAATTTGACGTAAGCAATGATAGATTTATGTAGATGCAGCATCAATACTGCAGTTATGGCATAAATAAAAAAAATAGAAAAATGTTATGTCATATTAAAAAAAAAATTTAAAAAAATTAAGGAATTATTTTTCAGGCTATAATTACTACTGTAGTTATATCATGCCGAGTTGCATGAGGAGGCTTCATTAATTTAATTGGTCTAAATTGTTATTAATAATTTGTTTGACTCAAACGGAGTCATTGGCTAAATATGGAGTCAAGTCAGTAATTGACTCAGCTACTGTACAGATAATTGATGTCATTTTTTAATACTTTTATTGTAGGCAACATTCATAACTTTATAGTAGCAATTAATGCAGGTTTTCATTTTAGAGATGTATATATAATTGAAATTGTAGTAAGTTGGAAACCCAGAACAGTGTAAAAACTTTCAGCCTCCATCAGGATTGGAACCTGGGCCTCCTGCTTTATATGCGGATACCCTAACCACTAGGCTATGGATGCTGATTGTATGTCCAGAGGTTCGAAACAGGTAAGGTAGGTGGTAATTCCACTGTAGGCGTTTGTCACCTGTATCGAACAATACTAGTTCTGTTTTGGTGACATATTTGCCTTACTCTAGAGATCAAACAAGATGCTAACCAACTCAAACTCATTTGTGATTCCTTAAGCCGGATCTCGAAAGATGAACAGACTGTTAAATGAAATGGAGGTAAATGACAAAGGCAAATGAATATATATATATAATTGAAATTGTATTGAGTTGGAAAATCAAGAACAGTGAAAAAAACTTCCAGCCTCCACCGGGATTCGACCGGATTAGCATGAATATGTATTCATGCTTATACAGAGTTTATTGTTGATAAGCGTTTAGAATGTTTCAGTTGGTCTCAACTTTATAAGAGTATGTATTTATTGTAGTTTTAGCTAGCCTGTCTCTGTGTGTAACTTAAGATATGTCACTCTCACTATATCAACACACATATACACATACACATACACACAAACTAACAGTTGCAGTTTCAATTGTCCAGTGATGTGTTCTTCCTGCCTACTGTACCTTTGGTGGAGACGTGGAGGAATTCTAATACTGGAAGCAAATTCTTATGAAATTAGCCGGAGTAGCTCCTTAGAATGTTAGGATGTGGAGGGATGACTAAGTGGGCGTCGACATGTAGGTGGGTCAATGGGGGCACAGTTTTTAAATGGTACCAATTGATATTGTATCTGCATCTGTTGTCTGCATCCACAGGTTAGTATGGTCATTCGTAAAAACCAAGAACCAGACAAGTTTGGGGAGGTGGCGGGGGAACTCGGGAGACGGAACTCATAGGTACTGCAGTAAACTCGCAAGATACAGACAATTAATACACCCAAACAGATGAAATTCTACCATCAGTAGAACTGTACCCTGCATGTGGGCTTGGGTATAGTTAGAGGATTATGATCGATTCATGTATAAGCCATCCTGCAGTGTAGGCATGATGCTTAAAGGTCTCCCAACAATACAATTTATGCAATTCTTAAAAATGTTCATATTTATGAAACTATTTTCCAGTATATAGATACAGAAATTACATCCCTCCAAATTTTCCTATAGATGATGAAAAGTGATGATAATTGAAGAATCTTTGAAGTAGACAGAAAAGGTTCAAGTGAAAAGAGAAAAGGCTGATAAATGCTGGGGGTTTATGGTCTCTCTCGCTTTATTGGGGGGGTGGGGTGTGGGTGGGGAGGGGAGGGGAGACTTCACAGATCATTCTCATAAAGTCTTTTAAGTATCAAGTTACCGTATTGAATGTTTAGATATAGTGTCCAGGCCATATATGAGAGTATTTTGACATCATAGTCATTATCAATACTGGGCAATGGTATGCTTTATATTGTTTCCAATCATCGTAGGATTTGTTCTTATACGCTGTATATATACTCATGCATATTAATAATATACTCATGCATATATAATTACATATAATGTACTTAAACGCTCACAGCTGATTTGTGTCTACCAACGTTTACAATTAACACTCTTCCCTTCGTATGAATTATTATGTGCTGCAGGCTTCTGGAAAAGCCGGAAACAGGAAAATAAATCTTGATACGTGCAGCATCTAAACTTGATGAGAAGTCATCGTTAAGCCTTGGAGACTAAATAAGCAGCTGATATCGCAGTTTGATGAAAGCCATCTCTAATTCCCCCGCAACAAAATTTGAATCAATATTTAAATGTATGAAAGGTATATTGATCAGGAAACAGTTCCGGAGAGCATAGAAATCTGTAAATAAATGATACAATTTATAAAAAAAAAAAAAATTCTTATTAACAGTATACTTCATAATATATATATTCTTTATTTATATATATATATAGCTAGGAATTGTGCCTCACCCAGTGGACTTTTTACATATAAACATGTCTTTAAGTAGCGCAGCGTTCTACATCCCCTCAGTACCTAATAGAAAATATTCTCCCCAGATGTGAACATGTATATATCACGTTATATTTCTCTCCCACATTCCATTCGGGGATAACAATGCCCTTAGGGTTAGAAACAGTTGCCTCTATTTCTAAGGGTTTGGCTGGTTGTAGTATATATCACCATGCCTGATTCCTGGACTTTTTGAGTAGGAGACTAACACAACTCAGTATGTCACCCTCACCAAACCACAAAGCTACCCATCTAGTAACTGTAAATATATCTAACCTTGTCAATCTTTGGCTACCTTTTAGTAGGTCTTTGGGGGGAAATAATATGGGTCCTGGTTTGCTATTCATAAAAATCTGTTGGATTATCTCTTGCTTTTGTGTCTCTTTGAAAAGTACAGGTCAATAATTTGTCTTAGGTTTCTAGATTTTGTGACTAGGGGGAGGTACTACAGATGGACTTTCTTCATTTTTATTTATTTATTTACTTATTTATTTTCTTTCTCAGGTTTTTTTTTTCTTCCTTCAATATGTTATATCTTTTTTTTATGTTATATTTTGGTAGGCTAGCTGAAGACCTTACAGGTCAACAGGTTTAATACAATGTAAAATGATGACCACTGGGGGGTGCTTGTTCCCAAGAGCTGAAAATAAAGTTGGCAAAGGGCAATATACAAAAAAAAATATATAAAATCAAATGGAAACAGTAAAATAAGAAAATAAGATTGTAATTCTGTAACTTAGGGACCTACTGTACATATGAACAGAGGTTTGGCTACTTCAGGAAGCCATGACATAAAAATTGGGTTCATCTCAGACCATGCATGTCTGCAGAAGTTTTTTTTTGTGAGTGGAGGGGGGGGGGGGAGGATGAGTGGAGGGAGGGAATTTCATGCTACAAGATATTTCAAACTGTCAAAGAAATGCTGGAAGAGTATATTGTGTAAGTTTGAGAAGGTTTGTGGTCATATTAGCATAATTCTAACAAGATTTTTTATATTTTAAAGCTTGCAAAGGCTTTTGCTGGTTAAATTTTTGAACTATTGACCGTCAAAGTAAGTACCAGATAGAGAGAGAAATAAGTGTACATGGCAAATAATCACACATAGGATTCACAGGTTTCAGTTTCTACTGTGCTTTGAATGCAAGAAATTGGTTGATCTGAACTTCTAAAACTCATACAGAGCAATAATTGTATCAAACAGCTATTCATATTCAAGTATTTCAACAAGAGAAATCTTGGAAAATTCAAGTTAAAAATAAACGTTCGTTGCAAATGAGGCATTGACCTGATTTTAGCACTTTCATATTCGTTAGACCATCCAAAGTACAAAGAGAAAAATAAGAAAGGAAACAAAAGTTGTTTATCAGAAAGTGGCTCGTTAAAACAAAATAATTCACGTAATAGCAGTGAAAGCTTATAACCAATCTTGAGTGGTTTCTGTATCATGAAAAACAACTAAAGTTGATTAGCAAATTAGCTATTAAACCCTGCACTTTGCTAGAAGGCTGTGAATTGAAGGAAAATGAAACTGTTATATATTCTAAGAACATACCCACGTTATGGTTTCATAATTATTAATTAATATGAAGAACACTGAAGTGAAAGTCTCATCTCATATAGTCCCCAATTAGATTTTACGCATGGATCCTTCTTTCGTTTACGTTTGTTTCCATTGTTTTGGTCGGTAACATTAATTATTGATTATGAAGATATGGTTTTTATTCTTGAATGGATTTTTTTTTTTTTTTTTGACTCTGTGTTCTATAATGTTTTGAGTACATATCTCAACTGTCTGATGACAGATCGAGGGAATATTTATTCTTCTGTTTTCGTTGTTGGTTCTGTAATCTGGAGTAGGTTAGACAATACTTTGACAATGGTATCAAGTTTGCTAAGAATTTGTATATATAGGAGGTCATTTACGCTACAGTAATAGATACTGTTAAAAGGAAAGTGTAGAAGTTTATGACTGGGTGGGAACTCTATTCATGTTTGTTTCATCTCAGCACATGATGTAAACCGAACAGCGAATGTGGTTTCTATTAGCTGTTTGATCTCAGAAACCGCACAGTTTCCTCGCTTTTGGACTCGCTTTCAGAGTAATGCTGGCATTTGAGAAATTCAGACATTTTCAGGAAAAATGTGTACATGGCTCAAGTTGTTATATTTCATTAAAATGTGAGAATGCTCCCGTTTGTTTTCCTGTGGATTGAAACCATTCTATGGAATGTCGGACTAACTGCGGTTTGATTATCTGGACCAAAGCGGTATAGTTTCTCTAAATAGTTGTTTGGGTAATCAGCTACTCATACTTCGCCATGCCTAAGTGGGCTAGCAACGTGTATTCTTGGGTAAGTTAAACTACAGATGTACTGCTCACTCTGTTTGCACCATTTTGGATATAAGCAATTTATTGAAATTGAATAAAATATGAAAAAAAGGAAAAGGAATGCTTAAATATGAAAAAAATTGTTTTCTCTTAAACTTCTCAAATTCTTAATGGCCGTTAAGTTTTTATACATGTCAAGTTTACAAGCAATATCGTCATCCCTTAAAAACATACTCTTTGCCTTACATGTTATTTCTTAATCTTCAAGTCGATCAATTTTTCTGAAAATATTCCAAGTGACCCCTCTTAGATTTGCATAATGTTCGAATAGGGTGAAGTGTGGAGCTAAGTTGGTATGTGCGCATTAATATTGGATTTCGGAATTATTTACTTGGGAGGGTGCTTTGGAGAGTGCTGAGGTTGTGGGGAGACAGGTAGACTCGTCACTCGTAAATATCTAAACCAGTAAGTTTGGGTATTTCCATATTGAATTAACCATGTAAAGTTTTTATTCGATCACCGAGTCAAAGTAATACTTAACATTTTATCTGTAGGATTTGCATGACAAGAGTATTTTTTGTTGTTTTTTTGTAAATGAAGAAACTGATATACGGTGATCAATTATATTGAAGCATCATGAGATCTGGCAGCTACAGCATGCATGAAGGTCAACAAAGTAAATTTGCTTTTTGTACTGATTCATGAATGCATAAAATATTCAAACAAATTAACAAGATGGAGTAATTTATTATGTGAGAGGATATATTGAGAGAACTAGAACTGTTACTGAACAAACACAAGAATTTCAACATATTTGTCATGCACAGGCTGTCGTTTCAACTCAAGCATTCAGTTAATACTGTATGCAGGAACCGTTCAGGCTGTAAGTTGATACTTGCATATGTCAGTATGTGTGTGTGTGTGAAATACAGTACATTCTTTAAAGTAGCATATATGCACTGGGATTGATATGTATATAAAGCACAGCAATTTATTACTGGTGTACAAAGTGCCCTTCAAAATAAGATTTGCATTATACAAACCATGACTTTTTCTCACCTCCCCTCCCTGCACCCCTCTCTACACCCTCCCCACACCCCTCTCCTAACCCAGATCAGATTTACAGTATTACCTCCTCGAAGGATAGATCTTGACAAACTGTTGCGCTCGCAAATGTTCACAAGATCTACATATCCCTTTAACCATGGAGATCCTGACCACGGTTGTGTTCCCAAATGTTAACAAGGCCAATACATATCCCTTTTACCATGGAGATCCTGATCATGGTTGTTTCCAAATGTTTACAAGGCCTATCCATATCCCTTTAACCATGGAGATCCTGACCACGGTTGTGTTCCCACATGTTAAAAAGGCCAATACATATCCCTTTAACCATGGAGATCATGACCATGGTTGTTTCCAAATGTTTACAAGGCCTATCCATATCCCTTTAACCATGGAGATCCTGGCCATGGTTGTTTCCAAATGTTTACAAGGCCTATCCATATCCCTTTAACCATGGAGATCCTGACCATGGTTGTGTTTGTAAATGTTTGCAAGGCCTATCCATATCCCTTTAACCATGGAGATCCTGACCATGGTTGTGTTTGTAAATGTTTACAAGGCCGATACATATCCCTTTAACCATGGAGATCAGTATGCTTGACTGGCGGGACTTAGGCATGCAGCTTGTAAAGATGCAATCTCTCTCTAGTAGGATCAGTAAATCAGATGGTTTGTATGCATGGATGAACTGGATGAGAACTTTACCTTGGACATGCAATGAATACAAGCCTAGAGGATAGATTTGGTACTCAAAAGGAGCAGTGAAGAACA
This sequence comes from Apostichopus japonicus, assembly GCF_037975245.1. Classification (NCBI taxonomy): domain Eukaryota; kingdom Metazoa; phylum Echinodermata; class Holothuroidea; order Aspidochirotida; family Stichopodidae; genus Apostichopus; species Apostichopus japonicus. Next base: position 19,702,146 of record NC_092581.1, read on the forward strand.
TTAAGTGGGCTTTCCATTAATTAGTTTAACTGCATCGTCCCTGAGCAGGATGGAAAGAAGTGCACTCTCGCCTGCTAAATTATCTAACATTTAATGTGCATATTTTCTGCTAAGTACAGTTTAAAGGGGAAGAGGATGCTTCTGCAAGGTTCTTAATCGTGTTATACCCAAAAAACTTGTTAACAGTAGAACTCTGTGCCCGTTTGAAGTACATTTGACTAATTCTTCTGAAAAAATAAAGAGTATAATATCAGATTTGGTCAAAAAGTGAACATTTTTACCTGTCTGTGCTGGTTATGTTTTCATATCAGATTTTAAAGAATGCAGTAAACAACTTCATAACTTATTTCCGGCCATATCAGCTATTGACCCTCTCCACCCCCTCCCCCTTTCCAATAAAAACATAAACAAATGCGTGGACCTTCGACCCTTACAGGTGCAATTTTCCCTACAGGGTTAAGAAGCTTTTCTCATGTTTTTGGCTAGAATTAACACCTGTGCAATTCCCCTGCTGATATGAACAGTTCCAAGCATTGACATTTTATATACAGCAGTATATATTATTCATGTAGTTTTTTTTTTTTTCTTGACCATGCCATGCGAACACAGACATTGGCCATGGCTGCCAGCCAATATCCTTGGTTCGCATGGATTCCCTGCTGTGTCTAATATACAAAGCTTGTCATAACATTTGCAGTGGCTGCTCCAAGCGCCTTGTCAAGAATAGTCAGTCTGCGTAATTTAGAAAGAGCCGGCAGCTTTCCTGTTTAAAATTCAATTTGTTAGAGTGGCGATTTTGTATTGGCCAAGTTGTGATGTTAGTTGAGTTTTATTTATTTATTTTTTCTCATTTACACAAAGGCAAATTGTAGCATCGACCTTCTCAACCTTACGAAAGTTATCAACATAATCCTCCTTTGGTAGATTTGTGGACTATAAAGAGTGTGGCGATAGGTACCACAAGATAAAAACTGGAGACTAACTGACATGGTTCATATTAGGATGGTCACGTTTTATTATTCCTGGGTCATAACGATAAGTCACATAATTAAGATGGTCTATTCGCCATGCATGCTTATACCTACGTACATACCTACGTGTTGACGGGACAGACAGACAGACATACTGTACAGATACATACTACATTATCTCTGATATGCTTTCCAATTGTTTATAATAACTGAGATAATAATAATAATAATCAGCAGTTATTTTTTAGCGACAACAAATGTGGGAGAAACCCGAAAGGGCTTATGGATTACAACTTACACGTAGGGTGGCTTCCAATTCAACTTTTGGAATCAAATTTGGAATCTTTTCAACTTAAGAAAGTCATCAGAGGTTGCACTATGTCTAAAATCCAGACATGCAGATAGACAGACAGACAGACATACTGTACAGATACATACTACATTATCTCTGATACGATTTCCAATTGTTTATAATAATTGAGAAGAGGTTGCACCAAGTCTCAAATCCAGACATGCAGATAGACAGACAGACATACATAACTCATTTATCTACTGTATATACCATAATTTTGCACTTTTCAAATCTAGACAAGCAGACAGATAGACAGACATACAGACACATAGACATACAGAAGGTAATATAATCACCTTAACTGAGCTTGGGATTGCATTTTTCAAATCCCTAAGTTCAGAATTCAATCAATTAATATAATGTTAGAGAGAAACCTTTGCAGTTAGAATTGAGTTGTTTTAGTATCTCCATCAATCCACACTCTTTCATTTACTGTCTGTAAATACAGGGTAGATCGTTAGAACAGTAATTAAGCTGCCTGCCTCCCCTCTCCATGCTCAGAAGCTAATTACATGTTCAAAAAGAAAAGAGAGAACTAATCAGTGCCTATTTAATTAAGTAGTATAATTATCTCTGAATGATCCCAAAAGGCCATGGAGGACCCAAGAGGCATATTGGCATAGTGCTTTGGAACTGTGTATGATGTTAAAATGTGGGCATATATATGCCTTAAGGGAAAAGAAACTAGGGGTAGGAGAGGGTAGGAGAGGGGGAGGGAAGCGGAGGGAAGGAAAGAAGGGGAGGGAGAAGGGCACTCACCCAACAGAACTTACAAATATTAGTTCAAATATGGTGGGTATATGCCTTAATTAAGAGAAAACAAAAAGATAGGGAGGGGAGGTTTAAGGGAAGGGGGCTCACCCAACAGATAAAGAGAGCCTTTATATATTATTTCAAATAAATTTGGTTATAGGCCTTAAGAAAAAAAAAATGGCGAGGGGTGGGTGGGGGGGGGGAGGCTAGGGAAAGGACTCACCCAACATAGAAAGAGAGTAGGAATAATAGTTCAAATAAATGTGGGTATAGGCTGTTGTTAAGAGAAAAGATGGGAAGGGAGGGAGGGTAGGGAAGGGGTCCAAGGGAGCTTTCCCAAGAGAGAAAGAGAGCCTATGATTATTAGTGTATACACCTCAAGTTGGGCCAGTGTGGTGTTCATTTTCATGAATGCATGCTGTCTCTATTGATGCTATACCCTCATATATAACCATCTGTGTCATTTGTCATTGTGATAAATACTGGCATGTTTGTAGAAAGTTCAATGGTATGACCTACCTTCTGTTGGTTCATGCATAGATGTGGAGGAAGGCTAGAAATTCCCTTTTTCGCAGCCTAGACTGCTTCCGACTACTAGGTTGTGTACTGTATGTACGTACCATGTTTGGCGGTGCCTATACTGTACTTTTGAAAGGAGTCAAATTTATCCAGGGTTTGATAGATTACATTTACACTGGAAAAGAAATATATTAGAGATTTATAACTAGGTATTTCATATATTTTAACTTTTGTCTTGATCAAAGCTGTCAAAGCAGTGCATAGTACTTTCCATTTCTACTCTTTAAAAATTGAAATTGACAAGTTTTGCATTGAATTTTTTTTAAAACTATTTTACTTTTTGAAGAGCTAGGTACAGTAAGTGTACATTAAGTACGATATTTCCTGTGTCCTTGCCTAATTCTAAACGGTACATGAGAGCAGTTTTTTTTTGCAGCAATTTATCTGTCTCCCACTCCACATCTGCAGGTTTCCATCTACCTAAAGTACAGCTTTAAGCATTTTAGCACTGCGCCCTCCCTCTCTCCTTCCTTCTGAATCTACCATTCTGAAGGAAAACTATGCAAAAACTTTTATTTTGATGACTGTTGGAATTGTGCACACTTGGGTGTGTGGGTGTGACAAGTTACCAAGAACCAGGGGCTAAATGTTGTAAAAGTCAGATTGAGAAGGCCTCATCTTGATACAAGACAGTTGACCTTGAAACTTTGAACAGGGTTTTCTAAATTCAAATGAATGAATCCATCGATTCTAAAAGGCTCAATCTCCAGAGTGCATGTTGATGATCACTTAAGTTAAGGCCAAAAGAATTAAGAATTTGCCAAACTCAATTTATCTACATTTTCCCCTCATTTGAAATGAAATAAAGTGGAAAAGCCCGACTTAGTGAAGTGCTGCAGTCGTCTTTGATATATTTTGTAAGTACTGTAAGTGAACATTGTGTATGTAATGAAAGGCATCTCAGTTAAAGGGCCAAACTTAAAAAAGCTTACTAGCTTGAACCTTTTTTTCTTTTGGTTTCATACTTACATTTATTGTTAATTTTCATTATTATGTATTATATAATAATTGTGTATGTATGTGTGTATGTATTGGAATTGAAAATTAACAAAATGAGAAAAAAAAGTTCAAAAATGTACCAAAATCATCATTAAAGCTGATTTTGAAGAAAATCTTTCCATTTGGAACATACCTAGATACATGTTTAAAAAGTGCTTGCTTCATTTTCAATATATCCCCCTTTCACACTCCCACCAACCCCACCCTGCACCCCACAATATTTCTTATTTTGCTCAACCAATCTTTAGGCTAATTATGCAAACTGACAAAATGAAAAATAAAATTGATAAAGCCAGCTGTCTTTTTTCTTTCTTTAAGCGAACCCTCATGAAAACCTGGCTCATTTACTTTATTGTCAGCCAATTCCATCCAACTTGTGTAATAACTCTACATATACAAATTGCCTTAAGGTGTGTACTGTCTGTATATGTGTGACTGTAAGAAGAAGACCTTGTATTCCACAGGTTCAAGTGTAAAAGGGAAGTCTTTACTGAGGATTTTGCCTTGAAAGGTGATGCTTTCAAGCTGAAATAACTTCAAGCGATATGTAGCAAGTACAGTGTAATGTAAGAAATATGAAATCTTTGGTTTACTTTTATTTTTATAGGAAATTACTTCATTATTTAGAAAATTGCTTGGATTAACATTACCATGACATATTATGAAAGGACTAAAAAAAACATAAAATAAAAAAAATAAAAAGAATAAAAACTGTTAATATTACCATTTGTTTTCCTAAATTGTAAACTGTTTAGAAATCATACACTGCTTTAAAAATGTAATATGTTGAGAACAAAGACATGGAAGCTATATTTCAAAATTTGAGCTTTCAAATATATAGCTCAGACAATTTCTTTGAATCTTACTTTTCCAACTGTAAACTTTTTTATATATCTATATATTTTTTATATAGTTGATCAAGATTGTAGTTGAGGGCACATTTTGTAGGTGGTAAAACAGTATGGTGTATACAATCTGTACAAAGACAAAGTAAATCTTGATTATTGTTTATAAATTGGACGACTGTTAATATATGAGCAGGATTCAATAAAAGAAGCACAAAATTTATTGGAGCAGTTTTGTAGAGGTTCCTGTGCCTGATAAAATAATATTATGATAATAATAAAAAAAATAGCAATTATAATAAAAGTGATATATATGTCACTCATATTCTACATCTTGTCCCATGATTCCTACAAGAATGAGTTTTTTATAAGACTGCTTCAGCATATTATGAAAATTAAATTCCTCGATGAACAATTTTACACAGTTACTTACAATTTTATACAATCTTTATTCAGAAAGGTCAAGTCGGAAGAGGAATTGCGAGGGTGGGGGGATTGGGGAGGGGGATTGAGTGGGGAGGGAGACTGTGAGGGGATCTGGCGTTACCTGCAAGTCATTAAGTCAGACTTTTTGTATGGTAGGTCGATTAGGATGCATTTGTTGACGAGAGATTACATTGACTTCTTAATATAGTCCTAGTTCTTTTCCTGACTACAGTAAGTAACTAATTATCTTTGGTAAGATTAAAAAAAAAAACGCTCTGTCATGCAGTACCCAAGTTGTTTGAATGGTAATCATGCGTATATACCACAGTTTGATCAATATTTAATATACTTGGAAAGTAACTTGCTGAAAACAGTTGCTGCCATGAGGAGCAGAATGAAACCCTTACATAATTCTCACATACCCCATGTACCCAGTCCACCCCTCCCCTCCCCCAATCCTACACGACCTTTGACCTTTTGTACCATGAACTGCAGCAGTGATAGAATATCCAGTTACGATTAGATTTCATATATGCAACACAGAGATTATCAAACTAAAGTTATGTACGAATGTTTCCCCGATTTGCGTTAGAAGCCAGATATGATGGTCTGTCTGTGCTGGTATGGTATCCAGACTGCTTTCGCTGCACCTGTTCTAATATTTTCAGTAATTACACTTTAACCCTGACAGTTCTGATCCACTCCTGACAGGTTTTACATAATTTATTGAATCAAAATGAAATCTGTCATTTTCCTCGCTATATGCCTGGTTAAGTTTTTAAACTTTTTTTTCACAGTCTTTTTTTTTTTTGAAATTGGGAATATTTCACCTGCCAGTGACATTAGATTAGAGGATCACAATTTTGAGGTAGAGAGGGGAGTAAAGGAGAGAGTGAGAAGTGGAGAGCAGAGAGAGAAAAAGTTGAGGAAATTACAAAATTGTAAATGGAGGGAGCAAATGGTTCAGATTTTGTGGACTTCATCGAAAGAAAGACAAAAAGAAACAAGATGAAATAAATTTCTTTCCTTAACTTTCCATCACTTTAGAACTTCTCTCCTTCCACTATCTCCTGGTATGAAAACAATGAATCACTCTGTTAGAATTTGAATTTGCTTTGAATACGCAAAATAATGTATGTTTATAATCTTTATCCTGGAATGTTGATTTCTTTAAAAAAAAATTTCTGTACACGAATATTTTCTCCAATTACAAAAGTACAGTTATCAGTGTTGCCATTTGGATATATCAGTTTCCTATGTGAGAATGCATCAATTATTCCCAGATGTAATTAGTGAAGGCAAGTTAATTATAATTATTATTTCATCGTAAAAAGTGATCGCTGTTCCATCAATATGCAGGTATCTATTTAAGCGGAAGAGTGTACAAATTATAAAAGAGTGACCACCATTTCTTTGTTTCTTTTTTTTATGTCATATTCGGAGCCCGGTGATGATAAAAATATTTTGATCATGTGGTAATTGGGATTATAGCTACAGTAATAGATGTTATTGTTTATATTCTGTTTATATATAAATTCAATTGTTTATACGCTTGATTGGTATTTACGTCTTCAAGGCCAAAAAACAAGAAAGAAAAGGAGGAGGGAGGTGTGATCTTTGCCGACAAATAAGAACGATGATATACAGCGAGTGTCCCATGAGAGAGAGAGGGCTGTAGTCAGTCACAGTCTCTGGTTGAACGGTCCGATTAGTCTCGTACATTCTTCGACTGTTTTGAATGCCGACACATCAAACCTCGTCAAGACCGTCTGTAGACTCGTTTGACAGAGGGTGAAACTAACGATGAAGACAAAGCATCCTACCCATCTTCTTTTGTTTCTATTTATGATCAGCTGTCACGGTTTTATCCATATTTTTCAAGTGCAGAGGTTACAGGGAGGGTCAAAACATTTCATCACTCATGTCCCATGTATTTTGGGTTTTATAAACATTGAAATATGAATTCTTGGTATCAATAGATTGGGAGGGGGGGGGGGGGGGAGATGACTGCATCAAGCTATAAACACCAGAACTGAAATGGGAATGTAAACAATTTCCCATATTTTTAAGTAAGTGTATGAGTTGGGTAGAAATGTGAATTCTCTTTTCTTGATGGTTGGATGATTGATGAAGTCTCTTCTTACTTTTTTTTTTCCACTTCCTATCTGTAACTTCAATCGCTTTTTCTTAACCATTTGAAAGTTTCTCTTAAATCAAAATCAACTGCTAACTTCTGATTTTACCCAAAGAGTGACTTGTGTCAATGTTTCATGTACCAAATGCAAATTGATTCACCATGCACATCCTGAAATACAGCAACACTGAACGAGATAAACAGATATCAATTAAAAGTGTTGCAAAACAAGTTTATGGTTTCAACAGATGATGATTTGTATGACATGTTGGGAAAGTTAAACATTAATGTAACAATTTATAATTGATGTGTTTGTATGGGATCTCAAGCCTAGGACATCCTTCATCTAAATTATGCTAGACAAATCCAAGACCTGGGACACCTTTTGGTTAATAACTGTTTTAAGATGAATGTCAGGTTTGGACACACCAATTAACTTGGATTAGAAAAATATTCGGCTGAGGGTGTATCCTTCGACTTTGAGCTAAACAAATTTCAGGGCTAGCTAGGAGACATACCCATCAACTTGCATTAGAAAAAACATCTGGAATTGTATAAACCTTTCAGTTAACTTGTGTTTGATGAATGTCAGGTTTGGACAACTTTCAAGCAGCCAGGGATAGACAAATTAACTTCTCTCCTCTCTAACCTGTCTCTCATCTATATACTATAGAGGCATATCATGTTGGTGACATTTTGGCACAGCGCCCCCACTAACCTCCTTCAGGGTCAACGACCACTTCTTTTTCCTTCCAAAGCAACCATTCTCAAGGCTTACAATTATATACTTTTATTTTTTTCAATCCCCTAGAATCAGTTTTGGTTTTAAAGTTTTGGAGAGGTTTCTGTAATAGTTTAGGCTCAGGACAAAATTGTTGCAAACTTGGGATCCTGACTAAAAATGCCAGGCACGTGACACCCCTCAACAAGCTTGGGCTAGACAAATTTCAGGACCTTGGGCATCCTTCAACTGAGGCTACACAAATCCCCTTCCACTTACTTATTCCTTCAGCCAGGGGCAGTTGGAGTACCGAGCTCCCTGCATCAACTTATGGGCTGTGATTTTGTGGTTTTGTGTAGTAGGACAGCCAGTCATGAATCCTAACCAGTTTTGAAGTCTGTAAAACTGTTGCTGCTTTTGTCATCTAGTGGTGTTACTATATAGTGTGAGTTCACAGAAGTGTCAAAGGTCATAAGGGGGTTACACATTTGTTGAGTCTGGTGATTGTCACAGTAGGACTGCCAGATGTTACATCATTTTGATTATGTGTCTGGTTTATATCCATGGCAGTCTATATATACATACTGCAGTATAAGCCAGGCACAGACAATAGCCTGTACCAGAATATCAAAACCAGCTGTCCTAGATATAACTGAGTAACACTCCAAATGTGTCAATATTCCTAATAGAGATGTCAAACACAGTTAGGGATAGATGGCCTCTGCAGCTGATTGGAACAGTTATGTTTCACATCATGATTTTCTGATAGATTCTATCTTTGGGGAAAATTAACTTGTTTGTATGCGTCTGGGGGCCAACTGGCAAAAGTCTTTAAGTAAGTGTGCTTATGAAAATAATGATTGATGGATGAGAAACAATGTTTATTAACTGTTATAGTATTTTTATTTGGGGGTACTAGAAAGAGAGTTTTGAGAATTGTATTTTGCTCTATTAGTTGTTTAGCTCCTTTTTGTAACATTTGTTGAATGTGTTCTTAAGACATCAGTAGTCTGCTATTGGTAGTACCCCTCCCCCACACCCCACCCCCAAGAAAAGAAAAACAAAAGTAAAGAGAAAAACCAATGCATGATATCTACAATCAACTTACTTTGGATGTGAAGGAAATTGTGGATAATGTTTGTTATTGATTGTGATAAGAAGGTCAACAGCATGACATGGTTTGGAGTCAGATATGGGAGAAGGGGAAGGGGAAGGGGAGGGGGAGGAGGTGTGGGGAAAGGGCAGAAGGAGTTACTGAGGTCAATCCCAAGAGTATATCTTTATGTTAAATATTATGTTTAACAGAAACTGGTATAGTGTGGCCAATTTCTGAAAAGAAATTACATTTCTGGAATAAATTTCTTTTGTATTTGTTCCATATGCATTACAAAGTATCCACAGAAAATTCTAGAAAGACTAAATCTTTAAAAAGTCTTTGGAAATTTAATTGGGGAGGAGGCGGAGAGGGATTGCAGGGAGGGAGGGGGGAGAGGTGGTGCTGTAGGTTTTGGAAATTTCAGTGTTGAAATGAGGCTAGTAACCTTTATGGATAGTTATCCCGACGACATCTTGTTCATTATATATATGTAATTAGTTTTCAAAGGAGAAAAATTCTTGAAACCTTTGGAATTTCTTTTTAATAGACCCCAATATGCTATTGACTTAATATATTCATGGATGGGTATACTGTATATTGAGAAAGTAACCACTTTGATCCCTAAGGAACAAACATGTTGTCAGTCTTAAAAGCCTCAGCAGAGACTAGGGAGTATTATGCAAACGACTCTATGCATTTTGTTGATTCACTAATGCACAATTTGAAAGTCATCTAATGGCATTCTTTCCCTCCATCACAGGGCAGTAAAACTAACTCCTTCTCTTGAAACGATTGTTTATGCATCCCTTATGGTCAGTTGCGTACCCATCTGTGCAGTCCTCTCCATGCCAAACAGTCATGATGTAAGCACGTAAAAATAAAGTAACAATGTCACGGTTCTTTGGGCCCACTGATCAATACGACTCAATTAAGCTAATGAGGCACTAAGAGTAGCAACTAACCGGAAAAAATGCGCTTTCTTTGAACCGCGCCATTAAAAAAAAACCTACCTGTATCAGTTTTGATTTATATACATACTCACGGACGAAAGTACGGTACGACCACAAGAGAAATACAGGACTTAAATACTTTCAGCGCCTAAGTATTATCAAGTAAAATGCACAATCATGAAATTGAAAACAGGAAAAAATTGGGGGAGAAATGGGTTGATATTTCGTAAGATTGAAAGTAGCTTTGTGAGTTTCGTCGATTTGAAATCAACCTACTTCAAGCAGCTGAGTTAAAGATTTTGTTTGATAACAGAAAAATGTCCTGGAGTGTTACAAAAACGCCAATCCTTGTCCGCCAGGTTTAGTAACGCATGTAAAGAATCTTTTGCCTTGTTATTGGGCAGTGTTACCAAACTTAAGCTTGACTAAATCCTCCAGGAATTAAACAGGAGAGAAACATTTTCCTTTCATTGGTTTTAGTTATATGTAATGGCGGCTGTGCTTGAAGAATAGTGAATTTTAGTGTAAAATACAGTATCATTTATTCATCGACAGTTTGATAGCTTTCACATAAATTTGTACCATCCTGTTTTAAAGTGTTTGTTGTCTTACTGGAAAAGACTCGACCTAGAAGTACTTTTGGGAAACGTTTCCGTTTTTGACATTTCCCACTTTTCCACCATTTTATGTCACGAAAAAGCTGTACTTTTTTGCAGAACATTTCATTTGTATGTAAATTCATCTCTTCCGAACTCAATATGGGAGTCTTTTGAAGAGATTTCCAAAGTATGGCACTTGAAAGTGAGAGATGTCTCGAGATAATTATGAAGTCAAATACTGCACTGTGGGCAGATGGAGTCTGAGTCGTCTGTAATCCCTTTGAGAAATCCTAGCAACTTTTCTTCCTTTGCAAATGATACAAGCGTTTAATCTCGGCTGAGGAGTCTTTATAATCTCCGTTAAATCTTTCGCCTTCCCCTGGAAGGTGACCTTGGTATTTCAAACCTCACTCGGGCGAGTATAAATTTGGAAAATTTATGAATAATTACTCTACAAATGCATATGGCGTAAATAAGTTGTACATTGCATTTCTGATTTTTTAAAAGTTAACTTATTTTTTTTATTTTGTAACTAACAGAACCTGTTTTCATGGATTATTAAATGGTCACAATAACCGTAAATAACACAATAACCATAACACAATAACCAATAACCGTTGATTAGGTAATGTTCATCTACAAGTTTGTGGATATGTTCCATTCTGTTTAGTAATAATGAAGTAAAAGCATCAAATATTGAATGAGTTTTCCTTACATATTTACCAAGGTAGCTGCTTACACAACTCTACATTTACCTATCTCCACACTACTCCAGCACTCTTGCAAAATAGCGACAGTGCTATTACAGCCACAACTCCAAGACTCTGGTATCCTTTGCTATTGCAAGGCACCAAAACAGCTTCTGTTGTAAGTTAATTGAGACAGCAATATTAATTTATATCTTATAGGAATGTTATGTTCCACCAAGGAGTCGTTTAGTACCTGACCTTTGACACAGGAGGTTTTGAGGTCTCTGATGTCGCAATCAAATCCACGAACAACGTCTTTTTAACGATATTTTTGCCTTGTCCCAGTTTGTAGTAGTATAAACTGATGATTTAGTGTTGATATTTCTTGCTAACACATTAAAATGAAAGGTGACCAGATGTCCCTGATTTCTGGGAACGGTAGCTGGATCAAAAGTGCCCCCCCCCCCCAAAATATCCCAGGATTTTATGTATTGTCTAGGAAATATCTTCGTATGTGTGGAAGAAAAGGCGCAGAATAATGTCAGTTTCATCTCTTTTAGCCTCCTGTTCAGTAGAGACAGCTTGAAGCTAGAATTAATCGGTGATTGTACGTTGTTGACAACCACAAACGTAAAGTTCATTCGTGGCTGATAGATCAGGCAACCCAGATTAAAGATTAGATTCATAGCCTGAAATTTACATGAAAAGCATCATGTTGCACTAAGTGATGCATAAGGACATTTTCAATTACCTTCATCTTTTCCGGCACTGGTTTTTTATCATCTCCCACGAAAAAAAAAAAAACTTATTTCTGGATGATGCTTTAAAATTGGGCATATGCTGGAAAACTTAACTATTCACCAAAACATTCCGAGAGACCTCAAAATGCCACCCCTCACTTTTAAAATTACTTATTCTTATTATTTTCTTTTTTATTATTGTTTTATTCTTCATCATGTAAAGCGCATATGAATATATATATTTTATAGTATTTGCGCTATATAAGGAACCATAATAATAATAATACGTCCTAACCAAATTGTGTCATCATGGAGGGAAGTGGCAAAGGGGGGGGGATGTCAATATCAATATTATGACCCTGGATTTCTTGGAAAAAATATGGTCACCTTACTTAATTGAAAGACAAGTACTGATTTCAATTCCATATGCTCCTGTTTATATAATAACTGCAGGTATGAATAACATTGGAATTGATATAGCATGATGTCACATCAGACTTTAAAAAATTAATAATTCCCATTTGTAGGGTTAGGTTACATTGACTCAATGCATAGCCTTTAAAATGATATGTACTGCAGTACTAACATGACTCATTGTCAAGAAGCATTGTGATATCATATATTGTCAACATCTATGAAGTTCACATCTTTGATGTCACATCATAAATAAAAGTACTGATTTTAAATTGTGACCCAGGATGAAATTTTCAAATTGTTTTGTTGCCTTGGTTACACTAAAGCTTTGAAGAGAATATTGACCGGCTTTTTCTGCATCTAGTTTTATAATATTTCATGTGCATGTAGTCTGTTAATATCCTCTCATCGGGACATAAAAAGTGGTACAAAATTAACCAACCTGTTACATCTTTATCTATATAAATACCTTTGTACCCATAACATATTAAGACACAATCACCTAATATTAATTTGTAAATCTAAAACACAGATCTAAAATGGAATGGCGCCACCACTTGGTTTTTTCCTTGTCCCTGTGTAATAATAGAGACTGCCCTCATCCTTCATGAAGTGGTTTCTATTGCATATTTATGGTAATTTTAGTCCAATTATTTCTTCCTTTGGTCAATTCTTAATTTGTTGATAATTCATTTACTTCCCTCCTCCCTTACCTGTCTCCAGTCTACAAGTGCACTCTTGTCTACCTAACCCACTGACTTGGTAACCTATTAGCACCGCATCCCGTTCCCACTTCCCTAGCTTCAACTTTTCTCTCTGATCTTCAGAACTTATCATGCAGAAGTAAACCTACACGTCAGGCGCTTAGCCAAGGGGGGGCCCCCCTTGAGCATATTTTTTGTATTTTATTTGTGTCTTTATTTATTTATTTTTATTATGATATCGTTAGTAATTTCAAATAGAAAATGCTTAGATGCAACTTCCAAGGCCTGGGAAGTTCCATTTCCAGCGGTCTGGGAGGCATTCTCGGCCAAAATTTTCTTGTACGCTTTGCGCCAACCCATGGTGGCGCTACACGGTTTGCCTACAGCTTCGCCCCTCCCTTGGCAAATACTTTGCTATGCCCCTGCTACACGTTTCTTCGTGAACTTTCAAACCTGGATTCACTTGGTTGTTGACCACAGAATGATAAGCTCACGAAAAACAGGAGCTTTCGTAGATCAGTTAAAGTCCAGCTTTCCTTGTCCGACCTTAGAAGTCATTTACCCCCCAATCCATTGTTTTATTTCTGGTAATTCAATTAGCTAGGGTTCAAGAACATATCTGATTATGCCATCAATTCATCCATTCTAGAGTACAAGCTGTAGATTTCAATTGTTCTCATATTTTAAATTGTTATTTATAAATAACTGTAGGATCCTGTTCTCATAATCACTGGTGCCAGTATACTTACTGATGGTATAAGCAATTCAGCTTATTGAGCCGGTAAGTTTAATAACAAAAAGCTGAGGACAGCAAGAATACTGAGGAGTTAAAAACATTTGTTTCCTTCTTTTTTTTTGGTGAATAAAGTGTTTAGTTAAAAGCAAACATAAGTACCCTAATTCAGAACTAAGTTTCAGCCAGTTCGTAAACCGGGAAGTGACTAGTACTTCCTGATATTACTATATTTCATTAAAAATGTTACAACTCATGCGCTATCCTAATCTGGTTTGAGTCATTGCTTTCATACGTGTCCAGGATGGGTCTCCTGTTAGACGGCACCGTTGCTTGGAAAGATTCGCTAATATCGTAGCCTATGAGAAGGCAGGAAGACTTAGACTTCTTAAAACATTATGTAATTTGATGGTTTATTTAAATTAGTTAGAAAACTATTTGAAGCTCAGTACTAGTATATCTAGCATATTTCTCTTCCAACTTTGCAGTAATCGACGATTTGGACAAGTAACCCATAGATCTTGCGGAAATATTCATTTGGACAGTTTGTATTCCTTAATTTACTTCGTTCCCCACTTACCTGTCTCCCCACAACCTAAGCACCGCATTCTACCATGTCTAGTATGCCCTGGTAATCTTTTAACACTGTACACCCTCACTGACCCTAGTGACATCCTTCATTTTTCTACCACCAAAGTGTCTCATAGTGTTTTCGGATTGGGAAAAATTTTCGCCGAAATTCGCCCGGATACCTTGGATTATTATACCTAGAAGTTTCCTACCAGGAGTTCTAGACTTCCAACATCTTTTTATAGTTTTATAATATTCTTTCTAACGAAGTGTCGATTTCTTTTTCGTGTGATAGCTTGCTTCAATATTTCAATATTTTGCAAGAAAAATTGTCTCTCGGGTTGTGACTGTACCTTTGTATCCCAACAAAAATTTTGGAGAGCATGGTTCCTTAATTCAGATTTTGAAACATGAAATTTGTACCAAGATCAAGTCCAACTTGATCTTGATTTGATTGCTATATATACAGCTGAAAGCTGGTCAAAGCTACAGAAAATATAAATTGTATTAAAGTTGAGTTTCAAAATGCTAGATAGTGTATGTCAGGAATCAGGATTTGTTGCTATGATGTCATGTCATGTCATGAACTTCCTGTGAGGTGTTTCCATATCAGGAAGTATTGAAAACAAATTTAAACTCTGATGGTAAGGGGGAATCTCTTGGAAAAGTGAAAGTGCATTTTACAGGAAATGTTGAAAAGAGGAGAAAGAAACAAGAAGTGACTTTGGTACTTTTTTGACTCAGTATGAATGAAGAATGTCTTCAATGATTTAGGGAGAAATGGTTTCTTATTCTGGTCGATGTCCTAGCTTCCTTTTACTTCCGATTCTGAGAACCTTTCAAATGGGACAGATTTCTGAAAGATAATGAAAGTATATTATGTAGACACTACCACAGTATGAAAGTGTTCTTTCAGAGGTCGGTGTTATCGGATTTGATGGCCAGTTCTGTCATGCCTGATTGAAGAACTTTTCTTGGAGGGGAGACCAAATTGTTTTGAGAACTGTTCATCTGTGGATCGGGTCACTGTTTGTGTGTTGTTTTTTTCTGAGAAATGCTGCAAAAGCCTACTTGTCTTTGAGTGAAATTGCTGTGATAAAGAACGAGATCAACGGGGAAGAACTAAGAGGCATATATGTTAGCTTTTAAGGACATTCCAGACTTTATTTCAAAAGATGGTCGTCTCTGGTAGAGGTTTGTCTCTTGGAAAACTTTGGATGGAGTGTTTTTGAAACCATTTGCTGTAGATATTGTGTTTTGCAATATTTTTACTTTCTGTGATTCAATAGACAGTCTTGCTGATAATATTTCACATTCAGCATACAGTAGTAACAAAAATTGTGCACTGACTTTTAAACAGAGGAATGATTTTTTAATAATATGGGCAAAGTGATTTAGTCTTAAATGCCTTTCTGTTTTTATCAAATGAATTGCCGTTGATTGGAAAGGTGTCATCTTGGAAATATCTCACTTACTGCAGAGTAGTGCATGAGAACTGTGAAGAATCTACTCATTGTATCAACAAGGTTTTTGACATTCAGGTTGTAAACCAATATTGTGACTTTTCTGCTGTCTTCTCTGGACAGCTGTATCTGACCTTTTGACCCTTCGGAACTTCGCAGACTGTTACAAAAGTTTTACATCCCCACTTTTGGATAAATTCAAAGTCTCGACAGCTGAGAAATAAATGTTCCTCCTATGTGTGGACTACTTTAGTAAAGTGTTTGTACACCAATGATGCCTCTACAGCTAGTGGTACCAAGGGTAGAACACATTAAAGTAGACCTTCCGTGCCTCATAATGGATCATTATATATCATCGTACACCACTCAGTAGCATCATCTTTGACAGCGGCAGCTTTCTCACCTCGAGGTGGGTTTTCAAATAAGCGAAACACTGCAGAGAATCTAGCCAATTAAACGCCCCGTCACGATTGATGAAAATGAAGAGATTCAGTCTGGTGGATACCTACCTCTCCGCCTCTCGTAACCGGGGAGAAGATGAGGACGACACCAATTCATCGAGAAGGATTTCCTTGCCAGTGAAATTTAAGAGCAAATTAAGGGTAATCTAGTCTCTTTTAAATATTTGGGATGAGCTTTGGAAGGTGTAAAGTTTATTGGTTTATTACATTGGGGCCTCTCAGTCAGTTCAATACAAACGGAGGTTGCCACTGCTAGAGTGTACAGCTACAAAATACTGCTGGAAAATGTGTAGCTGTAGTGTAGCTGCTTGGAATAGTTCTAGGGTTTGTCTGGAGCTTCCATTGGGAATAGGATTTTATCAGTTAGTATTTGTAGCTATAATAAATAGTAACTTAACACTGGGAGTATAGTAGCTACTAGTGCTACTGGGAAATGTGGCTTTACTGCACAGAGTGGTAGCTACCACTGGGAATATTAGCTACCAGTCAGAATAGAACCTACTCACTGCTTGAAATGTTTACCACTTTTGTAGCGAGGTGTTTCATTTTGAATAAAGGCTATCACTTTAAATCTTAGCATGACCTCTCAATTGTAGCTACCCACCACTTGCAATAGTAAAGCTAGTGCTCATTATAAAAGGCTCAAACATAACTAAATGAAATGGAATTAACAGTTTTTCAGGTTTAGTTCAGAATGTTTTTAAAAGTTATTTTTGAAGAAGATGATCTTTATGCAAGCTGCGTACATTTAAAGCTTATTACTCTATACAGCATATGAAAGTACAGTATATATACTGTATCCTCCGGTATCAAATAAATTTGGGAATAAGTTGATATAATACATCAAATGTTAGTTATGTAGAAATATTCCATTACCTACAAAGAGGATAAAAGTATGGTCTTTATTTGACTTTTGTAAATATTTAGTCATCAACAAGGCATATTTCCTGAGTATTTCTGGGCCCCATCTCTCTTATTCTCTTTCCCCCTTCTTTTACCTTTTCCTCCCCTCTTTCCCTATCCTCTCCTCCCCTCCCCCATTCATTTTCCATCCTCTTAGCTACCCCTTCTCTTCTCCTAACCTCTCCTGTTCTTCTCCTTCCCTCTCAAAACAGATGAAATGCTTTACATTTCCCTCATGTTTCTATTTTTGACACCAGAGTTGGTTTTCTTCAGAGAATAGCTTGTCTTCTTTATCACAGTATTATTTCCCTTCACGTCACCTGTACCTGTACCGTATGAAGCACTCGGTGTCTAAACACCGAGGGACATTACCAGCTGTTAGCTTAACTTGTAATTTGTCATGTTAAATTAAAAACTGGTTCCTATGTTCACCTGTTGACAACAACAAAAATTTCCCTCTGGTATTATCTGAGACAAACTTAGTAGTTGAATCATGGTAATGTGTGCTATATCTGGACTATTAGGAAGCATTAGATCTGCTGCAACCGGACAATCGCGAGGGTTTCAGGAAGCAATTTAAACCGCATCCTTAATGTAGATCCCATTCTAAACTTGGAAACCAGCTTACGGTTACATGTTTGGGTAGTTACCTCAGCGGTTTCTATATCACTTTCACTACTTTCACGTGAGGTTGCAAGTATTTTGTTTTAAGGAACTTCATAAACTATGTGGGTATGTTTATAGTTTTCTCATAACGATATCTCTCCTCTCGGAGAGCATTCTCAACATGTACAAAGTATGGATCTGGAATGTTAACTATTCGAAAAACCAGAGAAAAAAGGTAACTTTCATGAATATTGCTATTTAGATAGATTCTTTTCAAGGCTTTTACTTTTTCAACTATCCAGAGAATTGGTAGTGAATATAGTTACATATTCTTGTAGTTAATATGCCTCAGAATCTTTTTCTTCAGCTTTGTGGAGAGAAATGTTTGCATTTGAACTACTTTTTTTCCACCTCGATATTCTTGATGTTGAGTTTGTGGCTGCTTAAAGTTCATATGGGTAAAACATAATAATTAATAGTGAAAAGTTTAGGTTTTTTTATCATATTTTCGGTAATTTTACTTAACCTAACGAAAACTTAATCAAGAATAAGATTGTAGTTGATCACAATAAAACAACTTTGTAGGATTTTTCTTCCACATAATCTAAAAGTCTTTCATTAACATTTTTGGTACACAATTAGTTAATGATTGCCATGTTGTTATTTAACTGCCCGGACTCTATTTATGTGAATTGCACATGTATCATAGATCATCCATCCAAATTATAATAGGTAATTGTATGCGAGAAGAAAAATATGAAAATGAAAATTGCATCGTTTTCGATCTTGCAGAAGGTACTACGCCCCAACGAATACTGCTCTAAACTGAAAGTTTTAAAGTTTCTGTCGACACCAAAAATGTTTCATATTTGTAGAAAGCTGGAATATTATAGGTATATTTTGCTGTTTTTATATGTTATGCAGTTCCTCTTTTAGTGACAGGGTACAACTTCAAATTAGATTTATGCAAAGATATTAAAAAGTAAATAAACAAGATCTCTCCAATCCTAGTTTTAGCCAAAATATCTTTTATTTTTTTTATTTTTTGTATGTAAATAGTCTCAGGAAATTTACCGCACTCCTACCTCGTTTACCTGTCTCCACTTACTTATAATTACTTTCTCAATTTTCAATCACATGACAAACTGTTTATGTAATAATAAAAAGCAGTGGTGTCTTATTACAGATTACTTCAAAGTTTCTTTAAATTCCTTGGGAAGAATTTGAAGGTTTTGTTTCCTTGGGAATACACATATTCATGCTTGATCATTTTGTATAAATTGTATGTATGGTTGAAAAATTGTTATTGTCTGGAAGCTCAAGTTTCAGAATTATAATAATTATTAAAATTTAATATAATACTGTAGTTTACCTATGGGAATTGCTTGCAATACAAACAACTACCTCCAGGTACAGGTTTCCGTATAGAGAAACCTGGTAGTTGGTTGTCAGATGTGCTAGATTGGGAAGGTCCAAGGAAAGTTGGCATTGGACCAGAATTGAGAGCACTTTCAGTGTTAAAATGCTTTTTGCAGCCATGTACTGTAGTTTTACATAGATAGGGTAGTGCATATGTAGAGTTTGAGACAGGAAGTTATTATCACTGGTGATTCCCCAATCCTGTAAGTTTTAGGGATTCTGCTGCGGATTGATGATTAATAATGATCTATTTATAAATTCATTTTAAATTACTCAATGGATAATGTTCAGATGAGCCACAATTTTACTAAGTAC
This sequence comes from Apostichopus japonicus, assembly GCF_037975245.1. Classification (NCBI taxonomy): domain Eukaryota; kingdom Metazoa; phylum Echinodermata; class Holothuroidea; order Aspidochirotida; family Stichopodidae; genus Apostichopus; species Apostichopus japonicus. The sequence continues at coordinate 19,721,588 of NC_092581.1, forward strand.
TATGAACACTTACAGTACACTTTGCTTGAAAAAGTTTTATTTGCTATACGGTGGTTAATTACCTACATGGAAGTTTGTAAAGAGTTGAAATTTTACATTAGAACTGTGGCACTGGTAAGGGTCACCTCTGGTCAACTTACTGTTCCTTCTCATTCTACCACCCAAACTGTCTAGTTCATGTGTACTCATGTGTACTCATGTGTACTCATGTGTATTCATGTGAACTCATGAACACTCATGTGTACTCATGTGTAGTTCTGGTATATAAGGGTTTTCACCGTCAGTAACCAGGAATAGGTAGTTTGCGGCTTTGGAAGTCAGAAGACCTATCCTGTCAGAAAAACTATTACCTGTTCATTTTGATATACAGAATTTTTGTGTCCCACAGATTTTATGTAGTGAACTTTCTGTTTGTTCATTTAAAAACCACTTTAGTTTAAAGTCATATTAATTTTATCATTTCTGATGGTTTTTTTTTTTTTTTTAATTAACCGAATGTTTCTCTGGAGCCATGTCCATCCTGTAACTTGTGAGTGGTACCGCCATAATTTGCCAAATTTAACGCAGTTAAGAACACTTACAGAAAGACAAGATTTGTTTATATCCAATGAAGTTCACTTGAGAAACAAAACAAAAACAGAGTAAAATATACTATCGTTTCATTTTCTACCTATTTGCCAAGCGATATAGTTTTCTTGTTTCATCTGGTTTCGTTGTTCTCATGATTTCAATACTTTTGATACATCAGTCGTTGTTTTGCGTTCGTTGTTTATCTTGCTCATCTCGCTTTCTCTCTTTGACTTTCAGGTCTCCAAGGCTCTCTCGAGTAGCTCGTCATCGTTCGACAGTATTGATGCACACACAGGGTAAGTTAAGTTTCCAGGATTTCACCCAAGTAAAATAAATTTGCGAGTGTCTGGATGCATCAACAAAGACTAACCAGTGGTCAAATTGTGAAAACCTCGTAAACACGATATCTCAAGAAGGGAATCATGGGGCAGTCTTCATATTTAGTGTGTAGAAGTACCACATAGAGTTAAAGAAGCCGATTGTTTTTGGTGGAGGTCAAAGATCATTTGGGGTCATCATAGGCTGAATCGTGAAACCTTTGTAAACATGTGCACCCTCACTACTATACATAACGTCAGATTCATGAAGGAAACTGCTCATCATCATCGAAACCACAGTGCATTTTTGCATTCTGGTTTAAAAAGCAGGCAGTATGATCTTTTTGTAACAAGAGTACAATGATATTAAAATATAATTGATTAAGTAATAATAATTAAAGTTATTCAGGAAATAAACCAGACGTTCTGTCAATGATTAATGTTATAAAGCTAGGATCTGTAAATATTAACTCGCCATCGTCCACGGCTCTCGGAAATCAGTTTCTACGTCTTTGGAGCATGGCAGACAATGAGTGCAAACTCTCTTTCTCGCATATTCAAATCCGCAAAGTACATTCCCCTTTCGCTTTGAAGAAACCCTTTAATTCATCTGAGCTGTAAGAGGAGACGTCCGTTTACCACTATATACAGTAGCTGTTGCAGGCAAATGACAAAGAGCTACCGTTAGGCAGATTCTGCAAAGTAGAGAAACTAACCAAAGTTACGGTATGAAATGTTTCCCGAAAGGTAATGAGGGCAGTATTGAAGAACTTATGGACTGCATGGACTCTACATGTGTGACCTGATTAATTCACTACGGCTTCGGCTTTGAGTACAACGTTTCTTTTCTGTATGCTGCCGTGTTAGACAAATCTAACGGTAATAGTAACAGTTACCGACTTTGTCATCCGTGTTATAGTCATTGCCGACTTTGTAATCCCCCTTTCGAGGCCCCCCCCCCCCCACACAATTTTGCAAGGTTGTAAAGATTGACTCAATAGTTTTCCCTCTTGGGAAACCACAAATAGCAACAAAATTAACTACCTTAGTTGAGCTATATAGGCTTACTGAGGTTTTAACACACAAAAAAAAGAAGAGTCTTATGAAGTGGTATGGCATTTTAATGAACCGTAGACTTGACTAGACATTCTACGATTTATTGTAGAGATTACAGCTTTTCATTGGCTGAAGTGGTGATAAATGTTAAAAGATTTATCTGTTTCAAAAGTCGTAAAGACTTCCTAGGTGCGCCGTAGTGCTGTGCTGTCTATCCCTGCTATTGTTCGCTCCCTGTTCCACTTTCTAACAGCAGAAGTTCACGGAAAGGTAATAATACCACAAAAGTGCAATCGTATATTTATAGTTTTGTCATGAATACAATTCCCAGGACACTCTCCCCTGAAATATATTTTTGTGTAGTTTACTTAAAGTCAAACAAAAACCACTGATTTTTGTATTTATAGCATGATGCGGTTAATCGACAATGGCTCTATGGAAGCACGTTGGGTGTTTTGTGTTTTCTTGTTTATCACATGCATAGTTGGTCAACTGCCAATATAAAACAATTAATAGCGAATAGCCTAAAGATACTGTATGGTTTCCCTATAGGATAGCATGATCAATAAAAGTCATGTTAAAAACAAGAACGTTAAAAGTCAGACTGTCAAGTTATTGGACAAGCTGCTTAGATTAGAGGCAACATCTTGGAAATAAATAAATGTTGTTTCTTCTTCATTATTTATTCTTTGAAAACAAAAATTTATAAACCGAAAGTTGTAAAGATAAAGTCAATCTTTAAAATACTTCTACCAATTTGTTGATTTATTTTCAAAGAATTTAGATGACTTGTTAATTTCTCAGGAATTTGTTAATGTCTTTGTTTTTTAGTTAGGTGGGGGGGGGGGGGGGTTAATGTGGGACGTGATCAGCAATAGGCTCATTTGAATGTTTAGTCACGTTACGCTGTATTCTACTCTGACAAGGGCAGAGGTTAAGAATAATTTACTCCCCCTGCCAGACACACACACACACAAACAGATTAGACAACTAATCCCATTATGGTATTTAATTTTAGAGATTCTCTTAATGAAGTTTGCTTATTAATTAACCATAAGTACACAAATACTTTAGAACCTCCCTGGTTTAACCCACGCATGCTTGGCTACTGTGCTATCTAGCACAGTTGAATTAAAGCATTTTGTCAGTTGGAACGTCAGTTGATTATTGTTTTCCAGTTCGGAAGATACACAATCAAATCTTAGAGTGTAAACGAGACTTCCAGGTCATATTGATGGAGGGGAATACCCATTGGAAAACAATGGCACTTTTAACTGGCGTAAAAGACTAAAGATAAAATTGGGGGAAAAAGGGGACTGTGTTTTTATACCACAAACTACAATAGTCATCAAATACTGAATTCTTGTTCTGTGCAGACAACAATTACCACAGTTTTATTGATCAAGTTCAAAGGCTGTTTGCTTCCCATCTTGAATGGCAGATGACAGCAGGGTTTTAATGGTTATTGAACGGGTTGGCAACCACATCAAACAAGCTTTTATGATACATTTATCGAAAGCCATGACATCATAGGGAGACTCTTCATGAATGATTCGTGGATGTTAAGAAATAGCTCGGAGAGAAGTGTTAAACCGATTCTGCTGTGAGAATGGCTCAATTCAGGACAGGGCAAAGGAAGATTTCTGGCTCCTCCTTGTCTTCCCAGAATTCTCTTCAACGCAGTAAGAAACGGTACAGTTAGACTATGAGAACTTGGGGAAAGTATATTACTTGCTTCCTTAGCTTATTAAGCTAACTGAATCAGAAAATTATTACTTTCGGAATGAAAAATTAAATCCAGTTGTCAGGGTTTCTATACTCAAACACACTCTTGTAATTTGTAATTCGAAACAAATTCAGTTTGGTTTGTATATAGATGTATGTATATATATATATACTGTACTGTTGTTTAATTATGAGTATGCCAGCCGTAAGCTATACCACAGACATGACACATGCTAGAACAGAGATAGATAGCGTTTCATATGTACAGCTGGTTCGTCCAGTTTAATGTATGATCTGATGGGTTTTTCATGTGTGTACCTATGTGTGTACATGACCTAATTGAGCATATCTAACATATATATGTAAATATGTGGTAGGCAGGGTTGTAGGTAGGGAAGTTTTAGTGGTGGGCAACGCACCCAGTCGATTGCTGTTAATGCTTGTTATGGCAAGAAAAAACTATATAAAGCCCAGATTGTTATTGGCAAGCTTTGTAACTGCAGTAACGATGCAAGTTGAGGGAAGTACCAGGAAATGTTGCGGGTGGTTCCCCCCTAAGAGAAAATATTTTTGTGGGACCCTCTAGATAAATTGCGGGAATCCCACTATCGCGTGTCCTAATGTGAACACTGCAGGTGTACCACTATTTCGGTTATATTTCATAATTATCTCCAAAGTGATTGGAGGGTTATAACAATTTAACATTTTAGCAACTGGATGAAAAATGTAACTGCAACAATCGTCTTTGTCAAGGGTCTATTGTTTGTAAGTTCTGCTCCTTTAAACAAATGAAATGACCATCTGCAGGTCATAAAGCTATCAAAGGAGATCCTTTAAATTTGCAACTAAAGTTTGTTTTTGCAGTCGTGACAATTAAGTGCAATAACTACATTACAAAAACTCTCATCGGACTCACCCAAATTTTGCTGAATTGGTTTAATAATTAGAATAATTTTGATGCAAAAATACTTAATATATGCTAATAAGACTAGGAGTAGCCAATATTTGCTATAGAAAAGTGTGGTAGGATAACTTTTTTCGTTGTTGTTGTAAAGAATTCATCTTTTATATCAAGGGATCTGACCTTTTTCGTGTATTGAGCATCACTTTGCATTGTTATAATACCAAATAGTTCTATTACTTTGCCAAACTAAATCGCTTACTACATGAATTTTCAACCACAATATTCCTTGTATATAGTAGCCTAACGTGCCTGGATGCATCCTTTACACTTAGGCTTAGCAAACTTAATACCACTAGCTTAGATACAGATATAAACTAATGCTTGTTGTTTATAGAACTTCACAATTTTGTGAAATTTTGTTCTGTTGACCTGAAACGTTAGTTTTTTACCCTCCATTGGTTTTGTTGTTGGTTTTTTTTTTTTTTTTTTTTTTGATGAGGAACACCATTGCTGGTTCCAAAAAAAAGAGAAAAACCTGACCTTAATCATATGTAACCTAATTGTCCTTCATGAGATCTCTGCCAGTAATATATCAAAATTAAACTTTTTGGTTACATAGAAATAATCTTATTTTTAACGATTTGAAAGTATTTTGGCTCAGGAATGTCAAAAGTTGCAAAATAGTGGTGTGTAATATATACAGTATGTACCAATTTGTATAAAGTCTCTTTAAATTTTCTAAATGAATGGCTATATATAAGAAGAGGTTTGCTGTAATGTTGTACTGCTGTACTGCTGTACTATATATGTGTGTATAGTATGTGTATAGGTTTGAGATGGGTGGGAGACAGGGGTCAAAACAAATGTTCAGGGCACCAAGCAATGATTGCTCTGAAAATTAAAAGTGAAGGAAGAGGGATGGGAGAGGGAAGGAGGGGTTTCGGAGGCTGGAATCCAAACCATATCTCTAAGTTGATCAAACTATTGGAATGGCCTGGTTTGGGGCAACAACTTTTCCCACAAAATAAAAATTAAGATTTCTCTGGTAGGTTCTTCTGATGTATCCCACTGCTGTCAGAAACTGTGTGCCATCTAAATTGCAATTTTATAATTTCCAAGGGTTAGGAAACTGAATCATAGCAGGGATTAAATTTGAACCTCAGAGAGGGTAGGAACATCAGATATTTAGTTGGTGAGAGAGGAGGGGGGTAGAGTGAGTAGGTCAAGTTATCTGTTTAAGCACATTCGATTGTCGGTCTTTGGTACACTCCCATTTTTGGTTGGATATATGCCTAGCTTATAGATCCATTTTTTTCTGAAAGGAAAGTCAAAAGAATGATAGAGCTTGCTGGGCATGAAAGCCAAACAAATTTATTCACTCTCAACCCAGTCCCTGTACATCATGACTGTAACGACCGGTCTGTAATCAATTGTGAACTAACCTCCCCCTCCCCTCCCCCTCCCCTCCCTCTCCCCTCCCCCTCCCCTCCCCCTCCCCTCCCATCCCCTCCCCTGTACATCAAGTCTGCAATGGCTATGCACATGATCTCTGAAACCTTTGGATCATGCAAAGAACATCTTACATTAGAACAATACATCCAATATTGCACACTATTTCCAATAACCAATAATGGGGGAGGGGGAGGGGGGAGATGGGCCTTGTTTTTAACAGTAAGGACTGTTTTCCCCTTCTTACAGTAAGTGCATTTCCTTTCCAGATTTAGAAATGAATTAAAAGGAAGGAAGTAAAAGTGATGGTTACCACGATCGTCACAGAAACATATGAACCATGCTACCAATTTAAACATATCCAAGAAGTCAACATTTCCCTTTATAAATGAGTGGTTAATAATAACCAAACCCTACCTTCCTATAAATATATAGTAGTTGTTTCTAAAGAAAACAGTAAGGTCTAGTCATTGTCTATTACCATGAAGCCCAGCATGAAGCATGCTCTGACTTTGTTTAAAATAAACCTTCCCTAGGTCATTTTCTGTCTTTTATCTATGTTTTGCATCAATGATCATGAATGGTGACAACCGACTTGCAATTAACAACTCCAGGACCAAATGATTTGTACAAGTTTGTTCTCATCCTGTGCCGTGTAAATAAAACTACCTGTATTCTGGGATTATTAGTTTGGAGACCTGTATTAATGGTGGTCATGCTACAGACACTGTAAGACTGACTGGGTTTATGCCAAAGTTTGTGACTTGGGTACGTTCACTGAAGAGGGATCCGATTATTGCTTGCTAGGATATATACAGAACTAAACTCCCAATTCGAAGGTAGGATTCATTACATTTTATTATGCTCGACCTTGAAGTATAACTACAGGGTCATCTAGTTGCAATTTATATATAATAAACTTGAAGCAAAGTTTTGTACTTTCAGTTGAATTTGATAAATGAGGAAGTGTCATTTAAAGAGAAGTACACCAAACCCTGAACCTGTAACCTGGTTTCTGAATACAGGCCTATAATTTACCTGTAATTTACCTGTAACTACAGGTTTTTGGTCTGTTACTACATGGTTCCTGAATACAGGCCTATAATTTACCTGTAATTTACCTGTAACTACAGGTATCCATTACATGGTTCCTGTATACAGGCCTATAATTTCATAATTTATGAGCAAAAAAATAAGGAAAAAAATGCTTAAAGAGATCTACTGGCTCAAAGCATTTAGTTCTGGTTTAACGTCTTCTGGTCTCTGTCTTATTTGTAGAATGTTTACATCCCTCTTTAGCTGGGAACTTATCTTAAAGATATGTTGATAAGATGCATATTACAAGGATTTAAAGGTTACCATTCATGCGTGTATTATTGTGTCTTAATTCCTCTTGGGGAAGGTTCTCTTTACTCATCCAATCTTAATCTTTAGTAAGAAAACTAAGAACTGCATAGGGAATGGAAATGTGTTCTTAAAGAATTGAGCCTATATGTTTCCATGACCATTTTAAGAAACGTTGAATCATGAGATTGCATTAAAATCAATGCAAAAGTTAAAGCAAAATACAGTTTAATTTTATCTCAGGAATCTCAGGAATATTTTGTCTAACTTTAGCAGCACCTTCAGAACAATGAAAGGAACACCAGATGCATTGGATAATATAGCTTAAATTATATTTCGCCTTCTAATGATAAAAGAATATCAAGTATAAAAAGAAAGGACAAAAATAGGGCTAAATTACCGGAGACACCTATCAGGGTTGTTTGCTACTCTGACGATTGCTGTATGTGTTTTTCATGAATGCCTGCCTGCGTGCATGTAACGTCACATACGCTGTGTATAACGTCAACCTTTGGGTGTTTCTAATTGGCTGGTGAAGATGCAGGGTGTAATCTGCAGGTCTGGTTTTAAGGTTCGTGCCGTAAAGATATGTAATCACATTGTGGGTGTTGCACTTTTCGATCGGTTCTCAGGTTAAACCGTTTCAATTTGCCGGTACAAAGTCAGTCCTTGTTGGCCAAATAAAGAGCATATATGCTTATTTTCTTCACCCAACTGTGGTATAACTATTGGGGGGGGGGGGGGTAGGGGCCTTTTAAAATTCTTCTCACATGTATGGCCAGTGCATGCAGGAGACTATCACACGGTGCAAATAGAGACTGTAGAATTGATACTGCCAGTTGACTTTGTATATTACAAGAACTCCAGTTTTTTTACCGGAGTTTGCCCATATATATGATACTGGTTAAGATCTGTCCATGGAATTATATGTGCATTGCTTTCATTTTAATACAAACAACTAGATTTGATTAGTGGGTTGCAATGTTTGCAAACCTAGTGTGTATTCTTGGTAAAGAAAGCTGTCATTGGTGAAGAGTTTTGGTTTCACTACACAAAACGTCAAGTGCTGATAATCAAAAGCAATTCCAAGATAAAATATACTTTCGCTTAAGCACATACATACTTCCTTAACTTAAACACATATATAATTTCAATTAAGTACATATATATTTTCAATTAAGTTCATACATGATATCATTGTATGGAAAATTGGTTATGCTTAATTAGGTCACGACTGCATGGCGAAGTATCGTATTTAGGTACGTTTTTACTGTACATATTAAAACCCACCGTCCAACAGTTGAAATATCCACTTGAAAGTTAAACAGCTAAGTATTTCCTCCTGTAATATACTAAATTTTGTGTTCTCCATAATTTGGTTTATCGATAGTCGAATCCAAATCAAACTTTTGTCCCATTTTTTTCCTTGTGCATTGTATAGAAAGGAAACTTTCATGGAGTACTTGTAACACCTTAGTTCCTCTTAGGTTTTTAAGTGCCATCAGCAGGCTGCTTTTTGGGTTGAAATTTTAGCATTTTAAAAAGTGCGAGACAGGTTTTTAGACAGACTTTATTATTGAACATTTTGACCTTACAGATTATAATTCTTAGACAATTGTGGGAACATTTAAAAATGAGAGGGACAATGAAATCAAAGTCCATTGAAAGATGCAGTAAATTTCTGCTGGGGGGGGGGAGGGATCAAGGGCAGTATGATTACCTCTCAGTATTAAACATTTGGAAAAGATTAATAAATGAAGTTTTATATTGCTGTGATAGTCGCATGGTTTTGCGGTTTTCATGGTTTTGCAGTTTGGAGTCGTAAGTAGTCATCTGTAGCTCTGAAAAATTAAACAAAGTTCTATACACCAAGCTAGAATTGTCTTTTTGATGAGAAACATGAACCGCCATAAATAGATGAGGATTAAAGGTTTGTTAGCTTGTGATTCAAGTCCTGTTAGGTTAATCCTGCATGATTTACTTTTCTCCTCGCTTACCTGTCTCCCCACGACCTTAGCACCCTCTTTCGACCATAATCTACCAGATGTCACCCTCAGTCATTCCTTGTAAAGTACTTCTAAAGTATCCAGCCCGTGTGACTGGATATTATGCTTTGCTTCCTACATTTATCCTGTCTCCTTACAACCGTCACACAAATAGAAAGAAAAGATAACCAACAGTGAATATTTCGGTATATCCCTTTTTCAAAACTTATCCCTAATAATAATGTAAGAAACATGTGAACTTCTTTGAACTTTTGTCATTCCTTTTGGCCAATTTCTCTTACGTACATGAGACTGTTATTGTTTCATGTTTGTTTTTCATGTTGCGATATGCATATATATATATATATATATATATATATATATATATATATATATATAAATATATATTGAAAACGTAATGAGAAGGAAAATCCAGAACAGTGAAAAAACTTCCAGCCTCCACCGGGATTCGAACCCGGGCCTCCCGCTTTATATGCGGACACCCTTAGAACCACTAGGCTATGGACGCTGATTGTATGTCCAGAGGTTTGAAACCGGTAAGGAAGGTCGTAATTCCACTGTAGGTGTTTGTCACCTGTATTGAACAATACTAGTTCTGTTTTGGTGACATATTTGCCTTACTCTAGAGATATACATATATGTATCCTTGAATACGGATCAAACCCTGACACCTTTTTTTTTTACCGTTTCTGATTAATAATGAACTTTGCTATACATGCAGTCAGTCACCTACTGTAGAGATGGGATATTTCAAAAAAACATTTAATCCCTTTTCCCCTTTATAATTTGTATGTAGTTTATTTAATGTTTGAATGAATGTTATGCAAATTCACTGTCGGAGTACTTTCACACCCCCCCCCCTTTTGTCGGAAACCATTTAAAATGCAGGCCGCTTTTTTTTTCATCACACTTCAGGACTCTGAGTCAGTGGATTAGTTTCAGTCTTTTCAAGCAAACAAGTATTCAAGTGGTGGTGGTCTTTCGTATTTTTACATAAGGAGTGGGTCCTTGACAGTGTCAGAGTGTGTGTGTATTAAGTGATATCCTAGCCATGCTTGTCCTTTCACATATGTTTTCCTGACCAGCAGTATGTATGTATGTATATATATATATATATATATAAACCAACGTTGTATCGGTAAGCTAGATACAGAATCCCCTAGACTCGAGTTGAAACCTTGAGGCTCCGAGTTGCGAGGGAAATGGAGACAACATAAATGTATAAAAAAAGGGAAAACAACAAGAGGGAAAAATATCGGGGAAAAGACAGAAGCCAGTGGGAAATAAAATATCGCTGTTGTGCATTTTTAACAGCTCGATAGGTTTACGTTTGGTTTAAAGTTTCAAGTTGAACGGATTTAAGAATATAAGGCCTAACAATAAGCCCAGAAGATTCAAACCCCTCTTCTGTTTATCTTGTTTTGTTTTGAGGAAAGCTCTGAATTCAAGCATGTCTTCAGGACACTATTTGTATATATGTAGTGCATGTTACCTAGAGAAATCGCATGGGTGTAACAAATGTGTGTTTGAATATAAACTATTTTTGATTTGAAAAAACGGGTACTTTGGTATTTGTTATAAAGTTTGGTTGTTTTTTTTTTAAAAAGGGGGGGGGACTCTTGCTTCAAAGGTTGTATGTTTTAGATTTATTTAAAAGAAGTCACGATTGTAATGCTATCAGTTGTTCCCCGATTAGCAGGCAAGATTCCAGGGGGTGGGGGCGGGGAGGGTTGGGAGGGATGTATACACTGCTCCTTTCAACCTAACGCATAAATTTAAAAGTAGTTATTAGTACCAAGTTGTGTTCAGAACTGATTATAGACATACATTATTCGTCTGAATGTGCCCTCAGAAGGCAACATTTTACATGTCAAGTTGAATTTCTGTGGAGGGGGAGGTGGGGGGGGGACACTCCATGCCCCTCCTTTCCTGATTCATCCTAGATTCTGCCCTGATTCCATCGTGATTGCCAAAATTTTAACGGTTAATTAGTACACGCATATACATCCAAGATGGTGTAAGCAATTGTTTTTCAAAGCATTCTTTGGAAGGTAGGGGTGCGGGGATCTTAGGGATGGACCTTGGAAAGAGAAGGATGATGAAGGGGAGGGGATGGGGTGTGGGGATGGGGTGTAGAGAAGGGCTGCACTGCTAGATTATCCATCCATACATGTGCAGATATTACTTGTGCTCTACTTTTCATTTCACCTTTAAACTTCTCTCTTCATACTTGAACAATCCCAAGTTCTAGCTCTCCTGAAATGTCAGATAAATTTGTCTTCAGAGAAAGACATTTATCAACCTACTTAATGTGGTTCACCTGAGATTTTTGTCAGACTTTGTTCGTTAAGATCAACAACACCTATGAGCCGGAATTTCCTGAATTCCATTGATTTTTATTTCCCGCTCAAATGTAAGTACGCGTCGAGAACAAAATAATGTAGACCAGTCGTCTCAACTTGTGGTTGCCTGTAAAGATTGACATTCATTCTATCGTGAATGAGAATTACTTCCTGAAACCCAAGTTGCATTGTCCTACCCCTGAGTAAATAAACAAAACAAACATGCAAACAAATAGTAAAAGACACAGAAATTAGTCACATGGTTCTCATTTGAAATTTTAACTTTGCAAAAGAAATTATGGCTATGCTTCAAGTTGCAATTCGAAGCTCATATAATATCAGTGTGTGCTATAATTTTTATGCAATAGTTGTAAAAGTTTTGGTAAATTTGTCCTGTTTCCAAGGTTTGGGGATCCTGCTAGATACTGATGTTAACTATATATACAATTTTAGAGTTAAAATAATATGTCCATTTGCAAGTATGACATTCAAAAACATATTGGAGAAGCCTTAGAGTTAAAAAAAAATAATAAAAATAAAAGAGGAACAAGTTGTGTTTCATATAGTTTCAAGATTCCATTGCATAGGTCTCGATAAGCCTATATCAAAGAAAATTATGAATTCTATTAGGCGCATAGCCAGGGAGGGCGAAGGGGGTAACCGCCCCCCCCCCCCCCTTGAGCATATTTTGTTATGATATGGCTAGTAATTTCAAAATAGGAAATGCTTAGATGCAACTTACAAGGCCTGGGAAGTGCCATTTCCAGCGATCTGGGAGGCATTTTTGGCCAAATTTTTGGGGTACGCTTTGCGCCAACTTATGGTGGCACTATGCTTAGATAGTTTGCCTGCAGGCTTCGACCCTCCCTTGGCAAATTCTTGCTTCGTGCCTGAATTCTATGTTCCAAGGATAAGAAGGCATATTCAGAGATGTTCAGAAACGCAAGAAAGTCCAAACAGAGTTCGTCAGTTATTTGGTCACCATGTGGTTATTTGTGTTGTATAGAGCCGAGAAGGAAGTACACTGAACTATAACTTTTGATTTCTTGCTGCAAGCATTTTGGAATCTATGCGGTGGTGGTGAAGTGTATTCGACCGTTGTGACTTCCTTAACTTGTAAACAATAGCTGTAAGCTGTAAATGATGGATTAATTTCATACTGAGTGTGTTAATAATTCAGTTTAGTGAGTCCAAGAGCCGTGTTGGCCTTCATAGAGGTCTGAGGTCACCAGCTGTCACCATTTGGAAATACCTTGTTGAGATATCTTTTTCTTTACAAGAAATCCAACGACCTGACAAAATTTTGTTAAGTTTTGTATCATAGCCTTAATGCAGCTGCTTTTGTGAAATTTTAACTTAGTAAATGAAAATTGTGATTTTTCCTTTTTTCTTCTTTGATTTGTAGGTCTTCAACTCCATTTATGTCCATGGCGCAAAATTCGGATGAGGAAGGTATGTATTTACTTCGCTCCCCGCTTACCTGTCTCCCCACAACCTTAGCACCGCATTCTACCGTGTCTAATATGCCCTGGTAATCTCTTAACACTGTGCACCCTCAGTGACCGGTCAGATCCGGTCAGTGACCTCCTCATTCTACCACCCAAAGTGTCTACACATGTTTTTCGTATTGGTAAAAATTTTCTTTCGAAAACTGCCCGGAATACCTTGGATTTTTACCTAGAAGTTTCCTTGTAGGATTTCTAGACGTTCCAACAGCCTATTACAGCCTGATAAGTATCCTTTTCTTTTAGGGAAGGGAGTTTTGGGGGCTGTTTTTATGTCCATGGCTCACAATTCTGATGAGGAAGGTATGTATATGCAGTGCCATGTGAACACTTATATTAGGTATTAAAGGAGCATAATTATGGATTTGAATGTGCAAAGTATATATGCATTATTTTTCCATTATTTATCTTAAATTTTGCTGGCATATCTGGGGACATTAGTAACTTTTAGGTAACTCAGCTGGAATGTTTTGAACTTAATAAAGTAATTAGTTTCACAAGTTGATGGTCTGAAAGACACTATCACAAAATTACAAATTAATATTAAGATTATCATTTCAAGTGTTGTATGTTAACTCATTATATGGCTCCAGTGGATATGTTGAGGCGCAATCTCAAGTCAGCAAAAACAGCTGGTTTGCCCATCAGTCTAAAACAAGGGAATGGCATGTCAAGTTTCTAAAAGCAACTCGACTCAGTTTAAAGCAATCCCCTCCCCTATAACCCCCTCCCACCCCTTTCTCTCCCACTCATCTTCCTTCCTATCTTCTGAACTGCCCTCTTCTTTGAGCTCTCCTCTCCAGTCCTCTCCCCTCCCCTCCCATCCACTCCTCTCCTCTCCCCTCCTCTGCCATTACTACTCATGATGTCTTTGTAACAAGAGCTTGTTTTTTAATTCACAGAGGCGCTAGCCAGGGCGCAGAGAAGTAACATCTCACATGACAGACTCAGGCACAACAGTTCTCCAGATATGTCTGGTCGAGGTCCAGAGGAAGTCGAGCAGAGACATAGAAAGATGAGTGCTGGGCAAAAGGTGGCATCCACCCTTAGGAGTCTGGTCTCAGGCAAATCAAAACCAAATGAAAAAGTCAGCAGTAAAGGTGAGATTCCACACAAAATGTGAAAAATATTTACTGAATTTATAGTGGTGAGATTCAGAATCACTACCCATCGCAGACCCAAATTACCCAAATAATTACTTTTAATCGAATAGTAATTTCTAGGCTGAGCAAATATTCAAATTTGTTTTGGTTTTCTATGCATCACTGATCATAGCAACCCAGTGTTTTTCCTTTGGGTGTGTGTGTGGGGGGAGGGGGGTGTGAGGGGGGGCATGAGAGGAATCCCTTTTCAGATGTATTGCCTTGGTTTTAAAAGCAACATCAGTCTATAAATGGCTGGTTGGTTCTTCAGAGATATTTCGTGATTATCAAAACTTGATACCGTTCATTTGACTTATAAGGTCAATTGTACGAGAACATTGATGCGAGACTTAATCCAGTTGTGATATTCCCCTGTTTGAAAATAAAAACAACAAGTCTGGCAAGCGTTATATCTGCTGGTTAATAGTCCTCTCTAGCTGTTGTCCTCTGCTTGCCATCTTCCATCAATCAATCAATCAAATAATCCAGAGTCCCCCTTTGAGCTTCCTCCTAGCGAACGTGACAGAAACAGAATTTTCAGGGAAAAACAATCATTCCGTGAGTAACTAGGCAGAAGGGACATACCTTATGGTGTGATAAACTGCCCATGCCATGCATTATGAGCATAAAAAAGACCATTCTTGTTCTCTCATGGAGTAGGAACTCAATTATTTGCAAGGTTTGAAGCACTGAAGTTTGCACAGTATCTGCTTTAATACAGTTAGTCAATACCGTTCCCATAAACTGCCCATGCACATTATGAACGTAATAAGACCATTTTTGTTCTCTCATGGAGTAGGAACTCAGTTTGTTTTTGCAAGGTCTGAAGCACTGAAGTTTGCACAGTATCTTCTACAATACTGTTAGTCATTAGTGTTTCTTTCAAGTTTCAACCTCCAAATGTGATTACCACGGTTACATGAAAGCCTAATACCTTGACTCGAAACTGTGATTTCTGCTTAGACGGACAATAGATGTGAAACCTAAACAAAAAGGAATTGCTTATATGGCATCAACTTTCACCAAAACTTGTCTGCCTTGCCATCAGTTTAACATTGTCTTGTAAAATTTTGAACACAAAAGATTGTCTGAAACTTATGAATACATAACCTTTAAGTATTCCAAAGCTTAAAATATGCATTGTCAACATGCCATAAAAAAAAAAATTTGGGGGGGGGGGCCATTTTATAGAGAGAAAAAAAATTCAAACTGGTTGTAATGCTTTAAACAGGTTTTGCTATAAAATTGGTCAGGATTTTCTCTTTTGAGAGAATAGAAGAAGAGAAAAAAAAATGTAAATTTCACATTAAATTCTCTCTACACCAGGTGACAATGCTCCGGAAATAAAGAATGCTGCCGACCTAAATTTGCCTCAAGAAGAGATTCTGGAAATACTGAATGCTGTTAGTAGTCACAGCATGACTCAAGATGAAGCTATTCACGAGGTGAGCCATCCTCCCAGAGTCTGATATACTCATCTACTTTAACAGATAACAGTCTTTCCTGTGTATGTATGTAAATATATATATATGTAAATATATATATATGTAAATATATAGGTAAATATATATATATGTAAATATGTATATGTATATATATATATTTAAATATATATATATTTAAATATATATATAGATAAATATATTTAAATATATATATATATATATATATATATATATATATGTATATATATATATATATATATATATATATATATATATATATATATATATATTTATATATATATAGAGAGAGATATATACAAAACAGAACTAGTATTGTTCGATACAGGTGACAAGCGCCTACAGTGGAATTACGACCCTCCTTACTGGTTTCGCACCTCTGGACATACATCAGCGTTCATAGCCTAGTGGTTAGGGTGGCCGAATATAAAGCTGGAGGCCTGGGTTCGAATCCCGGTGGAGGCTGGAAGTTTTTTCACTCTTCTGGATTTTCGAAATAACTACGATTTCAATTATATAGATATATAGATGTATATTTTAAAGGGGTATTCTGGTGACAAGCATTGTGAAACATATTGAATAGAAAGGTATTCTACACTGCTGGTTGAAACCCTTGTTGATTTATCCTTGAAACCTGTTACATTTGGAGTGTTTGCATAGCTCTCAAAGCTTTCTGTACTTAGAATTTCAACAAAGTGTATTTTGTTTTTGTGTAAATATTCTTTGTGCTTGTGAATGATTGACAAATTATAAAGAAAGACTGAAGACATTTTTTGCTGAAGTGCCCTGATGACATCATCCTTTCTGCTGGTGCCAGATGCAAACATCACTAAATTGTCAACAATTTTCAAAATACATATATTTGCAATACAAAATGCTGTGAGGATGTGGTTTTCACAGTTAGATTAATAAATCAGCAATCAACTTTAGCTACCAGAAAATGCTTTTAAAACAAGACCCACTTGTCATTAAAACATTTCCCACCACCAAAGTACATTAGTACACCAAAAAATATTGTTAGTTTCTTGCATATTAAAGTTAACCAAATTGTTGTAAAATTTCAAAATTGTCTATATACAGAACAAGAGCAATGCAAAGGAAAAACATTAGTTCAAGACTTCCATCTTGATGGCTGGTTTGGTTGCTGAGATGTGAAATCTTATTTTGAATTATTTCATGTCATAGATGGAGAATACATCCAATTACCTTTATTTTGAATTATTTTTCACTTATACAATTAGGAAACACCCCATCCCTCCCCTCACCCTTATGATGGGTGTCGGCCAAATCCAAAAAACTTTGTGTAACCAAGAATTATACCCAATTTTCCATTTGATAAAACCCAGAAAAAGGGAGGGAAGGAATTTCAGGATAAAGTTGGCTATATATTAAGTAAATCAACGATGAAAAACTGACAGGGAAAAGATTGGCCTTCTCCATAGGACCCCCCCCCCCCACTCAAATAACCTCTTAGATTAATCCAGTCAGTGAGTTGGCACATGTGTGAGCAACTAAATGACCTTGTTTCAATCCCCCAACATTTCAATGCCTCTACTTTTGGTATTAAGTACAACATAAAGTCAAATTTCTAAATTTATTTATTTATTTTATTCTTTTATTTATTTTTCGTTTTTGACATTCCTGATACTTTTAAAGATGAAGCTTGTGTACATTTTACAGCCAGCTTATGACCTATATTGGTGTGGAATTTTAGCATTAAAATACTTGCAAATGATATCATTTTTTTTAAAAAACCGCTGTAAAAGTCCAACAGCACTTTGGCATATGATACCTAAGAAGGCTTACGCTAATATTTCTTTATAGTTGTTTTAGACTGACTTTGGTGTCGTGGAGTATCACGCCACGCATCGACTGATTGCACCTTACTGTGCGTGGAGGAAAGTTACATCCAAGCAGCTTTCATTGACAAGACATAGTTATCCGAGTAAAGAGGGCAAACAAAATGCAAAACAGTGGGGAAAAACTTTATAGCAAATATTTTTACGGACGGAGTGAAACGCAAAACAGTGGAAACATTTTTAATAGCGAATGTTTTTACATATTAAAAGAGGACGAGAGTGTTCTAAATTGTATGTCAACTTTAACGACCTTTTGCCAAAAAAATATTAAATGTTATTTTCCTTCTCTGGAATTGATATTTAGAGACCACGTCCTTCTTCCTCACAGGTTGAGTGACATTGCCTTTTGCAGATTTGAGTACCGATTACCTCTGAGTGTCGAAATATTTTTGGCTTACCCGAGTCACTCTTACCGACCTTGCAGAATTCTCTGAGGGGGACGGTGAATTTTAAGGTCGGCAGTGACTATAATACGGAATGCAATGTCGGTAACTGTTACTATTATGGTTAGGTTCGTCCAACACGACAGCTTCGTGCAGAACAAATATTTGTAGTTAATTTTGTAATTAATAACGATATTTTCTTGAATACTATTTGATACTCACCTTTGTTTAATCAACAGGCTCAAATGCGGGCATTAAGAAGAGAAAAGGAAAAGGTAATTTACATATAATTCTACATGCTTGAACTTGGATCGGATATTTAATCCCTTTTGTAAAGCAAGTTTTTGCATTAATTTGTTTGTACGTTCTGTGAATTTTTGACAAACGACCGAGGAAAACTCATATACATGTACGTTGTAAAGTGTCCTACTATAAAGACAACTTCTAGAATGTGTGGGACCAAAAGAACGTTACCTAGCCAACTATTAACGATAAGTTAGTACCAGACTTGCGGCCTGGGTACCACAGTACCAGTACAAGTAGAATTCCCCTCGATATGAGAATTTCCATGTAAGACAATGAGGGAGTTTATGAGTACTACGAAATAGCAAAACTAGGGGTACTAGATTTCCAGAATGCCCCCATGGGAGGTAAGGGTAAGGGGAGTTCAAGTACAACAGACTATACTAGAATACAAAGTACCAAATAAAAGACTCAACTGCAGGTTTGCCTGTCACTCTGGGAAAGGGGCAGAGGCAGGGGATGGGGAAAGGGAGGGCAAAGGTGAGGAAAGGGAAAGACATGGGGAGGGGAGGGGAAGGGGAAGTGTAGGTAAGAGGGAGGTTAGAGTTAGGGGAGTTCAAGTACAGGACAAGTATGAATACAAAGTATAAATACAGACTCAACTTAAAGTTTGCCTGTGATTCCAATAGCTGATCTTATAATACAAGTTCACACACAGTAGTAGCTGTACGGTTTTAATTTTTTTTATATATCAATAAATATTTCAGGTGATACCTAACCAGACAGCTTTCTATAAATTATGATATCTGATGATCATCTTCAAGTAACAAGAGTGTCTGCCATCCTGATCTATGTTTACCATGTTTACAAAATGACATGCCAAGAACAAAAACTGAGACACAAGTTTTGGAATTTTTAAAAATGATTTTACGGCTCTTTTCATTATTAAACGGGAAGTGAAAGTGGAGATTAATCACGCTCAATGATGGTTGTCACGGGATTTTAGTGTCAAGTACTTATTCAAATCAAAAGTCGACAAATTGGAAATGAAAAAAAAAGTGAAGGATATGGTTTGTGACAGTAAAGTGGTTTTATTTTAGCAATATCAGTCTAATCAAAATCATTTATAATGATGAAATATGTTTAAAAGATTCTCTGTTGAATAATCTCTTTCATTGGTGCTTCAACAAAAGAGAGAGAAGATCCCCCACCCCTACCCCCACCCCCAGAAACAGACTATTAATCTAGTCAGAGTGAAGTAAAGATGTTAAAAAATAAAGTTAATAACTAACAAAATAATCGCTGACCAGTCCATATCTTAGAGAAATAAACCAAATTTTCGAAGCAAAATAATTATCTTGTGTTTTTTTAACTTTTGTGCTCTTGTGGCACATGACTCAAATTCAGTATATATTTTCCTGTTTATGGATAAACTCTGTATTAGAAACAGCATGCTGCTTGAATGAATGTATCCTTTTAATTCTCAAGTAGCAATTACTCCATTAAAAATCAACGTACTGAAGGCTGGATGAGCTTGATCTCAACCCACTTTTGCAATTCTAACTTTGGGAGATTGAACATTACAAATTTTAAAGCAATGCAATAATCCATATCGTTGAGACAAAAACAAAACGAAACCTAAATGATTTTAAATCAAACTTAAACCCTCAATTTTGATTGGTTTTCACCCATGTTTATTAGAGGCCCTTTGAATATTTAATTAGCTGAATTTATTTTCACCCCCATTTCAAGCACACTGTTCTCCTTTAATTCTAATTCCATAGCTGTTGTTTATACTTTGAAGTGCTTTTTAGTCAGTTCACCTCATCCTACTTGTCGTCATCTCATTAGGCGCACAATTTGCATACAGGATCGTTATCGTTCTGCAACACTCTACCTCATATCTCTGCTTAAAACTGTAGAGAGACCTTCCTACGCCTATTATGCGATCATTTAACCATCCACCTCATCGGAGAGATTTGAACTCAAACAGTTTTTACCTTTTCTGAGCCTAATTTTTCCTAACCTTTTGATTTAATTGCTGCTATCAGAGGATCTGACAATCAGTTGTTTCCAATTTATTTTTGGGAAACAAGTTGTTGTTTGTGTTCTTTTTGAAGACCCACACGTACAGTAGGGGGGCGGGGGGCGGGGGGAGGGGGCTCTTAGATCAAAGATTGATCTGATTTGAAAGTCTCATTGTCTGTTGAGTTGTACAATTGCCATGTATTTATTCATAGACCAATAATCTAACTTAAAGATAGAGATAGAAAAAAAAACCATCTTGACTTCTCCCAGACTGGCGAGTTAGACAACGTTTAGAGCATCACACACAATATTTTATGTCCCACACATTTATGTAATCTATTGTTATATGATATTTTACATAATTTGTAAACCTTTGGAGTTGATAGACTTGTTTCATTGTGTCTGGGTTTTATGTTGGTTTTGTGCTGATTCTTCAATAGTTTAATTTAGTATTTATTAAATCTTGTGGTTGATTTAGCCTTGGAATGTGATACATTTGGAATGTGTAGTGTTCTCTCTATTGCAAATTTTGCAAAACTGCAAACCTTATTCATCTCTTTTTTTTTGGTAGAAATGTTATTTTCCTCACTGGATAAATGATTAAATATTGTAGAGAGGGGGGAAAAAATAATTTTTCTGCTTACAGGTAATTGCCTTTGATGACATCAGTGCCATTTGAAAAGTTGTCACCTTGGAAACATAAAGCTGAACCCACAAGATGAATTTCATATTTAGGACAACCCTCTTCTCTTTCTAGTTTTTTCTGTATTTTTTCTTTCCTAAATGATATGGTTGTGTGATTCCTTCCCTCCCCCCTTCCAATCTGTCCAATCTTTTCTCAGTTATAGAAAGAAAAGCACTTGTGGGGTGGGGGAGGGGGGATGTTTATAGGCATGAAAAACATAGCCAGAGGCAGAAGTAATCTTGAGGCCATTGTCAGAGGTCTTTTGTAAAATTAAAAGCTCCATGTAAGGAAGTGACAATTGTCCATTGTTGAGAATCCTTGAAAGTTAACAAAATAAATACAGTTTATCTCACCCTGCATGTTGAGGTCCTCCTCCCACACAGATGATAATGAGCAGGCAAATGGTCCAATTTATGCCTCATTTCTCGACATTACGTTTCATGGATTGTGTTTACATCTCACAAAAAAAACAAAAATTGTCTTTTTCCCCTCAAAAAAAGCCTGCAGGTACATTTTGTGTCGAATTGTATTGTATAAATCTCCCAAAAATAACCGAACAATTTCTTACGAAACGATAACATTTATTGATCATCCTCAAGACATGATTATTCATATGAGCTTTTAGTTGATTGATCATTTTCCACGATTTTTTGATATTCAAGAGACCAAAAGAAGAAGCTGGCAAATAAACAGCATATTTTGTATCATTTTCTGTCATTTTATACTTTAACCTTAACACGCACAGATAATAATCGTGTTGGGGTCGAGGGCCATTTAGGTTTGCAGCTTTATGGTAACCTATCATCATCTTTATCAAAATGAATAATCAGGATTGATTTTAAGCTCTGAATCTGATTTTGTTTTACTTTTAACATATTAGCATTTTCATATTTTTCCTCCCAACAGTGTATTAGTGTTTTGTTTGATATATATATATATATCTATATATTTATATTCATATATATATAGATATTGGATAATATAAAATATATAATAGCATTCACTACAGGTCATCATCATGTGATGGACAATGTTCTGGTTTTTGTATTGAATCCATGGTAACCTTCAAATTCATCCTTTTTTTTCATTTTATACTCTCTCTTCCTTTTCTCATCACTCCGTAAGGGCCGAAACCAATCTGTACTTTAGATATACACTGACATTAAAAGTAAACAAATTCTAACTTTGATACCATTTGCCCTCTACAGAAAAGTAAACTTGCAAATTCCATAAAGAAAAACTTTGCGAAGCGTGTGGAACGTCCATCGGAAGGCCGCCACAAAATATCTTCCTCCGAAGAACACCTCTTGCCTGGGACATCTGCTTCAGGTGAGTGAAAATATTAAATAACACTTCACAGAGACGGTGAAATTAGTATATATTTTACAACAATGTATAGAGCGAAATTTGATGACAGAAACAAATGTTTTTCCGTGTAATTTTATTTTATTTTTTGCTCCATGGTCCAAATTTAGTTATTCTTTCCATCTGGATATTTCCAAATGCCCTTAGTGTGTTTTTGTTTTGTTTTAGACTTTTAGTGTATGTCAAGCAGATTATGCTAGGATCATCTTAAATATTTATATAAAATAAGCTACTTGTCTATGTAAAAGTTGTCCTTTGTGAGTTTCATCAATTCTAGATAGAGATGTACTTTGAAACTACAGCTGGAATATCATGTGTATATAATTGCCTAACCCAGTCGATAAGAAAAGTTCAGAATGTTAGATGGCTGAGCCTTTTACTTCCAAGAGCCACATGCTAGCTGCCTCGTTGTTCCCTCAGGTGCCGTTGAAAAGAGAAACAGCTTCACGTGAGCTGACGCTCATCCAGGGTTGTCAACCAGATAAGGTTTCGAATGTTTTTCTTCCTCAACTCTAGGGTTCAATAAATAGCAGTGATATGAGTGGTAGGTCATTAGCCTTTCATATTACAACCCTAATAAATTTATTCACAAAACGAGTATCGGTCGTAGCTTTTGTAAAAAAAAATTGTCACTTTACGCCTTGAATTTTGAGAACTTGTTGCGTTAATTGTTGAGTTTTGAATTCTTTCGCTCTGTCCTTCAGATACTTCTTCCATACAAGATGAGGGCACAACAACTCCACCGGATTTCTTCGAGCTGAGTCCGACTCCGCAGAAGGAATACTCTCGGAAGATCTACAACGATGTCTTCGGAGACGACCCGCCAAAGAGGGCGCCAGAGAACCGAGTTTCCATGGATTCGATTGGCTCTATAGACTCTACGGAATTGGAAACCGATTTCGAATCAAACTCAAGACGATCGAGTGAAGTTCAAACAGATGTGATCAGAGATGAAGGAAGTTTGAATGAAAGTCGAAAAGTTCAGAACCAATCCCAGCAGGTAATCTTCACTTTAAGGAAGACAAACTATTGAAATGTGATTGAGATGACTCAAGCAATCCATAGCCTAGTACAATTTGGGGTGCGGGGGGGGGGGGGGGGGGACTGGGAGAGGGATGGGAGGGGTAGAAAGGGGGAGAATCAGGGTGCTTACAAAGTCATAGAAAAATTGGATGATTTTTGTAAAAGTATTTCTATCTTAGTCTCTTATTCCTCCTTATATTTGCCATCTCATGTTGTACTTAAACGGAGGTGGAATTTCATAGTTTTGTCAGGGAAGAGCGATTGCATTTTATTTTGTAAGAAAAATGAAGAAACTCTGTATTTTTTTATTAAATCTACTATAAAAAGCTAATATGTGAGTCTTATCACCATGCAATATCCAACCAGCTTGGTACTCCAAAGAGATTGATCAAACTTTTAAGCCACAACTGGTCAAATTAAGCTCTCTTTAATATTTAATTAAATATGATTTCTTTGTTCAGCAGATTATTGATATGAAGTAAGAAATTGACTCTCAAACTCTTTTGGGGGGTCTCCATGTCACTGGTTTTCTTTTCGCATTTAAAAACAGACAAATTAGCGACCCTGATATTCCACGAGCCTTGTCAACGTTTCTGTTTTTCATTTTGTTTAAATTTGAATGCAACTCGACCCAGTACAGATCAAGAGAACCGTATTCTTTCTAAATGAAACGTAAAAGCTACTCCTTAATAATAAAAACAAATGACTGTGTGACATGAAGTTCATCACCAATGTTGTCGATTTGATAAATTTGACCAAACCTACTGATTGATTTTCCAAAGAGGATCACAATTGATCGAACTGAACCACACCTCCAGAGTATTTTTTTAATTCTTTGTCAAGAGCTGAAACCTAGCATGCAATTACAGAGTTCAACAGGTTTCAAAACTATTTTTATTGCTTTTTTGTTCTTCCTCACGTTTTCTTCTCTTAAAACTTTAATCACAGCCAAATATCCCCCATTTTTTTCTTTCTTAAATAATCAGGAAGACCAAATTACTTTGAAATACGAAGCATTTGTATGGGCAGTCTTCATTTGAGCTGTATTAAATCAAACATTTAATAGTAATTGGGACGGGGTTGAGTATATGCCACATAATCCACTCTCTGTAGTACCTCATTTTTAAGTGTTTGTTTATGTTCAATACCATTTCCCTCAGTTGTTCTCTTTCGTTTCGTCAGATCTGTGTTCATTTTAAACATGTTTTCTCTTTCAGGTAGTTGACCCCGTACAGGCTCATACCAACACGTTAGAGTCCAATGCCAGCAGTACGAGTTATCATAGCACCAACAGTGGAGGTAAGCCAATTGAATACCACTTGTTTCATCATTTAAACATGGGTGACAAAACCAGTGGGGTGGGGGAGGGGTGGCTGACAGGAGGAGCTGGGGAAGGGAGGGAGGACAGGAGGGAGGAAGGGAGGACAGAAGGGGCTGGGGGAGGGATGGAAAACAGGAGGGGATGGGGGGGCAGGAAGGACAGGAGAAGTGGCTGACAGGAGGGGCTGTGGGAGGGGCTGTGGGAGGGAATCAGGGGTTGGGGGAGGGAGGGATGGAGGACAGGAGGGGGTGGAAGTATTATGACATGTATGTTCCCTCCTTTCCCAAATTTCTGACCAACTCCGGTAAAAACATTATGTAACATTAGTATACAAGTGTATATTCCAAAATATTAGGTATGCTGTACACATTTATACCACTATGCCTCTCAGACACACACACAAAAAAAAGCAGAAAAGGAAAGTTAAAAAGGCTGATGGCCATGCAAAGTTAGATTGAAACTTTATAACTACATTTTATAACAATTATAGAAAGAAGTATGGAAGTGAGAAATAGGAGAGGAAGATAAGGGGTTCAAAGGTTGGTTATTCAAGTTATGTCCCCCATCCCCCCTACTAAAAAATGGACTATCCCATCTATAAAACTTCAAACTTCACCAATTTCTGGGTCACATTACTTTTGGTTCACTGCTTAAATGTATCCTTCCAAATCAACCATTTCAGAAATTGATCAGCTTCCTCTTCTTGAAAGTGGGTGAGGTCAGAGGCAGCAAGCTATGTTGAAACTTTCCAAACATCTTGGGTTTTGTAGATGGGTTAATGTATTTTTTTGAGGACAGGTTGAGGGGGTTGTGGGCAGTCGGGGAAGTGTGAAAGTCTTGCTGGTGAATGCGGAAAGCGAAGAAATGTTTGAGCTCGTGCATAACAGGGTTAGATGAGATAAAGCTGTGAGCATTAGCGAAAACAGACCTAACGAACCGAAAAACACAATTAACATTGCAAGGCTCTATGGAATATATCAATCCCTTTCATTTGGTGTTCATTAAGGTGTGAATATTGTGGGTTTTTCTTCCTTTTTGTTTTTTCACGTTGAACAGGGATTTTCGGCAGTTGTTACTCAACGACTCGCAGTGATTCTAGTTACTGGACCATTAGCAGCTCAGGTTATCATTGTTTAACTGTCAATAACCATAAGATACACTTAAGAGACTGCTCATGGCATTAGCTAAGGGATTACTGTATTATAAAAGTCTGCAAAGACTGGTCTAGATATGCTTTATTTGAGGGAGTGGAGGAAATGTGGAGGCGGGGAGGAGGTGAATGGGTGTGAAAAGGGTAGGGAGAATAGCAGAGCAAGTTTTGTCTCATAAATATGTTTTTTCTTTTCTTCTGTGAAGAAGATTAATTTTTCAAATTTCTCCCAAAATAATCTTGATCAGATTTTCCAAAAATGTGGGAGGGTGATGGTGGGGGAGATAAGGGGGTGGGAGGTTAGTCGGATCAAATGATTGGCTGTTGTAATAGGAAGTGGGCAAGTAATTTGCGCCAAGTTTGGAAATGTACATTTCTACTACGGCCTCCTCCTCTTGTGAGGTTCAGTGCCTTCGTGTTGGTTTTGAGACAGCCATGTTGAAGATTGTCAGGCGATGTTTATTAGGTTGTAGAGGAGCCTGTGGATATTTAATACTGACAACACGCATAGGAAGTTGTCCAGCTTCCTTAATGATGGACAAATTGCTGTAGACTAAATGTTGATTGGCGGTATAACAAGACAATTTGTCTAGTGGATTGGGTCGTTAAAGAAGGATGTTGGAAGCCTTGTCAAATAATTACAAGTCTTCCAAACCTGGTAACTTAATCTTATTCCATGAGCAGTCAGTCAAATGCAGTGTCACTGATTAAAATAATGAGAATAATAATAATAATTAATTAATTAATAATAAACTGATTAACTTTTGTTTTCATGTGGAAAACGACTAACATTGTTTAACAAGATTTAGTTTTAATCATTCTTCCTCTTCTGCTTTGTGAATTAACAAGTTTGCTGTAAGTTTTATAAAACACTACTCATACAGCTGTTTGTTTCATTATGATTTTTTTTTCCTTAAATCATTAATTCTGACCTCCATAGATCGCTGGATGGGTTTGTCATGCTATCCTTTATTTATCGTCCGGAAAAGCTTCAAATACTGTCTTGTCTTTAAGTCCAAAGTAATTTAGCTCAAGATAGAGATAAATTATCTCATTATTGACGGCTGGTATTAGCCTTATATAGTTAATATGATGCAGAAATAATAAGTTGTTGACCTGCTTAGCTACACAGTGTTCACTAAATCTTTTATTTAAATCAATATCCCATTTAACCAGTTGACGCTATCTGTGAATGATTTTTAAATTTTACATTGACGTCTCAAACTTAAACCTATCAATGGTTGTTGTTATCCTTGTTGTTGTTTTTTGTTAACAATTTTTGTTTTGTTTTTTAACAAACATGTTTTTGGCTCTGTAACTTTTGTGAGGTAGAGAATTAACCTAATTTGAGGATAAAATTTATGATGTCTTGAACCTATGAGTTTCATGCAAGGGGTGATGTATGTTTTAAACTCATTGTTGGATAAAATATTTGTGACGACTCGGGCGTTTATGCGGTATGTGTAATATGATATTGTCATATGACCTCAATTAATAATAATAATGAATTAGTAAAGTATATTTGAAGTTGTCAGGTAGATGAGAGAATGTATCTGTCTGTGAAGATCACGTTTTAGGTAAAATCTTAGAAACAGTTCCATGATAGCATTGGTATTAGAACGGACCCATACTGCAGGATTATATGTGGAACATTTAAACATACCCACATTGCAGAATGTTTATGGGGAACATTATAGCATGCCCACATTGCAGGCATTTAATTAGGAACATTACATACACATTTATTCTACTGCCATAGTATCAGGAACATTAAAACATGCCTATGCTTCAGTTGTTGTATTAAGAACATTAGAACATACCCACATTGAAGGTATTATATTAGGAACATTACATACACATTTATTCTACTACCATAGTATCAGGAACATTAAAACATGCCTATGCTTCAGTTGTTGTATTAAGAACATTAGAACATACCCACATTGCAGGGCAAACCCAAATTGCAGGCATTGTATTAGAAACATTACATACACATACTACTGCCATAGCAACATGAACATTAAAACATGCTCATTCTACCGTCAGTAAGAATATACCAGAAATCAATAAGTGACGTAAGCTACAAGCGATACAAAGAAGTTAGTCGCATATTAACAAAAAGTTTTAAGAAGTTTAATTTTATTGCAGTCACGAATGTTAGGTCTTAGTGAAAGGAAAAGTTTAATATCACTGACTGTTGAGTTGTTGACATCACCGAAAGTAACTACAGACACATGCAACAAGTCATAAAAATAAATCCACCCTAAATATAAAGTTAATTAATAGGGTAAATGAATAACTGAATACTTGACTGACAAACAAAGTTTGGCCAAACAATTCGTTTGCATTTTTCCATTGTTTATAATGTATCGGCACCTCTCTGAATGTCACCTTCTTGTTGAAACAAATGACTATATTGGAATCCCTGCCAACTAAGGGCTGGATAGCTCTGTTGGGAAGTAAACGCACGACTTGTAAACCCTGTGGTTCCCTGCTTGGAAACCCCTTCTAGCCATAAATGTTTCTTTCCATAAACTCAATTGTTCTCCCACCCTTAGAGCTGTTACAAAACATTCCCCCCCCCCCCATCCACGTGCTTGCGAATTTCAGATAAATGTAATCTGATATGTTTGCAATAGCAGCGTCACTGCCTACATATCTATATATCTCTTTGTTTCTTTCTAATTAGCTATAACGTTATGTGAAGTAGGAACCGAAACCCTGCTACAGCTGTAAAGGGCTTTTTCCCAACACCATAAAATGTTGGCACCTGTGCCCAGTCTGAAAACTACCCTTTCACACGCACACACACAGTTTTTGTAACTTTCTCGTTTGTGTTGAGTTTGAGCCATGCTTGTTTACTCAAGCTTATGATGCTTGCTTGCTTTGGCCTCGGTTGAATGATAACAAATTTACAATCTAGTTTGTGTCAATACATGTTACAAATGCTGTATTAGAAGCTGTATCTTGACTTTGAAAAGCTACAGAAACAGAAAATAAAAATAAAAACACCTTTTGTGTATTTGTATTGCTGACCTGATTAAAATGCCTAAGTTCATTTCTATCTTTTCGCTGTGGAAAATGACTTTTGTGGGAAAGTTGTGGTTGAATGTAGTTTCTGGGATCACGAGAGAGGGTGGCCCAAATTTCTTATTTTAAAAAAAAAATGTAATCCTAATAAGTGCCCAATGAAAGAGAGAGAGAGGGATCATATATTATTTCTGTGGAAGTATCAAAAATGCCCAAGATCTCCACAAGTTAGCATATCACAGAGCAGTATCAAAAAGCACACATGAACTTACTTTTACATCTTCTTCCCTTAAAATTTAGTCAACATTTTGCAGATTTTTTATCTTCAAATGGATGTAAACTTTTTCCATGGATGTCAAAATTGTAACTGTCTTATTTTTCTTTCATGACTATACTGTTATGCAGCAAGGCTATAGGAGGCTGCAGCCGGGCTATGTGGGAGTTAACATATTGTGCTCCACAGTTACACACAGTAGGCCATGCATTTTCTTAAAACAGGCAATGCTGATCTGAGGAGGTAGTCTCTATTGTTTGATATCGAGTCAGCCTTGCTGCGGGGGATTAGCAGCTGCTGCAGGGGGGTTGCAGCTGATGCAGCTCTTCTCCTTAACACTGTCCCTTATACCGTGACCGTACAGTGCTTGTTACACACAAAAGTTACACACAATAGGCCATGTATTTTCACAAAACAGGCACTGCTGATCTGAGGAGGTAGTCTCTATTGATATTGAGTCAGCCTTGCTGCAGGGTGTTTGCAGCTGCTGCAGCTTTTCTCCTTGACACTGTCCCTTATACAATTACTGTACAGTGCTTGTTACACACACAATAGTTACACACAATAGGCCATGTATTTTCACAAAACAGGCACTGCTGATCTGAGGAGGTAGTCTCTATTGTTTGATATCAGGTCAGCCTTGCTGCAGGGGGGTTGCAGCTGCTGCAGCTTTTCTCCTTGACACTGTGCCTGATACCGTGACTGTACACAGATATCAGGGACAGTGCTTGTTACATGTACTTCTCTTGTGCGTTTGTGTCATTTGTGTCATTAAATAACCGGGAATAGTTTGTGGTCCAATTTTATTTAGCAATTTAGCTCAGTGGTTAACCCCGGTGCCTTTCAATCATAAGGTCCCCAGTTCGAGTCACTCCAAGATTAATGTATGTCCTCCAGTTACAGAGTTGTTGACAATCTTGCGGCTTTGATAAGCCAATGAGACTTCTTCACGAGTTCTTGCTTGCAGGAGGATCGAAAATACATACATACATTTAGAAAACTCTGAATAATGTTTGCTTATAAAAAATACTACAGTCTCTGTGTTACACAAAAAAAGGTGTACAGGGGATTTTGAATTTTTATGGTAATTTGACCATTTTCAATAATAATTTTTGTGAAAATTATTCCCCATATAGTGCAGTATTCCAGGATATATGACAGGATTTATGTGAATGGTTGGGGGTTGGATCAGGATATTTCAGATGACAGATATTCAGTTAATCTAAGGATATGCTTTAGTGTTACATTTAATACACACAGATATGCCATTGCTATCTATTTGTCAATGTATGATGTTCGTTTCAGTCTCGTTGCATTCAGTATTTCGCCAACTCTGAAATTGGCCTCTCACTTGGAAAGTTAAAACCCTACAAATGTTTCTCATGTCTCCTGTAATTTACTTCATATCAAACAGTTTTTCTGTTTTCTACTTAAAACAAGAAACTTGTGTTCTTTTATGGTCTTATAAAGTATCATATTACAAGTGCAAGTTTCATTGCGATTGAAAACGAACTCACGAGGGAGTAACAACTGTTTGTAAAAAATGATGAACACTTGTAGCCAAAGAAGAGTTTTAGAATGTGGGTTATGAGTTTACTGGAACATTTGTGTAGCTATCATTGACACCATACTCATATCATTGCTGACAGCTGACAACGCATGCTGAATTTAAAATAGGATTCAAGTAGAATTTGAAAAAAAACCACAGCAAAATAAACAAATTGAATTTGATATGAAGCCTTTCCTAGTACGCTGTAAGTTTCATCCCATGAGGGTTAAAGAAACTTAAATATCAAGTCTTCTTCTTCTGTGTTTTTTTTTATTTTTTTGTTTTCGTTGCAATCATATCAAATATTGTAACTAAGAGCTAAAATTTGTGTCAAAGATGTCAGGTCTGATAGTTGTTGAGTGCTACACTTTTAGTTCATATTTCTCTTTTTGTAATTAGTAAATGTTTATTTTTCTGTTCTTGTTTGTAGAATCTTTTGGAGCAAGACACAGTGCCTCTGTTCAAACGCAAACAGCTGATGGACCACCGGAGAACTACATCGCAATCGGCCAAGTTACGTCAGACTATACGCCCAATCCCTTCAGGGGACATCTTACTCTAAAGGTAGGTCCCACTTAAGGGATTAGTGTTGGAAGAATGGGGAAGGGGAGGGGTGATTAGTGTTGGAAGAATGGGGGAGGGGGGTTGAGGTAAATCTGCAATCGGCCGAGTTACGTCAGACTATACGCCCAATCCTTTCAGGGGACATCTTACTCTAAAGGTAGGTCCCACTTAAGGGATTAGTTTTGGAAGAATGGGGAAGGGGGGGTGATTAGTGTTGGAAGAATGGGGGAGGGGGGGTTGAGGTAACTCTGCAATCTGCCGATTTACGTCAGACTATACGCCAATCCCTTCAGGGGGCATCTTACTCTAAAGGTAGGCCCCACTTAAGGGATTAGTGTTTGGAAGAATGGGGGGAGGGGGGTGGGGTTGAGGTAACTCTGGAAGTAAGATGGGAGGGGATGAGGGAAGGGTAAGACTCTTCTGTCTGAGGATGAGGGAAGAGGTAAGGGTAAGAAGGGTAAAGTGAATTTATGATAATTCTGCTTGTTGAGTTAATAGTTAATAAGAGTAGCAGATTGCGTTTGCAAGGCAGTGTCTCCCACCATGAAAGTGAATGAAAACCAAACTTGATTGTACAATACTTATAATAGTACTGTAAAAGATTCTTTTAATCTTATTATGTAAATTACCTGTTCATTAGCATGTGTGGCTGGTTATTATGATTAAGCAACATGTGTTTCTTTTTTATGCTGTTATGTTTTCGTTTATTCGTATAAAAGCAAGGAGCTACTGTATTCCTAGCGTTTTTCTTCCTTTTTAAGATCTTGAGTTTTGTACACCTTGTGAACCTGTGCTCCACACTTTGCCTGATTATCATAGTTCATAAGTAAAGAAGTCCATATAAGTCTATGTAAACGATATATTAAGAGGTGTTTGTATTCCTTGAGGAGTATTGTTCTTACTGTAAATTAAAGCCAATAAACAGAGGTTTCACTAATCACTAGACTCTAGCACATCTGAAAATCTAGAACGGTGTGGTCATCATCCAGCCTCCTGCTGTATGTATCCAGACACCCTTACCTGCTAGCTAAGGAAACAAGATGTTGAGTCTAGAGGTCCCAGAAATGATAATTAAAGGATGTATAATCTCACTGTACAGCTCTGCCATCTACCACACAGTGTGTGTATGCGTTTGTTTTGTATTCTGAGGACTTGAACAAAAGAATTCCAGGTCCTCGGATGTGATTTCTAAAGAAACACCATGTCCTCGCAAGAATTCTGTTGTTGTGGGGTATTGTTAAGGTTAGGGTATGTGGATTTGAACAATGGAAAAGACAATGGGGTCCTCGGTCTGAATGTGAAACACAGCTGGATGTGTGTGTGTGTGTAAATACTGTTTGCTCAAACGCTTTGTCTGCCTATGCAACTCTTGTTCATCTTGCATTGATGTTATATATCTTTATATGTATTTATATACATATCTAGTCTTTACTCTTTGTCTTTCAACAGAAAGGAGATTTAGTTTACATAACATATACTAGTGAAGACAAGACCTCTGGAGAAGGTGTCTGTAACAATAAGAAGGGGGTATTCAAGTATAGACACATCCAAATACTTACCGAAGAAGAGCTGAAGGACATGGATAAGGAAAAGAACCTCAAATCCCCCGAAGCGGTCTTAAACTTAAACAGCGTGAAGGAACTGTTGAAGAGGATTAACTGCGGGGTAAGATTTTTATCATCAGGGATTAGGGGGAACAAATAAGTGAGAACAAAACATTTCATTTCATTCATGTGATAAGAAAAACTGTAGGAACTCACTTGATAGAGAAGATGGACTAGTTTTCTAAAGGTCACCGGTACCAATCTTATTCCATTGGAAAAAATCAAAAGTCAAATGTGAGCCTTTGTATTTGAAGAGTTAAAAAAGAGGGGAAGAAACTTGTATTTCTATGAAATGTTTGCCTGAAGTGTCGGGTCGTATTATTGATGAATTGATCAAATAATAAACTTGTCACCACACACAACTGCGGGACTCTCCCTTTAGACGAGGTAACTGATAGTAGAGGCTACCTTCAGTAGGTAACCAGTATTACCTGCACTCAAAATCACCATAGCAACTTTTCTGGTAAAATCCAAAATGGCAAACCAACTGTAAAACGATAATTGGATTTGATATTTTACTTTATAATCGTCTTTGTTTTTTTAGAGCTATTATGTTCGATTCAAGTTGTTAGGAGTGGATACCTTGGAACATTTCAAGAATTTGTCGGAGGATTACTTAGATATGCTCGGAGTTACGGACGACATGCACCGCCTTAAACTGCTGACTGCCAGAGATATCATCAAAGATCCAGACAGAGGTAACCAGAATATCATGTAGCATAAACTGCTAGAACAAAATACTTTCAAGAGGATCATGTTGTGTAGCTATTAGTATACAAAGTTGGCTGTATTTTGCTTATTAAATGGGACTTTGTAATGACAGAAAAAATGCTAGATATGCCCCAAAATGGCCACATTGGGCTTATGGGCAAGATAGGATCCAACTTTTTTCTGTTGTTATTTTCTCGATTGATTTGAATCGAATCAAATGGATCTAGGATACATCGGGAATATTTTTGTTACGTTTTCGGGTGAAATTCTGTAACTGTAATTGCTGCTTTTAGTACCCCTCTGTCCAACTCAGGGAGTGTTAGCTCAGTGGTTAACGCCAGTGCCTTTCAATCATAAAGTCCCGAGTTCGAGTCACTCCAAGATTAATGTATGTCGTCCAGTTACAGAGTTGTTGACAATTGACAATTCATGGACGTTAAATATACTTTGGTTGAATCGGTCAGCTTGTGGCTTTGATAAGCCAATGATGGCTTCTTCACAAGTTCCTGCTTGCAGGAGGATCTAAAATACATACATTCATACATACAACTTGTTTAATTGTTGTTCACTGTTTCTTACTTTTCAGTTCAAAATTTAGATCCAGAGCTGGAGCAGGAGTTCCTCTCTGATTCAGCTCATCAGGACCCTGGGGACGGAGACGATTCGGGCGTGGCTGAAGACATGGCCAGACTGCAGCTCAGCCCCAGGGACTCGGGATGCTACCCTCACATGGATCCAGGGGCCGACAGGGAATTCAACCTGCTGGGTGCAGAGGCTGTCATCAGTGAGGAAGACACCAATGATAGTTTACTGAGTGAATGGGGTATGGGAGCGGTGCTACAAAGGAGAAGAACTAACTCCATGGAGAAAGAGATTAAAAACATTAATTCCAATAATTCCAATGTGATTGGACAATTGGATTGGTGCGAAGATGGTCACGTCCTCAGGATGACGTTACCTGGTAGTTCCACCCATAGACCCCTGGGGGGTGTTCCTTGCGGGCATGAGGGTAAATTTGGTCAGGAGAGGGGGTACAGTCCACCATTGAGGGGGGCGGGCGTGCTTAAATCCAGTGGGGATATCACTGGAGTGGACTTGCTTAAGAACCATCCCATCAACGAACAGAGGTACAGTACCAACAGATATGAGCGGCCATGGGCCGATGGCAGCTCTGAGGATGTGTGGGGTACTGTCCCCAGGCACAGGGTACCACATGGGGCGCACTCAAGACACGAGGAAATGCACCGACAAACCATATCCCAGCTTCCTCATTCGCCACCCTTAAAACTCTCTGAAGATTCTTTATACTTTCGGAGTTCTTCCTTAGAGGAGCCCCTGTTTCAGACTCAGGTTTGGGCCGGGAGTTCCATACATCCCTCGCCGACTCACCCAAACACATTGAACTTGAGCCGGAAAACCAGGGTGAACATTAAGAGGCGGAAATCAAGAAGCGTCTCGCCTCATAAGAGAGGCCAACTCAGACACGGGGCCTTGTCTCATACCACTGTGTATTCATCTCCTACTCTAGGACTACGCAAACTGGGAAAGGGGGGAAGGCTCATCCCAACCACTCGGGAGAAACTCATCGAGAGAAAGTTAGAGAAGAAGCTAAGACACGACGGGGTCGACTTAAGAGATGAGCCGTATTCAGATAAGGTAAGTGGCCTCTACTTTTCTTTTGCAACTATCAATATGTCTGAGAGAAGACACTCGCTATGATTGATAAGTTAAAAATCCATTTCAAGATATGGTAGGAATTCAACAGAGCATCCTTGGTGGTTTTGCAAACTTGTAAACGTGTCGACCTTTGTTGACCTCACTAGTTGTTGCTTTTTTATCTTATATAAGGTTTTTTTTAAGTATAAGTATCATCAATGATACAACTCTTGTGTTCATAACCAAACTCATGGCTTTCGGCAAGGTTGCATGCCAGATACCCACCCCTCAGACAACGTGAATGTCCTTTCAGTAATTTCCGAAAAGACAACGTGGGTTCCTTAATGTGCTTAAAGGCATTGAAAGACTCGCCCCAAACCGTATCCCACGCTCTGAAAAAGTTAACTTTCCCTTGCTTGCAAGTGAAGTTTTTCCCTTGTCGCCTTGTGATACCTTGTTATCTGGACCTGAGATGTCCATCGCTGTATCGTTTGTACACTGTGCTGTGGGTATTGACTGCAGCTGTATGTACTGACTGTACACTAGTGTCAAATTACCGACGGTAGCAAGCAGTGTGTGTATTTTATGGGATCGATGGTGGTGTCTAACACTTGTGTTACACCTCATTCGAAACTAGGTCAGATTACCGGCATTAGACGTTTCTTTTTGCACGAGTCTTCACACCCTTTAATGCACAGTGGAACCAAAAGAATGTATGTCTACCAGGTTATATTTTCAACACAGTGGTCTTTTCCTCAACACAGTGGCTGTGAAAGATATTAAAATTAAATCATCCAGATGCAGGAAATAATAAAGTAAATGTTCTAGCTGATGGATCTGACTTTTGTCTCATATAAAATACTATAGTTCCTGTTTACAAAACTTATTATACATCTTTGCACATGGTTAACAAGTTACCCTGGGTACTTCGCATAGCATTATGCAATGCGTTACAGGATAAATCATAAAAAGCATGAAATGTCATACAAACTATTAAAATCCCTAATCTAAACAACTTCTTGATAATGTTTTATAAATATAACAAATTTTGTCATAAATTTCTTATTCAGCTCCAAGCTGTCTGGTTAACATTTTAATCGAATATTCATTGATAAAGTTATAATAATGAAAAAGTTTACAAAGCATTGCAGATTTAGACTATTTCCTGCATCTGTTTAGTCCTGTTGCCATCCGTTTTATCTTGCATAGAGTGTTACCATACTTTATCTGAAGAGTAGGAGAAGTTGTTATGTCCTGTATGATCCACAATTGATGGGGTACCAACTTAGAAAAGAAAATATTGTTCCAAATTTGAAGAAAACAATCTCAGTGTAAGATCAGAATTGTTGATAACTTTGCCCTCTTCTGTGCTCAAATTGGAGTAACTAGATATCCACCATATCTAGTAGATAGATATCCACCATATCTAGTAACTAGATAGCCAAAATATCTAGTAACTAGATAGCCACCATATCTAGTAGCTAGATATCCACCATATCTAGTAGCTAGATAGCCACCACATCTAGTAGCTAGATAGCCACCACATCTAGTAGCTAGATAGCCACCATATCTAATAGCTAGAGTAGCTAGATAGCCCCCATATCTAGTAGCTAGATAGCCACCATAGATATCCACCATATTTAGTAGCTAGTGTAGCTAGATATCCACCATATCTAGTAGCTAGATAGCCACCATATCTAGTAGCTAGAGTAGCTAGATATCCACCATATGTAGTAGCTAGATAGCCACCATATCTAGTAGCTAGGTAGCCACCAACCATATCTAATAGCTAGTGTAGCTAGATATCCACCATATCTAGTAGCTAGATATCCACTATATCTAGTAGCTAGATAGCCACCATATCTAGTAGCTAGAGTAGCTAGATAGCCACCATATCTAGTAGCTAGTGTAGCTAGATATCCACCATATCTAGTAGCTAGGTAGCCACCATATCTAGTAGCTAGTGTAGCTAAACATCCACCATATCTAGTAGCTAGATAGCCACCATATCACCATTTTCACTTGTATTTATTACAACTATGTCAGAGCTACCAGGATATTCACATAAGGTAGAAAACTGACTACATGGTCAGGCTGTCAGGGAAACCTGGAGATAGGATAAACCGTATTTTCTGCATTTGTTAGTTCCACCCGTTTGGCTTTTTCTATTCTATTTGTCCAAAATTTGATGCTGTCAGATGGAATTAATAGCTATAAAAGAGTACATAACCCGCATATATAGTATGATTGATAATTCATGAGGGTACTTTGTTCAGCAGTAGAACAATGCATTAAATATTCAACTATAATGGGATTTCTAATCAAGCTGGTTTTCTTCTTTTGAATTAAAGGAGGGGGGGGGGGGAGGGGGAATGGGGGATTATTTGTACTAAAAGTGTGGATTTCTTAGTAAAGCATGTGGAAATCATAGCATTTATGCCATTTCCATCTGAATTGTGTACAATTTCGATTTACAATAAGGCTAAAAAATATATGATACCTTATTGTTGCATGTTAAATCCTAACGATGGATTTAGTTTGAATATTCATAAAAAAACATTTTAAAAACCAGCATGAATGTTAGAGGGGAAACAAACACCAGTTTCATTTGATGAGCAGATTGAACCTGCAGCTTTAAGGTATGAACCAGGACTTTAACAGACTGTGTTATCAAGATGAGTAGACTGGTGTGATATAACGGTTGATATTTAACACACAGCAGCTAGGCTATGGTCAGCTATGCAATGACCCTACCAGCCTTTTAGCTGATCTGTGTCTGTTATTTTTCCTTTTACAGACTTCTATCTGCGGTAGTTAGCAGTTTATGGTGTTAATACTAGGCAAATATATGTACAGAGATAAATATCCCCAAAGAATTGAGTCTAACCTTCTCTAAGAATTCATGAATCATTTTTATCGTTAGGGTATAGCCTCACTCATTCTGAGTAATTCATGACTTCTTCGAGTTTACGTCAAACATTCTTCAGAGGTGACAAGATATTCACCATCTTTGAAAAATGGATTGTCAGAAATTGTTACATCCTTAAATACATATTTTTGTTTGCAAATAGTGCTACAATAATCTTTGTTCTTCGCTCCAGCAGCAACTAGCCATGTTTCATTGATTTCTCCTCTGAATGAATAAGTTGCATCCGAATATTAAATTTGATTCTTCTACTTTTGATTCCGTTAAGATGGGATTCTGTGGTATACCACCTGCCTTAGTCCAACGCTATGCAGAAGAAATTCAAGCCAAATTATCAGAGGTTGCTGACATCCTCGAAGACATCAGAATTAGAAGTCTTCTGGAATCGGGAAAAGTTTGTGTACGTCACAAGATGCTTATTTTTGTAATATTTTTTGCTTTTTTTACGATCTCTGTGAACTTGGACGCAGTGGTTGTAAAAGATTGCAGCATTTTGTTTTGATTAGATTTATGTAGTAGTTGCAACAAGTTTGACTAATAAATGGAAGTATTATCTATGTAATATGATTGTTAACATTGCAACAATGCGTGTACTTGAACACAGTAACCAATAATGATTGCTACACTGTGTGTACTTGATTGCAACAATTATGATGCTTTTAAATAACATGTGTCTAACTTGATTGCAACAAATTTTGATGTTTGTTAGAAATGAATGCATATTATAAATAAGTGCAATGTTTTGGGTTATTTGCCTTAGTTTATGTTTACTTGGCATGTGGCTTCCCATCAATTAGTACAAGAACCCTATTGTTTTGGGTGGAGGTCAAAGGTCATTTGGGGTCAGCAGAGGTCCAAATGGTCAAAACATCAAAAGTACTTTATCTTGAGATCTTTACCTTTGAAAAAGATCATATATGCATGGTAGATTACCAATAATTAAATTGCTTCACAATTTGGTATAGGTGAAAGCTCATTTAAGGTTTGAAGTCAACCCTACAAAATTTCTAAAGGTCAGAACTCAATGAAGATGTGAAACTTTTGCTGATTTGACTTCCCAATATGTAGCAGAACTTGTTTGTTTAGGTGGTCAAATGTCAGCTTAGGTACATGCAATATTAACTTCAGCCAGGGTTAGCTTGGCAACTACTCCTGTGTTACCTAGGTATGTAAAGGCAAGTAACTGCTGGGAGGGGTTTCCCTCTGGTTTTTATTGTGTGTTTGCATGGTTGCAGCGATCAATAATCACTGTTAAAGGGTGCATTTATTCATTGTATGCTTATGAAGGTGTCTGGATTGTCAGAATGAAACAATGATTGTTAGAAAAGCATGTTTTGATAAATCGCAAAGAAGTTGTGAAAACTTGAAAAAAGTTGAAATAATTGATATAAACTGCTCATTTTCTCTCCAGACTAATCATCCATAACATACGATGTACTTTACTTAATATTTACTCCAAGTGTTTCTCCGTTGCTCTTGACAGTTCAAAAGTGATCATCTATCACGCGAGGCAGAACAGTTGGTCTACGAGGGGAGAGGAACGTCCATATCCGATTGGTTGACTTCTCTAGGACTGCCTATGTACATACAGCCGTTCTTTGCCAAAGGCTGGGATGAACTGCACATCTTAGTTAACATGGAGGAGGAAGACCTGCAGACCTGCGGGGTCTCGGACCCAAAACATTTACGAAGACTTCAGACTGCCTTGGAACATCTCAGATCAACGTACAACAGTAACCACTCGTGATGAAGGGTGTAACGTTTTGGAACGAGACAGACGTGAGGACCGAATGAATCGGAACAGGAAGGATGAATTAGTTTGGATTGGATCAGGTGGTACATGCTTGAGAGGGGGCATGGGATGGTGGGGGGTGAGGATGAGGTGCTAGAGAGGGTGTGATTTGATCAAATTCTCATTGTTCCCTGGTATTCCATTCACACTTCATAAATTAAGTTCCCTCTTGAGTTCAGACTAGCCTATACCCCTGTAACATCTCATTTTTGCAATCTTTACTATTGAGAGTACTGGCAAAATTGTTATGTGAGTCCAGTTTGTACACAATATGGTGAAGTATGCCCCTTTAAAACAATTTGAATTTGCCCAAGGGTAGGTTCTTGAGGTTTCTTGTCACTGTATGGTTAAAAGAGCCATCTGTTGTAAAGAACCAAAGAAAGTATCCAAAATGCATCATCTTTTGATCTCTGTGAGTTCATCTGGGAGTGCTTAACTTATATGGCACAAAAATATGATATAATAAAAAATATATATATGTAAAAGAAAGAACTAACCAAAGAGTTAAATATTTGCTGATTATTTGGATATTTTTTAACTTTTTCAAAAAGGGATGATAGGAATTTCTGAGAATTGTCTGTCGAAGGCAATCAATATGATAGTTATTTTGACCATAAATTAGATACATTATGCACTCGGTGTGGATTGTATAGGTCATGTGATAAAAGAAATATCGTTAACATTACCGTTAATAAAGCAAACAATTATGTTTCGGCAAGGAACTTCTCCCTTTGCAATTTAAAAAAAAAAATCATTAGGATTTTTTTTTTTTCAGTTGTTCCAAATGTTGCTCCAATTCTCTGTGCAACAGTGTAAATGTTCCTGTCCACCATGTTAAATAAGCTCTTCAATCGATTGCGAGGAAATTTGTCTACCCTCCTAGGTTCTGAAACAGTAGTCATGCTTTGGGTTATGTCTTTATAGTTGTCCTTGTGTTGTACACCATTCCTCATCAAGAGATAAAGTTTTATTTTCACACATAGTTCCATACATTTCAGTCTAAGAGATTTAAAGTGGTTTACAACCACTAGGCTGCTACTCATTTGATGTCTAGTTCTTTAAATAATGGTATACTCTAGTACACACAATTTAGTGTATCCTGGAACCATATTGTCATGTTTAATCAATTCATTTTCCCACCTTGAAGTCCCACTCCCCTCCCCCCATCCATATTTTTACTCCTGTGTAGAGTAAATAACAACATTTTGAATGCAAAATGATAAACAGAAAGAGTGAGTTGTATAAAAAAAAAAAAAAATGTGGTCATACAATGTAGGCTAAAGATGAGATTCAGGCCGGGCAATATTAGGAATACAAGCCCAGTGGGCTATCCATTTATGGGTTAGGCCGTTCATTGGAAACCATGGCACATTGCATCATCCTCTCTGTTACTGTGAATATATTTTGGTTAGAAATTGTTAAGCTAAAGGTCGTGTTTATACCATGGCCAAGTAAAACATGGTGTTGGGATGACAAAGGAAAGTAGATAATGCTCACCTCAGTTTCATGTTTACACCCTGAAATGTTACTTTCAATCAATCCCCTATTTTAAATGAAACAACAGAGGAAAGTTTTTAATGCAACAAACAAGCATTTTGATACTTTTAAACACTAATATGGAAATTATACCATGTAATTTTTTAACTTGTTTTAAGCTTATTACAAAATGCTTAAACCTTTATTTATTCTGATTAATTATTAATAGAATTACTGCCGAAGTATAACCTAAAACAGAAATTGAGAACTATCTGAAATTTTAGATCTACTTGATTTCCCCCTTTGGGGAGATGTGGGAGGGGGTGGAGGGGGGGTTGTAGGGGGGGTTGTTTTTTGTGATAGGAGATGAATGATTGGACTTGGTAGTATTTGAGATGAGATGTTCTTCCTGCCCTGCCTCTCAGTTCTCAATAATTTCCAGATTTTTGTGGAAAAAGAAGAAACCATAAAGATACATTTGATGAAATGTTGAATGATGATGGGGGTGAATAGCTGCTGTTTATACTATTTTTTGATGTTTGCTTTGTATATTACAAAATTGTTTAAATGCCATCATCAATGGACAAAACACACAAACTGCTCATTGATACCACTTGTACAGGTTCTTGTGCAATTAAAAATCATTGATATGAAATTTTATCCACAGAGTCGTTTTCCATTTTTTGTCTCTTGTTGTAAACAAGCTTAAATGTTTTCCAAAATAGGTTTTGGTGTATATGTCAATTTTCCAATGTACTTTGGTGTCCCCATATATCCCATACACCGCAAGCTTATACGCTTAAATCCAGACATTTTGTCCTTATCGATTTAGACATCCTCCTCATATGTTGGTAGAGACGTCCTCTTTATAGCTTGATGAAGACAGCCTCTTAATACCTCAATAGAGACTTCCTCTTGATACCTCAAAACAGGCGCGTAGCCAGGAATTTGCCAATGGAGGGGCGAAAGTGTAGGCAAACTATAAGAGCCGTAGATTTGGCATTGCAAACTATCTAAGCGTAGCGCCACCATGGTTGGCGCGAAGCGTACAAGAAAATTTTGGCTGTAAATGCCTCCCAGATCGCCGGAAATGGCACTTCCCATGCCTTGTTAGTTGCATCTTAGCATTTTCTCTTTTGAAAATACTAGCGATATCATAAAAACCTTAAAAAAATTTGTAAAAAATATGCTCAAGGGGGGGGCGGCTGCCCCCTTTGCCCCCCCCCCTTGGCTACGCGCCTGCCTCAAAAGAGGCTTCCACCTCATTCCTCGATGGAGACTTC
Organism: Apostichopus japonicus; assembly: GCF_037975245.1. Taxonomy (NCBI): domain Eukaryota; kingdom Metazoa; phylum Echinodermata; class Holothuroidea; order Aspidochirotida; family Stichopodidae; genus Apostichopus; species Apostichopus japonicus. Next base: position 19,764,333 of record NC_092581.1, read on the forward strand.
TTCTTGATACCTCAATAGAGACATTCCTTCTCATACCAACCCCACCCCACTCCCCTTCTTTCTCACAAACAAATTTAAAGTAGATTTTACCATAAACTTGCATGCAGACCTACCTACAGACCTAATTTATAGCCTAAATTTGCTCAGATTGCACTATTTCATGTCTAACAAAATAATTGGGGGGAGGGGTGGGTGGGGTGAGGAGTTTCCCCCACAGACAATACAATAGCAATGACGGGTTATAACGTTTTGATAAGGATTTGGTCAAACGACTTTCTGTGGAGTCTCGTACCATTCATAAACTGACCAAATAATCGACATTAACACGATATAAAGACTTGATCCTGTAAGAACCAAAAATACGATTTCACTGGAACCAGTCACGTCGTGCACAGCACCTGCAGAAAATACAGAAATGGCGAAACAATACAACAGTTATACATAGTACTATATAGCAGTAACATAGAAGCTACAATAACACTACAGTAATACAACAATAACATAGTTGCAGCTACAATTTAATTAATAATACCCACAAAAGCCAAAATAGTAATACAATCATAGACTATTGAACCCAATTTAGATTGACAATCTAACTAATTGTTTAACAATTGTGCTAACTTCAAAATCACGTTTCTTACAGCAAAGCTGATATCACTGTATCAATACAGTATCAATACGTCTCTGTCTTGACATATTTTGTTTATTATTTAATTTAATATATATATATATATATATATATATATATATATATATATATATATTTGGGCCCAGGAGACTATCCTACATGTCACAGAACATTAGCGATCAACATTCAAACCAAAGTTAGAATTGAACATTTTAATCTATGCCAGTTGGACAAACTTACCAGTGACACCGCCACCTACTTCAGTTCCCAACGCGATCGGAAGGAAAGTTAAAACGATGCCTTTGTTAAAGTCCGATTCTCGAACTTTAAGGGAGCAGACACCACCGACAGAGGAACCGGTACAGCCAAAACATATCCCAGTAACAAATGATATTCCAGCGAGAGTATAGAAATCGGAAGGTGACTTTGCCAACAGAAAGAACATGATACTCTGTAACAGACAGGGCATACCAAAGAACTGAAACGGACTCTTGGTACGGCGAACGAATAAAATAATGCTCCATACACGCCCTATGAATGCCCCCATGCCTGTAAAGGTGGATAGAAGTACCGCGTCCTCTGATGTGAGACCTTTCTCCTTCCCCAGTGGGATCAGAAAGAGAACCCAGCCAAAGTAGGAGAAAGAGGTAGATAATGCTACCAACATAAGGAAAATGAGAGACCGGTTCCTGTTTAGAACAGCGTAATATGAATCTGACTGGTCGTCATGGTTACTGCTTTGAATTTCTTCACTTGACGCGGGAGATGAGTTTCCCGCCTTTTCTCTAGACTGTGAACTAGTTTCGGTCTTATTCGTGTCATTTCGAACGTATCGCTCGATGCTGTCATTCATCATCGCTGACCTCCCTCCCTCCTTCTCGCTGTCATGGACTGTCGAATCCTTCATCGCCAAACTCTCTCGTATTGTGGAACGCCGAATGGGTTTTAGAAGGGCAGCAGCAACCAGAATATTCAAGTTAATCCCAGCAAAAAGAAGTAAAGCTCCTTGCATTCCATAGGCATATTGCAATTTATCAAAGACTACAGGTAGTATGCTGACTCCTACATATTGAGCCTGATCCGCTATACCCTGAACGATTCCAAAAACAGTTTTGTCAGGGAAGGCTTCCTTGAGGAACATGTAAGTTGGAGTAGATGCAATACCGAAACCAATACCTATTGTATAATGAAAATTAAAAATATATAGCAAAGCCTCAGACAAAAGGTATTTCATTTTCTCATCTCCCTAAAATCCCCCACATCCTCCCACAAACCCCTTCATCCGCACCTCTCCTTCATAAGGTCCCTTCCTATTTCGTCATACAGTTTATTAGTCACTAAACGTGTCTACATAAGATACTTCAAAACCATTTATATGAAACTATGTGTAATCTACTGAGTATGACAATTCATTCTTAATAATATATGTCGTGCCACTTCACCCCCCCCCCACGTGAGCCTCTACTGGGAGCCGAAGGTCCCTGTTTACCGGGGGATCCCGTTACCACATTGTACTGGCTCCTTTTTTTCGGGAGCCTTCGCCACATTGTACTGGGAGTCTCTGTATACTGGGAGTATATAAATTAGCACAGCGCGAGCTCATATTAATATATTCAAAAAGTTTATCATTCAAATGTTTGTTTAATGGCTCTCATTTCATTTTGCTCTTGCTCTTTGAGTCACTCATTTTGCGCTCGCGTGCTCATCGCATCCACCGCATCGTGCGTTTTTCTCGGCATTTACTGTTTCTGCTTCACTGTCACCGATGCAACCGTCCGTTCTAGCGACATATTTAACTTTTGTACCGATTAATTTAATCACACGTTCTGCAAATCCTATTCGTTTAGATTTTAAAGTTATATATAAACGTTAGTTGTTTGGGACAGTTCACGTAGGAAAGTATTATTATTATCATTCGGATGTATATCTATCTATACATTCGGGAGCCAGTACAATATGGCCAAGGCGGATATTAATCGCATTGGTAGGTCTTGCAACTATTGCTGGTTTGTTACTGCGACTTCTCTTTTATACTTGGTGGAAGCTTTCAGTACAATGTGGCGAAGGCTCCCGAAAAAAACGGGAGCCAGTACAATGTGGTGAAGGCTCCCGTTTTTTCGGGAGCCCCCGGAAAACGGGGGCCTTCGTCTCCCAGTAGAGGCTCCCAGAGGGGAGGGGGTGAAGTGGCACGATATATACTACTATTCTGTCATATCCAGTGAGCATGACCATCCATTATGATATAGCTAGTGAGTATGAACATTCATTCTATCATATCTAGTGAGAAAGACAATTCATATCATATCAAGTGAGTATGACAATCCATTATAACATTTTTGTGAGGATGAAAACTAATTCTGTCACATCCAGTGAGTATGGCAAATCTATTTTAACACATCTACTGAGTATGAATATTCATTCTGTCATATCTAGAGTATGACAAATCATTCTATCATTTTGTCATTCAAGAACACACAGCAGCGTTGACCAATGAAATATTACTCAAATTGAACAAGGAATGACTTTCAAGAGTGCATTTTTCGATAGTTCCTGTTCATGATCATGTGACCAGAAACGATGTTTAGCATGCTGGGATAGTATTACTAGCCAGTCATGATGACGTCATGATGACGTCATTATTCCTTTGGCTCAGTCTAACCATTACTAGTGGCATTCATCCTTATATTATCAAACGGTAATTCTCATTGATTTTTTTTACCGGACTTAAGTAGTCTTTGCCAATTATGATGTCATATATACATCAACAAAGAATAACATTTTTCGTTGACACCCTTAACATATAGGCGTAGGAGCCTAATTTGATTTGGAGGGGCTGTAACGACTTGCCCGTAAAATATAACCAAAATTTTCAACATGTTAATGTGCATATCATATAGGCATTCATCGGTTATAACATCACATGCCAATAACATACAATCACTTCCGTGTTATTACCCTTCCATATTGGTTAAAATTATTGGGGAAGTCGTTAAAACAATAATGGTCATAATAATATCAGTTTAACCATTCAAAAACACATTGCAAATTATTCTTCTCTCAACAGGTGCCCGAAAAATTATCAGCGTATTGCCGAATTTTCACCAAAACTTTTTAAAAACACACTGCAAATTATTCTTCTTTCAGTAGGTGCCCGAAAAATTATCAGCATATTGCCCGAGTTTTCACCAAAAATTTTGGTTGGAGCTGCAGCCCCCCAGCCCCCCCCCACCCCGCCTCCTACGCCTATGACCCTTACTTACCAGCACAACAGCAGAATATAAAGAGGAGGATCGGATGTAGCGGAAGAACACCGTTACCGATGTACCCAAATGCAACCAATAATCCTCCGCAAGAAACAGCAACACGAGCACCAAATCGTTGGTATATGACTGAGGCAAGAGGTGCTGTAAAGATATCAATGAAAATGTAGCTGTTTTCTGGGGTGTCACTAAAAGAAACCCCATCCCCACCCCCACCCCACAGATGTGAATCTTGCAGTATATTGAGACAATTATGGCGTTTGTCGGAAACATTTCTCCCAATTGCTGGGGCGGTTATCCAACCGAGGTGTTGGGGCAGTTATCCAACCGAGGTGTGGGGGCGAATCATGTTCGCTTGGTTACGAGGTTGGAGTAGGCTTACATTAGCACTCAGAGCAATGAACTTTATTTATCTCGGTTTTTGTTGTTTTGTAAGTCCATGTTTTATCTTAGTATTCGACGCTTCATATATCGACATCAGGGTTATAGCCACGCCGGCCGGCGGCGGCCGGTGGTAACCGCCACTCACGCCTGCCGGCCGGCATTGGAAGTGAATAAACAGTCTACTGGCCGGCACCAATAAAATAGTAAAATGCTTGTGAAATACAACAAAAGTAACAAATTTATCTTTCCCTTGACGTAAAACATGATAATAACGTCACCTTTTTCTGTTATTTACCAATTGTAAATCTGAAAAGTAGCAAAAATCGCCCTTAAGCGGGCCCCTGGACCCCCGGCCGTGAGATGCGAGAGCTTCGCTCGCTACGCTCGCTACGCTCGCTACGCTCGCTACGCTCGCTACGCTCGCTACGCTTCGCAAATTTATTTAACCAGCACTCACAATCTCCTAGCTATAACCCTGATCGACATATTCGATTTTTATCTATTTCCGTATCAGTTCACAAGTTAGACAAGAATGCTGGTATTTTTATCTCGAGTTTAAATATAGTTACAAAATATCGATATACATTTTTAGTAATTTATGCTGATTATGAGATATATGAATTTCAAAGTGAAAAATAGATCACTTAATTGATTGTTCAACTATAGGTGTCAAACGAGCGCTGGCTTAAACCACTCTCCGCCTCTGGCTGATTGAGGTTCTCTTTTAACACCTAATTTGCTAAATATTTTCATTTTCTGCTCATGATATTTACCGTATTTCTGTATCCAATTTGAGATGCCCTTCCAGGGAGTTGAGGCAAAATTATACCGGTCGATTAAGTTGTTGGGGGGTCGAAGGGGGTTTCCCATACCCCCCCCCCCCCTTCCCCATATATATCTAAGGTGACGTTGATCCACAAAAACAAGGTTCAGGAAGTTCAACTTCGTTCAAACTGCACGCAATGGTTCCATGCAACTTTACACAAAATGACCTATCACCTCCACGGCGTAACCCTACTGTCACCCTTCTGCTGCTGTTTTGCCAGTCCTCAACAGTCGGCATTCTCTTATGTATACAAGAGAATTATAGACTAATATTCCGCTGGGACGTGATTCCGCTACGGATGCAGCTGGCCGGAACATACTATCATGTACAACCGCCCTTTACTACACGTACACCTACTGCTGGTGCTGCTGCATTGCCTTCAATACCGTAGAAATCAATGCCATTTCCGCCAGGCAGACTGCTCCCAAACCCAACCCATGGGCCCGCTCGGTTTTATGGCGCCGACCAACCCGCCAGTCGCATTGTAGGTAATAATGGCTTTTTGTGTGCTTTTTATAAGACGTTAGCCTGGGACTGACTAACCCCACACACAGCCTCCCCACTCTGCCTGGGTGCAGTTTAACGTCATACCCAGGTCACCCTACTCTCCATAACAGGTTAAATTTGAAAGTTGACAGAACTCCTCAACCAAAAAGAAATGTCAAGGCTTGCTAAAGAAGAGAATGAGAACTCACCTAATAAATATGCCAGGCTTTGTTGAAGAGGAAGAATAAGGCCAGTCAAAGTGAATGACATGTTCGCTTGTCGGGTTAGGCTGTCTACTAACACCCCGTAGGACTTGAGCGACCCCCCTTGCATGAAACAGGATAAGCAACGAGCCGTAAAGGCAACAACCTGGGCCATTCCAATTCCATGAAGGATATGTATGATCCCCATAACGAGGTATCGTTACTCTTACACCAAACCAAAAAAAAAAACTGTTCCACAATTAAAGAGCAAAAAATCCGAACGAAATGTTCACAAGTGTTTGAATACAACAAGATGTAAGGACATTTTTTGTTGTTGACTGGTTACCATAAGATGACAACAGATGTTTCATATACAGGCTAGAAAACTCGTTTCTTTAGCACTAAATCTAATTTACATATCTACAAAGGTCGATTGGCCATACCGTTGTTAGCAGATTATTGCTGTCATTTGATCGTAAGATTATCTTCGACATGGGAATCCTTTTCGTAAATTCGCACAGACCATTTCACTAGCACCTTGAATAGAAGTTATCAAACAATCCGAACGAAATGTTCACAAGTGTTTGTGCGCGAATAAACTATATTGCGAACCGAAATCTCTCTTGGAACTTGGCAGTTTTACTAATGTCACACAAACTTGCCCGTAATGAAATATGAAAGGTGAATTGTCTATCTTTGAAATATGCAGTGTGGGGTTAAAGAAACTTATTGCTAATACAACAAGATGTTAGGACATTTTTTGTTGTTGACTGGTTACCATAATATGACAACAGATGTTTCATATACAGGCTGGAAAAATACGTTTCTTTCTTTAGCACTAAATCTAATTTACATATCTACAAAAGTCGATTGGCCATAGACGTGGTTAGCAGATTATTGCTGTCATTTGATCGTGAGATTATCTTCGACATGGGAATCCTTTTCGTAAATTCGCACAGACCATTTCACTAGCGCTTTGAATAGGAGTTAAAAACTGTGCAGTAATCCGATGGCCTGCGAGGACATGAAATTTCTCAGTAATAATCTACAAACAACGGTTGATTTGTAGCACCCGCTTAAAGTTACGTGACCCGCCCTTTTTTGTGTGCGTGTGTCGATTTACAGCCGGTCATGCAAAGAATAATTACTGGCGATATGCTTGATTTATACGGTGTTGCCAAATTGAATACAGTGCAAAATAGACGTTATTCATGATATAGGATTCCTTGGTCAGCCCTTGTTGTGAATTCTCACAATGATTAGGCATATTGGTCGTTTTCACTGGTACAAATTGACAGCTGTATAACTAGGAAAACACTTTTATTACAGTACCGCGGCCTCGGTGTGATATGGTCACGAAGATTAAGGCTTCAGCATTAGAAGAAATATAACATTTGCCAGGTCATCCTAGGTTAGATACTTGGCGGGCCTAACTTAGGTGTTTTTTTTTTATCCAGGAATAATCCAAGTTTTTCCCTATCAGAAATGGTCTTCCGATCAGCTACAATATTCATCAGACATGTGGCTACTTAGCAACGTAAAATAACTACATTCCGTGCAGATATATCAAATATTACGAAAAATACGTTAAAAATATAAACTTCCTCATTTCTTACAAGTCACGAACCGCAGTTTGCTTCGAGTAATTATAGGCGTAGAAGCCTAATTTGATTGGGGGGGGGGCAGGGGCGTAGCCAGTATGTAGCACTGTAGGCCCGGGCCTACACTTTTTTTGGCCAAGTTATCCTCTTTTTTTTGGAAACACCCATAATTTAAATCCATAAGCTTGCTGGACGAGTTTAAGAGTCTAGACAGGAAAAACTATTGAAATGAACGTAGCAAGAATATGGCTAAATTAGGTGACCTATTCTTCTGTCATCTAGGCTGTCATTTCTATCGCGTGCCGTTTCTTTCAACACTCTACCCGTGGAAAAACTACATGCGGTCTACAACGAATGAAGAGAGACTCAGTGGTTTGGCACTCATGCACATCCACAGAGACTTTGCAATTGACGTTGATGCTGTGCTGAAGAAATTTGCATCAGATGACAATCGTCGGATAGCTCTCGCCTTCTCTTATTAGGCTAACTTAAACATTTACTAGCTACAGTTGTATCAAAGACAATTACTGGCTATAGTTGGATCAAAGACATTTCAGGCCTATCTTTGTATCTATACAAGTATCAGAAGTTGAAAAGTAAGACTACTCTGTACATGTTCCTTGCTAGTTTTAAATACATTATGTAGTATTGAATTACGTACTATTTTAACTCGTTTGTTTTTGGCGGGGGTTTAAAAGTGACATTGAATGAGGTGTCTCAAGTTAGCAAGAGGCCAGGGAACCAGAATGAACACTCGGGAAGGGCCGTTTCCGGCCATCTGGGGGGTTTGTTAAACCAAACATTTTCTTGTACGCTCCGCGCCAACTGATGGTGGCGCTCCGCTCAGATAGTCGTGCCTACAACTTTGAAAATCCTGGCTACGCCCCTGGGGGCTGTAACGACTTGCCCGAAAAACATAACCAATTTTTTTTTGCGCGCTTAGCTCGCGTTCAATAGCTTAATGTGCATATCATATAGGCATTCATCGGATATTACATCACATGCCAATAACATACAATCATATTCTGTGTTATTACCCTTCCATATTGGTTAAAATTATTGGGGAAGTCGTAACAATAATAATGATAATAATAATAAAAGTTTAACCATTCAAAAACACATTGCAAATTATTTTTCTTTCAGTAGGTGCCCGAAAAATTCTCAGCATATTGCCCGAATTTTCACAAACATTTTTGGTTGGGGCGGCTGTAGCTCCCCAGCCCCCCCCCCGCCTCCTACGCCTATGCGAGTAATACCTGTTATAAAACATCATTTTAGTCCTGTCAGGTTGCCAGAGAATCCGACAGTACATCTATTGGGCACGCCCCTCTCAAAGTAATTAAGTCTTTCTGACTTTGTCGAGTACGAGTACGAGGTCGTCAAATTTTATCAAACCTAGCGAAGAATACTAAACAATAAAATGATTGCAATGGATAGGCTTAAGACGTCCGTCTCGAGTTGTTTAACCAAATGAACTATAAATGACAAGATAATAATGATTCCCCCCCCCCCCGATTCCGACACAGAAATATGCACAGGAATTATCAGCTTTCTGAATAGCACCTTCAGTGACAAAAAGGAATTAGACGCCTTTGGCGCCTCGACACAGCCAACCCATTTTGGCGCTTCGGACGAAACTAGCATATCATAGTGGTGGGGTCTCGGACAGAGCGTTGTACCTGTGTCGAGCCTGTACACCGATGGACCAATCCACCCATGTCCTGATATTAATACCAGAGTCAGTTCCAGTAAGTTTAAATGAATTATAACTATGACAGACTGGCAGGAAGAAGGATAAATAAAGTTATATGCTTCCGCTTATATATGAGAGGAAGATAACTAAAGGCCGCTTTAGTTGCTTCTAGTAATGCTATTACTAACAGGGCGTCACCTGAGGTGCCATGGAGGGGAGGGGATGGGAGGGGAGGGGTGAGAGTAGTTCACACAGGAAAATGTCCTCGTTGAGGCAGAACGACCGTTGTCCGGCAAATCATACGGTTTGTCCAAAGGCTCTTGTCGAGAAAATTCTCCGCGTTGTTGCCAGCATTGAAAGTCTAGCCGACTTTGACTTCTTATCTCGAAATTTTAATTCTGGTTTTACAAGATATCGACATAAAATTTTAAAATTTTCGTAGGATTATGAAGAGATGAAGAATTGTGACAAACTCGATTATGAAAGACAAGTTAAGAAACTGGCATTCACACGATCAACATTTAACTCTCCCAAAACAATGATATTTTAGACTTTATACGAGCACGCATGTATGGTAGGCGGAGCTTAATTTGAAGTGTCTCGACTTCACATGCCTTTATATAGCCTTTATATAGGCTAGTTAACAAGCCGACTGTTTTATTAAACTTTGTATTGAAAGTGACTTTCTTTACATGTGACTTAACTTATTTGTAATTACTTTGAATCAACATTCATTTGAGAGAATATATCGTCATTAAACCAAGTATAGAACATTTTACACATTTTCCAGTTCTGGAGGGATCGCCATCGGTAATTTCTACGCTTCGTAGCCTAACTTTCTATCAACCCCCTCCCCCGCCACTCCCTCCACCACCTCGTAAAATGAAACTATAGCTAAAATTGAATAAAATGAGAACTCACCAGCCAAATATGCCAGGCTTTGTTGAAGAGAAAGAATAAGGCCAGTCAAAGTGAATGAGATATTCGCTTGTCGGGTTAGGCCTTCTACTAGAACCCCGTTGCACTTGAGCGACCCTCCCTGCAAGCCATAGACCAGGTAACGAACAGTGATTGCAGCAACATGGCCCATTCCAAATCCATGCAGTACCTTTTTGATCCGCATCTCCATTTTCTGTTACTCTATATGGTAGACCTATAAAAAAAAAAAAAAAGTTATTCTGTCAACAAAACAGTATTCAAATATTTCGCCATTATATATATTTCGTCACTCTTTGGTGACAATGTTTTGTCACACAAAGAAATGAAAACTAAGCCTATTTCCAAAATGAGACGAATAAGTCATAGCTTACACCTGAACACTTACGCGCTGCTGAGACAAATATACACATTGAACGCACGTCGAATTGCTACACATTGTGAATTCTCTGTACAATGTTATGCCATTCATTTCCAGTAAAGGAAAAATCCCACCCATTGCCATGATAACTGAAGTAATATTTAGTTATAGTGTACTTATCTGATGGAAAAACAAAATATATCAGTTTATGCGTGTATTCACTGAGCTCTTAAAGCGCCAACAAGATATTAGTATAGTTTAGGTGAATTATCTTAGCATTATGATCTTAAATTATTGAGATACGAGATGTAAATATCTGAGTATATCTATACGTTGAGATGCTGAAATATAGCTAGTTACTTAATACAGTAAAAATATGTGACAATAGCATGTCGAACGATTTTAATTGTGTGTTCTCTAGAATATTGCGTCATCATATATACAGTTGCGTTGGGAGTCAGGTGAGGGCCGCGAGTCAGTGGCGTCGCCAAGGGGTGGCCTGGGGGAGGGGGAGGGGGCGGGGGAGGAGGGACCCTCCCTAAAAAATCGCGTCCCCCGCCGCAGGTTCCCCCCAAGATGCGATTTGTATTGTTAAAAAAATACTCAAACAAAATCTTTATCTGCCTCAATTAAAACATAAATATCGGACAGAATAAGCCCGAAAATTCCTAAACATAAAGTTACTTCAAGTTGCAAAATATTGCACCAGATTGCATCTAAGGACCCTTAATTAATCAAAAAATTCTCAAAGGGGAGGGGGACACCCGCTCCACTAGCGAGTTAAATTTTAAATAAATAAACAGTAATCTTTATTGGGTCTCTCTTTTAGGTTGTTCGGTAAGTAAGGCACAATGGCGCTCTTCCCCCTTTTACATTAAGACACAGATCATAACATGGGGATCTATATATCATTACAGCGAGGAAAATATGTCACCTTCTTGAAAACTTTCATTTTTATTATTCATTATTGGCATATTTTCACGCCCCCGGCCCCCCTAACTATCCCCGGAGCCACAGTGACCCGTTTCGTTCCCGATCCGTTAGGCATCTAGTCCATAATAAGTATCGTATGCAAATACTTCTACATTTACTTAAACATGTTATACTGCGAATGCTATTTTCTTCACAAATAATTTTGATTCATTTTCAAAACTTTAGAAAAAGTCCTCGTCATTGCTAACATAACGTTCTGCAGTATTAAAGAACGAATGTTCGAGATTGACTTTTTATTGTGTAAAACTGAATATGCTATGAAATGAATGTAAGCGACTTGAACTCGTTAAACTAAAGTTTGGCCGAGACCATGATTCTCATGAAACAACATGCAAACGAACACACACACACACACACTCAGGCGCGTAGCCAGGAATTTGCCAAGGGAGGGGCGAAACTGTAGATTCGGCATTGAAAACTATCTAAGCGTAGCGCCACCATAAGTTGGCGCGAAACGTACAAGAAAATTTTGGATGAAAATGCTTCCCAGATCGCTGGAAATGGCACTTCCCAGGCCTTGTAAGTTGCACCTCAGCATTTTCTCTTTTGAAATAACTAGCGATATCATAAAAACATTGATAAAAATTAAAAAAAAAATATGCACAAGGAGGGGGGGGCGGCTGCCCCCTTCGCCCCCCCTTGATCTGAAGATCAAGCGGCAGATCAAAGCTAGATCTATGTATGATTTTCCTGACAGACTAGAGCGTCCGCCTCGTCTGAACCTGTTACTAGTCTATATCAAGTAATCAATTAGGTATCTTTCTAGTGAACGCCCTATTGTAAGTCGGCGTAAAAAGTCTATTATCCGAAATAGGGCATTTGTGACACTATATTTTAGTGACGTCATAAATAATCGTCGAGTACAAAAAAAAAAAAAAAAAAATTGAGAAAAACTAAAAAGGTAATTTGATATTTGAGAAGGGATAAAAGTGGCAACCTCGTACTACGATATAATACCGTATTCCAGGACAACTTTAGGCCAATTGTATAGTTTCGATCCTAGCAGGATCTTCTTCGATGGCAAACAACAAAAGGAACACATATAGGAAACGGCATGTTAAAATAAACAGACATGGCAGACAATTATAACCATATACCTACATAAGTTATTCAAAGTAGAGAAGCAACAGGTTATTGCAGTATAGAATTTCTTTACCACTTTTCTACCCCCCCCCCCCCCCAATCAGTGAAAACCAATGCAACAATTTGACCGAAACGTGTTACAAGTCTATACGCGCCAATGAACTGTGGCGGTTCTGGAAAATTGCTAGAGCTTTGAAATCTGCAGGGTACTATAAAGCATCTGATAGGGCGACATGCACTGTAAATTAACATGGACGCGTTGCTTAAGGGCATTGAAGACTCGCACCAAACCGAGTGCGGCCATCTGAAAAAGTTAACTTTCTGTTGCTTGCAAGTGATGTTTTGTTCGTGTCGCTACAGAATGCAGACAGTAATAAAACGTGATACCTTGTTATCTTTAGCTGTATGTACTGACTGTACACTAGTGTCTAATTACCGACGGTAGTAAACTGTGTGTATATTTTCTGGGATCGATGTTCGTGTTTAACACTTCTGTTACACCTCATACGAAACTAGGTCAAATTACCGGCATTAGACGTTTCTTTTTTGCGCGAGTCTTACCCCCCCCCCCTTTAATATTATCAAGGCTTATATGTGATGATGGTAAAGCTAGCCGTGACCATACGTGCTAGACAATAGCAATCACTACGTAACTTAACCAAATAACTTAAAAATCACTGGTAGGTAGGCCTAGCAGGCGCGTAGCCAGGAATTTGCCAATGGAGGGGCGAAACTGTAGATTCGGCATTGCAAACTATCTAAGCGTAGCGCCACCATGATTGGCGCGAAGCGTACAAGAAAATTTTGGCTGTAAATGCCTCCCAGATCGCCGGAAATGGCACTTCCCATGCCTTGTTAGTTGTATCTTAGCATTTTCTCTTTTGAAAATACTAGCGATATCATAAAAACCTTAAACATTTTTGTAAAAACTATGCTCAAGGGGGGGGGGCGGCTGCCCCCTTCGCCCCCCTTGGCTACGCGCCTGAGGCCTAGCATGAACTTAGTTGAAATTGAAAGTTATCTTACTTCCATAAATAAAATGTAAACCTAGATTAGTTGAGGCTAAGCGCTATGCGGTGGTAATCTAATTTTTATTTATTTGTAGCATACAATTTCCTTGACCTAATGTAGGTAGGAAAACAATTCACGGTTGATTTATTAGGTATTGTCATATGCAGTGAAAATTGACCTATGCCAATAACGAACGCAGCTCAGAGAACATACAATACTAACATAAGGGGCGCATCTACATAAATAAGTTTCAAGTTCATAAATGGGATGCGTGTCGGGTCTGAACATATGACATAGCACACACGTTAACAACATACTATCGATGAATATGGCAAACAATGCAGGAAATCAATAAATAAAAATATATTATCTATCTATTATCTTTTTATATTTTCTTTTGTAGTTTTCATTTGTCACCTATTGGCTACAAATTGATGGTTATTGAAAATAGCATTACATCCAATACTCAATAATGTGTAGAAATTAATCATAATATGGATTTGTTGTTGGCTGTTAGCCAGGCTGGGGTAAACCAATAAAAGATCAATTTCTACATATTACATATATATCCCCTTGCCCAATAGTTTTAAGATTGTTATAGTTCATGGTAAGGCTGAAATACTTAAGTTCAGTAATATGATATTAACAACCAAACCAAAACAAGGATGATGAACAAATCGTCACATTGGCACCCTCCTACCCACCCTCCTACCCCCCTTCCCCCTTGCTGCCCTCAAAACAAAATAGAGAAGAAATAACAAATTTGAAGTGAAATGAAATTGTTTTACATCACAAAGATGTACTTTATTGAAATATGTCAGTAGATTTTAAATCATTGATTACACTATAATTATTGTCTGGAAAAAAGTACTGTTCCCTCCAACTTCTTCTTACAGATAAGTTCAAATAACTCCACTTTTGACAGAGATATTTCAATTCAAAGAACCAAAAAGCAGGACAGATAACAGGTTAACTACAACAGAATTTCTGAGGTTCTCTAGTAATATCTACCACTGTCCCACCAAAGAAAACTGCAGTATGAAATAGTTCCAGAAAGGTAAATGAGGGCAGTATTGAAGAACTTCAGCATGCATGAACTTAGGATGTGTGACCTGATTAATTCACTTCGGCTTCGGCTTTGAGTACAACGTTTCTGTATGTTGCCAATGTTGGACGAATCTAACCGTAATAGTAATTACCGACTCCGAGTTATAGTCATTGCTGACTGTGCAATTCGCAGTCACCCTCACAATTTTACAAGGTTGGTAAGAGTGACTCCGTACAGTCTTCCCTTTCGGGAAACCAAACAGGAGAAAAGAATAAATCAAGACACAGAGAGAGATAGAGCGAGGGTGCAGGTCATGATAAATACCTACTTTGATTTTCATGATATTTGTTTTGAAGAAAAGTTGGGAAACTTTGGTTATTATTGACACAGGTTATAATCAACCTGATCATGTTAAATTGAGACAAGGGTTTAATCTCGCAGCAGCTGTTTCATTTTGGCTGCCTTTCCACCAACTGAATAAGGAAGGGGTATAAACCTTTGCAGAAGGACCAGAGGCAGATGAAGGGTGTTATAAAGAAAGTGCATCCCTGGGGTCATTAAGGCCTAACTGCTATGGAGGGTGAGGGGGGTTTGGGGGGTCCTCCTCCAGAAATGCATTACATGTTTAGATGTCAAACGACACAATCTGAAGCATATTGAGACTGAAAATTATGGACCAAAGTTAGGTCTAACTGCAAGGTTGTGATAATAAAAGCTCTGGAATTGTTGGTGTTGAGTGGTCTAATTCTTACCCCACAGAATGTGAACATTCCCTGACTGAACCATTTCCCTCGACTGAATGATGGAGGTGGGGAAGGGGCATAGTCCCCTAGCCTCAACTGACCAAACTCAACAGACCCTAGCAGACCCAGTACTTCCATTCATTTAACTATGGCATTTGTATCTTGGTAAAATCAATGGCCCATTCTTACAACCTCAATTCTTGCAAACTTGCTTACTTACAAGATGGACCCTAGGTGTATCCCCTACCATACCTAGGCAGAGGTTGGGTAAAGAATTCCCCAGTAAAGAAGTCAATTTTCCTTAAGGAAATAAAATATCTGTTGTAACATCAAACTATAACCATATTGGTCTGTGTTCGTATCTCTGTCTTGCAGTCGCCGTGACAACAAAAACACTCGACTCTCTAATGGTTCGTTAAATACGTAGTCCTCCGTATCATTTTTACATTTTTCTTCAGGAATCAGGTAGTTGTTGATAGCAGGAAGGAGAGAAGCTACCAGACCATAGCTCTCTCAATAAAACTGACAGTCGCTCTGGAAAAAATTAACACCAGATGTTATAACATTACTTGTGATGCAGGGACCAACACAATGAAAAACTGAACATAAACTAACCTCACCATAGTGCCAAAATATAAACAACAACATTATTATAACATTATTTTTAATTTCTTTTCTGCAAAACTGTCAGAGAAAACCAGATTTTACTAAGTATTTGGCAGAGAAATAGTTTATAGTTAACAGTGGCAACTTACAGTTGAACATCTTGGTGCAAAGTACTTTTATTTAACAACAGCAAAAAATATCATAAATTGTAAAAGATTTGTAAGTTTACATATTTATGAGGGGTAAATCTTTGAAATTAATTACATTTATCTGTGTACAGAGAGAAATAAATGGCTAGACTCACCTTGGTCAAATGCTGCCAACATGGAGTCATCTTCTTGACCTATCAACTTTGACCATTTCTTCAAGTGACCTTTAAAGGACTTCGGAACCTTGGTAAACTTTGTTAAGTAGAGAAGTATTTCATTTAAGGCACATAGTATTTTCACCCTTTCCGCATGATCAAGGCAGCGGTTTCTGAACGGATCGGTCAGAACGTGATAAATCGATAAACATGATTTGATTAAATTCTCTCTGATTCCTCCATTTTGAAAAATCTCTGACTCTTTCGAGATTGACTTGAGCACCAAACAAATAGCAGCTAAAGTCTGGCTGAAGTCTGGTCGAAGGTTGGTTAGTGCTTTCCGCCTCACGAAGTGAGTCAAGCTCCAACACATACACGTTGACAGGAGTATCTGGTTTCTCAGTCTAACCTTGCTATCACTATGGAGACAAGCAGAAGAACCATTTGTGGTACTGTCTGATACACTGTGATTGGTCACCTCAGAACTTGAGAAGTATTTCAACCAATGATAGATAAGATAATATAAAACATCAGCTGCTTCTTTATTTAGAGCTTCTCCAATCCATTCTTGATGGTCTTTAAGTTCTGTTGCTATGGCATCCTGAGAGACTGGTTGTACAAGTAACTTAAAAGCAGGATCATGAGTGGTCCTGTAATAAATCTGGACTAGGTTGTGCATCACAACTTCAGATATAAATTGCTTTCTCACTCTAGAGGCATCCATCTTCCTCCATTCAAGTTTCTGTAGGACCTTCTGCATCAGAGATATTATTCTCAGAAGCAAATCGGAGCTTGGTAATCTGTGAATGAAACATTACAAAATAGTATCACAGACAGTCAGTTAGTTAAAAGTAAGACACAGCTGTCTGTAGACTTTCAAACCTTACACATATATACCATATACATATATCTATATATATATATATATAGGAATAACGGAAAAACTGTTAAACATTATATATGTATATACCATATACATATATATCTATATATATATATAGGAATAATGGAAAAACTGTTAAACATATATATATATATATATATATATAATGGGTATCTTTGCAAAATCACTACAACACATTACTTACACAGATGTGTCACACTTACACGTGTGTACTACTACATCATTAAACAGGTATCTGTGCAAAGTAACTAAACACACAGACCTTACACACACAGACCTTACACAGATGCCTCACACCGAACACACTTATTACTACCAACACCACCAGGTATCTGTGCAAAAGAACAACACATAGACCTTACACAGATACCTCGCATCTTACATATACTACTACATCCACAACACAGGTATCTGTGCATGACAGATGCACACAGCCTCACCCACACATACACCTTACACACACAACTTGCACTGATACCTTACACACTTACTACTACTTATTGCACTTTATATGGTCTAAATCTGCACACACCTTACACAGATGCCTCACATCGTACACACACATACTACTAGTCTACTACATAAAATACACAACTGTATTTGAAAAATAGCCAAACCACAGGGTTGAACAAAATGAATTTTCTGGTCAGAAGCTTTCAATGTAAGTCCTTGCTGTAACATTTAACACACACACATACAAACCCACACAAAACAGTACCAGGAAAGAAAGAACTGTTATTTCATGATCTTTAACATACTTCAAGCTCGTCAGCATAGAGTGACAGTTGATGAGGATATCATCACAAAGTTTGGTGATCACTTTCTCCAGATCTGAGGTGGAGTTCCTTTTCCAAAGGTCCATGATTGACCTCAAAGTGACCTCCAAGATGGAGAGAACCCTAGCAACCTCTTCTTCGTCTTGTTTACTGGTCGTCAGTGTCCAGGTCATCAGAGAGTGACTGGTGACCAGAGACAGAGCTGCTGGAGGGATGGACACCGCCCTCTCAAGGATAGCTAAAACTTTCAGCTGGAAAGACAGGCAGATTATTGATGAGTTTACACCTTGAGATGGAAACTGAAGATTATTAAAACTGTAATTTCTGTCAATTTATCTTAAAATGTGTGGGTACAACCCATTTGACAACTCCAGTTATTATCCATTGAATAGAGCACAGACCATCTAGTGTCACACAAAGGGAAAGTTTAATTGTTGCCGTAGCAAGGTCTATGACTGGTTTCATCATTCTAAAGCAGCATGTTCTGGTGGATTTTAAACCAAAAGAGATTATTTTCAGGTACCGTAACCCCCCTTGTATCTTTCCTTCCATGAGTTCAACTCCCAAGTCTGTGATATGTTGAGAAAGTTGACAAGGTGGGGGGGGGGGAAGGGCCATCAAACTAGCCATTTTTTAAAAATATCACTAAGAATAAAATTCTATTTTGTAGAAAGACTGAAAGAGGAAAACTGAAATCTGAAAGCAATTTTCTCTAAGAGAAATAAAGTAAATGGGCTTTACTTTTTCCTCTGAGCTACAATGAGGAGATGAAGCTAATCCCATGAGGAGAGACCAGAGGTTGTTCCTGACGTAAATGATGAAGTCGGGGTAGTCTCTCATGCCATCCTCCAACAAGTCCAACATCCAACCTCTCTCCATTTCATGCTACGAATACAAACCAGAAAAAAAGTATGATTAATTAAATAAATGAAAACAAAAGAACAAGAGAATTGAGTCTGAAAATTGTGCAAATTCATAAATTAAGTCCAACATCCAACCTCTCTCCATTTCATGCTACGAATACAAACCAGAAAAAAAGGTACGATTAATTACATAAAAAAAACAAAATGAGAATTGAGTCTGAAAATTTGTTTATAAGAAACTGTTATAAAATTACAAACACGCATCAGTTTACTGTACAGGCCTTTGAGAGCAGCCCAATAATACTTGCTGAAAATAAGAAGTAATACAGGGCTAATTTTAGGTACAGAATACATTCTGATGCTTTGACTGACGATTGTTAACTGACTTACCAAGTGTTTATGTTATAAGACTCTGCTGGCCTACCTGAAAACTAACAAGCAGCAAACACCGGTTAGTATTTAGCCGGTAATAAGCTCACAAGATTTCCAGGCCTGCATCACACTGCATTATATATTTCAAGCTCAGCACAGTATGTGATGTATGAAATAAAATCACATCACATAGTCACACAAATCCACATGCACCATGTCATATAAGAGACCAACACGTGAAGTAAGTTGATGTATCATGCATGGTAACACATGATTTCACATCATACTACATAAAATCACATCACACCGTCTCACAAATCGACATGCACCATATCATAGCAGGGTCTGCCACATGAAATAAGTTGATTATCACGCAGGGTATCACATAATTTCACAACACACTACATAAAATCACATCACACCGTCTCACAAATCGACATGCACCATATCATAGCAGGGTCTGCCATATGAAATAAGTTGATTATCACGCAGGGTATCACATAATTTCACAACACACTACATAAAATCACATCACACCGTCTCACAAATCGACATGCACCATATCATAGCAGGGTCCGCCACATGAAATAAGTTGATGTCTCATGCGGTATCACATGATTTCACATCACACTACATCAAATCACATCACACATTATCAATGGCTTCCATAAACAAGACTGTTTCGTACAAACCTTTTCACTCGCTGAGAAAAACAGTCCATTAAAAGCTGGTACGAGATTCAAAGGCAGTTTTGGCTCCAGAGCGGTGTACTGTATGATATGTTTGAATAACGGACCGCTGGCGTCTAACATTTGGTCGAATGCCCGGCCCACGAAAGCAGTAGTAACCGACGGCAGGCGAGCGTTTGGCTCTGTTACCGTGTTCTTCAAACAGGTCAACAAGTAACTGATCTGAAATGAGAGAACAAACGCAAAGACACTGGGACACTATTTACTCAGTCACATTCTTAGCTGATGGAAGACTTTAAAGTACCCTAGGCTTGAATTTCAGGTGAACAGAAGATAAACAATCTGTTATAAGATTCAGAGATTTAGTTTCAAGCGTGGCCGAAAAATGAACCTGGTCAGAAATAAAGATTGAATAAAAGAGTTACAGTCTTGGTTTTGTTGGCTGTAATTTAATTACGCTTTTGAGATTGAGTAATACTTACCATAGTATGGTTGTTATCATAGTAACAACTTTGCAAAATGATATGTGACTAATATATCATCCCACATATCTAGCTGTAATTAAGTAATACCTACCATAATATGTAATAAACATCTATGTAAAATGATATGTAAGTAATATGTAAGCCATATATATACTCACCTGTAAGTGTATAATACCATAATATGTAACAACTATGTACAAAAGATAAACCTAATTCTCTGTGACCTCTGAACCTGGCCCCCACTAAGTGCTGGTCAAATTGAGCGAGGATGTGATAACTATGTAACAATTATGTACAATAGATAAACCTACCTCTCTGCGACCTCTGAACCTGGCCCCCTCTAAGTGCTGGTCAAATTGAGCAAGGATGTGATAACTATGTAACAACTATATGTTCAATAGGTAAACCTACCTCTCTGCGACCTCTGAACCTAGCCCCCTCTAAGTGCTGGTCAAATTGAGCAAGGATGTGATAACTATGTAACAACTATATGTTCAATAGGTAAACCTACCTCTCTGCGACCTCTGAACCTAGCCCCCTCTAAGTGCTGGTCAAACTGAGCGAGGACGTGATAACCAGCCTCCCTCATGCTCTGGTATTGACTGCTCAATGCTGCTACAGTCATAAATAGTCCCTTACACTGGACAAAGGTCAGACATTCGACTAAACACTCTGCATACAGAATAGCAAAACGAGAGAAAAAAATGAAAGATCAGTAAATTATGATTGAAGATAAGATTACAAATAGAAACTTAAGTGGGCAATGGAGGTGTATTTGCATTGGGGCGGGGGGAGGAGGATGGGGGTTGTAAATTGTGTGTGGTAAATAGTATCATATTTAATTCCTAGCTGTTTCATAAATTTGACACAATTAATTAAAAGGCTACACTGACTTGAAAATTCTCTACTCTTTATAGACTGATTAACAATAAAATAAAATTGATTTATTTTCTTTGATACTTTGGTCTTCTAAGTTCATACTAACCCTGGCCTAGCAGAGAACTGAACAGTGGCAACAGGAAGCTGGGGTCATAGAGGTCATTTGGTTCCGACACTTGCCACCCTGTTTCCTGCAAAGATTAAAAGTACACAGGTTAGAAGATATCAAATATTCTTACATTTAGTAACATTAATCTAACATTATCTGGATCCCCTATTACATCATTGGACACTCTCATGTACAGATGGGATTACTTTCATGGGTTTATTAAGAACTTTTCATTTGCCAGCTGCAATGAATGATATCATCACATTCATATGCCATTCATAGATTATCATCATGTAACCCTTTGATCAAAGAATTTGCTATATTCAAATTACTTTCTCTAACCAGACGTGAAATATGCACAAATCAATTAACACATCATGGAAAAGTTTGAATTTCACAGTCAGAAATGTTCTCGCCAAGTCTTTATCAATGCATTTTTAGAAGTTACAGTGACTTACGAAACTCTGGTGGTATTTAAAAGAATACTTTAGCATAATGCACTTGCCTAATTCGGGGAGAAAATATTTTTTTATTTTTTTTATGGAGGTTTTTAAAAGATGACTCACCTGACGAGATAGTGGCTGATCCAACGGTAAATGTATCGATGACTTTAGCATTTTAGAGTGATCCAACAGACCAAGGACCTCTTTCATGGTTGGTTGGGTCCAAAGGGCCTTGCCTAGGGATTTCCTGGCTGCATGCTGTGTCACTGCAGGCTGGCCCCATAAGAAAGGCCTGATATAATAAAATAAAACAGTTGGATGGATGGATTAAATCAACATTGCTTTGGGGAATTGTCTGGAGCCAAACGAAAGGGATTCAAAAGCGGGGAGTTGAAGCAAACAAATCTATGTTACTTTGTTTCATCAGATACATTCCTTTCTATAAGAAGACCCCAGAATAACAACAAATCTTCATAGAGGTATCCAAACTTTGAGGAGCAGTGGGATATGTGACTTTGAAAACAACAATTTACAAATTTTTAAACAAGAGGGCAGTTTGCATATTACATTACTTTTCTTTATACCTGTAATCGTTAAGAGAAATTCCATTCTTCTCGTAGAGTTCTAGCATTTCGAGTAACATTCGGTCACTTGAGCTTCTCGTCGCCGAGTAAGCGCCCAGCCAAACCACGACATGATCTGAACTGCAACACGAGGGCTCCCTCTGAACGATGAAAAGTATCGTTGAGATCAGATGACCTGCCGGAAGGAGAGATGATAATGAAGGTGAAGAAGAATAGAAGGTCAAAGGAGAAATGCACATGACCCTTGACCTACTTTGGATGTTAATTCACATATTTAGTAACATGCCCCACTTTGACATACATGAATGGACAACTTGATAAAAGCTTAAACCTTCCCTGACTACCGGGGAACTTCAGCAATGCAAGTTCTACTTGTTTGTCAAAATCAGCTGTAGTAGTTGAAGAACACAATATTAGCTCGAGAAAAATTATCACAATAAAAACATGAAATTCTGGAAAAGCTTGGATGACTTCAATATTTACTATAAACTCAAAACCAACTTAAGCGGCAAGTACAGTACAAAATGGCTGTCAAGATTTGTCAGTTTAAAAGCTCTGCTGGAGATAAACTCACTTTTTGGGATGTTTTTTACTCTCCATGGTATCTTTTCAAATAATTACTTACCTTTAACATCCAGGACAGAGGCATCATCTGTTTCTTCCTCCTCGTCTCCCATCATCGAAGGCAAGAACATCGAATGACTGATCATCATGTGAAAGATCTTCTTGAGAGATAAAAGACCTTTGACCTCTTTGGTTTTGTCTTGATAGACTTGACATATCAGCCGTTTCAACAATGTTTGGAAAACTGGTGATTGGTAATGATTCTTCAGACCGTCTTGAATGAACTGTTTGATGTTTGAGATGAATGAATCGCTGGGCTCAAAATTTTCAACCATCTGCAAGCAATAGGAAATAATAATAATAATCATATTAAATTACAGTTTTAATTTTTAGGAAAGAATGAGGTTGATGTATTTAATGGAATATATCCTCACTGAGAAGATGAGTAACTCTTGAAATGGAGAAGAATCGTGATATAAGCCATTTCACAAACACTATTGTGTATGTGAGGGGTAGGGGTATGGGAGGGGTGGGGTAGAGTTGGGTATCTGAGAATAACAAAAAGCAAGGGTGAAACCACCATTTGTTATAGGGGTGGGGGCTAAGAGTTAATGTCAACCTTGCAATGGGTTCCCATCCCCTTTGAGAAATTTTGTTAAACAAAAGGGTGCTTAGATATAAAATGGTGCTATATTTTGCAGCTTTTAATTTTCAATCGTGGGATTTTCAACTGTCTAGGTCATATCCGTACATGTTAAAGATTGATGTACTGTACGATAGAAATTATTTGAAATATTCTGTCCATCAGCAGTTAGTTGGTTGGGCCCCTGCAAGAAAGTTGCATATAGTTTCATTGACAGGAGGGACAGGCCTTTCGCTCTGATATAAAAGCAAATTTTAAATACAACTGCAGGTCAAACATTTCTGTCAGAGAAAATAATAATTGATACATGATCAAAAACATAAAAGCTGTTTGGGAGTTGGCAAGTTTTGACAGAGCATTGGATAATTCAGCTAGAAAGTGACAACCTAAACTCGTCTTTAAAGAGAAGGTTCATTTTCTTTACCTGCAAAAGAGAAAGAATTGTATTGTAGTGGAGAAGCTGAATGGAAGAAGAGCTGGAACCACAGCTGACAAGAATTGCATCCAAGATGTCCGATCTTCTCTTCTCAGCGTCTCCATCTCCTCGGGAAGATAACTCGGTGTTGAGAGTTGTCAGCAAACCTAATCTGGACCTGGCAGGGATGAAAAGAATTATAAGAAAGTTCAAAACTGCACAGTAGTCCCAAATTTATTTTCTGGACCCCATCCCTCTCCCCCCCCCCTGTGATTTTAATGTACTTGAGAAATATATAAAGTACGACCAGTGAACAGTGCACTGTTGGGGTCATGACCCCAACTGTTATCCCACACGACAAGAGGCTGAAGGACTTCCTGTCTAAACAAATTTTTTATACATGCAAAAGAATACACTGCCCCCCCTCCCTCACTGACCCACCCATCCACCACCTGTAACATACAATGGCACAAACATTTTCTGCCTAACCTCTTTAAATTTAATCTCAATAAATTCAAAATTGATACAATTGTACAGATAGTCCCCTGAAGTATTTCTCTGCCTCCCCTTTCTGTGACATTACCTCTCTATTACCCATCACCCTGTCATGACTCCATCTAACAGTTCTTACCTGTTCAGAGTTTCTTCTTTAGAGCAGATCTTCTCGACCTGTGACTCTAACTTTTGCGTAGATACCACCTTGACCATCACCGCGAGGAGATCATCCTGTAACTCTCTGAGATCACCCTCCCCCTCCCCCTCCTGGTATAACTTCATCAGACGAGACCACACCAGATCCTGCAGGACATTAAAAGCCTCCTCATCTGAAAAAAAAATATAAATAAAAAGCATTGTCATGAAATGTCCTTACCTCATGAATATTTAATGTAGCAAGTACGACCCAAGACCTAGCTTTCGCACGTCACAGACGGATGATCCAACTTACTACAATAACCCCAGACATAAATATAACAATACCTTGAACTGAACGGACTAGAAACGTTACAGAGATTTCAATATTGATTATAATATGTAAGGAATGAAAGAACTTCATCAAACCTTCTGTCTGTCTTTTTGTCTGTCCAGCTGTAATTGACAAGTAGCTATAAACCACTGGCATGAAGGTTGCAGATTCCTTCTTCAATTTCTTCTTGACGACCTTCTGACCTTCATCAGAAGAGCAGAATCGAGCGAAATGAATCCTGTGAGCGAGGCTGTGAGTGATGAGTGATCGCAGGAGACGACCGTACATCTCCTACAATGAGACAGAAAAAAACAAAACGGGTTCTTGTAGCATCCAGAATATAAAGCTTTTCACGTTTACTAGGGTAATGAACCAGATCGGTGTGATACAATAGAATAGTCACTCCACTATCCTAAGGAATATAACGCACGACACAACTGATTAATTGTGGCTTCTTGTCTAAGAAATCACACAAAACTAAACAACAACAAATAAAGCCTCACATTCATTTTTAAAGAACTGCAAATGATATACATTTCTTTCTTTAACACTTAATGTAGTTACCTTGCTTTCCTCTGTTGCTAGGCAACGTTCCAATAGTTCCATAGACACCCCCATAGTGACATCTGGCATCAATTCAATCGTCGAGCAGAAGATTTCATCTAATTTGGTGTTGCATTGAAGCTCTATGGCAAGAACAAAATCTGTAAGAGCTGGTTTAGGCAAATCCTCCATATTTTTGGGAAGCTCTAGAAACAAGTCGGTCAGTGTCTTACTAGAATCGTTGGATTCTGAGGACAACATGCTGATAATTTTACAACAGAGACCTTGAAACACTTTGGGAGAGGTCAACCCAACATGCTGCAACCAATCACTAGCGCAATAATACTTGTTCCATTTGGAATACTCTGTCGTATTCTGTAAGGTCGTGAGTCTCTCGTGACATTCCGAGGATATCTGGCTAAAAACGTCATCCGCTATACCCCGGAAACGTTCGGATGTCAAACAATCTGTGAAAAAGTGTTCCAGGAGTACAAGAAAATGCTTTTGGAGACAACTACCGCCCAAATCCATCTCCAACTCTTCCGGAAATGACAAAGATGTGCCGTACTGCCTCCAGGAAGGCATGTTACCATTCTCAAACAATGCATGAGCAATGGCCTCCCATGGAATGTCGCTTTCAGTTATCACCTCACTAAGTCCTCTGGATTCCCTGGATGCACCGTCGAGTTCCTTTGCTCTTTGCAGTATAGTGTACAACATATAGACCAGGGTTCCATTTAGTCTAGATGCATCACTGCCAATCACATTCTGAAAATACAGATCAAGTATAAACAAAAGGGAAAGGCTTTTAGCAGTAGTTTGTGTTGACTTGTTTCTTTGCATCATTCCAAATAGCCATGTAGTATTCACACCTACATGGCAGCCTCTTAATTGTACAAAATTCTAAAGTTTCACAAAGTGTATAGCTAAATGTCACCATCCCTGGTGCGATTTTGTGGACTCAAACAGTAGATGATGCTTCAGGAATCTCATCTCTTCTTGTATGGTTGAGTACGGTAAATTAAGACAAATCCAACCCCAAATGAAGCGTTCAAGAACTAACTATACCCCACAATACCTGTACCTCCCGATGGGTTATTGGGCTGTCCAAATGAATCTGTAATACCAGCTATCGACTGGGATGTTCCGCCAACTGACAGGATGTTTACACAGGACAGACTTTTAGCAATTTCTTGGTGCTGTACAACAATAAACAGCCCATCCACTCCCACTTCTGAAACTTTCAAATCAGAAAAGAGCTGGAGCTAAAATGGACTCTCTACGGAGCAACTTAGATAAAATATTTACCTGCATGTACAACATGATCTGTTTTATTACTGGTAAAATCTTTTGAGTTGGTAGACTTTGAGCAAGTCCAGTTAACGATGACATGACATCACCATCACATGACACCTCTGAACCAATCATAAATGAGTCCTGCAGTAATTGAGAGAACGAGTCATAACCACCGAGGGTTTTCTTCAACCTTCTGAATGCCTCTGCATCTGTTGTTCTCTGGAAGAACACAAAAGAAGAATAAAAAAATGACACTTAAGAACAAAAGAACAACAAGTGGTTTCAACATTTTTCAATCTTACATGACTGGAGAACCAAACACCAGTCACTTCAGGAATACAGGTTCTTTGCATGTTCCAGAACTATCAAAGATGAGCCATTGACACGTAATATCTGTTGTTACACCACATACAAGGTATTGGGACCCAGGGCGTACCAGAAGGTGTCAATTAACATTACCTAATCCTTATTTTTTTTTAATATACCTAAAATAAAGAGTGTCATAAGAGGGCTCGTTATCTAAATTGTTCCCTGGGTTCTACTATTGCTCTCAACCCCGTGGACTGACTCATGGTCTCTAACTAGTACCATCCGCAAAGATTGGCATCAACTGCTGGCTCGATGGCTCAGTTTGAGAACAGGACTTGCATTCTAACCTCACTACCATTCTGTTCCATAGATGTAACTTGACCAGAAATGGGAGATCATGTAGTTATCTCAAACGAACAACACATCTGGAAGGAATAATTGAGCAATAAATCATCATCTCACCTTGCCCTTTGAACCAGTTTGAAGCCAAAACTGACAGTACTGTAGACATTTTTCAAAATCTGAAAATTTGATTTCTGTCTTGGCTTTCTCGATGGCAGACTGATGGCAGTCTTTGATCAGAATGCTGATTGGGGCAGGATCTCTTTGTTGGTTCATGATCATAAATGTTACGGACGTGACGTACCTCTCAAAACCACCTGAAAGAGGAAGAAGGCTCGTTCAATCAAACTGATTTCTCTTGGGGTGTAGCTTGAAAGCATTGTGGGAATTCTTTTGCTACATAATAAAAGTACTTACATTTGACAGCATATCAAAATATCAAAATCAATCCAATCACAATCAAATCAATGCATACAAACTATTCTTTTCAACAGATTAAATGAATTTTAAAAAGGAAAAGTTAATATTATTTCTGATAGAAATCTAATGGAAAAATGAATGTTTACACCTCAAGTGCACTTTGGCCTCATTCTTGCACTAAACCCGTTTGTTAATCAGAGGATGCTTGTGAATAACTATTACTTTATCCTACAAGTCTAATAGTTACCTGTTTCACCTTTACTCTTTATAAGTAGATTAAAGAATTCTTCTAAAGCTGCAGGGAGTAGGGCACTGCAGTACAGAGGCTTGTCCATAGTAGGCCACCACACTCAAAGTGACTGCACAGAGTCTAATAGTTACCTGTTTCACCTTTACTCTTTATCAGCAGATTAAAGAATTCTTCTAAAGCTGCAGGGAGTAGGGCACTGCAGTACAGAGGTTTGTCCATAGTAGGCCACCACACTCAAAGTGACTGCACAGAGTCTAATAGTTACCTGTTTCACCTTTACTCTTTATCAGCAGATTAAAGAATTCTTCTAAAGCTGCAGGGAGTAGGGCACTGCAGTATAGAGGTTTGTCCATAGTAGTCTTGCCGTCTGAGGCTGAGTTGGTTTCCATGGTGACCACATCACTCATTACTTCTATGGTGTACTCCTCTTGATCCAGTATAGCTATCATGTAAAAGAGAGAAAAAAGCTTTTGGAAAGGTACAGACATTTTAACAGTGCTACCTTGACTGGGTGGGGGATGGGGGCGGGGGGAAGGTGGACACAAAAATGGAAGATGTTGATTGGCCTATCCCAGTGACATGTTCTCAGACTATTTTCGCCATCTCTACTGGTATACTAACACAGTGTTACATAAAGCAGGATATTGTAACAAGAAGCATACAAGGCAAAATTAAATACTAAACTCAATTTTTTCTTTTTAGTCAATACTTAATCTCAACAACAAGAATTTAAAAGAATCATTAAACAGTTTACCTGCAATTCCTGCTTCAGCAACACTTGCTGTTTCACTCTGAAGATCGTTTTCCAAGAGTTGTTGTCTCTTCGTCATTGCTTCTGCGATCCTGTCGTTGAACGGATGAGGGTTACGGACTATCTTAATCAGAGACTTCCTCAAGAGGTCTATGACTCCAACTTGATCCGATTTTGAAAGGTCATCAAGTGCCACCAACCAGGACATTGCTTCTTCTTTGTTGTTTTCAAAATGGCCTGTTTCCATCAGTATCTGTTAAGATAACCATAGCAACAAGATATTTGACCAATCAGGTGTCATGATATTAGCCGATAAAAGTACACAAACAAATTTAAGGCTACAGGGATTCTGTTCATAGGATACCTTCGGTTTTGATTCTGGCTTTTTTCTACGGGCAGATAAAACTGTAATGACCTTGCATGATCCTTACAAGGAAAGGATAAGGCGACTAAGGGGGCAGAGGGGGGGGGGGTCGGGGCACAGATGGAGTGGAGAATTTACAACACTTTGACAATGAGGGTAATCACCCTGCATTAGGAAAAGTTAATAGTTGCCTCATCACAACTCTGGATGATTATGTCTTAGGGTACATTATATATCATAAAAAAAACTTCTGAGAATTGTGCAAAAAAATGTGCTAAGATCCAAAATGGCATTCTCTAGAAGATGCTAGTAAAGTGCTGGGGCTCTCCATTTCCCTTCAGAAACTTGAGGTCAACTCTGTAGATGACTTCAATCCCTCAAACGAAAGCTAAAGCCACATACCTTACACAGAAGCTGTTCGGCCTCTTGCTGAACCAGTTTTGATGAAAGCAGTAAAGTCAGAACCTGTGAGAATATAGACCCTGATCGCTTACTCTGGTAAGAAAAACAAATATTAGTTTTTATTATCAGTTACTACTCAGTTTTCTTCTTGTCTATATTACACATATCTAATCCTAACTGACTTAAGTTTTTCTTGACTAAATCTTTTTCTTCTCTCCATCCCTTGTCTACTAATCCCCTTACATCTATCTCTTTGTGTTCACCATGTTCATTAACCTGTCTGTATTCTGTGCATGTTTTTGTCCCTTCTGTTACTGTTACTTGTCATTTAGCCTCTGAAGAAGATCCTGCTAGGATGGAAATGTCAGGCCAACTTACTTTTACACATACCCTTACACAGGCTCTCTAGTGGATAAGCAGTTGCTAACAGTTTAATTTTATTCTAAATCTGTTGACAGTAATCAAACTGAGAAAAGAGATGTTGTCTGTCTTTTAATTTAGTCCAATAACTGCTGAATCTTATTCAAAGACAAACCTCTTTAAACCAAAGAATTTTCTTTGGTGGCACTCCGGCCAAGAACTCCATCAGTCCCTGAACGATTGCGATGCTCAAATTCTCTTCATCAGACAAGTTTTTGATGAACAAAACTGAGAGGCTTTCTGAAAAGATTGCATTTAGATCCAAGGACAAACCCTGCAGGCAGTTGGGAAACAGTGTTTGCTGAAGTCGCAATATATCTAAGACCCCACATATCACCAATTCTGGTTTCGGGATCGGGACTGGTGTAGCCATCTGCTTTTTTACCCAGTCTGAGAAAAGACAAAGACAAAACAATCATAAAATTTGGTTATTTAAGGTAATTAGACAAGACACAAGAAGAAAACAAAACTAAATAAAAAAAAATAAAAGTACCAACAGGAACGACACACTAATTTTTCAGTTTTATTTTGTATTTATGTTTTTGGTTCAAAACATACCAGAATTGAGACTGGTCCTTTAACAGGAACTGGGTCAAATAGAGGGCCTGAGAAACTATGGATGGGGCCTGGGAACATAGGGGATAAAGAATGATGTTTTCTCATTTCATTTTATACTGAAGGCAGGACATGGCTCTCAACACTTCTGCTGCATTTTGTTCTGCTCATGTATCGGTACATCAGGAAAGTTTCCCCATCCCATCAATCGTAGCCATGTTCGGCTTACCTTTATAGTCGTCCTCCTTCCTGTTTTCAGACCTCAGATGAGTCTGGTATTTCTCATACATTCCAATGAAGAACTCAGCATCTGGCATTATCTATAAACACAACAAAATGAAAATCATAATTGAATTCTTCAATTTGCATATCCAGGCAAGAGTTTAAGTGGTACAGAAATAACTCAATAAGGGTGATCTACTTTTCCTGAATTGACCAGTCCCCACGGGAAGTGTGTCGCCACGGGAAGGGTGGAGGACAGAAAGAGCATTTATGTCATGGGGACCTTCTTAGTCTTCCCTTTCAACAGCCCACCATATTCATACTGCCCCCCACCTACTTCCCTCCCTCCCCTTCCACACAGACACATACTCAGCACCAGTAAAGATTTAGGAGGGTTCTCAAACAAACAGCAAAGAATGGTCAATCTTTCTTGATGGTGAAAATAACGCGAGTGCATCTGACAGCGAAGGGTCCATCAACATCTCCCGTTTCTTCCTTTCCACCAAACAGCCCCCACCCCCCACCTCCACCCGCTCCACTCCAGGGAAGATTTGAAAACTGTAAGATTTACAATCTTTACCTCTCTGGCAGACTTTTTCAGACTGTCAATAAACTCTGTCCATTCTTCAGGAGACAAGATGGAGTTTGCTTCTTTTTTTTGGTCCTCGCAAAACTTGATCGTCTTGAGAGTCCTCTTCAGGAAGATCTTACAGATCTTGAGGAGACCGAAATGAACTGGAATACACAACCCCTGAAAAATACAATACAAACATATCAATAAAATATAAACAAATACAAACAAGGAATATGAATTGGTAGATAACTCAAGCCAAACACCCACCAACCAAACAACCAAAGAAATGAATGTTTTAAAGGTGTTGTTATGATTAGTTGAAAAACAAAAGATACACAACCCCTGAAAAATACAAACTTAGCAATAAAATATAAACAAATACAAACAAGGAATATGAATTGGTAGATAACTCAAGCCAAACACCCACCAACCAAACAACCAAAGAAATGAATATTTTTAAGGTGTTGTTATGATTAGTTGAAAAACAAAAGATACACAACCCCTGAAAATACAATACAAACATATCAATAAAATATAAACAAGTACAAACAAGGAATATGAATTGGTAGATAACTCAAACCCCAAGAAAACACTGCAAACATATATATATCTACATCTTTCTTATTTCAAATTTTAAAGCCAAACACCCACCCAACAAACGACCAAAGAAATTAATATTTTAAAGGTGTTGTTATGATTAGTTGAAAAACAAAAGATACACAACCCCTGAAAATACAATACAAACATAGCAATAAAATATAAACAACTAAAATATAAACAACTAAAATAAAAACAACTAAAACAACTAAAAACAAGGAAAATGAATTGGTAGATAACTCAAACCCCGAGACAACACTGCAAACATATATATACATCTTTCTTATTTCAAATTTAAAAAGCCAAACACCCACCCAACAATTGACCAAAGATATGAATATTTTAAAGATGTTGTTATGATTAGTTGAAAAACATTTTTCAACATTCTTTCTACCACAGTCGAGTTTAAACACAAAGTGAACTCTTGAATTAGGTAGGTTTAAATAACTGCAGGTCTTTTGCTCACCTTAAAATTTTTAACATATTCCTCTCTGGTGTAAACAAATGGAAGGGTAGTCACGGCAACCAATCCCAGTAACCGTGACACTGTGGTATTTCTTTTCTTCTCCATCAGGGCAGGACTTATATCAGGAAAACAGTTATAAATCTGGAGAAAAAAATAAGACAAATAAATGTTGGGATATGTTCTGATGGAAGTCATGGAATAATATATGGGAGAAAAATATTTTTCAAAATAACATTAAAAGTGTCTTTTTTATTGGGTTTTGGGATTCTGTGTCAGGTTGAAAAATCACATGGTAAATATCTCTACAACTAAGTAGGCTGCCTTATTCGGATGCAACCATTTGGTATGCTCATTATGGGCAAGCTGGTTACTAGCCAATCTAACAAAATGAAACAAATTTGGTGTCCCACAAATATAATATAATATATATAATTACATGTGCAAACCTTTTTTTTTATACCCCTGTATCCTCATTTGAGGTTTCATTTTAAGTTGATTAAAGGAAAAAGATTTTGCTCTCAAGTACTTTTTTCAGAGGTCCAGCATGTAACACCAGATGGCAGCAAATTGAATGCAGGCAAAGGATACATTCAAGATGGTGTGTCATGTATCATAAAATTTTTTGCCCAGGCATCATGATGCTTTATCATGTTTAGAAAACTTTTGCGGCTGGTTTTCTATGAGTACTTTTGGAAACTTTCAAAGATGTTCACATATGTATGGATATAAGCAGTGCTATTGGCAGTGCCTAAATGCTAGCAAGAGGAAATTGTATCTTGGATTCTTGAGAATTTCCAACAAAGATTTGAAATTTGTAGGTCACTTGAAAAGGTTATCATAGTAGTAAGATGAAAGCATTTCTATCAAATTAACAGAATTTATTATAACCCGATTTTGGAATCTCTCCGGGGCAATCTGTTACCATGTCAAAATTCAAACCTAGTATGGCTGAAATGAAAACTAGCTGAGTGACCTGTTTAATGTTAGCGATTGACTGCACATCATGAAATCTAACAGCATGCTGCCAATTATTGCTTTAATAATTTGTGTGGCAAGAGATGACCAGTTGTGAAAACACACGCACCATCTTACATGTGATATCACAGTTAAAATAAAGAGAACTACTTTACCTTTTCAAAAAGTATGATGTTATTCAACCAATCAGGGTACGGCCTAGGGGTGAACTTTGTACTACGACCTTTGAGGTACGGGGTCAGGACGTCAGGACACACCTTGAAGATGCTAATGAAGAGATCTTCCATGAGTGGATCATTCAGGATGGATGTCGTCTTGAAGTTAGACACAAACCGCAACAAAGTTAAATTTGCAACTCTGCAGAGAAGAACAAAACTTATTGTCAAATCAAAGATTGAAGCCGACCTTGAGAATAAATGCATTTAATCGCAGAGACAATCTTTGTAAGTAAAACATGAAATTAATCTAAGCTGCTAGGAGCAAAGCTCAGATGTGCGTGTCAGAACCATCCCCAGCCCCTCCCCCCACCTCCTCCCAAACACCCCAGCACCCCCTTCATATTAACATTTAAAATTTCTTTTCCTTTCTTTTAATCAATCTTTTGGCTAAGTTCATTTAGGATAATTGAGTTTGCTTCACTTCCCAAGTTTTAACTCCCCAGTATCAATCAATCTCAACCATATGAATGTCCACATATTTGTGATTGTTCTGGGCATATTTTATATGGTTAAGTAGCATTTAAAAAAATGAAAATCAAACAAAAAAAGCAAGGATGGACGATAAAAGAGATTAATCCATACCTTCCTCCATTTAATCCCAGTGATGCATCAGTGTAGCAGATGCCATATTTGTGTGAGCAGCACACCAACTGTAGGACGTTATGCACCATATGTGGGATGTCAACATCAGCAGCCTGTTTTTAAACAAAATTTTGGAGGTAAAAAGTAAGAAAAAGAGACGAAAATGAATCCTACAACAAGGCATTCTATCTGAGAATAATCATCCATTATATAAATATCTGTGAGTCATTCACATTGATGATGACTGTTGTTATTGTGTTATCTGTTTCAAAATGTGATTTTCCTCCAAAAATTTGTAAAAGTAGGGTGCAAAGTAGACAAGAAAATTTCAGCATAAATTGATCAACTTTTAAACATAATCAGCTGAGAGCTATCGACAGTAGCCTCTTTACTGAACGAAACGGTAAATATAACAAAACAGAAGAGGAACTTTCTTCTTGGAAGCATTGCTCTTGTCAGAGAAAGTCAAACCTGGCCTATACCTAAATTGAGCAATGTTAAGGGTAGGCTGGTTAGGTAGGCAAGCCTAAGACAATAAGAGCCCAATTAGTGCAAGATGGTGGACCAATGATTTTTTCATAGGCCTGCAGGGCCTCCTATTGAGAACTTCAGGCACAGACCATTACTCTAGCAATTCTTTTTTTTTTAAAGTTGAATGCTTATAAAAATTAAGTTATTATAAGGTATACAGATAATTGTTACAGAAGGCTAACGAGCTAACCTCCACTGGTTTACTGCAGTCGTAGAGCTCGATCAGCTGACTGAGAGTAAAGTTATTGAAGAGTAGCTTCTTGCTCTTCTTAGGGATGACAGGTTTCTTGATTACTCTGTCTTGTAAAGTTCTGAGTAACAGCTGAATGGTGGGCACTCTGTCCAACGCGATGTGATGGAAAACGTTGCGGCAGAATTCTGGTGATTCAACATAAACGATATATGACGAAGATGTCTATTAACATTAAGATTATATTTAGCAGATATCTATTTCTATTTGTTTAAGTTTGTGAAGAGTGGTCACCCTTGAGAATTGAACTTTTGTACAGCATTATGATATCTTTGGGCATATCATTCATAAATAAATATGTATATGTATTTTGAATTGAGGGCTCCTCTGGAAAGCAGTGCTTCTGCACTGAGTAGGACTACCTCATTAAAGATGACAGTAATTAAAAAAAATACATTAGCTGAAGTAAAGTGATAACAAACTCTGAGACTTAAATAACATATCATACAGAGCTAATAAAATAAAATAAAAATAAGCTTTATTTATGCTGATTATTTTCGTATCTAGACAGATACTCCTAGGCTTACAAAACTTGCAAAGTCTGCATATTGCACTGAATTTGATACCAGTTTTAGTACCGCTGAAGAAGGATGTCTATAAGTTTGTTTATTCAGAATTTTTTTTGTAAGAAAAGTCACCCCAGATAGTACCTGTATATATTAACCAATAACTTGACCCACTCTCAACCCCAGTCTCCAAAACATAGCGAGAGCAAATTGTGTGATTATGACTGCGTTGTGTCAAGTGAGGTTCAAGAGTCCCTTCGAAACATTGATAATACAGGTTGCTTACCTTTACTTGCCACAGCTTTTTCGATAATGTCACTGTTCCCAGTCATAAAGATAGACATTGCAAACTGCACAAAGTGTGTTCTGGGATCTTCTTTTTCCTAAAGTAAAAACAAGGTATAAACGAAAGATGTTTTTCAGGATCTGAATTTAACCCTCTTTTTATGAGATATTGATGGTTTTCTGACTTTTTGTGTACAAGAACTGTTTTTCACATCTTTACACTTGTATAGCGAGTTGCTGATTTTGTGGAGTATTTTGCAATATGACACCTGATAGGTAATATTCCTGAGTCTCAGAAAGGGAGTAAAAAAGATGTGAATTATAGAAGAGGGATGTTTGTACAGCAATCTAGCTTGCATTGCAGATTTGACATTGAGTTGAGCAGAAAGGACGACTTTACATTGCAATAATATGGCTGCTACTGTTGCAGAAACACCAGTGGAGAGCAATCTCTAAGTCTGTATGAATATGTGTGCTAATGGGATGTTTGGTAATGGGACTTCAACAGGTAATGGGATGTTAGGAGGAAGTCTTGTGTCAAGGGTTACCACATCTGAATTACACTTGACAGGTATTCATGCAAAATATGAGAAGTGCAGCATTCCACTTTCTATCTTTTTCTGCATGAACGGATGTATGAAACAAACAAATACAATGCACAAACAGATAGTTACATACTGTACTCTGAACATTCTAGCATATTCAACACATCAGATGGATACTGGCTGTATAGTGCATATCAACCAAAACTAACATGTGTTGGCTTAAAATCTACATCAGGGGGTTCTCAATGGGTCGTCTAAGGGCCAAATGTGAGTAGCAAAAGATCTTCATCTGGCCTGTAAGAGCCAAAACAGCACTAATCCAGTATGCAGGCACTTAATTAAGGCATTAGGCTCGAGCAGCCTATCAGCCTGCCCTGCACATTTTTCAACCTAGGTATAATGAGAATAGGTTTTCTCTGCTACCTTCACTCCTACTATTGTTTCTTACTGGGCCTTCCAGAAAATTAATTGAGAACACCAGCTCAACATTTTCATCATTCATAACAAATTCAAACACGATATTTTACCTTTGGCCTTCTGCTTTGTGCTAACTTCTGGAGAGACGGATGGTCTAAGTTGAAGACGCTTAGTAATTCTTGAGCACATTGCTTCCCTAAGGTCATTATCACTGTCAAAAGACGAAGCGCTGTTTTCGTACTCCTCCAATCCTTCGGAACGTTTAGAAAACTCATCACGATTCCAAAATGGACCCTGACTAAACGACGTACGATGTGTAGTGAGATCACTCCATATTTGCTCTGACTCTCGGCAAAGCGGATCAGGACTGTGGTAAGGATTCTCAAGGTGCAGATGATCTGAAAGAAAAACAAAACAAAACATTTTACTAAATTCCCAGAACAATAAAGTTTGTGAATACCACAGAAAGTTAACTTTCTTTTCACATATTGCCAGAAAAAAAAAACAATCCAAAGTTTCTGGGCAACAAAATTTTTAGAGTTGAATTTAATCATGAATTAATTTGGCAGGTTTATGTTAAATTCAACCGTGAAATTTTTTTCAGGTACTGTCTATTATCAAATGTTGCTCTTCATCATAAGAAATGAGGGAAAAGTAGGTAAAAATTCCAAATTTTAATATTGCATGTCCAGCCCTTGATTAAATTGACCAGCTGGTAGCCCGGCTGCATTTTGAAGAATGCATTTGGATCTTCGACACGGTTTGGAATATTTTGGCATTTGTACAACGTTCTATGCCTATACGTGATTTCACACTCACCACAAGGTTAGGCCTGTTTTCGTCATTGAGAATGTCGAGAAGCTCTTCACACCGAGGAGAGACTTCCAGATATTGCATAATGACATCAACACCACTTTCTGGGGCTGTATCGTTGCAGCTGATTAAAAAGTTCTTCAAGACTGGAAAAAGGCATTAAATTTTAATTAAGGAAACAAAAGATTATTTGGTTTTGTCTAATAAGAAAAGAAAAATTGTAATGAAAACAGAATATACAAAGCAACAACTGAAAGTTAAAAGAAAAATAGGTATTAGAAATAAGACAACTATTTAAAGAACTCCCAAGCCTCAAACTGAAACGTTTCCTCACAGAAGACATTCACTTCACAAAAAAAAAAAACTTAAGGAACTTATTGGAGGAATATACATAATTTGATAGGAGGATATTAAGAATTTAGAATATGTGCAGAATATCAAAGAGCTCTTATAATTATACAGCCACACAAATTTGTGCATGAACCTATAGGCATTGTACGACTCCTGTCCCACATGTCCCACCCCCAGCTTTTTAATTTTTTTTATAAATTTGCAAAACAGCCAGTGAGGGATTCAACAGTAGACTTTCTTTGTATTTGTGGAAATCTTGAAATTTACATATGAGTGTAGCAGATATTGCATGGT
Source organism: Apostichopus japonicus (assembly GCF_037975245.1). NCBI lineage: Eukaryota > Metazoa > Echinodermata > Holothuroidea > Aspidochirotida > Stichopodidae > Apostichopus > Apostichopus japonicus. The sequence continues at coordinate 19,802,467 of NC_092581.1, forward strand.
ACCTAAGACTATAGACTAGGCCTGTTCTTTCTTAATTTTGAAGTAAGTTAGATCTTTGTGATGCAACAATAACACGTCATGCAATATTTTGCATTACTTAATGACATATGAGAAAGGTAAAATATGTTAGTAAGGCTTTAAGGACCGAGGCTAATTTATTTATGGAGAAAGCTATTTACCCTATCATTGGGGTAAATAAGGATGGCACTCTTGCTTATTCAACCAACTGTAGGTTAACTAAGCAATGCACAAGTGCTTATTTACCCGACCATCAGTCACATAAGCTCAGTCCTTAATTAAGAGATATTTGGATGCCTATTTAACTGATTGTTGAGTACCATATTGGCTATTACATCAGTGCTCAAGTTTGCAAGCTTTCTGATAACAGGAAAGGCTCAGTACTGACAGTAGTATTACTATTCATCATCATCATCATCAACTTCGATGCTGTTGGCCAAAGGCCATTTCATCGCTCCACAGAAAATTAAACTCCACAAATTAAACTCCAGAAGTTACTGTTGAAAACCAAACACTAAAGGTTTATCCTTCCAGAATGAATCAAGCCTCAGTTTAAAACAGTTCAAAGAGGGAGAATTAACAACATGTTCTGGCAAAGAATTCCAATAACTAATAGATCTCTGCGTAAAATTCTTTTGACGAAGCGAAGTGTTCACTCTAGGTTTAACTAACTTGTAGGAGTGACCCCTCGTAACTGATCCATGTGATCTTATAAACAGGTCATGGGTAGAAATTATCAATCCATTCAGATACTTATATACAAACACCATATCACCTCTCAAACGTCTATGTGACAAGGAAACAAGGTTCAGTTCTTGGAGTCTCTGTTCATAGGGCAGACTACATAATCCTGGCACTAATTTAGTTGCTCTGCATTGCACAGATTCTATAGCCTCTGTTTCCCGACGATAAATAGGTGACCAAGCTGGCTGACCATACTCCAAAACTGGTCTCACTAAGGCCTTATAAAGAAGCAACACGGTGTCTCTATCTAAATACCTAAAGGTTCGTCTGATTATTCCTAGAATGCTGTTGGCTTTGGAAACAATTGACGCAACTTGCTCCCTAAAATTAAGGCCATTGTCAACAACCACACAAAGGTCCCGCTCTGAATTCACGACTTCTAAACTTTGGCTACCTCCATCATACTTTGGCATAGTGTAATGATATTCCAGATAAGAACAACCAACTCGAAGAACATGACATTTATCCAGGTGAAAGTGAAGTTGCCAAGTCACCGACCAGTTGTACATATTATCAATGTTATTTTGCAGAACATCACAGTCCCTTAACGAGTGCACAGCTTTATATAGTTTGGTATCATCCGCAAAAATTTTCACACTACACCCAGCAACGCTAGATGGCAGATCATTAATATACTATTACATGGACACTTCGAAGTTCGGACACCTAAGCCTTAAAACACCCCAAAATTATATCTTCTGGTATAAATCACCTGAAAATATACTTGATATGGTGGGAGAAGTGTGTTATATTACGATACACGGCCAAACTTTCTTTCCTGCAAACTGTTTTCACGTTGTATTCCAAGAAGATTCTTTGTGATTGTGGAACTGGTATTTCTTGGGTGTTACTAAAACGAATGACAATTGCGTTACACATAACGAATGACAATATGTTGTACACACTAAAAAAGTGCGTTGACTAAAACGAATGACAGCACAGACATTTGCTTCAACCGGATATCACAGTTCAGACTTCGTGGGTATCTAGATCTAGTAAAGTACGGACAAGATAAAAACGCACCTTATAGTAAGCGAAATTGTAAGTCTGATTTTAAAAAGTAAATTTAACGTCATTTTTCCGATATTAATTGTTAGAAACTAACAATACTATAATCCTGAAATGGCTTCAGTTATCTTTCTATATAAATCTACAGGGGTAAAAAGCCCAGCACTCAAGCGCATTCTCACACAAAAACTTTCCCTGTGGTTTCTATCAGTAAATTACACCAAAACCCTGCAACCACGTTATATGCGATTTTCCTCAAATCATTTTTGCGCAGAAAACCAATAACCGCATTTACTCCACTCCGTTAATCATTCTATCTCTTCTCAATACTGTCATTCGTTGTCATTCGCCTTCATTCGCTGTCATTCGCAAATGATAATTAACCCTGTACAAAGTCAATTGTCATTCGTTTTAGTTTGTTCCTATTTCTTTGCTAGAGTATTGCAAAGTTCGGACACCCGGTTCCACAGTGTGGCGCTGGTGACAAAATTGGTGGCGCAGTTGCTCTTCAGTAATTATAACAGACTTCACAGATCTCCGTCATTTTATTGACAAATATGTAAGTACTTACTTGCACATGCACGGGTCATTTTGGAGAGAAACTATCTGTAGCTTCGTAGTTTTTCGTGAAATTGGCTGTTGCTGTAGGTTGTCATGGTGAAATCGTGTATTTCTTAGGGGTGTCCGAACTTCGCAGTGTTCCGAACTTCGCAATACTGACTATACTAGTACTAGTACCAGTAGACTATTAGTATTACTACTAGGCTATGCCTATTGGTTGTCAATGATAAACAAAAATGAGGCAAAATGTATGTGACATTCCAATTAAACAATTGATTTTTTGCTATCATGATCGCAATGTTGATATTTTGAAGGTGAGGAAAGGTATCTAGGTGGTGAACTTGTACTGTGCTGTTGCCATCCCATTTCCTGCTGAGGGCCTAGCCTTCTCCCATAGCTGAACCACTACTGTACACTCTATAGGCCCTAGCCTACAGTAACTCACTGTCTTGCAAATCGCCACCTCCTTCTTTCAGAGATTTTCTAAACTCCCTTCCATCCTGTGCTTTCTGCACTTTTGGTGGATTTTGATCTGGTTCATCCGAGACACTCTGATTTGCTTGATCTTCAGGTGCATCGTGACTTCTCTTTCTTGATTTGCGATGACTGTCTTCCCTCATGTTGTCGACGGGGGCTGCCATTTTGCTTTTGAAGACAGGTGAATCTGTATATTGCGACATAGTATAAACAATGTTATGAATACTAAAAACAGGAGGTAAGCCGACGTACTATATTGCGTCTACTTCTATAAATTTTCCAATCGCAGTACGGCTAACGGGCTGATTGAAAGGTAAGTTCAATTTGTCGAGGTACCGTTTGATCATTGCAGAAAATGAACTGAATCCACATTAGTCATACTGCATCTATCCACACCTTTGTTTCGCATAATTTTGGAGACGTTTGAAGTCACATTGAAAGCAATCACGAAGAAAGGTAGGCCAATATTTTGTATAGACCCAAATGGTTACTGCCGAGATATGGGCCTTTGTATCATCACGCACACACTGTTTAGGAGAAGTTGTATCAGGCCATTGAGTTCCCTTAGTGATTACAGTACACATTGGATTGTAATATTATAATATTACAGGCCGAAATTAATGGATCCCTTAGTACTTTAATACATATGCTAGCTTTTTTCTATACAATATACGTTGCCTATGCCTAGTTTGACTAGGCCTAGTGAAAGGAATTTTTTTTTAAAATTTTGTGGCAGTCTATTGGGTACATGAAAAAACTACATAATTTTTTCATTGCTCCAGAAGTGAATTTTTAAACCTCGTGCCAACTTAATCTTATATATTTTGAACAGTGGAGAACGACTGTGACATTACCGGGGGACTTCGTTTTGTGGGCTGCAGGGACGCTATCATTATACTGTAGCAAGGAAGATTAAAGGCTTTGAAGCCTCGCCCCCAAACCGCGTGCAGCACTCTGAAAAAGTTAACTTTCCATTGCTTGCAAGTGAAGTTTTCTGCTTGTCGCTACAAAATGCAGACAGTAATGAAACGTGATACCTTGTTATCTTTAGCTGGACCTGAGATGTCCATCGCTGTATCGTTTGTGCACTCTGCTGTGGGTATTGACTGCAGCTGTATGTACTGACTGTACACTAACTAATTACCGAAGGTAGCAAGCTGTGTGCATATTTTCTGGGATCGATGGTGGTGTCTAACAATTATGTTACACCTCATTTGAAACTAGGTCAGATTACCGGCATTGGGGTGTTACTAAAACGAATGACAATTGCGTTACACATAACGAATGACAATATGTTTTACACACTAAAAAATTGCGTTGACTAAAACGAATGACAGTAATGACAGCACAGACATTTGCTTCAACATCACAGTTCAGACTTCGTGGGTATCTAGATCTAGTAATGTACGGACAAGATAAAAACGCACCTTATCATAGTAAGCGAAATTGTAAGTTTGATTTTAAAAAGTAAATTTAACGTCATTTCGATATTAATTGTTAGAGACTAACAATACTATAATCTTGAAACGGCTTTAGTTATCTTTCCATATAAATCTACAGAGGCAAAAGCACAGCACTCAAGCGCATTCTCACACAAAAACTTTCCCTGTGGTTTCTATCCGTAAATTACACCAAAACCCTGCAACCACGTAACATGCGATTTTCCTCAAATCATTTTTCAAACCAATAACCGCATTTACTCCACTCCGTTAATCATTCTATCTCTTCTCAACACTGTCCTTCGTTGTCATTCGTTGTCATTCGCTGTCATTCGCTGTCATTCGCAAATGATAATTAACCCTGTACAAAGTCAATTGTCATTCGGTCATTCGTTTTAGTTTGTCCCCGGCATTGGACGTTTCTTTTTGCGCGAGTCTTCACACCCTTTAAAATTTCTGAAAGTAAAATAGTGATTTAGATGGAAACTTCCGGTGAAGTTGCAAGTTAGCTATATTTTGGAGGGTTAAAACATTCCAGAATTCCATAACTAATTCTTCTTCATAATATATGTTGTTCAGATATTTGTTATTTGAGAGATTTTTTTAATTACAGCGGTACGCAAAGTCTGTACACATTCCTGTGTGTTGTATCAAGGCCAAGCTTAGAGTGAGATCTGACCGAGTCTGACCAATGTGCCAAACTGACGTCACGTAGCAACGTTATACTCATGTGTTAGATTTGTTCAAGGCGCTCAAGTGTGTACGTACGTGACAAAGCACGGATAGTGACAGATGCTCGCAGTCTCCATGAATAAGAACACCTTCATGGTTTACGTTACTTGAGCTAGAACTTTCCATGACAACAAGGTTTACCTCATTAAGGGGCGTCCAGAACTTTAAATTACTGCATATGGATTTCTACAAGTGGCATTCCATCAAACTTTGTTTTCTGTGGAATTTCATTCATAATTTTGATTAGTTGCTGGGATATATTTTTCTTGCATAAAAAAGTAATTAAATTTTTGGATTGGATCACGAACCCCTGTGTAAGGCTACAAATATGGCACCATTTTGCATGTAGACACCCTCCAAATTCATAAATTCTTTTTTTCAAAGGGAAGGGGAGAACACCCTCCCCTTTAATAGACCCCTCCCACAGGACGTTCAGAAGTGTCCTCCTGTCAGACAAACAAAATATGGTAACCCTACTCAAGATACACTGACATTCACAAACTTCTCCTGGGTAAGGGACTTAGGGTAGATAATTGTATATATGTAGATCATATTCCAAGAGTTTCTGTTAGTCTAGTTACAGGCCTTTTGAGGATAAATCACGCATTAAAAGCATGAGATGAGCAGATGAATGAACAAAATATATATTTATTTCCATTGTGTTATTGTTATTTTGTTTGTTTCTAAACTTTAATGTAATTTTTTAATTCCCTTTTCTCTATTTCTTTGTGCGATTCTTGGGATCGCGCTTGCTCGCCTCTAAAGACAAGGCCTGATAGAGCTGAGAGGTGGGGTGGGGGTGTCCAGATGACTCCTTCTGGACTGTCAGAAGGGTCATCCTCACTAGCTCTAGTGCTAAACTATGAGTCACAATAATTGTAACTTAGTCATGCCTCATGTGGATCCATTAGGCAAGGTGCATTTCCCTTGTAGAGTTCCAGTGAGCAAAGTTTGTAGAAAAGTTGGGAATGCATTAATTCATCGTATACCTCAGTAGGGGGAAACTTGACAATGTGGCATATATGTGAAAACAATTTGCAACCCTCAATCACTGTACTGTAAAAACTTGAAGACATAATTGATGATGGAGCATTAATACATGATGAACCAGTTTGGTGTACATGTTTCCATGATGGTTGTAATCAGAACTTTGACAAGTTACTTGGGTAATTTAACAATTATTGTGTTCACTGTTCTATGAGGACCATTTACTAGGGTGAAAACCAAATCTTTTGTATGAGAAAAATAGATCATAAAGTAGTGGAAAAGATATATAACATAATATAATATAAGTTGTTTAAGAGTAAGTTGACCTGACGTTTCGATCCTAGCAGGATCTTCTTCAAAGGCTAAATGATAGTAACAGAAGGGACAAAAACACTCACAGAATACAGACAGGTTAATGAGCACGGTGAACACAAAGAGAAAGATGTAAGGGGATTAATAGACAAGGGATGGAGAGAAGAAAGAAAGAAACCAACAGGGGAAGAGTGGGGGTAAGAGGTAAACAGTGGAGGGACAAGAGAGGATTATTAAGGGAAGGGGGTAGGGAATAAACTGGAGAAGGACAAAAGACAGAAAGGTGTGGAGTAAAAAGGGTGGAAGAGAGCTATGAGAAGAGGAGTGATAGGTGGGACAGGACAAGGGGATGGAGGGGGGGGGGGAATATACCTTAGACTCAGACCTACTGTACTGTATGCATAGTTTGTATTGATGTGTGTTCAGTCCAAATGAAATCTTTTTGCAGAATTGCTTTGTTATTAAATGGAGTGAAAGAGATATAACAACATGAGCTGATGGAATTCATCTGCACCTGTAAGTGAAAGTTGATGAAGAAAAACCTTTTATGGGGTTTCCATGACTTAAGATGTTGAGTACTATACCTTATTTATTATCAGAGTTTGGATATCTGCAGTGTTCTTAATTACAATGTAAAAGTTGTCATAATTTATCATTTTCTTATCTATTTCTATCACAGATTCTTCTCAATTTTGCAGGGCTGTGTTTTAATTATATGATGAGACAATGATTCCTAGAAGATGGAGGTCACTTCGTTGCGTCGCTGGATTTGTGGTCATTTTATTTGTTTTAGGATGCATGGTGGCTATAGCAAACATAACCCAAGTAGTCGACTTTGAAGGTCGGTTGTCAGTGTTTGAACCCTTCGAGGGAAAGGAGCCAAAGCCTGCTCTAAAGAGGAAAGGGAAATTCCTTGACGATGCCTTTGTACTCAGAACTGAAATACCAAACGTTAGAGAACCAGAAAAGGTTGATATTGAAATACCAAACGTTAGAGAACCAGAAAAGGTTGATATTGAAAGCAAGGTAACAAATATGATCATACCGCAACAAGAAAAGGAAGTGAAAATAGTCCGCGAGAACCTTAAAAATGTCACAAATCACAAACTAGGTTTACAGAGAAAAGGAGGCAAAAAGCCTAAAGCGAAAAAAGTTGTCAAGTTATCTTATCTGAACGAAGATTTATTGAAAGACACACGGGAGTGGCATGAAATCCCCCCAAATTATAATTTACACGCTTTCTATTACCCTTGGTATGGTAACCCGGACAACGACAAATTGTACCTGCATTGGAACCACGAGTACCTCCCTCACTGGAACAAGAAAATGGCCAGGAAATGGCCGACTGGCGTTCACCAACCGCCAGATGACGTCGGATCAAACTTTTACCCTCAGTTGGGATGTTACAGTTCCAGTGATGATGTCATCATTACAGAGCACATGAAACAACTGCGATTTGCTAGTATCGGTAAGTAGCAGTGAAAGAAAATGTCAAAATTGCATAACTTCACTGAGTGTCTAGCATGTTGAACTTATGTAGATCCTGTCTGTACGACTTCCCTTGAAATTGCTAAAAGTTTCTAGAAATACTTCCGTGAAGGTTCGACTAATCCTTTAAATGTAATAACTGCCAGGAGGGTCAAAGTAATCATATTGGGAGAAAAATTCTATTGTTGGCTTGTTATCTAGCATTCTAGTAAACAGAGTTTTGGATAAAAACTGGAAAAATATTTCATGCATTTATGATATGAAAAGAAGATGGTCAGTTTGGGCTAGAAAGGGAATGTCACCATCTGAACTATCTGCCCGTTCGTTGGTAGTGATCCCCACTCAGCCATTTCAGAAGCCACAGTTCCTTGTATATAAACCTTGTAATCACACCTGTTATAAATACTACCTGGCCACTTTCTGTGTACCTATATATGTTTGTTTTTGCTTTATTCAGAGCTGCTGTGGTTAGTGGCATTGCACCCTCCTGGTTATCTTGTATACATATCTCTATAGCACTGACTTTCTCCATTTTGTCAGAACCATCATTATTCTTAATGTTTACATCTGTGTACCTATATATGTTTGTCACATGTTATTCAGAGCTGCTGTGGATAGTGATGTTGCACCCTCCTGGTTATCTCTATAACACTGACTCTCTCTGTTTTGTGAGAACCATCATGGTTCTTATTGGTTACATCAACTCTTTATTCTTCTCTCAGGTGTTTTAGTCCTTTCTTGGTATCCTCCAGGGCAGGCAGATGAGCAGGGCAAACCATCGGACAAACTAGTCAGGAAGATAATGGATATTGCTCATGACCACCAAATCAGGGTAAATTATTATGACCAAACTTTTGCTGCAAGGGAATGATGCTAATGTGCAAGTTTGCTATGAGAATGGTATGGTAACTAGTGGAAAGGCCAGTTTATCCTGTGAACTTGAAATTTGCTCTCTTGTGGGTAGTACTTGATACATTCATACTGTGGTTGATGTATGTAACTTTAAGCTACTCTATTATTAATTAATAGAACAAAGAGGACTGCCCATCATTCCTTTCCCAACCCACCCATCGTCCTCCCCTCTCCTTAACCAGTATGCCCAGTTTAAGGTTTTAGGCTCAGTATGGTGTGTTAAAAATGTCCTATCTTTGTATCAAAATTTTGCATTTGACAAAAAAAAGAAACCCCACTTCTATCACTCTCTTATTACTTCTGTGGACAGCTGATGTATCTAATTTAAAACGAAATCAGAAGCAGTAAATTGAATCCAGGAGTAAGGAGCTATACATATGCATGTGTCTTGGAATTGACTTTCATTTCTTTACCCTGCACTCTACAAAATACCTGGCAGCATTTCCTCCATCTTGTAATACCAAAATATACAGCTACCCCTGACGTTTTCTTCTCTAAATGCTTTTGTTAATCTTCCTGTTCACTTTTCCTTTATCCCAGGTGGCTTTTCACAGTGAACCGTATGATGGCAGGAATGAGATGAAGTTTTCCGATGATGTACGATATATTATCGATACCTACGGCAACCATCCGGCCCTCTACAGACAACCCACCAAAGACAAGAGGCTACTTCCACTCTTCTACCTCTACGACTCCTATCTGGTAAATGCCACTCACTGGGCAAAGATATTTCGCAGAGGTTTCCCTACGTCTCTTCGAGGAACCAAGCACGACGGGATATTTCTAGGACTCTTCGTTGAGAACAAACATCGTTCGGATGTACTGCGGGCGGGTTTCGATGGGTTCTATACTTATTTTGCTTCCAGCGGATTCACGCACGGTTCGACCTGGACATCCTGGAAAACTCTACGTCAGTTCGCGGGTCAGAGTAATCTGTTATTTGCGCCGAGTGTCGGACCGGGATACATGGACACGAGAGTACGACCGTGGAACGGCATCAACACGAAATGGAGGGAAAATGGTGACTATTACGACAGATCGTTCAGAGCGGCCCTGGCGACTAATCCATCGATCATATCGGTAACGTCGTACAACGAATGGCACGAAGGGACCCAAATAGAAAGCGCGATACCGTACAGTTATGGGAACTATTCATACCAAGATTACAGTCCTAACCAGCCAGATTATTATCTCAAATTAACCAGGCAACTGGGTGAACATTTTGAACCTACCAGATGAGGTTTGTCGGCTCGAACGTAGCAGACGTTCCTCGGAGTAGTAAAGCATTCATGTAATGATCCCATTCCACCATGAGATCACTCTCAAGTGTGGCATGAATGCTAAAAGGAAACAAGTTTTTTTAAGATTTAATTCGTTGAAAACTATTCAAGAAACCTTGGAGGCTTTGTATGTATTTTAGATCCTCCTGCAAGCAGGAACTCGCAAAGAAGCCTCATTGGCTTATCAAAGCAGCAAGCTGACCGCCTCATTGGCTTATCAAAGCAGCAAGCTGACCAAAGTCATTCTCTTTAGAGTCATATTTTACGTCCATGATTATGAATTGTCAATTGTCAACAACTCTGTAACTGGACGACATACATTAACTTTGGAGAGACTCGAACCTTATGATTGAAAGGCACCGGCATTAACCACTGAGCTAACACTCCTTAACTTTGACTCCTTAGCTTTGACTCCCCTCTCAGTCAGGTCTTGTGGTCTTGTGTGGAGTTGCATCGATTTTCAAAATCTTGTAAATTGTTTCATTTCTTATGACTTGACCAGCATATGATGATATAAAACTGCAGCTGTAATTACGTTGTAAATATGACTACAATTATTGTATGTATGTATGTATATGTGATCTTCCCGCAAGCAGGAACTCGCGAAAGAAGCCATGGAGGCTTGTAGACTCGCAAGCTGACCGAAGCCAATCTCTCGGCACACATCCATTTAACGTCCATGTCGGGAAGTTGTTATTGAACAACACCCTTGCCAGACGACACACATTGCTGTCGGCGGGGAATCGAACCGGGGATCTCATGACTGTGAGACGCCGGCGTTAACCACTAGGCTATACACTCCGCCACACGATTGTGAGTGATCGTCTGTTGTGTTGGAACCTTCTAAAGGCTTTTTTTGTGGCTTGGTAGCATTATGAGCCGGGGAAAACAAAAGTCACAGAAGGATCTGTTCAGATATAGTTTATTGATTTGTTACGTTTATTTGGTTGGTGATTTAATTACCATAGTGATTTTATTTCCATGTTTTCAAATTTTTGTGCCAGAGATCTTATGCCTTTGAGATCTGCAAAATGACTGTCTTCTCAAATATGATGCACTAAAAAAGAAGAATAACTTGCAAACCGTCAGCCAATCAAATGCTAGAGTTAGTTACAGGTGAATAAGGACCAATCAATCTACCTCAATACTGCTCTTCTTGGATAGTGGTAGTGAGAAAGAACAAAAAGTTATATCTACATATTACTCAAACACATTGGTAGGAGGCTAAGAGAGCAATGGCCAATGCAACATTGTGAACATATATAATGCAGTTGTTAGGTGAACACAAAGTTCAGGAAGCAATAACATTAGGTTGATACGTCCTTTCAATAGGGTGATAATGGATGTAAACTTACTTATATCAAGCGTTCTCTTTGTAAACAATTTAACAATTTAAAGTACAGTGTAAGCAGATGTATTCACTTTCACTCCGGTCCCCCCCCCCCCCCCAATCTAAGGGCACCTATTAGGTTTCCATTTGTTGGATCATGGTAAGTGTGAACCTAGATTGGGTCATTTTATCAATTACTGAGGAAGGTTAAGGCACCCCTGTTCGCCATCACTGCAGTGCATCTTTGGTGACAAAAGTCCATTGAAATACCAATGGAAGATATCGAAAAAGATAAAGTTTGGCATAAAATCAAGAATCATCATATTTAGCCCATCGAGCATCACAGCCCAGTGGTTATTTTGAATGGATCAATACACTGGTTTCTGGTGGCCTTTGATCCAGTGGGCGTACAGTAGACAATGCAGTTCTTCAGAGTGCTGTCTGACAATGCTGTACTTTATGTGCAACCCATCAAGCAAACCAAACCTTACAGAACACCTATTGTTGCATACAGACTGTGATAAATCAAATTGTAGGTATATTCATTTATATTTAAGGCAACACCTGTTTCAGTTCAGTATTAGAGAATAAGGTATAACGTCCATATAACATACTTACAAATCTGAGTTGTTTGATTTTTTTTTATTTATGGTGATAGCCGTGATTTGTCAGATCTAATTAATATTAATCCAATTAATATTAACCCAGTGGAGGGGGACCCTACAGTCCATTGGCATTGCAATGATATTTGTCTTTCAAATTTTTCTTTCTTTGCTTCATTTATTTATGTATTTTGGTGATTTTGTTTACAGTGAACTAGTCACTGAACTGTAAAATATATATATAAATTTCTGTTTTTGTACAAAGCTTGACTTGTGAAATGAAACTATGGATGCAAGAATCATGCTAAACTTGATGTTAAATTATTAAAAACTGTGCACGTAACCTTGGTATTAAAGTGAATATAAAAAATATTTGTACTATTTTTCAGCCATAGCAACATATGGAATTGTGGATTTTGTTACATCAGTGTAGGCCATTAATGAACAGTGTATAATATTCCAATCTATGTGAGATTCATGTTAATTTTATGTGATAGTTTAACAGTACTCTACAATCTTGCCAATCATATTAAATGTGTTATTTTTCTTCTTTTATTCACCATTTTGTTATGCAAGTTGTCGCAACTGCGTGTTATTTGTCATCAGCAGTAAATAATAATAACGACCACCGCCCTCATTCTTGGCAAAATAGGTTAGTTAACTCTGCCAGTGGTATAGGCTCTTTGGTAATGCCTGTCTCCTGAAAAGGACCAGACTTTTTCAAGATTTTAAGCATCTTTTACAATAATTATGGCAACAAATTTTGATGTTAATGTCCCTAGCTGATATTAACCTCCTTTTTCAGACAAATTTGTTTTTCAACATGATCTGCATATATATTGTTAGGACCTTAAAGGTATGCTGTATTGGCCCCAATTATGCTAGATATTGAAATATGGTCACCTTTGGTCAAAATTTGTAAAATGTTCTTATTACAACCTACAAAGAAATTGTCCTCACTGGGACATTCAATCATCGTGTGTGTTCCTTAAAAACACAACTTGGAGTGTTAAGAACTCCAGGAACGTACTTTTTGAAAACTTCTAGTAATTAAAGTGTGCTATAATTTGGGGCCTATACTGACTACCTTAAAGTTTCACTTACCACCTAAATCTGGAAATATATTTTGGAAGACTTCAATATTACTTGTTACCTTTAATTACATTGGCATAGTGAAACATGACTTTGGGGAAAGTCACAAATACATTGTTAAGATAAAACTGCAAGTCACCACCTTGTATATTTTTCATTACCTTTTGTTTACAATTTCATATTTCTTTCTTCAAGCCAGCATTAAACATTAAGTTAAAGTATGAAAATATGAAAAAGTTCTTGCATTTTGTTATTCTGTACACATCCTTCTGTTTTTTTTTAAATTTATAAGTGTTACCTTGATTTGATGTGCTTGTCTGAAATTTATAATATTTCAATACACAGGACTACTGAATAAGTAGAAAGATATGTTGCAAATATTTTCTCGTTTATTGGTCTCCTTTCATCAGTTATACTGTTCATTCTGGGTTGAAGAACAAAAAACAAATTCTAATTCAGAAAAAGAAATAATTGCATAATTTCTTTACTTTTTAGCAGGGTCTTGGTTAAACTCAAAACAAAAGATTTATACAAATACAACAAAATACAGGAGAAATGGACGAAGTTGTCAACAATATTGGTAACTTGAATAAAGGAAGCATGGTACATCTCCCATCATGTGATTCATGCAGGAACTTGCAGATCATCATATTATATCGTGAATGAAGAAATAGGTTTTGTAATGATGCAATATCAAATGTCACTGTTTGTATTCTACAAGCCTTTCTCAGCAAGCCCAAGTGTGGATATTATTTTTCAAGTTGTCTTGAGAGTTGAGAGTGCATCTGAAGATGAAACCAACACCCGTCCCTAACAGTTGCATACATATCTCGGGATGGATATGTAACGATGATATGATCCGAAAAAGTTGAGGTTGTCAAGATTGTTATGATGATAAATTCTTGGATAAATGTCAAATGTTTTGTAGAGTTATATTCAGAAAAGCAAATTGCTTCTTTATATTACCAATTACAACAGGTGGTTCTTGGCACGGGTGACTTGGTTTACCAGTTTAACAGCTCAGAATTGGTTTGCTGCTGGATCCAAGGAGCAAGAGGTATTGTAAGGTTGGGGTGCCGCCCACGAAGCTCATATCTTCTCTTTGTCACAGAAGGCAGAGAATGTGCTGGTTCTTTCAAGACTCCAGCATGGCTGACAGGTTTCACTGAGCTGGTAACAATTGGAGATTCTTGTAAAAATTAATCCAAGTGGTCATCTTTTTGAAACGTTGCCCCATTTCTCCCCCATGTTTGTATGAAAGTTAGAGGGACTGACATTTTAATCCCAGCAGGATCTTCTCCATGTAATGTAAGGTTGGCAGTCTAACCATAAAAAACATATATGAAGGTTGGTGCCTAACTTTAAGAACACTGGACAGTTCTTCTACAAACGTTATCAAATCTTAGGACAGATCCAGCAATTCCCCACGTGGTGAAGGTTTCCATCAAGGCAATGCAGCACACAGAATTACATCTCATCGAGAGGACGCATACCCAGGACTCGCATGCCATTAGACAATACTTTACGGGCTGACACCAACAGATGAAGCCTGGATTCGGCAAGATTTCTTTCCGATCCTCTGACCCTTAAAGTCTGGGCAGCACGGGATGCAAGTCGACTAAATATGAAAAAAAAAGGGAGAGAGAGACCTTTGAATTTCATGTTACACCTCTGATATACATCTATGATATAGATCATAACTAGTAACCAAAATAGAACTATGAACTGAAAATAATCAAAATAAAAAAGTGGAAAACAGCAAAGAAATATATAGCTAGAACAGGATTCAAACTGGTGCCCTCTGGTTTATGACTTTCTCATGAAATCTCCTTCCTTTCCAAATTTTGACAAGAGACCAGGGTACATTTACTAAGAAAGTATTTACATTGAATAGTAACATCAGTTGTGATATTACTGTAGCCAATTGATATACTACGTGTTTTTGTTTTTGACAAGTGTTGCGTTTCAAATGCAAAACATTGCTTTTAATGAAAACAAAAAATGTAATAACACAAACAAGGCAATTTTTTTCTATGAATATAGTAAACTGTTTACCTTAATCTCAAAATGTAAGCAACGATATGTTTGGGTTCCATCTCATCAAATGAGTTTTGGACTGCATCATCAAACTGAGCGATATGCCAGATGAGCTGCTCTGCCTCTGGTTCAGAGAGGACCTCTGTTGATATAGAATCTCTCATTTCATACTCATAGTTTGCTTCAATACTGGTACCAACAGAAAGAAATTAAAGAACAAAATAATTAAAATAGAAAAATAAACAATTGAAATATAAATGAGAGACACACGCAACCCATATTTATAGCCGTAACATCTGTTCAGTCCTTTTAATATAGAGAACAATATCTACCTAAGAAAACACAACAAAGTGAACAACATGTTTTGTGCCCATAATTCCATAGTGATTTTGATGAATATATTACCTTGCAAACATTGTAAAGTCTCTGTAAGTAAAAAATTCCAATCAACTGAATATGTTAATTCATGTGAAAGTTTTTTTCTTTTACCTTTTTAACCTTGCATGGGTATATTGTAAGAATACTCCTGTATCTCCCTGACTCTCAAGGATTCTCTCCCAATCAAATTTATAATCAGAAATCAAACTTGCTTTCAGATCCTGTAAAATGAGAGCCGAGATCCCCAGACATTGGGCAACATCTTCTGGATTGGCTACATCCTTGGTTGCTTTGTTGGAGGAAGAAACAAGAAACAGACCTTTTATTGGCAAGCTAAGAAGAACATCTTCAGATCTACTTTAACACAGACACACAAAAGAATCTATCAGAGCAGTCAAGAAACAGAAAAGGCCACAGAACAATTATCCTCACCAGGCCACCCTTTTGCCGTAGTATGTACAATGCAAAAATGAGATTAGAATATTCTTTATCCCATATTTTCTTGGGTCCCCCTCCATACTTACCCTGGGCCTCCTAATTGACCTTGTGCCTCCCTGACTGAAGACCCACCTTCTGACCAACACCCCACGGCCACCCCTCCCTTGTCACACCTGCATAACATTTCCTAAGCTATGAACCTTTTTAATGAACTGTTTGTATCAAGAAACATAAAGGAACAATATGAAGCATTTAGATGTTCTTTAGGTCAACTTTACCAAACTGTCTAAACCCATTAAGTATAAATTGAGATTGGATCTCACTGCGGGGAAAAAATGAAATCAAGTGTTTTATTACTTTATTTTGTCATTTTTATAGACCTGTTATACGAGAAGTAACCATACTGATACTGATAAATTTTGCCATAGTTTGGTCTTTCAAATTTATAACATAATTACTTGAAAAACATGAAATACATTTATATGAAAAAAAAACTTACTAGTCATAATTTTGATCAAAACTGGTGATTTTTATAAGTATTTAACCATATCAAACTAAACAGAAAGGTGATGATGGGAAGCAGTTTCTTACTCTCTTTTGCCTTCATCCTCTCCAGCATACGGTTCTTCACCTCTTCTAAGATATCTTCCAATAAGACCACATCTCCCGTTCTAGTTTGCATTCCAAGAACTCTACCAAATGGCACATGTTCGATCCTGCAAATTAGGAACCAGAAATATGTACACTTTTCTTATGTTTTGCATTATCGTCTGGAAATATTTAAACCCTTTAATGGTTTTAAAGATGTCTGTAAGCTTAATTTTGAGTACAGTGTGTAGCCCCCGAACACTTCATGCCGGAAACTTTACTAATAGAAACACAAATTAAATACTTAACTTTAGAAAGGGTAAACAAAAATTCTCACACTTGAACTTCTATTACCTCAAGCCATTAATAAAATTTAACACACACAATATCGATATCTTCACTATCTTTGCCAAAGAAGTCACACATCTTGTTCCCAGATGTACCCAATCAAAAAATTTAAAAAAGAAAAATAACTAAAACTTCTACAACAACACTGTTCATAATCCAAAGAACTTTACCATTTATTTCATCAAAAACTGATTTAGACATTTTGGATTTTGACAATTAAAGACTGACAATGGGAGGGGGGGGGGGGGGAGGAAGGGGATTTAAATAAGGAATAAATGATTTTTTTTTTACCTAAACGAAACACTAAATTGAAGTTCATTTCCTGCATATATCTTGTTTACCCCTACCCTACCTCAACACTTTTCTCCTTCCCTAACATGGCCCTTGTAAAGTTACTCCTACTGTATCTATGCAGATGCAACAGAATAAGGCTCAATATGGGTTCAACAAAGGGCACATTTAAAAAAATGAAATGGCACTTTCTCATAACTGAAATGGAAAAGGCTACTGCCCATTAAACCACAATGGCACCTCTAATTTATGGAAAGGGGCATTTTTGTAAAATGCTTATCACAAAACTGAGTGAAGGGAGTAACTTCCCCTTTTTCCCTTCCCACCCCAGCTCTGCCACCCCTGAGTGACCCTCTTTGCCCTCATGAGACCCATTAATTTAGAGTCACCAATAAATCAACTTACCCCTCTGCCCAGCTGAACTGCATCTTCTTTAGGATAGCCGTAAGTTGCTTGAGGTGGTTCTCCTGACTTTTATCGACGACGTATATCATCCTGTGAAACCTGTACTGCTGATGGCGGTCGATGGCAGCTGCCACGTCCCTCGTCAGGTATAACGATGAGCCATCGCTCTTTGCTAAGGTGGCCGTAGACATAGACTTGAGATAGTCAGATAAATCCATGACACTGGTCCCTTCTCTACGGGGATAAATCACAAAATCACAAAAAATACATATATTTTTTTATTTCATTTTCATGTTATGCAACACTTTCAAAATCTCAAAATATTATTGTCAGAGAAATCCTGTCAAAACACTGACAAGCTATATCACTTATCTTCTAAACAGAAAATATCACAAAATATATTTTTTTGGAAGCAACACTGGCAATATTACAAAATATCATATTGATAGAAACACTGTCAAAATACTGCCAATGCCATAAAACCGACACCTTCCCAACTGAAAAGATCATGATATTTTGTATTTTTTTGGTATAAAACTTATCTGTTCCCTACTGGAAATCTTGCAAAGTATGTATAAATATATAAGTTTTTTGGAGGGGAAAGGTAAAGGGTAGGGGGGGGGGGAGGTGCTTAGAGCTTCAGCATATCTATGTCATAATCATACTTCCTTCCATGCAAAGCAATATTTTTGGGAGTGAAAATACTGTCAAGTATCTAACAGAACCACAACACTAAGTTGCTACACTACTTGGTTATAAACCTGTTCTCTTTCACGCAGTTGGGACAATTTTTTCTATACTGTAGTGTCATGTTCCGCTTCAGAGCACTTGTGTTGTCAGAACGAGCAGTATGAATATCATGTTTCTATCTGATCAAGGTTAGGAACTGTTTGTACTGTCAAAACCAGTGCTTTGAACATGATATTGGTGAACAGTTTAGAGAGGTATTAGCATTAGGAAATTATCCCAACTGGCTGTTTCTTTCAGTTGGCTAATGAATATGCATAGCTGATCTGCTAGGGTACTCATGAATATTAAAACACACTTACTCTGATTTCTGTATTAAAGATTGCTCTCTGAGGACACTGAGGACATCTTGAGCCATTTCACCATACTGGGATTCTCCCTGGTATGCATCAAATCCTATACCAAGCTTCTGAAAGCATAAACAGTGAGAAGATGGTGAGGCCTCATGTAATGTGGCTAAGGTCTATAGTACTGAATGCCAACAATTATAAAGTGCTATCCTAGCTGTTTTGACTGTCTGCTGACACTTAGAGGTACAGCAGCCTATTAAGAAAATAGCCACAAAAGAAAATTGCTAACATTTTTCATTTTATTAGGAAAATGGTAAAAGTTCAAAAATTGTTACTTTTGAAAAACTCAACATTTTGACCTTCAATCTCAAATGTTGACTCTTAAAGTTGAAGTTTTGTCTTTAAAAGTCAAATTTAGAGTTTTCATCTCAAAACGCGTCTTTTTTTAGTATTCTCATTTTATTTTTTACTGTTTCCTTTTTACAGAAACGGCATTTCCAATTAGCCTACCTCTGTGGCTTTTATAATTCCTTGTCTACTATCCTCCAACTTCCAATAATTTAATTACCTGATAAGTAGAAATATATTCCTTTATGCTAAACTCCCGAAATCTTTTCCAAACTGCCAAAGAGTCCTCATCACCTGTAAAGAAAGTTACACTTAACATAAACAGGATTCAGGTTGTGAAGAAAAAATTGTTACTTTTCAGCTGCTTTATTCACCCTTATCCAGCTTGGAAATTATTTATCTCTACCTTTTACTACAATTTTTTTTAATAAACCTATTAACAAAAATGTCTGCCTCCAGCCTAGTCGTCACATCCTAGTAAGTCTCCTGGCCTCTGTTCATCTCTTGAAAACAATATGTCAATCAACTGCAAAAGCTATCAAACCTGTTTGAGACAGCAAAAAATATGTCACACTTTACATCTACAATTCCACATATCAGGGCCTGAGTTTGAGTCACATGATGCAAAGAAAACACTCACCAGACAACAAAATTTAATGACACTTACCAAAGATTCCTATCATATTTTTAGACCATAAACTATTTCACACTGAGTTTAAAAGGACATGAAACAAATGCAACCACATTTACCAAAAATTCTGATTGCATTTGTAGGAAACTGAAACTTATTTCACACTTTCTGGCACTTGTATGTACCTGAGGTTGAAACCACATAAAACACACTGTGAAAATATAATACTAATAACCTTTTTGACTAAAAGAAGTACAGTATACTCAGTCATTTATCTCTCTTATTATTTGGTCGCATTTCAATTGAATTGACTTGAACAGAACTGACATGAAAGTGATAATTTATAATTTGTATTTCTCTAAAGTCACCTTGCTCCATGGCTGTGAAGAATTTCCTGGCAGCTTCCATAATCTTTGGGTCTTTCTTTGAGGCTGAATTGATCTTGACATAAACATTAAAAAGATGTTGAATAGGGTTCTGGCTTAGTTCCTTTACAGAACCGTACTTCTGAAATCCAACTGCTAAAAGACCTGAAATCAAAGGAAAAAATGATCCTGACTTTGAAAGCTACACAAGTTTCATTCTCATCAGAAAAATGAAATTTCAAAGGTGAAGTCCCAGCCAACATGTTTCATTTATTGGTTTCATTGAAGTTCATTCACCTGTATTTGGTTATTTGGTGTCACCACCTTAGGACGATATGAACTGCATGATAAATATAATACTGTAGAACATCTTTTGAACAATTTCCCAATCAACAGCATACATTTATACCACCAACAGGGCTCATTTCATTCCAAATTACTCAAGACATTTACCCATAAAAGAAGCCTTAAAAAGGAAAGAATACTGAATAACATAATTTAAGATGAAGAAAACTAATCTTGCCCTAAACATCTTTATAAATGAATCATCAAATCTCACCAAACTGTGTTCCCCAGTCGCCCAAATAGTTAAGACGGACGACATCATGACCAAGCTGAGAGCAAAGATTGGCCACAAAGTGACCAATCAGAGTCGATCTTAAGTGACCGGCATGAAATGGTTTTGCTATGTTTGGTGAGCTTTTGAAAGTGAGAAAAAAAAAGAGGAGAAATTAACTTCTCCATCAATGTAGATCCTCCCTTAAATTAGGAAAGTCAAGAAATAGAATTGAAATAATTTTTTTATGATTCACATTGAAATATGAAAGTACCTACTCATGCTTACAATCTACACCTTCCACCACACCAACGGCCAGAAATAACCTGCAGTCTGAGTTAAAACTGATATTATCATAAATCATAAGCCAAATTATTTGCTGATTTTAGTCAAATCAAAGTGTTTTATAACATTGTACAGTAGACATATCTGCTATAAAACTTTTTGAGGCCTAAGTTAACTACTAATATTGCTTTCACAACCGACTTTCTTAAAGGGTGTGAAGACCCGCACACAAAAAAACTTCTCATGCCGGTAATCTGACCTAGTTTCGAATGAGGTGTAACAGAAGTGTTAGACACCACCATCGATCCCAGAAAATACACACACAGCTTGCTACCGTCGGTAATTAGACACTAGTGTACAGTCAGTACATACAGCTACGGTCAATACCCACAACACAGTGTACATAACAGCGATGGACATCTCAGGTCTAGATAAAAGATAACAAGGTATCACATTTCATTACTGTCTGCATTTTGTAGCGACAAGAAGAAAACTTCACATGCAAGCAATGGAAAGTTCAACTTCAATGCCTTTAATGTAGGGGACGAGGCAAACGCCTAGTATTAGGTGGGACAGTCAGTTCTGCCCGCTGTCCTCCATCCAACATGTTCTCTTGCCCGACAAATGTATGTCCTACAACTCAAATAAGTTTGGTTTGCAGTAAAACTTAAAAGTCACAATCCTTCAACTACTACACATTTTAAGACATTCCTTGTACATGAACTCTACTGGCTTCTGTATGTAAATATTGGACTACATACAACCCATAAGCATTCACCATTGTGCAAACAGCCAACTATTGTACTTATTTATTGTGTATAGTTTGACGTTGTGGAATATGTAACTAATAGGGTTTCCCACAAGCTATTGTGGGAAGAAACAGCCCGACTAGCAGCTCATGTCGTCTTGTATCGCCTCAATTCCTCGATGTGTCCTCCATTGTGCTTTCATTTAATGTTGGCCACACTATCTCAATGGTTTGATGATCTGTTATACCAGTAAACCAGCAATGTATTTTGTGTGCATGTACAGTATTTGAATATCCAAAGACATTTTGTGAAAAGGAACCATTGCATTAAAAGTGCTTGGGAAGATTTGTCACCTGAATTCTACCACAATCTTTTTTCTCTTCCACTGTTGCCATGGCTTTGGCTGGAAACCATATTGATCTCCTTGCTTGTGGACATCTTGTAGAATAGTCTGGTGAAGCCAAGAATGATGATAAAATTCTAAACCATTAGATGAACTAGAAAAGACCAACTATCACACAAAAGAGTATACCTTTCACATCCTAATTTCTTACCATCTTCATAGAATTTTTCCTTACTGAGACATTGACTAAATTCACCTTCTTCATATAATTTGGAGCATTAATCCAAACCCTCTAGTCTCCAGCAAAAGCACCTTTCAAAAACCCTTTGAAATTTTGGCATGCCAGAAGTTGAGAGGAGCAATCATTACTAAGGACATTTATGAGAGAGATTTTGATATCAAGTACTATAAAACACTAGTACTTCACAGCTCCAATTTTTCTACC
Source organism: Apostichopus japonicus (assembly GCF_037975245.1). NCBI lineage: Eukaryota > Metazoa > Echinodermata > Holothuroidea > Aspidochirotida > Stichopodidae > Apostichopus > Apostichopus japonicus. The sequence continues at coordinate 19,824,693 of NC_092581.1, forward strand.
TTTCTTTTCTTCATAAATTTAAAGAGCATGCAACTTTAGTCATCTGATTATGTTCCAATTCAGAGACCACAGAGTAAATCAAGTCCATGTACATGAGCATATACTGTATGCGTTACCTTGTGGTTTGTGTGTGGTTTTCCCTATTAAACATTTGTTAGCTGTAGGTGCGATTCAGTTGCCATAGTGTGACATTTAGATGCCACAGGGTGCCATTCAGACGGTACCCTACATTTTCAAGGAGAATCATTGATCCATCTATTCCATACCAACTTCAGAGCAATAAGGGATATTCCACATGTTAGCTATCCTGTAAGGTAATTGGATTAACTCTAAAAACCCTACCACAAAATTATGCACACAATTATTAACAAATTTGATGTATCTAGAAACCTTTTCATTGGCTGCCAAACATGAAGAAACAGAACCAGTAATTATGCGATTGACAATGTATATCTACCATATGCATATATATTATTTTCGTCTGTGTTAAGTAATGGAATACATACAGTAAAATTATACTTACAGAGGTAAAAGTGAATATAATAAAGACATACCTGAGTTATTTCTGGCACTGATACTTGAAAGCTGAGATGTTGTTTTTCTACCGAAACATTTTGGATGTGATCAATGCAGCTTAACTGAGAGTGATATAAAGTAAAACAACAGAGACGTTTGAATGAAAAATGATGAATGTTAAAAAAATTAATCTTTTTGTTAAAATGAACATAATGACCGTATAAAGTGTGATATCATTGTTATTTGATATTATAAAGTCTGTTCTGCACAATCCTTCCTTGCAAAAGTGATATAGTTTAGATCCATATTTTACAAGTTTTAAGCAAATGATTTTGACACACTTTTCAAGTTTTCATTTAAAAGTGTTATTCTGGTATATTTTGTGTTTTAACTATTAAATCAAGTCTTTTCCCTACATTCATCGTCAAACCCTTTAATTCTTTATAGTCACACAGACATGTCATTTCACAAAACTGCAAATGACAGAAGGAAATTATTGAAATCAGTGTGAAAGCTCAAACAATCGAACATGTGCTAATGAACAACTAGTTAGGATAAAGTGAATTGGCAGACATAACAAATTTAAAATATGTTAGTGCTCGGCTGACCTGTTTAGCAACATTTCTACCTAGCCTCACAAGTTCATCTTGAGACGTCCTTCTCTTTAGTTGTTCCTTGTCACCGAATAGTTCATTATGCAGACTCTGAAGGGGCAGGGTCAGAGCTGGTTTGTATCTAAATATTGGCAAAGAAATAATAAAGATTTAGAGATGATGGATCTTGTATTGCTATGTGTTGCACAATACTTTCCAAATTTAAGACAAATATGGTTTAAGATATAATGTAATGCATCTTGTACAATTTGTGGCAGGGATGGTAAAAGGGGATTGGAAATTGTTGCAACTTTCACAAAGGACAGCTTTGAATTTTTTTAACCAAGGCTGCAAGTTCATTTTTAATAATGAAGAAGATTATTCTGTGAAAAATAATACTAATATTAATAATGAAGAAGATTATTCTGTGAAAATAATACTATAACATGCAATATTGAGTACAATTACTTCCACACAAAAAAAAAAAACCTGTAATCTTGTAAGAGCAACTTTAGGAAATTTTTAAACAGGTCAAACACAGTGTAGGGACATACTTTTCTAATGTTGACAACAATGTAACAGTGATGAAAATATCTTCAATACAAACACAGATATCAAGAGGTACAATCACCTTTTCTGTGGTGTGGGGGGGGGGGGAGGGGAGGGGAAGTCTACTGTGCTATGTCATCTAGAGGTTGTGTCTAAATGCTCCGGGTCCATTCCCCATGAAGACTTTTTGAACTGTCATGTAATATGTATCTCATGTACTGTACACTAGGAATTATTGTAATTATTCTGTCCCTCTGAATGGTTGGGCCCTTTCATATATGCCCTCATTTTTAACACGTTTTAACAGGTTTGGTAATACAAAGATGTAAGCATGACTTGCAACAAAACGTTTTTCTTTTGGCCCACCATGAAATTCATAAACAGAAAAGCTAACATTTACTGATAAATAAAACAGAAAATCTTCTTATCAAAATTCACACACCCTTTCTTTGGTAAAACTGGAAGTGGTTTGATAAGTCGAAGGAAGGTTGCTTCTGTCAGTCCAGTAACCTTTGAAAGCTGAAGCAAGAGAAAAACTCACGTTTCAAAGTGGTTGAAATTGTTTCGCATGCAAAACTCTAAATGTCATCTTCTTAGATTAGTATTAGTACCCTCTAAAGTTTTGTAGATATTCTAAAGTTGTACAACTGTCTGTACTGGTCTGTTACTGTTAGGCATCCAGTAATACTTAGGCCTAGCCTTAAAAAGTTGGGATAGAAAATCTTGTGATGTAGGTTTAATACAGATGCTCATTTACCTTCTTCGTTGGGTGTGTGTGCGTTTTGGAATATGAATAGACTAGGTAATATGGCTTGCCCTATGACTTAGACTAGAGAGCGCTAGCTACTGCATAGTAGCTAGTATAACTGTGTGCAATATGACCCAGGCTACTTTACAATACTATGTTATTCAATGCAGTTTCGCGAAAGATGACACAAATCATGACTTGAAGTTACTGATGAGGTAACTTTTCTTACTATTTTGAATCTTATATTAGATTACCTTAATTGCGATAACTCTTCGTAGTACACCCGTCATGGCACAGGCCTTTACAGTGACACAAAAATGAAAGATATTGCTAAGTTTTATTTAATGTTTATCACTTGCTGTGCCAGACGCAACTGGTGTGGCACAGAAATAAGATCTCACCCATATCTCTCATTGTTGGACAAGTTCGTAGCTTCTTTCTCAGAAAAGGAGGGAAATGAAGGGTAAATAAAAAAAAATAAACGAAAGACGACGAAGAAGTTAAATAAAAACAAAATATCTGGTGTATTCTAAAAGCAAAAAGCTTAAATTCTTGCTCAGAATCACATGGCATAATCTCTTTATGTAAAACATGGTGCTTTCATATATATAAAACACATAGTGACAGAAACGTAACACAACCTGTGTCTAAACAGCTGAACGATTGGATACGGTTCCTACTTATATCACCTCATAGGTTATATACAATTGTAGAAACTATCTATTTTCTTCTCTATTAATAGATATACTTTAATTTGCGTATTGATTTGTTTTTCTCTGGTTTTTAAATCAAGAGTGTCACCGCTTGATACCATACGGTAGCCATTCGTCAACCCTTTGTTCTTTGAAAGTAAAGTCTATAGGCTATGAGAATACAATGGTAAATATTTATTCTATATCATAATAAACCCGCAACTTATTTCCCTTCGGTCGCTTGTAAAGTGTCATTTGTGACACATTTAATTGCTTAGGAGCCAATTGCAAATAATGGGTAGTCAGCGTATAACGCTCCACTTGTTATCCTGTACACAAAGTCACACCCGTATCACATAATCATGAGTAGTTGGTTCTTGTTTTTGAATACTTTACTTGAAGTTAGATGTCGTTATAACTCTCTGGTCACTCTTTTGTCGAGTCAGTAAACGCGCACCAATTTTACAAGTGATTTTAAATCAGAAGCGAAGGAATGGGAACATGTGGACGGTAAACATGGTATCGGCCTATTACTAACTTTTTGTACTCAGTGCAAAACCCTCATCAGTCGACTGATTTATTTATAAGCCTATCGGCTTATAAACACACTCACTCCCGGATACCCCCACCCCCCCCCTATGTTTCTTACTGTATCACGCCGGATTAAACATATATGTTACAGTGTCCGAATTATCGAATAACAGTAAATGACGGCGTCACTTTCAAAACTGTCCACAAGAAATATAATAAAGATCATCAATAAATTGTCCCAGATGATAGCATTCTGAAGTGGCTATAAGATTGCAAACGTCCATATAGTGAGCTGAGGGGTAGTGCTTTAAGAGTGAGTAGACCAGATGCATGGTGAAGTTAGAGGACATGTATGAGACATTACTTGGATTTGCTTATTTTGAAAGAAATATTTTACACTTCTACTATTTACCTGACGACGCAAAAATACACTCTGATATATAACTGACACGTTAACATGTTTTAACTATATGTGTAGCTGCACGTAAAAAGAAATAGTAAATTTGATGTTGAAAATCATGGAGGTAAACCATAACAGTGACGTCATAAATACAGTGGCCATGCAGTTTAGTAGCCTAGCTAACTGTTACATCTGCCAACTTTTGTTTCAAGTTCGATCGATTGCAAATAAAGTACGATGTGAGGCGTACACAACCTTCATTGGTTTTAATTGTATCGACAAAATGTTCACTGATAGGTTAAAAGTTCTATTATATATACGTAAGATATAATTTGTTTGTCCTTGTATGTGTTGGACGACCTGTGGAACTGTGTAGGCTACGTGGGTCTATCCCTCCATGCACCATTGCAGAATGTCACAGGCACCTGTGTTTCGAGTTATAGATTTTGACGTACAGTGCAGTACATTTTGACGTCATTTTGAGCCAGGACGGATTGGGGGGGGGGGGGGGGGGAAGGGGAGGAATTGAAGGAAGGAAGAGGGGAGTGAAAAAATACTGCACACATCATTTACAGCTGCACTGTCATTAGGAGGAATATTTAAATGACGTAGTTTCGTCTTGAATATGAAGTGTCGTTACCAGCTTGGGAGGGTAGGCTAGCCTGGATAGAGCCCCTCTGTTAGAAATCTTGTACCCACCTCTCTCACCCCACATCAGTGGCGTAGGAAGGTACTTTTGAGTGGGGGGCTGAAGACTGATGGCCGGCCTGGGGGAGGGGCCTAGGGGAGGGGGTGTCCCCCTCCCCTTTGGAATTTTTTGCATTTCCAGGTGGCCTCAGATGCAATTTGGTGCAATATAGCACACTTCAACACCTACTCCATTTTGTAAACTTAATTTTGTATTTTCACCTGGCCTTAGATGCAATTTGGTGCTCCAAATGAGATTTTTTTTCTCATTTGGAAATGAAAAAGGGGTTTTCTGACTTGCGAACCGGGGGGGCGGAATGATACTTCCGCCCCTCCACATTTTTCACTGGGGGGGCTGGCGCCCCCAGCCCCCCCGGTTCCTACGCCCTTGCCCCACATACATGAGATGAGGGAAATATGTACCTACCCAAGCATGGGAAGCAATTTAAATCAACAACGTAATCAGGCCCAATTAATTCACCAGAGCAACGGAGCTACAGATCAACAGAGCTATGTCCATAGGGACGGTCGTGAAACTGTATTTTGTCGACCGGTGGACTTGTAAATGTTACATTTGTCCGCAGGAATTACAAATTGTGTGTGCTTACAATCTTAACAACTTTTCATCGAAAGCTAGTATTCATCGAATGACATCGTCATTACATCGATATATCTGAAAGAGGGTCGGGGTTGGGACGTTGGGAGACCGGGCAGTTTGAGAGAACACATATTTGTGTGGAGTGAGGGTGGATGAGAAGGATAAGTTAAAATCCTTCCTTCCATCTTTATTCCTGCTGTGTTTGTTCTCTTCTTCCATAATTGTTCATCTCATAAAATTTGACTCCTGAACAAGTCACATAAATGACAATTAAAGGTAAACAATTCAGATAAATTCGATTATTTATTTTGGTATAAGTTACATAATTAAGATCCACACCGAATACAACATTCGGAATAAAGATACGAAATTAAAATATAAGGATTTATATACACTCGAGAAAAGCATCTCTATCACACGTGATAGATAATATCGAACATATTTCGTACAATATTCTGCAGGGGGTAAATTTATTATGACATCCTCATTAGGTCACTTCACAAATGTAAATGTCGGTAATTCTATATGCTAATAATTAGCAATAATCAACTAACATTTATTTTTCAACATTTATTCTATTTCGTCTCCACTATATCGTCACTATTGATAAAATATCTTTAGGGACAAACGAAAAGCTTTCTACGAGTTGTTACAGATGACTTAATGAAAATTTATGACAAAAATTGAAAAAATAATTGAAAAAAAAATGTGTCAGTGAATTACGATTCAGTTTTAGCTTAAATTTTAGCTTAAATGTTAAAAGAATTTTTCTAGTTCTTCTTGGCGCATTATAAATATTATTAATAAGTTATATATAATAAATATATAGCAGAAAGTTTAAAAAAAAATTATAGTTAAGTATATAACGAATACTTTTAATTTTTTTTTGATAATTGAAAAATGAATGGTAAAATTGTACATGTAAAATTAAGGTAATGTAAAATAGCCAGGATTAAATTTGGAAGAAGAAAGGTGAACCAAAAAAAATGGGGGTGGGGGGAGGGGAGAAATGCTGCAATGATCTATAAATGAAAGATACTAGGAATAATCAATGCTATACATAGATCATAAATAACTGTTGATGATAAACGATCGATAACAATGCTTTTAAACATCTGGCCATTGTACTATTACAGGATCATCCAAACCGGTTGTATTCCGCAACATATTTTTGAAAAGTTATTATAATACTCCATTCTAATATGCTGACGTCAATCAAGCTAACATATTTCCAATTCTTACACTATTGCATAGGTTTTATGTGTCAGTTATTTACGTTGACTTGAAGTATTTTTACGCCAACTTTCATAGTGGATACGTCATAGTGGATATTTTGTATTTAATTAAACATACTCGTAGTTAAACATTAATGTTCACTTGACGAATGTCTCTTAAATTTGGCAACAAATCTTTTTACTTCGTAAGACAAATAATAAATTTCAAATGCATATATTTGCAATCTAATTATATCGGTCAATTTGTTACAAATCTTCAAAGTGGGTCATGTGAACGTATGACGTTTCCAGCCAACTCAGAATTATTAATAATACCAAAAGAATTTCAAAAAAGGAAGGCAGATCGAAAATTTAGTCTGTTAAAATGATACCCACTGCCTTAATTGTGCGATGAAAGCCTCCACTTTAAGGTACTTACCTCCCCCCCCACTTACCCCTAACGTCTCCATTAACACACCCCTTTACGTCCCCCACCGCAGTACAGCAGCGCAAGTTCACCTTGTGATGAAACATATTACCGGCTGTAGACATCGATATATGCACACAATGTTTGCATATTTCATTGCTTGAGAATTTGTAGTTCATATTTATAATTTCCATTACTGTTCATTATTTCATTTCATATTGGTTTACCATGAATTACTTGTAAGACAATACTCTCTGAGTAGTGAGTATAGATTGAAACTTTCAATGTAAGTTCGATTGTAAAGAATTGTTTCACTCTAATTTGCTGAAGTCGTTGTAAGAGATACTGAAGATTCCTTAGATCAGCTTCGTACATCATACCAACCTAATCCCTGATATAGCCATGCTTTGTATATACGCTATTACCAGTCTAGAAGAAAAAAAATACTTATTTCTATACATGCCCACCCCACTTAGATACATCAATATTTGCACACGATAAATGTGAAATTTAATAAATTACAATAAAACGTTCAGGCAGTATCGAAATTTAACAAATGTATTTAACTCTACGTATTTGATTTAAACTTAAAAGATTGATAACATCAATTAGACGAAACTAAATTCAGCTGTATGTAAATTACATTTAATTAATCATAAATTCCAATAAACATCATGTCATAAAGTGTGCACATAATTCAAAAAGATATATATAGAGAGAGAGGGGGGAGGGGAGGGGGGGGGGGAGAAGGCAAACATGGTGCCACTCCACACGGTTATGATTTGAAATGAATAACCTTGAATAGTACAAACATGGTTGCGCTATTCAAACGTAAGCCGGTTATTTCGTAGAATCATAATTTTTTTTGAAAGCCCAGATTTTCATCTTTGGCCGTCATGCCCTATAGGTTTATGACAGTGGTACAAAATTTAGCCTTGAACAGTAACACATGGATTATAACGGCATGTTTGGGGTCAAAGGTTATTGACATAGCCTATACAAAATAATATGAATAATGATATCGTTTTTTTTTCACTGTGCTCAATCGTTAGTAAGAGCAATGGACTGTGTAAAGTGTATTACAAAAATCTCGTTAGAGCCATTCTCTGGCGTCTGTGTTGTGTTTTACATGTAACTATATTATGTGTGTATATACTAAACCTATACGCACATAATAATTACATTCGTATGTTTCTTATGTAACTATATGAATAGCTGGGCGTCGGATTCGGATGAAAGAAGTCAGATTTTACTTCATAGTTTACGTATTGTAAGTTTATAATCATACAATACGTAAACTATGAAGTAAAAAATAAAGCTAATTAATTCAGTCAACTTATTTACAATATTGAATCAAATTGAAGGTAAGCATCTAACGCTATTAAAAACACGTATGCTACAACTACTTTTGGGAACTTGCTACTTTTTTATGACGGTGAAAGGGATGGGAGGGGAAGGGGAGAGTAAGGGAATGGGAAGGGGGAGTAGGGCATACCTAACATATTTCCAGGCCTCATGCTGGGAGAAGGGAGGAGTAGAAGAAGTTACAAAATTCTAGGGACCTGCATAGTTCCTCAAGAATCTTAGTGGTGGTGATAACACTGTCCACCGAATGCAGTTGTTCTAACCACCCGCTGAGGTCCACGAGAAGATTTTTTGGGTGGCTTAAATATTTTGGCACCAGGTGACATTTGGCAGTTGCAAGTTGTCATATCAATACCTAGATTCTGCATTGGTAGGGGACAAGTTCAGCACACCGATTCCAATTCATATAGTGAAAGGCTGCTCACTTTCATAGAGTAACCTCTAGATTCAATCAACCAGCCTAAACTCACCCTCTGTCTTCTTGGCAAGATAACGATGTCTGCAAACATGCAAACACCGAAACCACCTCCGTTGGTTGATTTTTGCAATGTTTCTCTACGGTAAATGAGAGCCCATGGGGTGAACGATTGTTACGACAAATGTTAACTTCTACCGTCAACTGAAGGTAACACGGCTAAGAATTAATCATCTCTCACTTATTTAGGCCTAGATTTATTCTCTCCACCTCCGCATAAAGTGCTTTCTTAGACTTTACGTTGTTATTCATTCTCCTTAAAGTTGGACTGTTGTTACTTTCCTTCGAAGAAGACATTCCCTCCAATCCAGAATCTGCATTCTCCGAGTCCTGTTTACGGACCCTAGCCAAGGAACGATCTTTGCCCACGTCTAACATATCATCCTCGTAGTCATTTTCGGTACCTCGATTTCTTAAACGATCCCGTTCGCTTCGAGTTTTCCGCTGTTTCTCCCGTTCAGTTGAGTCGTGTCTGGTTCCTTCTTTCTCTAAGATGAAATTCGGATTGATCATATGGTCTTCAGGAAGGGGCTTTTTGCGATCAACTGTATTCTTGTCTGGTCTTATACCAGCGTTATCTCTCGACCTGATTGATCTAGCAATGAAATATTCGTCGTCCAGGTCCACCGGTCCACTGCCGCGCATGGTCATGGCCAGATTAGCTACTGACCACGTGCGAACTTTAGGTCCCTGCACGTTATGTTTTCTTTTATCGCAACACTTCGCCAGCAGACGACAGTCCAGTACGCAGATGGCTAGAAAGATGACCAGCATAAGAAATAACAAAATGGCGCCCAATGGTATAAGCCATATCAAAATATCTCTTTCAAGATCGAAAGGCCGCTCGGAGAGGGTAATGATGCTAGTAGATGTCCCTGTGCCGATGCTGTTACGTACGATACAGGTGACCAGTGCGCCGTCGTCATTTCCCGACAGGTCAAGAACTTGGAGCGTTCTGCCGTTGGTAATGTTTCCAAATATCAATTTATTTCCTCCAGGTTGCACAACCCTGCCCAAATAATACCAGGCATATGTGATATCCGTAGGGTATGCTGATATTAGGTTGCATGTGAAGTTTGCATTGCCGCCCTCATCAGTATCTATAGAAACGGGAGTTAGTTCTACGATAGGAGAGTGTTGTACGAGTAGGGAACCGGTCGAGCACGTAGAGGTCTTTTCCCCGGAAAATTCTCTTACAGTACACTTATAACTAGCGAGATGATCGGCTATAGTTATGGTCACCGTCATTTTTTTAACGACATAACCTTCTCGCCCAATTGGACCTGACAAAGGAAGAGCATTTTGTATGACCCTTGGACCGGACCTCTCCCACGTGACCGAGGTCATATTGTTCAGTCCATCAGAGGGGACGTAGGCACATGTAAAGTCGACGGGATCGCCTTCGGCTAAATTTCCCGTCTTACTGGTCAAGCATATCGGAGATGGCCCGTTTGGTACTTCCATAACGGTAACGTCAGCTGGAGATGAACTTATTTCGTTTTCACCAGGGTTTGCACTAGTTGATTTGCACATGTAAGTACCCGCATCAGTTTGTTGTGATTGCAATATCTGTAAATTATATTCTCCCATATCGAGGTCGCCAAAAACTGCCCAACGGTCCGAAGCGGTATTCTGTCCATCTCCAGGAACGGCAAACGTTATATTATCTTTATCCCAATAAGTTACACCAGTTTTGTTCCCTACTCTGCAATAGAGGGTAAACGACTCACCGTCCAAGACAGTGGTATCTCCCGGTTGTACTTTGAAAAATTGACCAGCGTTACTTTCTCCAACAAGTAGACATAATATGACGTAGTGGGAAATTATTTGTAACAAATATAAGGATTTCCGCCTTAGATAATATTTATGCAAAGTCATTGTCATTTTGTACATTATACGCTAGATCAAGTATTAAGATAACAAGAAGGACGCTGACAGCGAATTCTTGAAGTTAGGATCCTTAATCGATAATCAGAGCTTATTAAACTTTACATATGATTTGTACTTAATGTCACGTTGTTCCACAGTTAAAACAAATAGCGTATACAGTGTTTTACACATTTCGTCCAAAGTATTATCACTTTACACACTCACTCTGTCCTCCATCACGTGGAAATTCGCATATTGTGGTTGATTTTTGTGTCTGTATTCGACAAACACAGGTGTTTGTGTCACAAATCAAACAATGTCATGACGATTATTAAAAAGCATCTTCTTGATTTCCCGCCCAACGTAACTCACGGTTAAAATTAAACATAGCACTTGAAACAGACGACCATTGCAGTACACTATACTAATGATACAGCGAAGCTATAACTGTAACGTCTATGTCCGTGGACTGGAATATTACAATACAACCTGATAATTGATAAATGATAACTTGTGTTGTATTTTGGTATCTGCTCCTGGGAGTTGTCACTGTTTGAAGTTCTGGGTGGTGGCACAATACCACAAAATTTAACACCTTTCTTTTGTTTTCGGTAAAGAGGAAGGTATGGGATAAAATATCAATGAAACAGCTGTGTTCATCTCGCTGACGTATTACGTGTATCAGTCGTGAATAGGCCTACGGTTTTGCCTGTATACATTCGTGTACTTTTTATAAGTAAAATTCACATGGGATCAATATTTTCACGGGAATGTCATCCATTTTGAATTTTTTGACGGAGTCATCATTCAGAGATATACTAGAATGGGCAAAGATATGTAAAATTGTAAACTTGATGTGAACCTGGTAAATTCGAGAGAAAAAACAAGACAACTTATCGCATGTTTTGTTTATTGTGTATATAGGACACAGACTAGAAACGTGTGTTCATTGTATGAGAATGGTATGAATGTGAGCGGAACCAGTGACAGAACAGTTATTCACAAGACATGCTCACTAATTCCGCAAATTATTTCTAATTTAACATTATTTCTCGGTCTTCATTTGCCACGTTTTAGCATCGGAACAATTCTTGACAAATTTTGGCAAATATTTGTAGGTGGGATTAAACACCGGGTTGGTAACCGATTAAACATAAACCCAATTACACAGAAAAAATATTGGCACATCAACAAATAATCATGTGCGATTTTGGTTATTTTTGGTAAGTGAAGAGTTAATGTTCAATGCTACACAATAGGTGAGCTAAAACCCGTACGTTTCACAATTTGCTTACGTCATATTATTATAATTACTATTATAATTATTATTTTTATTAAATTTTTTTTTTGCTGTTGTTGTGTCCTACACTTAACTTCCTGATGCAAACAGAATGTAACCAGTTGCCTTATATTTAGTGTTTATCTATTTAGTCTATTATATACAAACTACTCAGAGCGGAAAAATTTCAACGAGACTAAAAATTGCAGGAATAGTTTACAGTCAAGGTGTTGTATTATAAGATCCCGAATAACGCAAACTAGAGAGGAACAAATGGTCTACTATAACGTAACCTTCAGTTTAGATAAAAGATTGCCAGACAAAGGTGACAATAGAAACGCAATTCGACAATACTCTATCATTTGAAAAGGCAAACTTAAAGGTGGCACGTTACGCTCCAGTAGTTTTCTACAAAGCCCACGGAAGGTACCATTCTTATGAACAGGGACCACCAAAAACAAAAATATATGACATTTTAATTGAAAATTCTTTTACGTCTTTTCTAAGCATGTAACCACTAGGTACGTCCAATGGTCAACAAATCAGTTATACAAAATAACGAAAGAATATTTAAAGCTAAACTCGTCAACGATATAGGTATGAAAGTTCCTAAGATATTTGGGATGGTTTGTAGCTTTTTGACACATATAAAATAGTGGTTGATGCCTTACCGTGGTTCAGCTTGAGCCCCCTCGAACCGCACCCCCTATGACTAATGGAAGTACCTTTCTGTTATGCATTACAGAGTGTACATGTTGAAATCAAGATCGTGTACGGACATCTACATTGTAGCCTCCACGTATATGTTGGACTTGACGAAGAAGGTGTTACAAAATGGAGGAAGAATCTTAATAACGGACTGTGACATCTTTAACCCATATTTCCAGCCATTTTTCCTGATTCCTTTGATAAACGTTAAAAGATAAGCCTCTACAAACAGAAGACGTATTTTGCTCTATCATGGCCAACATAAGATCTTCATCTATTTTCATCACTATCTTTGTGACATCGATGTTATGTTCTGTACAATGTCAGTTTGTACTAAAGCCATTTCCAGTTTCTGGAGCTCCCGGTAGAGATGTCATCGTTTATTGCCAAGTTAATAACACAAATTTCGAAGGTGATATATTCTGGGGTCTCCCCAATGATTTAGGAGCGATAGGACCAAATGTGAACGACAATGCCGGCCATAGTCGATATTCATTTACTGGTAATGCTACCCAAGGTTATTTCAATCTGAAAATTGAAAGCGTTACGAGCGCCGATGAAGGAGAGTATACCTGTGTTTATGTCGGTACCAGAAATGATAATGATGAAAGCTTTACTGTTGAAGGTGTAGCAAGCTTAACTGTGATTAGTCAAACTGAGGAAACTACTGTTAGTTGTGACTCTGAGATGGGAAACTTACAATTCAACGACAGTGACAAACTACCAGCTTACACCTGTGTAGCTGAGGGTGGAGTGCCGTTAGCTGGTGGGTTTGACCTAAGCTGGTACCTCCAGCTTAAAGACAATACTTTGAGAAAGATACCAGGCATTATCACTGTGGATACTAATGGTGAAGTATCATCGGTGACGTCACGGGTAGACAGTGAAAGTGTCATTTTGAGTGGGGATGAAGACGACTCGTTTCTGATATGTACCACTGGCCCTCTAGATTCTGAAACGTTGCCACCGACATGTTTCGTTCCAGTTCCCGATGGCAACACGGAAAATAGAATTCGAGTATTTTACCCACCGATCGTCAGGTTCCTTCCATCTGAGATAGAGGTTGGTATGTTCGAAACTTTTCAAGCTCAAATCAAATGCTTAGCAGACAGCAATCCACCCTTGGTTGGTGCTCCGGTTTTTACCTTTGAAGAAGGAATTGACCTAAATGATGGTACCTTGACTACAGGAAACGACAGTTTCATCACAAATCGTCAATATTCTCGCGCAACTATTACCGTGACGAATGCCGACGTTGGGCGTACCATTAATTGTACGGCAAGTAACGGCGTCGACACAACGACAGTATCGATAGAAATCAAATCTCTTTCCAGCTTCCCGGGCTGGTTTATTTGCTCCCTTATCCTTTTAGGAGGAGTTTTGGCGTTTCTTGCTCTTCTGTTTAGCATACTGTGTTGCTGCAAGTGCGACCTGGAACACGAGGGAAAGAGGATGGAACGACGAAGAAGAACCACTAGAGAGACAAAGGTGAATGGAGTTGACGACGAGCTTCACGATCTGGATCTTCGCACTTACGACAACGCTCCTGTCATGATGCCGGAGTCACCCCATGACAGCGGTAACTACGCTGATAGTGACACCGGATCAGTAGCGATGGTGAATGATTTCAAGATCGAGGAGCCAGAGGAAGGGCACGACATGATCATGCATACAGCGACTACCAATGTCGCATATGAGTACGACGATGAGTACGACGACCCACCCAAACAAGAATACTTACAGATAACGATAGCTGACGACACCGACGGCGAAGAATTGCAACTGGAGGAGTTATCACGTGATGATTCTCCGAGCCTTAACGAACTTTGAGAGGACTGAAATGAAGACATGGAGGTAAACCGATCAGGCTTTCTTAGCCTGCAGTTTCTTTTCTTCTTATTATAAAGATCACCGAGGAGTTATTATATATTATAAATATATATATATATATATATTGGTTGGTTGGCGTCTATCTTGACGCAGAGTGCTCTATGTCCAGTGGACAGAGCGGGATATATGTTGATACTAGTTGAGAGTAGTTGTTCCACTAGTCTCAACTAGTAACAACATATATATATATATATATGTATATATGTATATATGTATATATATATATATATATATATATATATATATATATTAAATATATATTATATAAGATATATATATATTATATATATATATATTAGATGCCTAATATACGCAGTGGATATATAGCCACTGCCTATATATTGTATTAGATGTGATATGTTTATGTTATATGTATATATATGCCACTTCTATGGTACGTATGGTGTTTATTTGAATAACTGTTTTACTATAGATACAATGTATGAAATTAGACAAGTGGGTCAACTTCGTAATATCTAGCAACTGTAAGCTTGATTGCGCAAGTTCTTTACCAGCTGGCGCAACTTCTACTCAGTTATCCAGACTGCAAAAGTTTCAGAACACGGTTGCTCGAATTGTTCACAGGACGAATAAATATACTGCCATTTATAGTCCAATACTGAAAGAGCTGCATTGGTTACCCATAAATCCATACGCATAGATTATTAAATCCTTATTTTGGCCTTCTGCGCTATTAAATTTAATACCCCAAGTTACTTATGTGATATCTTGCATCAACAATCTACAAAACAATAGGCTATCTAGATCACAATATCTTAACCAGTTTAATGTTCCAGTGTGTCGAATGAAAACGGTGCAACTCTGCAGCAACTCTCCTATAAAATCCTTGGTTTGCCTCTGGTACCCCCATTAAGTTTCAGACCCCCTATACCTACTGTAAATCAGTCTGGGGAAATTCCTTTAAACTGGCCCCATATTTGAAATCCTTTGCACGCCACTTGGCGTTACCGACATTGAAATATTTAATTGTCTATTCGAATAATCCTCAATCGATGAGAATGAATTCATCGGGAAAGTATATTTAACTTGTAGCATTGTTAATCGCTCTAAAGTTTGGGGCCAGATACTGATGACGTTTCAATATTAACGCCATATTGTAACGTGAAAATGAACAGACAAAAAAGAAGAAAAAAGGAAGCACAGCATTGCGTGGGATAAAAATCTAAAAGAAATCGTCGAGGGTCTATATACCTGTTTAAGAGGCTTTGGTAAATATTTGCCAATGAATAGTTGAGGTAGATATACAAGCTGCAACGCCCTTGTTCGCCTATACTTTACTACAGTAAGAGTATTCAGTTTAGTATAATACTGTAGTATATAATGTGTATGAATCATTGCATGGAAATGTGCAGTTAATTAGCATATTTTCCTTCTCATCTATGAATAGTTGAGAGGGCCTTCTGTTAAGGGCCTGTGGTTCCTGTAATGGATATCACTAATCGCCCTTTTTTTCGTATAAATCTCATCAAGGTCTGACCGCAGATTACCAAACGATGACAGTCCTCACTTCATAGCTTCCGCAACGTACATTAAAACCTTGCGAGTTTGGTACGAGCTCCCGCGTGGGCGAAAACTCCTGTTTTACAAGTTTTTAAGTTTTGCTTTCGAAGTTTCTCTGCTTTCTTTAATACTGGAAGGAATATATGGTCAATTTGTGTTGCTCAAATGAGAAGATCATTTTGAAACTTAAGATAAAATAAAATACTAAAAATACTTCCCAAATTTTAAGCAAAATGACACTTCCCGGGCCTTGTAAGTTGCATATATGCATTCTTTGGTTTGAAATCTCATCATTCCCATGTCTAAAGAATTTAGATCCCCAATAGTTTCGTATGATAGGCCTAGTCCGCACGTTAGGGCAAATTTGATATTGCTTCGCCTGTCGCGGGAAAGGGAGCATCGGGCCGCAGGTTGCCTGCTTTAGAAGGAGTGGTACGGTTGTAGTAGGTGATTGAATTTAGTGGCCAGTTTCCTTACTCCTTCCTCCTTGAATTTTGTACCACAAGTATCATATAGGCATGAATGTTAATGCCTAAACTTCAAGTTGGGAAAACCCGATCACCTATTTTACTCCTTTCATATTCCTTCTTAAGTATATTATGAACATGAGATTACAATATTCTTTAACCAATATTTGCCCCGACCGCCCCCCCCCCTCTATGTTTTAACTCCTGCAGTGCCCATTAATTAACATCGGGTCCCGGGCTTACAGCGCGGGACGCTCTCTCCTCGGTCCCCCCTCTACAATTATACTTTGTATATGATTGCAATGTACAGTATAAAAAGCTGTACTTTATACAAATATCAAAAACTGAAAGACTTCTTTCTCCGAGTTCAGTTCAATTTCTTTATTTGTCCTTCTTCTATCTCTCCATAGAAGCAGTTGGAGCCTCTGTTATCTTCAAAAGTTTCGTTGAATCGATTTGCAACGAAAGACAGCCCAACTAATTAGGTAATGACACAGCTGTGAGTTATATCCAGGATATCATGCACCAGGTGAATGGACATGGTGGCGTGCGGATATTTCTCCACTTTCTATTTCTTTCAAGATTGTGAATATTAATAACAAAACTGCTTTTCCTAGCAGCAAACGTCACAAGATGATTCGCTGAGCTTTTAGACCTTTGTTGACAATTGTTCATAATTTGAGAACAAAATTTAAAATTAAGATATGTCAGTTTTGAGAACCAGTTTTGCATCAGACATACTAACAGATCAGTATACGAGACACTTCAACGCAAAGGTGAAGCAATAAACGACTCACGAGATGGGGGCCATGGCCCTCTGTGCCCAGAGGACCCAAGAGTTGTTCCCAACGATGCTGAGCCACGGATCACAACTGTCAGTCATGTTTTGTCATGTTTTAGTATATAGGCCTATAGGTGTTTTAGTCTTAGTACAGTGTTGATGAAGTAAAGGTGAAACACGCTAGCTCTAACAATAGGACCAGGGCCCACGTGATACACAATAGATACGTCACTGACCTTTAATGACCTGTATCAAAAAACAATGCAGAGATATCACGTGTTACATACCGTGACGTGACAAGTCTGATGTACGCGTAACTATCGTCAAATTAAAAATCTTAGAAAAATTGCAATGAATTTAAAGATATAAATGCAAATGTCAAACGACAATTATAAGGAAAATAAACGAATAAGGTAGATTTGTATGTACAGTACTGTAACATGCATTTTAATAGTTCTTCTCTGATTTGTATTAGTATATTAGACCTCTATAATGTTAGAGTAGATGCATAGAGACATATGCCCTGATTTGACGCCTATGTCTCTTCTGTGTCACTGTTACAGTACTTGCAAAACTTAAATTCTTTTTAAAAACTAAATGTCTTTCATTCAAAAAACGTCTTTCATTACCCACAATCTTTCCTGTAAGTGATCAGCATATACTTCTTTTACATCTCTTTAACTGTGGTAACTTGAGCAACCCCTCAACCCCCTCCCGCCATCCAAGTCCCCCTCCCTAGTCCCCACACCCATCGCTTGGATTGAAGATATTGTTAAGTATTAAAATTACATGCTAGAATTTACTATAAAGTAACCTGTAACCTTTTATAATATTTGAGAGAACCTCTAATTTTACAAGGCAAATTTTACCATATGGTCACACTTTCGCTGTGATCAAATCCATCAGACACCCCCACCCCACCCCTGTCCCACCTCATCCCAACTTTCTACTCAATTACAATATCAATTTAAAATAAAATAGTTAAACTGATGTGAATAAACTTTATTACAGATATTATATTAAATTTATGAATATGACGTTCGCTTGGACATAATTATATATGTCTTATGTTGATAGCATTACGT
The DNA here is from genome assembly GCF_037975245.1 of Apostichopus japonicus. Taxonomy (NCBI): domain Eukaryota; kingdom Metazoa; phylum Echinodermata; class Holothuroidea; order Aspidochirotida; family Stichopodidae; genus Apostichopus; species Apostichopus japonicus. The sequence goes on from NC_092581.1 coordinate 19,843,088, forward strand.
GAAGGCATTTGTAAACAACTTGTAAAGTAAGATATATAAGATTTATATGATTCAAGGCCTGCTGTGTCTACTGATTATGTCCAATTAGTGCCTTAGTATATAACTTTTATTGATAGGCCCATATAATATATTACAAACACAAATATATATAAATATTATAAGTATAAATAAATATATATATTATATATATATATATATATATATATATATATATATATATATATATATATATATATATATATATATATATATATATTAGATTTAATAGGAGGTGCATCATATCACTTTCGAGGTTAAAACTATTTTATTTCAGAGAGGCTGCACTATATTTGTTGTTGTGAGTATAAGAGAGTATACATCATGGGTCACATGTTTTCATGCATTCATGATATTTAATGACGAAACATGTTACAATATTCATTGATATTCTCTATTTCGATTTAGTTCGATTTCGATTTATTTTAAACCAGTATAAATATAAAATATTTATAAATAGGCGTACATCAAAAAACAGTTCTTGTTAAGATTAAACAAATGATATGGTAAATGGTAAGTGAAAGAAATAAGATTGTTAAATGGTTTAAACATAAAATGATGAAACAGTCATTACTGAAACTATAATAAAGGTTCTAAACTATCAAATTGTATAAACATTGCTGCACGGTATATAAACGAATTACTATACAGTTGAATTCTATATTTGGGCAAGATATTTGGATTTATGAGGGTTCTGGTTGACGTCACTAGATGACTCATGATTGGGACATGCAGTGGGCGATGATACGCGCTTTTTATAGTTTTTATTTTAAAGACTTGCAACTGTTATTTTGAAAATACGTCATTCTCATAAAGATTTTGATGCCGCTGGAAAGCATAAAGCACGTCGGTAAACATTAATTTAATGGTACAAAGTTACTATTGTGTGCAAGTAATTGGGTAGTCTACCTACATAACAATGATACAATGACTACGCACTACTGCGTGATAGGAACCAGAGGTTACTGATATTCCCAATGTTGACTCCCAGTCTAAGCGTGTACAATACTGTTATTGTGAACTTAACACCAACAAAGGCGTTATTTCTGTTTACTCTATATTCATATTGGGTGCATTCCAACAAACTTTGCTCAGAATTTGAGACGCCCACTCTCCAATATTGAACTTGATTTTTTCCAGGGTAATGCATGGTGTGAAATGAACAAATAGCCGAGACTTAAAAATACCGAGTCTATGTTTTAGGCAAACTTTTGTGACTTCTGAGGATTTGCTGTGTGGAGTGTAATGCGAGTAGCATGAGTACAAGCAGACGAAGTTCCTCTTTTGGTATGAGTACAAGGCCTTAAAACGAGAATACGAATGAATACTATTATCATGATTATTAAAGGTTTCATAACTGCCCCGACGAGAACATCCAAGAAGGGCGAACAAAGGAAAGGTGTCTGCACTAGAATTCCATAGTACGGATAGCATTACAAATCTACCATATATATACATACGAAAAGTATAGCTTATAGTATACAGGAAGTAACGGCAATAATTCTTTATGGTTTTCTATATATATGTGTAAACAACGAACTACTGTAGGAGTGTCCGTAGTAATGACTTTTGGTTCGCAGTTTAAGCAGGGAGCTGCTATACGCAAACTCACTGGTTTAAGGATAAAGTGCGGTGTTGGGTTGGTAATACGGGGAGTGTAAAGGAGTGTGAAGCATGCCTGCAGGGTGGAGAGAGAGAGAAAGGGTTGGGGGGGGGGGTGGAGAATGGATAAGGGTCTTTAGTTTACCGATGAATTTTACTACTACTAGTTATAATGTTTCTGGTATTATAACTGTACTTTGCGATTTGGTCCTGAACTCTCCACCCCCCCCCCCCCTCACGACCATCCCCATCCACCCAAACTCAAAGATCATTCGTCGATGATGGCCTCATACCATCTTTACATCTTAAGTTTCTTTTTCTGCATATTTCTGGCTAAATATAATAAATTGTAAATTATAAGTCATTCTTTATTCTGCTGAGCTATGCTGTATTAGTTTTATGGTGCTTTAATTCCCATTTGTACGTGTAAAATATTGCAAAATTGCGTAATAAAGAAGTTCGTGTGGACGAATGTTCATTGCTTAAAACATTTCAATAAAATATGGAAAACCAAAGAGACTGTTTTTTTTTTTTTAAATTTTAGTGACACCATTGTCTTTCATTAGGGGGGGGGGGGTATTATAATATGTTTCATTCCACATCATATTGGTTTATTAGATACTATTCCATTTCATTAACATATCTTAAGTTAGACCGACATATTACGATATGGGATCATGTCCCATTCGTCTATGGTTGTTTTATTTTGGACTATACCATTCAATTATAGGTTGGCGGCGAGTTTAACTGGTAAAAGGACAGCATATGTTAAGGATTAATACTGATATTATAATAATACACATTCACTACAATGAAATAGGTACCGATGTGAAGTGCGTTCTCAAAGAAATTTGAGGACTACCAAACAACGACTGGTTTAGACTCTGCAGAAATACAAAACATCCCTGCTTAATAGTGGAATATTCCGACCAGGCGGATATGAGTGGGAAAATGATCCACGATATGCTAAAAAGTATAGCTTTCTGAGCATAAAGTTCTACGCAACTGCTTGATAATCTGTTAATCAATGGAGAACTTATATGAAGCGTGCTACCATATATCTCCAACGCCATTTTACATCTTATGCTATATTTGCTGTCGTTTCACTTCAATAATTACCTTGTCTATGAACAATCTATAAGAGAACAATAGCAACCGCTAACAGTATATACACGTGTTCATGTATAAAGCAATCGATAAAGCCTTCGCTTTCATCGTCACAACAACTGAACTGCAAATTCTGCAAATCGCCATGACAACAGGCTTTTGTTACTTTTTCGTTTAAAATGAGTAATACCTATTCAACCTTATATGCAGAGTATACAGTGATCATTCTTGGAATAGGATGTTATACAAACATTAAGGCGGCCGTCGAAATATAAAGATCTTCTTTTCATTTCTTTGGTGTAAAAATAGCAATTTGCAGCAATAAACTATAATTGCTTAGTAAAGATATTAACAATTTGCAAAAAGAAAAAAAAAGTTACACATTCCCTACATCTAATATGGTAAGTGCTGAATTCAAGATTGTACTGCAAAATGATTATAGTATTTATCAAATGTTATCAAGTTAAACAAAACAATGGAGCGAAAAATGATGTATTGATCACTTAATAAATATTCCCCCCCCCCTTCTCAAAGACATCATTTCATCAATTTTTAGTTAAAATGATAAATTGATCTCCTAAAAATCTCGTTAATTCAATATTTGCAACAAAACGATTAATTACGCTCGCATCGGAATTATTGCCGTCACTTCAATATTTTTGTGGCAAAATGATGGATTGCAGCTAAATTGCAGAAATTGCCGCCGTACTGATGGTACGAATATAGTGTACTGAAAATACGTTGACAGTGTGTGCTATATTACTTTGGAGTATGGTTCGTTATATTTGTGTACACCAATTGTACTTTACACTATCACTTTATGGACACCCAATCGATGCTGTCTTGTTCACCTCGTCGACCAACTTTAATTATCACATTTGGTGATGAGGATGGCGTCCTTCGGAATTAAAACAATTCTAGGAGGGTGTTCGAAAATTAAGTTTGGGCTGTATATTTGTTTTAAGAAACAAAGTCGCAGAAAAGCAAAGTTAAAACGGTTTTAATGCTTTCACATACCATGTGTAATTTTCAATTTCATGCAATGACTTGTAACAAACTATAACACACAAAGAAAAACAGTTGTGAAATTAGTTGTATTTTCGTGGAATTTTTAGTACCAAGGTACCCAAAATAATGAGGAAAATTGATGACTTCAAAAGCACGAATGAGTCAGAAAAGATACCGAAATAACTAAAGAAAATGGGGGAAGGGAGGGGGTGGACGGGATTCATTCATTTAATTAATCTACAAGTTACGAAAGTCTCTGCTGCCCTCTATTTATTGATTGGCTCACCCATATCGTCGATTTAGTTTATATAGCTTTTTTGTTGTTTATAGTTTTACTTTACTGAATCGCAAGGGAAAGGAATCTTATAAATATCAGTTCATTTGTGACACCTTCCATATAATAATCGTAGATGAACATCGGATTATATCAAACCTTCTCTTTTCCATATGTGTTCAGAACAACGATTTCAGTCGTGTGGTCCTAATTGTCTCGCCAATTTCTGCTCCCGGGATCGCCGCTTAACGTCCTCAGTCTAACGGACTACAGAATGTTCTTCAACGACTGACAACTTTCCTAAATATTGATGGGAGGTGAACACCCCCATCCTCCCCGTTGCATGATCACTGCAGTGCACCCATGGTGAATGAAGTTGTCACGAAATCCGATCCTACCAACTTTGCAATGCAGAATTACCAAATCACCGAAGCTTCCCATCAACAAAACAAATCTGTACAACAGCAATTTCGTAATAAGTCAAGGGAAACTGGTTCACGGTGTGCCGGGTAAGAACCAGGAACCTAGAAGTTGTTGCATTGATGGTCACTCCCACCGGGTGGGTGGGGGCCACCTCCATCGTCAATCGAGGGATTTTTCATAATCCAAAAGATTTTTTAGCAGAACCTTGCGTTTAGACCTAGTTATAGACATAATTTATTGTCTAAATATGTATCAGAATGCGACATTTTACCTCTACAGTTTATTCTTTTCAGTGGCAGAACCCCCCTATTCCCAAACCCCGAGTCGTAATCAACGACCCCACAGCCACACCCCTCATTTGTAAAATTTTTCAGTGCATCCGTCTTCATCCCGTCCAGAAAGGTGCATGCCCCTATATCTAAATCAGACGGGGAAAAAGTTGTACCTATGAACTTCCTGTGCACGTCAGTGCCTCCCACCCCCCCCCCACACCTCGCCCATCAATGATTTCCTTGATCATGTCACCGAATTCGTCCTAACACCTTTCGTCCATAGAACCATTACCCACAACTAGCTACGTAAAGTTAAAGAAAAGTTATTCAGAAATGCACCTTAAGTGGTCCCCAAAATGTGCTATAGTGATTTAACTAATCGGGCCAATGTCCTTTGCGACGTGGCCATGATCCACCAAAGCAGAGTCTCGCAACAACAGTGTTCACAAGATATTTTTATTAAGATACTAACCCAGCACATGTAATCATATAGGTAGTACTGTCTGCAATGTGCAGCTGTACACAAGTCATTTATTAAAGGATGCCAAATACATTATTATACAAAACACAGCTATGTGTTATAGCCGATTCATACATCTACATCATAGATATATCTGTAATTGAATGTACTATGAAAATTGTGTGATTAGACCAAACTAACCGGAGACTTCATTAAGTTCTCCTATAGGCCGAATGCCAGCTCTTTATGCACGAATGGCTATTATCGAAGGCCTGCACTATACACTATAAGCTGTATTGACATAAAACCAATCGATAGATCTCTATACCGATATAAACTGATAGAGAAATCAGGCGGAGTGTCTTCCCCTAAAATTACCATAACAACGAACTGTTGTTAGCTTTTCATTCATCTTAAGTAATGCCTATCCAACCGTGTCAGTGTCGGCGTTAGATGTTGAGCAGTAGCGAGACTGAGATATATATCAGCCTATAGTTTGAATAGCAGAGACCGTTGTGTTGAACACTTACTTAAGAAAGAAAATTAACCAATTTTTTTTAAAAACTAATCAACAAATGGCTAATTTTCAATATTATTGCAACTCTATTTTAAATCATTAGGAGAGGAAATATTTGGTATCAAAGGGGAAGCGACAATGCATCTTGATTGGAAGACGTGTACGGAGGAATTTGCTAACCATCCTGGAGTGTTATTTATGTGTACTAGTTCCGCGAATTGTTTAATACAATCTCTCGCATAAAAGGAACGTAATTGCGAGAGTGGATCAGTTCCGGAATAAGTGTTTTAAGGACTGTAAAATGTTTTAAAATCTGTTTTATCGAAGCGAATTGTTCGATTGAATCTCTTTTATAAAGGAGTTGGAAATCATGGAGAAAGACAGTCTTAGCTACCCAGAGAGACAAACGTTCGTAACTAATGCGACCACATAAGATAAGAAAACATGCGTGCTAAAGCGTAATTTTAACTGAAAATCATGTGGATGTTTATAGTGGCTGCTATGTTGATGATAACAGTTTGGTCTTGTGACCTGGTAAATGCTACATTTATTATCCATCCCCGCAGTGCAGCTGTTATAGAGGGACGTGAAATAGAACTCAATTGTCAGGTCGAACCAGGAAAGTCTCCAGCAGTATGGTACGTCTATAGGAATACACCGACCTCAACCAGTGAAGCGCAACAAGTCTCTGGTGGATTCCAAAATCGTTTCTTTATATCTCAAAAGGAAGATGTAACGAATTTATACGTCAACAACACGTCACCATCAGACGCGGGAACTTATTTTTGCCTCAGTGGCACGGAAGCATCCCAAAATGCTTCGTTGAGAGTTTTATCCCATGAGTGGGTCCCCCGATGTACCTCTAGTCCACTTGGGGTGACGGAGGTAGGTGAACAGTTAGATATCGTGTGCTTATCGAACGGAGATCCCGACACTTATCTCAGATGGATGAGAAATAATGACGTCATTTCCGGGTCATCTCGAAAGGTCAATGGTTCATCGGTATTCCTTTATACAACCGTTACCATTTCCGATGAAGCTGAGGTGTTTATCTGTGAAGCATCCTTACCGGACTTACACGACACTGAAATATGTGTCCTCCGACCAACCAAAGGGTTGCAGACGACGTCCGGTGTGCAATACGTCGCATATGTAGTCGTCGGTGTCCTTAGCGTAGTCGTCGTGATTCTATTTATAGTCATGGTTGTAGTCATTTTACGACAACGTCAGTGTCGCTACTGTCAAAGACAACTACCGCCCCCACAGACTGTACTAGATATGGACCAACTACAATCCGGTCTGGGGATAGTTTTTAATGAAGGAGGCGGAGACGATACTAATAGTATCGGGTCAGCGTTTGATCTCACTAATTACTCACCACCGCCAGATGTTGTACCGACAGTCTATAGGAGAGGAACCCTAGGCCAGAAATCGCCAACGTCAACACTTCGGCATAACATGGACTCGTCGGATGAAGAAAAACCTGGCGTGAAAACACCAAAATTACATAGTCCAACTAGAACACGAAGAGAGTTAGATGGCTTACAGTTAGGTACAGAACTAGAAAGCTTAGGTGCAGGACTAGAAAGCTTAGGTATCGATTTAGAACAAGACAGGGATTTAGTGGATGTATCTCTAGATCCGAATTTACCCTCCACCTCAACTGGTAGAGCCTCATCGAGAAATAGAATCGCCTCAAAAAGTAGAACTGCGTCGAGAAATAGAAACTCATCAAAACAAAATCGGGACAGTTTAAATGATTTAGGAACTTTACAGAAGGAGAGGTTGTACAGGAAGAGTAAGATGGTTAACCTTGGAACCAGGAAGGACGTAAACGAGACTGATTCTGTAGAACGGAATAGTGACCACGCCAGTGCTGACAGTTTAAGTTTGAATATTAAGGAGGATGAAGAGTAATTACTGTGGGTCCATTTCGGTGGGGGACGGGGGAGGGGGGAGGTTGGAGGAGGGGGGGACAGAGGATGTCCCCACCTCCATCGTCAGTGGGAGGAACCATTCAGTCCGGGGATTTTTTTAGTCAGTAGGGGAAGAATTAAGCCCCACAGTGCCTATAGGACCTCCTTTCGTAAAGGTCCATGTTCAACCTAAATCATTCGAGGAAATTTCGAATCCCGTCCCTTCTACATCCACACTATTGATCCTGTGCACCCCACTGTCTAAGTGGGCATCAAATCGTAAATGAGACTAAAGAAGCTGACTAAGCCTAAGTTAGGGGTGGGAGGGGTGGGGGTGGGCGCCTAGGTGCAGTTTAAACGAAGGTTTTCTACCGGTGTAGTATTTTCTGTACTGTTTGGACACTTTGAGGTAGCATGAATCTCGCAAATTCAATGGTTTAGGTTTTTAAAAGTTTATGTATAACTAATTTTGACTTAGAACATACCGTGCGACCTCATTTTGTGACCGTATATCAGTTTGAACTCGACAACCAGTTATAAGTTTACTAATAGTGTATGACGACGAGCTTTTACTATTTTATTTTAATTGATTGTCTTTAATACGTTAAACGTTTTAATTCAAGTTACACCTCATATGTCAGATGCTAATACTCCATTGCATCATATCTCTGCATTTTGGACATTTTTTTTATATCTTCTTTTATTCCTTTGTATTTGCTTTTAATTTAAACTCGTCAGCTCAAACTTCAAGACTTCATTATAATTCAATTTAATAACAGATTTATACCGGTGAAAAACAAATATAGAATAAAGTTATTATCGGAGACGGCGCTTTGTTATTTAGACCTGTTAATCGTTTAAATGATATAAGCGCGAAAAATATTGTTTATTTCGTTTTCCCCGTTATGTCTACACCGATAATCTTCCAACTTCAACTTCTAGCCATTGTTAAGCGAACATTTTCTTTATTCAATAATCGCAGCTATGTCAAGAGTTTTGTTTATTAGTAAACAAATATTATGACGAGTGGACAGTTTTATTTAGAGGAATTCGCTTCGGTGTACGTTATTCGTTGCGATACTAATACAGAAGAAACAAAAACTGGAGAAAAATTAGAATTATTTCAGAAGATTGACTGGTGGTTATTAGTCTATCAGTTGTTTTACTGTGACGATGCTCATTATAAGTAGTATAGTTATGAAGGGTTACAGTCTCGATGTAAGGGGACTGGAGTTGTCAAGTGGTTTGGTTTTTATGTCCAGGCTATATCTTGGGTGACTTTTCGTAAAAACAAAATATTTACCCTTGTCTACTGTGCCACGTATGGAACGGAGTTATCAGATTTACTGATCAGTTATTACTAGGGAGTTATACATCTCGAATGACGTCACGGCGCCCTCCCCCCTGTTCCATAATTCGCTAGTCCATATCCAGTTCAATGCTACCCCTTCTCTCTCAGTGTGACCCTCCAACACAACATTAAATTGCTCAATATTGCCCCTATCTTTTGCATTGACCCCGCCCCCCCCCCCCGCCCCTCTACTCAGTGTGACCTCTTCCACAACGATACCTCTTTAATAGGATTGTTAAACTCATAGTCCTAATTTCTCCTGAGAGACCAAAATACTTCTTTTTAATATTTCACGTGGGAACTTGATGTGCTGGATCTTCCTGCAATGTCATCAAATATTTTCTTCTGAATTGGGTGAAAGTACACAAGTTCTCAATCTCAGACATGCTGCCAATCTATTTATTTGCTTGGAGGGGTAGACGAAGGGGCGGGGTATCAGTCTAAAGCCAGATATCGGTAACCGTATAATCCCCTGTGATACTATACCCGAAAATCGAAGGGAATGAAATAATAATAATATAAATAATATATATATATATACATTTATATACGTATTTATATATATTATATATAGGCCTATTATACATATATATATATTGTATATATTATACATATATATTATATATATATATAACCGAAGACATAATATATATATATATATATATTTGAAATTGTATATATATATATATATAGGAATAACGGAAAAATTGTTAAACAACTATATGCTGCATTTAGAGAAAGGTTGGATCTCGAGTGAGATACAATAATTGAATTAGGTAAGTGATTGGAAGTAAAACAGCCAATGTTTGGTTTTTGCAGAGCTTTCGAGCAAAACTAGCTCTTCTTCAGTGCATGATCACCGAAAGTGACAAGGAGTAGCAGGAATTGAAACTATTTTATAGAGAAGATGTCGGCATGGTTGTAAAGGCAAAGCGACTTACTGATTTCTGCTGAATTGAGCAGAAGTTTTAGAAATTCGGATTATTTTAATCCGAGACGGATTATTTTAATCCAATTCCGTCGTAATTGTAAAGGAATTGTTTTGGTTTATCTGGGACGGCAAATCGTTTCTGATGTTTAAACCGAATGGTGCCGTGGTCTTTAGGTTTAGTTCCCAGAAATTTTCTTTCGCTTTCCTAGATTTATCTGTCCAAGAATCGTTCTGGTCAATGGCAATAACACGCAAATTCTCAATTGAATGATATATATATATATAAAACCGAAAACATAATATATATATATATATATATATATATATATATATTTGAAATTGTGTGTGTGTTGGGGGGGGGGGGGGGAGTGTACGTATTTGTGTGTGTGTGTGTTAGTAATCTGAAACTTAAAAACGGTTTGCCACAAAAAGTTCTTTAAATCCGTGAACCCTGAACTTTAGTACAGAAGAAGGCTATCAAAGTCACACAAGCGAATCCATATATTGCAACCCTGTATCCTTCGATATCGGACTGATATCTACCAATAACGAAGGAAAAAATGAAGTGTTACATTTTAATGTCCTCGATTTGAAGAAGAGGTTAAAAGCTTTGAAAAGCTAACTGTTATTAACCAAAGAAAATTCAATTGACCTGACAGAATTCACGAAAGGGTGCGGTCTTTCACAAAAACCATTCGAGTGAAAACATTCCCTATTCTTCTCATTCTCAACTTGCAGCCTTGTGCTATTCACGATTATAAAAGCGCTTGATTACTCACTGTAGTCTTTGTTTGTACAATAACATGACGTCACGGGTATAGGCTCTCAGCAGTATACAGTATGTGCGGTTGAATTATTAGGCTGCCTACTTTTAAGTGTAACTTAGTGGTTGTTATTGGTGGTCGAGACTTATTAAGCATGACAGTGTTATAGTAGTCTAAAAGCTATAGGCATATGAATTCCAGGGAGAGGATTTCCAAGCTGGTAATTTGGAACGGGTTATGATATATTTCGAAGCGGATGGTTCCTTTTCTTTGTTCTATGTGAAGCAGTTCTGAATTTGACAGTAATCAATACTTGACAACCGTGTTTCTTTGCTATCGCTAATTGACTTTCAAAATGGCGTCCATCAGACATGTTTGTATAGGCCTATGTCTGTTATCTTTGCTATATTCTGTGACGGCCGTAACGGTTGTTAACAACGAACCACAGAAAGAGGTACTAGAGGGTTTCAATGTTACCATTTCTTGTGTTGTTGAAGATATTTTTAATCCGTCGAGTATGACATTTCACTGGACGGTTCCCGGTATCAGTGGAAGAACTGTACAGGCGTCCGATGGTATTCCAGATGGACAGTACTTAGTAACCAGCGATTTGCCGGAACCAAGAGGTGACATTGGTACTGTGACGGGTACGTCGACATTAACGGTGTTCGGTGCTAACGACACCACGGATGGTACTTATATATGTCAACTATTTGATAACGACAATACCGTGGTCGCGACGTCGGAGACTGAACTGTCAGTGATAACGTTCGACAAGACGACTGATTCCGCCTGTTGGGTCGAACCTTCTAAAATAGCACTTGAAGGTAGTAAGGTAACATTTAGGTGCGCTACCCGTAACCAAGGTGATCTGAGTGAATTAGATTTAGCAGTTGGCAGTACCCGTTTAGATGGTGTAAAGACTGTCGTTTCCGGGACCACATTTGTCAGTCAGACTATCTCCGTCCCTCTCGATTTAGACCAAAAAGATGTTTCATGTGTAGACGGTATAAGCGGTGACGTCCTCTGTTCATCCTCTGTGTCGCTCATGTTCCATCCCCGGGTTACCGTGGTCCCTGATGGCGAAATCGTTTACGAGTCCGATGCCCGGTTTAACTGTACCGCCACGGGACGGCCGATGGACGGTTTTATCTACCGATGGTGGTATGCCGATGTACCGATTGTACAGTCATCTCACCATCGCTTCAATAGGGTTATTCTTGAAAATAACAATCAGACATTGGTCCTTCCAGATCTCTCGGCATCGGTAAGTCAAACGTCACACTTTCAATGACATGGGCAGGGTTCGGTTTCTTCCTAATTCTTCCAAACCTATTTCTTCCAGGGACGTGGAAGAAACTGGAAGAAACCTGTTTCTTCCAGTTTCTTCCGGAAGAAACTGGAAGAAACTGTGAAAATTGGCATATACGCAGCACAACCCACATACATGATAAAGAGACAAATAGTTTACCACCATCTGACTGAAATGCATACCATTGAAACCACCAAAATATGATTTTTTTTTGTTTTGATTATAATTTTGGGTTGTTTTTCTACACCAAAAGATGTTGCTTATAGATCAAAATATGGAAGGACTACTTATCATCTCGCTACCCCCCCCCCCCCCCATCAACCAGAATTGCATAACTGGCCATACTGTACAGTATGAATGATTAACCTGGATTGGCCCATGCACTGAGGCTTCAGGAGTAGGATTGAAACTTATGGTCATAGCGGTCAATGTAATAGTAGTAATGAGTGTGCATTGTAGTAGGCCTACCCTAGTTTCCAGGGTACACACTTTTTAACTAAGAACTGGGCTATAATCAGGACCATTCTGGTCTGCAAAATATTGCTTGCCCATAGTTGTTCCCTGAATTGTCCAATGCCAGTAGCCTAGTACAATATTGTGTACAGTATATGCTGGAAGCAGGTCATGTGCTCCAAACCTAGATATAGACTACCTAGATGACACTATATTGCTTCTTGTCCATTTATTACATAGTTAGAAATCATTGCAGGTTGTTATGAAACTTTATCAACAGTTTTTCTCAAAAACTGAGTTTCTTCCATTTTGTACGGAAGAAACTGGAAGAAACCTATTTCTTCCGAGTGGAAAACACCGCGGTTTATTCCGCGGTTTTTCCACACCCGGAAGAAACCTGCGAACCCTGGACATGGGTAACAATACTAGGGTTACCCTACGTAGTTATTTTCCAGGACAATAATTAACTGTAATACCTTTCTGATATTGTAACACTTTTTCATCAACTATAGCTTTCTTGCTTTGCAAAGTAAGTGATCACGAAAACGTTATATGACATGCGCTCACAGAGATTAATAGAAATTGAACGAATTTGGCCAAGATGGATGTCAATATGGATACAAATATAGATATATATATATAGGCTAACTTAAACTGCAATGAATGGGTAATCCAGATCCGTGAGAACGTCTCCACTCTCCACTCTCGACCGGGATTCGAACCCGAGCCTCTCGCTTTTTATGCGGACACCCTAACCAACTAGACACTGATTGTATGCCTAGAGGTTCGAAACCAGCAATGAAGGTCCTAATTCCACTGTAGGCTTTTGTCACCTGTATCTAACAATGTTTTGTTTTATCGCTGTTTGCAGGCATATTTGCCTAATATATTTACATATATAAATAACATTCACATTTCTTCCTCTGTAGTTCGATGCTGGAATCAATCTGACATGTGAAGTCACCAATGCTGTAGGTACTGGCAGGAACGACCCTTACACCATTGAGGGACGTGAACCTCGATCAGTCGCCTCTACGGTAGGACCCATCCTCTTGGCGGTTATCTTCCTCATCATCATCATTGTCCTCATAATTTTCTTTATCTGGAGGAGAGGGCAGAAGAGAATGGTTCGCAGTATCAGTACTAGGAGAAAGATGACCGCAAAGGACAACCGGAATACCTCCGAGCTTCCTACTTTACAAGGCAGCGATTATACTGGCCATGGGTCCTTCGTGGCTGTCTCACCAATGGACCTTGAAGCAATGGGCTATGGACCAGACATAACGAGCAACAAATCTAGCAAGGTAGGCCAATTAAATATATAACATATATTCATATATGTATTAAATACACACACGCACAAGCATATATATAATTACATATATATATATATATATATATATATATATATAGTTTTTTAGTCATACTATGTAGTTCACTTAACGAGTTTTGCCCTCAACCGTAAACATGTTATACGGTACAAATGTTTGACGTCATGTAATTTGAGAGGACCGTCACTTTTAAGATGAAAATATGAGTGAATTTTGCCATCGCTTACGTAACGTCAATGTTGTATTCGTACTTTATTTTGAAGCCCATCAAGCCAGCGAGAGACGCCTTAACTTTTTATAATATTTTCCCGGTAAGAGTATAAACAAATACGAAATCAATCCATCTATACATAACTATACATTACTACATTACTTACGATACTGATCAATACATTTCTACAGTCTACCATCTACCATCAAGAGTGGTTACTATGACGACCACTCGTAATCATTCCATTAACTTGTTCATTATTGGAATGAAAACATAAACCATATTTATGGCCAGATTTGTAGAAGGGCCACCTCTGTAACTATCGATTCCTGTATGTATCTTATGCATGTTTCACACATAACATCACATCCACTATTTTGAACTACTATAAACGAATAATTCGATACACACTGTAATCAATCTCTGATCTATCTGATAGAAAAGAACATAGCCCCATCAAATTTTTCCATTCCAGATTTGTTGCAATTCTTTTCGTTCATAATTTGCAAATTTCAAAATCCATGGAATGTCAAAAAAATATATATATATATACCTCGGTTCTAAGTCTAAAATGTTATCTTTTAATTTTATTCTGTTTTGTTTTAAACAAGCAAAAATTATTCCGGATCCTACAGGACAGTGATGGAAATTTCTTTTTGGTGAGGAATAAAAGTACAAAGAATCACCACAATTTGTCATTTTTGTGTCTCAAATTGCTGACTGACATTCTGCTTGATCTTTTGCAAAATGGATTCAATTTTAAAACAAGAAAACGTGAATGTCACTGATGCCTTGCCTGATAGAATATTTCTCATATTTTGTAAATAACCCATAAACAACAAACAACCCTACACATTAGATTGTTTACGTATCTGATTATCATGGTTGACATAAAATAACCTTTACTCTTAATTATGTCATCCCCCTTCTCCCCTGACGACTTTTCTTGAAGCATTTTTTGTAGAATAATGGTCGTGATTCACAGATTCATTTAGTCCAACCTGTTTCGCTGTGCTCCTCCACAACCATTGTGTTGTGTCAGTACATAAACGCTTTTCACTATTGTGATTTGCGGTAACGGCTCATTTGAGACGAATCCCATTATAATTATTTGAAGAAACTTATCGGTGTAAAACCAGTGCAATTGGTTTACTCCTTATTTCTGAAGCAAGCCAACATTTGGTTAAAAGAATGGCCCGAGACCAACGTATACGTTTGATCTACTCTGTGGAATCATTAGAAAAATAAAAACTTCTTTAGCTGTGTAGAGCCGCCAGCAACACTATTTCTATACATGTAACTGTACAAACTGTACATACTGTACTCGCGTTCTAGTGAGTTTGTCGTCCAAAAATGTGTGTAAAAGTAAGCTGACCTGACGTTTCGATCCTAACAGGATCTTCTTTAGAGGCGAAATTTTAACTTATAAATTTGATGTACAGAAGCAAAGTGAATCTGTGAATCTGTCTAACCATGTTCGAACTCTTGAATCTTGTTGCGGAAGAGGGGGAGGGAAGGAGGGGGTTATTTTCAAATGTAAAGTTGTTCTGTCAACCTGTAAATCAGTTCAGTAAATGATCGTTGTAGCGTTGTTTTGTATTTATTTCGGGTTGTGTGCGAAATAGACCTATTTTTGTTTAACTTTCAAACTGACTAAAACGTAAAGTAACACAGCTCCATCTATTCCTTTCTTTCTTTCTTTCATTTATTTATTTATTTATATCATTTATTTATTTGTTGATGTATCCTTTTTAGAAGTCACCATACTAACTGCTCTGTTATTGTATATTTTGCTGCATGATATCTTCGTTCCGTTATCTATGTTGCGGCACCCCCCCCCCCGCCCCAAGTTTGGTATCACAAATATGAATACAAGGGATGTGGGTAGTGGGCGGGGATTGTATTTTACGTAGCATTTTCTAGACAATGTACAAAAACAATTAAAAACAAATAGTTGGAAATTCAGCTCAAATTTGGTAATTTCAACTTAAATTGAGGGCGCTGCTTTCAAATGAGCACTGTCGACTTAAATGTCCAGCAAGCACTTTGTTCTCAATCTTCGTCTTTCCTTTGTTTACTGTTTCGTTGTTTTTTTTAATCAATGTTACTCTTCGCTTGTTTCAATTTCGGCCAAAAAAAATAAAAAAAATCTTTCTCAAATGCAAGAAAACCCCCAAAATGTCTTGTTAATATGAAATGTATTTTTATTGTCCGGTGATTGCGAAAGAGAAAACTTGGCATGAAATAAAGTCCCTGCACAATCTACACGTAACAATACATTGTTGACATTTGTGGTAAGTTTTGGGAAACGTTGCCAAGTTTAGTTTGCATATGCAGCTCTGGGCGGAAGTGACTGGCTATTTTCGTTATTAAGTGACTGAGGCAATTGATGGCTGATTTCGTAACTTTTGGTAAGCCAAAGAAATCCATTAAGTAGGAAGCAATGCACATGTTAAAGACTATCAGTGTTACGCTGAATAATAAAAAAAGGTCACATGTTAGTTAAATTATGTAATCTCTCAACTAGCCACAGTGGTTTAAAAACTCCAGAGACTTAATTATGGCAACTTTCAGCAATAGTGTTATGCAATTTCGTGATGTGGGGTGATCGAGGGCCGGGGTTAGGGCAGGGGCAATGCAAATGATATTTAGCTGTATCGCAAACAGTATAAATGGCAGGGGTCTATTGGGTCTAATTATTATGAATGTGTTCGATGCTGTTAGAAAGTTAACCTCAACTAACGCACATGCCTGGTTTAGAAGCTTTAGAAGCTCATACATCAGTTTAAATGTGTTTCTATTTTTGAAGGTTGAGCCAAATGACCGAGACAGTGGAGTTGGCGATGACGGTATCCGGCCTATCCCTCGCAGGGGGAGTGTCTCATCCTCGGTAGGGAAGGTCAACTACGGATACGAGCAAGACACTCAAAGCCAAAGCGATATGAACTTTGAGTCCGCTGATGCACCAGTTGATCCTTACGAACAGAAGGTGGGTATACCTTTTTAAGGGTATAAGGGCCGGTTGTGGCCAGTGAGGACCAAGCACTAAACTTACTATAGAATGTAGTATTCATAAGTGTAATCAAAACCGCATTCAATTTCTGGGGGGGGGGGGAGGGGCGAAGGATAATTTTTTTTAATTATAATATCGCTAGTAATTTAAAAATATAAAATGCTTAGATGCAACTTACAAGGCCTGGGAAGTGCCATTTCCAGCGATCTGGGAGGTATTTTCGGCCAAAATTTTGTTGTGCGCCAACTCTTGGTGGCTCTACGCTTAGATAGTTTGCCTACAAGCTACGCCCCTCCATTGGCAAATTCCTCGATACGCGCCTGTTTCTAACTCGCGTTATGTTTCATAGTTAGCATTGTATATAATTCTTAATGAAACTAAAGCAAGTGCTTCAAGCCGTAACTTCCGCCACGATTTGACGAGTGGTTTCATATTTCAGTCAAGCTTCAGAAGATGCTGTGCTGATATGCATAGCTTTGACGACAACCTTCATCCTATCCTAATGTTATAATAATCCATACATCAGAGATGTCAGCAGGAACTACAGTATTGTTTCAAAGTACCCTCGATATCTCATGACAAATATCTTGAGCATGCCATCTCTACAGGTGGAGACATGATAGCTATGAGTGGGGGGGGGGGTGGGGGAATGGACGAGAAGGTGTTGTAAAGATAAGGCGCTGTACATACATCGATAGTTATTTCCTTTAAATCTAGCTATCCGTGTAGGAAATGATCGCAACATTATTCACGTGTTTCTTAATTCTCATATTATCAGACAGCTGACAAGGGAAAACCCCTCCTCCTTAGACCCCCCCCCCCCCCAGGGCAGCGTCTCCTGCATTAAGGGTCCGTCCCGGTGCCGACTGCTCTATATACGCCACTATATCAAGACAAAATCATCTCACCTGACTTTAAGTTCTACAACATTTAACCACTGGTCAGTGGTAACTTGTCACACCCACACACACTAGTGTGCGCAATTCAAACAGTTGCTCGCGGGGCGCCAAATTGCATCACATCAACGTGTCTCCTGAGGCACTTCCCATCGTTGCAGCGAGCCACAAGCGCACGCAACTCATACTAGCGGTAGCAACGGATAGCGGAGTTAAAGGTTGCACATGTTCTGTTAGATTCTCCATATTGTGCTTCAGGGTTTATTGTGTTGGTATAGTCTACACTATAAAACTATGTAATGTTGCAAGATGATACCTCACTTGTCATTAATTACACTGCACTTGTTTTATATACTTCTCAGCTCAAGTCCTACAGTTACGAGGTGAACCCAAATTTCAACAGTTATCGAAAATCTCAAATATTTGACGTCGTCACGATTCCGACCTCGGATAACGAAAACGGCGACGATTCTGATACTGAAATCAGGACCATTGCTAGCGATTCCGGAGGGAGCGATGACGAAAGCGTAGGCAAACCCTCGGCTAGCGGTCATATCGAAAGTACTACTCTGTAATTAATAATTGAGTTCGCACATCAGTGAGACCGTTCCAGACATTGCGTTCCAACAGCACTAATCTCTATATTTGAACGTGCATATTCATTTCACAGGTAGCGTTAAATGTAATACAATGGGTTAAAAGGTCATATGTAGGGTCTAAAGATCAAACACAGAGTTAAAAGGTCATGCACAGGGTTTAAAGGTCATACACAGGGCTAGTTAAAGGTCATACACATGATTTAAATGCCACATACAAGGTTAAAATGTAACGTACGGTATACCTATACAATTGGATGCCTATATAACATTGGAAGAGGACTTAAATGTCACACAATCATTACGTATATATGTTAACAGAATGGCTTCGTCTCACATAGTCACACTTAGTGCAAGCAAAACTCACATGAGAACTGGTAACCAAGGTAACCATGTCCTGGAACAAGTTTTATTGATAACACACTGAGTACGTACATGAAGGATGAACGCAAGTAATTACAGGTCACATAAAGGGTATATTAAAGGTCAAATAAAGCGCACGTTTAAGGTAAAAAAAGGGTATATTAAAGGTCAAATAAAGGGCAAGTTTAAGGTCAAATAAAGGGTATATTATAGGTCAAATAAAGGGCAAGTTTAAGGTCACATAATGGGTATATTAAAGGTCAAATAAAGGGCACATTAAAGGTCATATAAAGGATATATTAAAGGTCACGTGAACGATATATTAAAGGTCACGTAAAGAGTTACTTATATATGTAAGCATGTACCATAAAACATCACAGTTAGGGGTTAAAGGTCACATAGTCACATTACACAAAAAATGTTAAACCAACGCAGTCCTCATTCCATTGTTACAAAAGTACGAAATGTGAATAGTTTTAATCGATCTATTGCTTAGCTTTTCCACTTGTTCTTATTTTATTGGTAATAATGACATATGTTTTCTGACTTCCCGTTTTCGAGGTTTCAAAGGTTTATTTCCAAGTTTCCTTTCAAACATGCGGTCCGCTAACGATCCTAAGCCTATGCAATCAAATTTTAATCTTACTCACTCTTGCCATATGAAAAACATAAATAATAAACAAGAAACGCACATGGTATATGACTTAAATTACGCCAGGTTTGAAAAGTGTTTGAGGTGATTTTAAAGTCATATTATCGGAATTACTCGATAGAGATCATGACGTAATACGTTAATCCTATGCTGTCCATTCAGGATGGAAATGAGGTATTTTGGCAATTTTTATAGCAAGTTATAATTCACCTTCTATGTAGATAAGTTTGCTCTGTCGGCTTTGATCACACTGCATAATATAATGCATTATTGTATGGATATGTCTTTCAAATACTAAAAATGTTATTATAAATATGTTATTCTGAATTACGTCACGTAAAAACAACATGTCAGTAATGTGTTTTGCTGTATAAACTCATTACCATGCATCACTTTCACTTCGGTTAGCCATTTCATCGGACTTGTATCTATATTAATCTCTAGGAACTTGTCTCAAATTATGCCGAGGGTTGACGTGTAACTCGTTCAAATATTTGTCGTCTTTTGTTGTCCAATATGTCTGAATATGAATTTTACTGATTTTAGTAAGTTTAAACATGCGATTTGTACTTTTATAGCTTTATCAATGTGTCTTTCATGGCCCTCGGAAATTATATAGGATATGCGGTCTTCATTATATGCAGCCATAGTTTCGACAATTTGTCCCTCATTGTCCTTGGGCAAATGTCGTCCTAAATAGCTGACGTGATTCAATGTCTTCGAAATATCTTCCTTCCTTCATCGATGAGGCTTAATGATATTTCATCGGCTTTGATGTATGTGACCATCCAAAAATACTTACTCAGTCACATTAATGTGTCTTCTGTTGTCTTGAGAAAGCATATCACCTTAAAATGTCAGCAATAGATTTTTGCTTTATTCAGTAATATGTATTTATAAGTACTTTGCAAGTTAAGGCTAAAATGTGTCTGTTGTCGGCTAAATGTATATGAGCCCATATGCGTGATAATGCTACTTAATATGTCTTTCATTGTCTTTCTGGAATGTCTTTCTTAATATCTTACAAGGTCTCAATTGTCTTTCATCGTCTTCTGATAAATGTCTTTCAGGATTAAGTTAAATGTCCACTAAGGTGAGATAAAAAGTAGTACGATCATTTTTTTCTTTTTAATTAAGTTTCAACACCTGTTTGGTCTTTTTTGTACAGTCAGTCATTTTTAGTGAAATGTTTTAACGATTTGATGTTTTTTAAATACTTTTTACAACCTTTTTTAATATTCTGAAATAAGTTTATAGGAGTTATGTAACGTAAATGAATAATTGACCAAGTTACATATTGTTCGCTGCTTGTTTTTGTTTCTTCCACCACTCTCATATTTTAATGCTGTTAAGTTTCTTGTAAAGTCTACGTGTTACGAAAATCTAAAAGTAATTGGTATACCAGATCTCAGTTTGGTAATCTTTAAAAAAAAACTTTAAAAAAAAAACGGATTTTATGGTTTCTATAGTTCAGTAATGCGAAGAACCAATTTCTAAGAATTTACTAATAAACATTTTGTTTATTAAAATTCTAAATAGTCGAAAGATCCTCCTATTCTATAGGCTTGATACAACTGCAGAATGAAACAAATCAACGTTTTGTTCTTTTAGCCTATATTCAATTACATTTTAACCATTTTTGCTCACTTTGGTTACGTATAAGCTGGTTGTGTTGCTATATTGAAGAACGAAGGTATCATGTTTGTTTGTTTACTTAGTAGGATAGTTGAAACTAATTTTCTTTAAATAAGTATTGTAAAAGTTTAAAACAGATTTACGAACCAATGAACGGAAAAGATATAACTTTTTATTTTTGCATATATTCCTACAGGCTGAAAGTTCCCGATGACGTCATCACTCCAACAACCAGCTGATTGCGCAATTATATGCAAAACAAATAAATGAATGATATTTAAAAATCATGGCGTCCGCCAAGCGATGTTGGGTGAATTGAATGGGTTATGTGTTGTCCATGGTATAATTAATGTAGTATAACTAAACACATTCAGCTGAATCCAGCTAAACAAAAAATAATACGGCCGCATTTCAACTCTCAGCTTAAGTAAATTGTTTTATTTCAATACTTGGGATGTCTTTCATATTATATAGATAGAGAGAGAGGGAGGGGGGGGGGTGGGGAGTTTATTCAGAGGTATGGGATATTATTGTTTAATATCCTTAAATTAACTTGTAATATGAATCTGTTCGACGTACAACAGGCAATCATAATTTACATAGTACTCACGACACCACTATCGTCAGATACCATGTACTGTACAAGCACGATGTAACGCACGTTTCACTATCATATAGTGTCCACATACACCTACAACATTACAACATGCATTCCAACATTGTAAGCACCTTGGACTTCCATACAAACACAGAAGAACATTAGCGCAGGATTTATCGTGTGGCATGTTTTCCTTATAAGCCAATGTAACACAATGTAACATCACATTGCGTAATGGATCCTATATCCTATACTTCTGTATAGCACAATACAACACCATTATACAAACATGTATGAAGCAACATATATCATATAACGTGCATTCGTTAGTAATACTTCTTATAGTGGACAACGCTATAAATCACTTGCATTCCATTGTATCCTGTTGCACATAAAACAATAGAATATCCATCTACTAACTTTAACAGCATGTACCTAAGAAAATGATAGACTAACCACATGTTTAACCATCGCTATTGTAGTACAGACAACAAATTTCTGCTACAGTAGCCCCCCTCCTCGCCCCCTCTCTTTAAAACAGAAAAACACGGT
This sequence comes from Apostichopus japonicus, assembly GCF_037975245.1. Classification (NCBI taxonomy): domain Eukaryota; kingdom Metazoa; phylum Echinodermata; class Holothuroidea; order Aspidochirotida; family Stichopodidae; genus Apostichopus; species Apostichopus japonicus. The sequence goes on from NC_092581.1 coordinate 19,865,361, forward strand.
TTATAGCGGTTGACATTGTCACAGTCAGTGATATAACACCTAATGTATATTAATTTTATATTGATTCAAATATTAATTTTTTATAATTAAGAGCTTCTCTTACAAGCTGTGAAGTTATATTTTCCGTTAGAAAAAAATAGCGCTGGCGCAATAATAGTAGTATAGTTTGGGTGGGTAGCTTCGAAATACTAAAAGACTTGTTGTATGACACGATTGATGATAAATAAAATAAAGAAAGCAGAAAATTATCGATTTGTCTTGTCTGATGTGTTCCATATAATAATATTCCGCAAGTAGATATTTAAATATTTCTTTTGTTTTGTTTTCTCTTTTGTCTCCATAGTTTTGCTCGCATTTTCTTACTCAGAAAATAGAAAGTTACCGTACAACACCCCGTTCACTTGCGCACATAATGTATCAGAGAGTCGTTGTGGTGGTGGTGGTGGTGGGGGGGGGGGTTGGTTACTATGGAGCTATGATGATGATAACAATGATGCAGATAATAGATAAAATATGGTACTGTCTACCACGAATATGGGTGACTTGCGCACATAATGTATCAGAGAGTCGTTGTGGTGGTGGTGGTGGTGGTGGTGGGGGGGGGGGGGGGTTGGTTAATATGGGGCTATGATGATGATAACAATGATGCAGATAATAGATAAAATATGGTACTGTCTACCACGAATATGGGTGACTTGACCCCTAGACTAGGCGGAAATAAAATGGTTGAATACTGCTGGCTTCTATAAAATGAAGATATGCGCCCCGCCTCCTCTTCACACATATTTCCGTTCTTTTGATATAATGACTGAATCAAACGTCATGACGAATGAATATGAAAAAGGAGAAATAATATTAAATATGAACACGAATATGAAACACAACAAACAAACATGGGTCCTGCTATTGTTTCAACAGCTATTCCGGTTTTCAAATATTTAAAATATGCTTGATTTCTAGAATGCACCTTTAAGGCTGAATTAATGTTAACGTCGGTTCCCCAGTGCAGGCCTAAATATTAATTATTAATCCATTGTTTTATCAATTCTGATAACTCAACTAAAATAAGTTCTTTCAACCTCATATCAAAAACAGAACACATTCAAATGGCATGCAACACTATTTCTCTTTGATAAATATGTACTATATACTGTAAACATGTTTGTCCCATTGACATCTGAGGGACTGACGTAATGAGCTGCGTATTAGACTAACCAGTCCAGCCACTTTAATGGATGAACCTCACTGTTTTTAATTGATCACCAAGTTTCAATATTGAAAATAGTATAAAACTACAACCTGGACTAATCACAGTGGACTTTCAACGGTCTACAACACATCAAGATTGAATGGCTTCATTTAAACTAAAATCACCCAAAATAGAACCTGAACACGAATCCAAAATGATACTCAGTGTATCAAAACACCCCACAGCCCTCCATGTCTCGTGATGTTAGCTTTAACCACGTGATCCGGACGTGGCAAAGTCTGTTGTGGTAGTATAAACGATTCCCTTGTTTATATTATAAAATAAAAATAATACTACTACCTACATCTTGAAGAAAATAAAGTAATGAACATAATATTAGTAAAAGAAACTTTAAAAATGAAAGCATCCGAGATGTATAGGTTTATATATATATATATATATATATATATATATATATATATATATATATATATATATATATATCTTATCTCTATCATTATATATATATATATATATAATTTAATAATGAAGGAAGATTTTATGTTTCCTTTATATCTTGGTTTATTTTCTCTGCAGCAATAATGTATAATTCTAGTGATATTTACATGATGCATATAGATTTTAAGTTTAATTTCTTGCCTGTCTCCCCCCCCCCGCATCCACGGGCAATGATAATCTTTTTTCCTAATCCTTTCGTGTATCACGTGATACGACTTTCCTATAGTGTTGTGTACATGCTTAAAACGTGATGTGACTGGCCGTTTAATAGCACACTGACTTAATATCTGTATATTAATATCATCCTATAGAACTCCCAAAGGAAATCCATTTTAAATTTGACTTAATTTGTAAAAGATTTTTTCTTTTTTAATTTCTCAACTTTGATTAAAAACAACTCGACTCTGTTGTTTTATTTTCTTTACCGGTAGAGATAAAGTGGCAATGTTTGTGTAATCACAGACTGCACAAAGAATTAGATAATATTAAACTTCCTTCATGCGTGTCGTAGCATTGTAAGGAATTTATTAATACTGAAAGCTTGCCTCAGGAAATACTTTAACGGATCGAAACGAACGTCTTCAGGAAAAACAAAAGTAGAAAAAAAAATATTCTCTGAAGAAATTGATCATCATTAACAACACACTTTAGGCTGGTAGCGATATTGTGAAAGTCTGTCACAACGACCCCCCCCCACCCACCCACTACAATTCCTTGTCTCTCTTTCACTTCGTTTATAACTAAACCTGTCTTAATAATTAAACATTTTGTTAGAAACTTGATGTAATGAGACAAACTCCCTTAACTAGGAAAAACATTTGATTTTCTTTTCGGTAAAAAATAACATTTTATACTCTGAGGTGCTTTTTATATTAGTGACAGCTTTATGTATCGAGACAGCCCACTTAATTAAGAAATGTTTTGTAATTGGCAATGAGATGAAACAATGCTAGCAGGCAGGATGGTCGCTGAGGATGGTTAAAGTACTGGTGAACTAAACAAAGAACAAATAAAGAAGGGAAAGATATATAATTAAGATAAAGAACATAAGCGGCCATTGGATATGATATTCCACAACCAGTTATGGACCATTGCCATGGAAAAAATATAGATATAATATTCCACAACCAGTTATGGACCATTGCAATGGAAACAAATATTATATATATATATATATATATATATATGATATTCCACAACCAGTTATGGACCATTGCCATGGAAACAAATATAGATATGATATTCCAAAACCAGTTATTGACCATTGCCATGGAAACAAATATAGATATGATATTCCACAACCAGTTATAGACCATTGCTTGAAACAAATGTAGATATGATATTCCACAACCAGTTATGACCCATGCTGGAAACAAATATAGATAGTCTTCAGTTTAAGACCACCTCTTGTTGGGTAATTAAGATATTATCATATAGCAACATAACTCGGTGCTATAATACAATTAACAATTAAACTACACAACTAAAATATAAATCTTTCACTTTAGTAAAGTATGGTATTTGTCAGTGTGACGATATGGTGAATCAAAGAGATCACGAGGGGTAGGGGTAGGGGTGCGGTGGGGGAGGGTCTTTCTACCGGAATGACCCAACACCTTTCAAACCTAAGTTTTGTTAAAATATATGCATTTTCCAAATTTCAAAGGGCATTGTGAAGTAAGCTGTGACGTCATTTAAAGCCCGTTCAGTTACAAATATAAAATATAATATTTTGAGTATTCGGTAATTTCGTGAATTGACAGCATTGTTCTCTATAGATTAGCCATCCGTTATCGTCCTTTTCCAACCGAGAAAATAGTATATATATATATATATATATATATATGATATGTCAGCAAATATTGATGGATGCGAAAAGACATCTATTTTTGATATAACCTAAAGGCAGGTAAAAGAAATTGCTTGGAGGGTACGCCTCGTTTCTAACACGCGATCTAATGACGTCATCCATTGTGCATGGTATACCTTTTAGAATGATTGTTACAGTCTGTTCCTACGGTAACATCTGTTTAAACGGACGAAGATCTATTTCATGATCAAACGCCAAATATTATTTATTTTACTGACAAATTAACATGAGACACAATACATCCCGGAACAAGTGTACATTTTAATCTAGAAAATTATTCAAACATAATATATAAACCGTTCTGTGTAATTTCAAAAGGAAAATAATTCAAATGATAATGTTATGAAATAAAAAAAAAAAGAGAGAGAGAGAGAGAGAAGGAATGATACAAATACTACAAAGGAATACGAGAATAGAATGTCAGTTCTCACGAGGTTCAGTCACGTATGCCACGTGGTGAAAATGTGAAATTCTGTCTCGATTCTGTCTTTATATATATATTAATCACAACATTAGAATTTCTAGTGTAAACCTTGAATATAAGATACACGTGAGCTAAATATAAAATCTAAAAAAAAGAAGGGAAAATAGACTATTATATGTGCAGTTTTGTAACAATTTTGAACTTTTAATTTTTGGCGCTCGTTCATGTCTTGGTAAAGTAAACTTGTTCTATTTGAGGCTAACCAGTGGATTGCTATCTCATGTTTTGTCATTTGTTGACATTCACACGTTGAAAACTGTATATTTGTGTTGAAGTTTGTGTCAACCTGGTGTTTTTATTCTCGAGAGTTGAAGGAAAGACAATGTATCTTATAGAACATCGTCTCTTTCTTCAGGACATGAAAATCACAATATATATATTTATCTCAGTGAGAAAGATTGCTTTGAGGTGTAGCAATCAAATTTAAAACATGGGTGACCAATAGCTGAGTCATACTTGAGGTCAAAAGTGTTGACCTTTAATATTTATTCTTTGTTCATGTATTTTGGGCTTATGTGAGGGCTGTAAGGCTTCTTAGGGAATCTTCTTTCCCTATCACATGCCGCCACGAATCGCGTACAACCTGGCTGTTCATCTATATACAGTTTTCCACCCTCTCCTCACGCCATTCTGACTTTACCAACAATGAAATCGCTCACATGACTCGGACCAATCCTATAGCCGAATCAATCAGTCGCTAGATCTCACAATTTGCTATTCTGAATTCACTTTCTACAGTTTCGTTCAAGCAAAAGATTTTCTTTCAAATCATACATAGAATGTATGAAGCTCGGAACGAATGTGATAGTATACACACCGGCTACGCAAAAAACAAACCCCAAAAGACAAAAACAAGAATGTCTCCCTCATTTATGGGCTTGGTCATTGAAATTGTTAAATGTTCTTATCGGAAGTATAACGGCTTTTATGACTATTGATATAAGAAAAAATGAACGATAAATCATATAGCAGTACACCCAATACCCAAGTTGCAGCCCCGATAAGGATACTACTAGGGGGCTGACGGGGTCATAGATTGCTACCGGCCCAGTGATCGATTCAGGGTTGATGGGGCCTTGAAACATGTAAATAAAGGTTGAAAACTCAGTTATAGGCTGTTTCTTTCGGTACCGTACGTTTTAAACATTCGGTGTATCGCCATAAGTCAATTAGGTACATTTTGTTTCACAATTCGTCCCAGATTACGACAAAGGTTGCTTTAAATGGCCAGCGATGATCATAACGCGGTCCCCTAAACTTGCCAGCTACTTCATTTCATCCGAGACCGTTTCTGTCACCTAATACTGTAATATATTAAGATCTGCAGTATAAATATAACAGTAGATCTTACTAAATATCATTCTGTTCCTTTTAAACACTCCACCGTGCCTCTTTAAGAGTCATCTATGTTTCTTCCAAGTAACTCATGTATGTTTTTACTGCCTTGGTCAATGGCTTTAAGTCGAACGTGACTGATAGTATCTTTAAACGCCTATCATAAGTAATGAATCGTGTGTTTTGGATTTAAAGATTGTAAAGCGATCCATAACATAAGTAATCAAAGATACTGATAATGAACTGAGTGCAAAAGTAAGGTGAATGTATGAAACATCATATTAGAACTAAGAAAGCAAAAAAAAAAATGAAAAAAATTGTTGACCTGAGGGAAAATATAGGCCGTTTAAATTGTTTGTGTATAGTGTGAAATGCTGTATGTAATCATACGTAGAATTCCCTGATGGCAATGTATAAAGAATAAAAAAATCTTATTTATATATATATATAAATAAGTGAAAAAACTTCCGGCCTCCACCGGGATTCGAACCCGGGCCTCTCGCTTTGTACGCGGACACCCTAACCAACTAGGCCATGGACGCTGATTGTATGTCCAGAGGTTCTAAACCGGTAAGGAAGGTCGTAATTCCACTGTAGGCGTTTGTCACCTGTATCGAACAATACTAGTTCTGTTTTTGGTGACATATTTTGCCTTACTCTAGAGATCAAACATGATGCTAACCAACTCGAATATATATATATAGGCAGCATATGTGTAAGAAGTAGAGGGGGGAAGGGAAGAGAGAGAGAGGGGGGTGGGGGGAAATTACATTTGTAGTATAATATTATCTCGAGTTATGGTCATGGTATGGAGATGAGTTTTTCCTTTCGACGTATAGTGTGAACAATGTATGTCTTTACTGTAAGTGTGACATCGTCTATCACCGCAACTTCATAGTTCAAAAGGCATACGGAATTCTTGACATACTGTTCTTAAGAATTTATGTCAATAAACCAACTATAGCTCAAATAATGCATAATTCTTTATTCACACTAGAACTTAAAGTAAAAAAATATCCCCAAAGCACCGCAGAACTCCAGACAATACCTTAATTCAGATCAAATCTGATATTGCCATATATATACTGACAGTCGCATACCCATAAACCATGAACGAACATAACTCTGCGTATTGGCAACTGGATTTTAATTTAGACTCATCTTTGGTAGGGTGGTGTTTCTTGAAAACAGACTCATGTGTAACACATAATCCCATGAGACAAGACTCCCTGTCAATGCAATAAGTCACACCAATTTATTTTATACCTTGTCCAACCCCCTCTTCTCCCCCACCCTTCAGGAGAAGATTGATTTAATAATCACTTCAAACAAGCTGTTTCGTTTTTACTTTTTGAACACTAAGGTTACAGTAACTCGTCGAAGGTATAGCTACTGTAAATGAAGATTCTAGATTAAAAATACATACACATAGGCACAAACACGCATATGGGTAAAGTGCAAAAGAAAAAAGAACGAGGTCTTTTATTTTCAGACACGAGATCCTGGTTGGTAACATTTCTGAAGCAATCTCTTTCCAAATCCAGATCGATATAAAGAAAAACCGGAATGAAGGACTCGTTTTTGTTTTAGTAGTCATTACCTCGCTCTCTTCAAACGTTAAGAAGCCAATAAAACCGCCAGTAAATCAACAGTTCGATTTCATTGGTTAATACTGCTCACATGATATATCACTGTTCTCGGTTGGTTAACACTCCCACCGTTTTTTCGCGGCGGTTTATAAGAAGAGGACACTTAGGCTTCAGAAAGCGTTTTATCAGCGGAGTCGATGTTTGCATGGAGTGAGGGTATAGTACGTTTCAAATTCCAAACCGTTTGCTGAAAATTACGAAGCCCGTGACTGGTGGAATCTCTTAACTTAGTTTAATGGTGTCTGTTTGTATCTGTTGTTTGAAGAAAGCAAGACTGGAACATTGTAACACTTAATGTTGTATAGCTCGGTCATGTCGAGAAGAAATCTCTCAGCATGAGAGCATTAGCGTCAGAGCGCTTTTAAAATTCCTTTCAAATGTTTTGCTCCTTGAAGGAAAGAACGAAATAAAAGCATAATTAAATTGGAAATGATAGATTTTTTAAATGTGAGAGTAAAAGGAACTTTGAAGGAAAAGAAAATGAAATATTAAGCTTATTCATCTCAGAGCCTAGAAACAAATTGATTCTCATTTTCACTTTTCTATTTTTTTTGCGAAGGAAACCAGACACGTCCATTGGGAATCCGTGCTTACTGTTCTGTATTTCTCTTAAAGGATTTCTTCAGAGGAGCTCTGAGGCAATTGAGAATACTAAATTTCGTCTATTTTTTTCTCTCTCGAACTAACGTACACTGTCTGTGCGGAATCAGCAAATCAGATTGATATGAAATTTTCTTTTGCCGATGGAATTCTTAAAAGAAAATTGTTTAACAATATAAATAGAAAATAATGACCCATAGCCATCGAAATTTGTTTGTATCATCAAGAAAGTGTATGGTATTGCCAATATAATTTATTCTAATCAAACGTATGACTTTATTTCGACATTTAAGTAAAACAAAAAATAATGGTGGAAACTAAAGATCAGTTATTTGACAAATGAGAGTTTGAGATGCTTTGATGTTCTGATCGGACAATTCTAGTTCATAGTTATTATTACTGGACTTCAGTTGGATTTTTTTTGGAATTTCACATAATCTTTGAAACATTTTGTTCCATCGTTTTTCAACCTGCACTTTTGAGGATATCTCAACTCTTGTTAAATTATTATATCAAGTTTGACAATACTTTTACGTGGATCTATTGACAAATATTCATAACTGTTGGTATTCTTCTTTCATAACGACCCGATCTTACATATACTAGTCAGCTCATTGGGTATTTCAGTATGCCTATACAAACTTACTGAATGTTCCGTCACTCTGTTACCGTTCGTTGTGAGATCATTGGTCGAATTCGCGCGCGCAAAGAAAAGACAAAAACAAAGCAAAAAGACTAAACTTCTGGAATCGTCAATCCTGGACTGTTCAAAATGGAGTCAGTAATACCGTATGAAGTTACTACTGTGCCTGGTATGAACGCCACATCGTCTTATGAGTACGAGTTATACGCGATAGGATGGAAGACATATTTAGAGGTTGTATTCATGTGTTTTTTCGGCGCAGTTGGTACCATTGGTAATGGTACGCTCATACTAATTGTACTGTTAAATGCTGATATGCGTAATGTACCTAACACACTAATTGCTAGCCTAGCCTTGGGAGATTTCGTATTTCTCGCATGGAATGTCCCTTTCACAATTGCATCGTATTTTCACCACACCTATCCATTTAGTATGTTCGTTTGTAAAATGAGTTCCGCCATCCCGATTCTCTCGGAAGGTGTTTCTGTGTTGACATTAGGGGCACTAAGCTTTGACCGATATAACGCGATCGTGCGGCCTATGCATCGTCGCCGTAGCAACGCAGTCGTACAGACGTACCTTTTAGCGTTAATTATTTGGGTAGTGGCGACCGCTCTCTCCGTTCCCAGCTTCATAATCGCAAAGAGAGTCGATGTCGGGATTCCTCTTTGTTATTCGCTGCCGTTCGGACAACCCATCTCGATCGTTCACGAGATATTTCGGTTTTTGGTGCTTTACGTTTTCCCGCTCATCGTCATTTCGCTTTTCTACACTCTCATCGCACTGCAGCTACTGGCTAGCTCACGTGACATGCCTGGAGAGAGTCGTGGTGACGCAACCAAACAAGTGAAAGCACGACGCCGATTGGCCCGGTCTGTCATCGTTCTGGTGGCCCTCTTTGCAATATGCTGGTTTCCCCATTTCGTTTATCAGTGAGTATAATGTCTAATTCATTGTTTAAACAAATTCCCGCTACGTCACTGGACATGCGGGATTAATGCATCTTTACCTTTCAGGGACATTAATGTTTGGTCCCAAAGTTGAGCATGATCAAAATTATGTGTATATATTTTTCAAAGTAATAACCTGGTGGTTTTGACACACCATACTAATTGGCAGATACAACTTGAAGTGGTTTCAATAAAATGCCATAAAACGTGGAAAAATACTTAAGGGTGACGGTCATATGTTTGTTAAACTGAGCCATTCTTTGATATTTTAGCAAATTCGGTAAGCTATGGGGGAGTATAGAGGGTGGGATGGGTTGGGGTAGATAATGGTGACCCTTAGAGGTAAGAAGGTGCACGCCTAATGATATGCTACAGTAAAGATATTGCCCAGTGATGGGTCCACGATTTCTTGGAAGAGGGTACCATGTGAGGCACCTATCGGTAGATACCGCACTTATACTAGCGAAATAGCGGCACACAAGACAAAAACATCGGTTATTTGCAAGGAACGTCGGCGTGCGAAGCGTGTTAAACCGTTTTCACTATTTGCCTTGATTTGAGAAAAAGTTATTTTGGAGCTAAAGTTTAGCGCCAAAAAATTAAAAAATTCAGAAAGGGTCATGACCCCCCCCCCACCCCCTACTCCGGATCCGTCGCTGTGGCCAGCATTATTCATGCCCAGTAGAACAGAGGAACATTATTACAATCTTCCATTTAAGTGAAATGACAGACAAACGTTTAAATGGGGGAGGGAAGGGGAGGGAAGGGGTGGGGTGGGGTTGGGTGGGTTTCGAACACTTCATGAAAACAAAAAAATCACTTCTTGTTCTTATTTTAAGGAGATATTCGAGTCAGCTTTAATTTCGTTTTTAAGTTTGAACATCAGACAAAAAATAAAGAATTGCTAGGATCTAAAATGCCGAAAAGTGGCAACGGAACAGAAAAAAAAAATGATAAATGACGGATTTTGGAAATGTCCCCCTTACAACCTAATAAAGAAAAAGATTGTGTGTGTGTGTGTGTGTGAATGTTTCCACTTTAGCGCAAATCTAACGTCATTGCAAAACTATATCACTGAACAAGAGCAAAAATGTTGACATTAATGGAGAAGATGCCAGAAATAGCAACAAGAAAAAGGAAAGCAATATTTCAGCAGTATTCTGGGTATTATAGGTGGCATTTCGAGAAGTGAAGCATATCGCAGCATTAACTATATTGGATCCCCTAGGAGCGTAGGAAGGTGGGAATCTCCATCTTATAGCACTCTAAAACTGGTTTGTAAACTTATCCGAAATTTGCATAAATTGATACAGGCCTGTAGGGATGAATAATATCCTTCATGTATAAGCCAGATGATTTTCAGACATAATGGATTATGTGTATCTAGAAGTGGAATGATCTCAAATAGTTACATTAGAGTATGATATTTGTTTTACATATTGTTACTTTCTTTAACAAGTTTTGTATGCATAATAAAGCATGTTTCTCCTCACGAAATTTTGAGACAGTTGAAATATGGGTTTCTAAATGAATAATATAATCAAATTTAAACTAAATTGAAACTCGGTATGAGAATTAAATAACCATCTTAAATCATGCATTTATTTAATGTCCTTTTAATTGTTAGTATTTTTTTCTGTTTTGTTTGTCGATTCGACCTGCACGGGCAAAAAAAAGGCAATGCACCATATAAATGAGTAATAGAAAAAGTGCATTTGACATTACAATTTCTGCGTCTGCAATTTAAGTTGGAAATTGCAAGCCACCAGTAGTCACACAAGCTTCTAATTTCGTATTCCCCGTCCTCAGAAATATAAGACACAGTTGTAAATCTAATTCAAGAAACCCTGACTGATTGATGGTGAGGTTACATTACACCCATCACCAGCCCCCCCCCTCAAAGCGCCCTTGCGTCCTGCCAATACATTATTACCATTTGATATCATTTAATTACATCTATAGAGGACAAAGTTCCAACTTGATTTTATTTGCTTGACAGATTCTTCATTAGTATTCTTCACAATTCAATTGGAATTCAGGAATGTTTCGAAAATATCGAAACAGGTTACTTTCCACGCCATATAAAGCACGAAATTATTAAATTATAATAATTTCCTCTAGTTTGTGCCCTATCCAAAAACAACCCATCTAATCAAGTCTAAACGTTTGTGCCGATGATTTGAATGTAATATCCTATAGTTAGAAATTTTATGAGATTTTAAGTTTTTTGAAATTATACCTTGTCTGAATTTTTAATTAATTTGACTCTAATTGTCCAATGAACAATGATTCACTAACAGTTACCCTGATAAAATTGACATAAATTTACATATCACGATCATTCCTCAAGCTTAAATAATCCCAAAATGAATTGTTTTGATTGGACAAACATTGAGACTAATTCATCAAAATTCATAGATTTATTATATGAATATTCATATTGTATTTAAAACTTGAAAAGTTAGAGTATATGGCCAAACTTATCTTTGTGACTGACTGATTGCTCCTGTCGATGAAGAGATTGAAATGGTCTTTTTAGTGGTTACAAGTTATACATTAGGATGACATATTTGGTCAAAAGTAATGGAATTTAAACAAATTCTGTTCATATAACTGATTTAAGTTTTATATCTCAAATTATAATTTGGTTGCAATATAAGGACAGATCAAGTGTATTCCTAATACTTCATGTGCTGATGTGAGGCGGCAATATGCTTCCGCGAAACTGAGTTGAACGTTAAGAATATAGCCTATATATAGAGAGAGATATCCCCTTTTAATAGTCATATGGAATCTTGACTTATTTCATGAAAGTATGGCGATATGATCATTTCTTCCGGTATATTATTTCATTGAAATGCAAACTTTCTAATACGATATGTCTATATCATCGAATGTTATCTGTATATAATAATTCTCCATATTGCGGTTTTAAATGGGATAGTGGTAACCAAGAATATACCTTATTCTAGGAACATCTGTAAAACGACTTTCAAAAGTATACATAACATCTGTAAAACGACTTGCACAAGCATACATACTCATCTTTGGAACCTTATATCATTTCTTTGCAAACTATAGACTCATTATTTATAGTTTGATGGCTCCTTCAAGCCAAAAAAAAAATATCGAAAATGTTCACTCTTTTTTTTGGAAATACTGTTACTTTAACAGTAAATATATATATATATATTGATATTATCTCAGCTGAATTGTGTAAGTATATGTAACCAAAGATGACTTGATACTTGTATATATCTATCCACTGACTAAGATAAACATCTATTCTGTCCTTGATTTTCTTTTTCCAACTGTGTCTAGCTGAAGAGGGAGAAATGTTCGAATCTATTAACCTTATTAAGCCAGGAATCTACATGCAAATTGATTCCAACCTTCACAAACTGTTTCATAATTGGTTGAGTCTGAATTTCCAGATGAGGACACTGACATTATAGTTTTATTCCAGCTCTTTGATGATATCTCACATAGAACATTGTAAAGATGATATGGCCAAGGATGTCTCAACGACTGGATCATGAGAGGAGGTGCACGTACGGGGGGGGGGGGGTGAGAGTGAGGGGTGCATGGTGCACTTGGAGCACCGACGTTGCCACCAAATGCTGATTAATTTGCATATTTTCATGTCGTTCTTCCGTTTAAGGTCAAATAATACAAAGGTAAGAAAGCAGGGCCCCTAAAATCGCAGGCGGATTGCCTGGTAGGGAGCAATGGTCCGAGATAATTTTCACAGCGGCAATATTCACACCTGTTCGTGCCGCTGGAAATTTCAACGCGACAAAAAAAAAATGGTCTGACTTCTGCACCCCTCCCTGAGAGGTCTTCTTTGAGGTCAGTGGTTAGCTAACTTCCACCCCATGTCTATATCGTCAACGAAAAGTTAAAACTGAATTGATTTAGTTTCATATTTTATGGACTAGACAAGGTTTAGTCAACACCGTACAAACTGAATTTATAGGAACATCTCTTGTTTTCATCAAGTACAAGTTTGCTTTGCGCATGCGCGGGTGGAAAGACAGGACATTAGTACATTATTTTACTGATGTATTGCAGTTAGGGATAATGATGACGGCCTCGTTATTTCCGGTCATAATCTTACAATTATTCTTTAAGCAAATGGCTTCCGGCTTTCTCCGTTTTACCTGAATTTCAAATAAATGCGATTGGAAGTACATTGTCGTAAACTGATCGAGAAATCCGACATGAACTGTTTCTTGAAAGGTCATTTCTAACACGGTGTCACATGATACGTCGTTGCTGTAAATGAAAAATATTCCCTCAGTATTTTTTGAGTGTTACGTTTTTGACGTGCGGAAAAAACCATGTCTTTGACAGAACAGGACATGTCTAAACCAAACTTTTCATAGCGAAAACTGTAAAAACTTGTCAAGGTGTCGAAAATAATATTAGATAACCGAAATGATGAACACTTGCATGTGACCATAACACATATATATTATACACGCAAAAACAAACGCACACAGGTGTGCTTTACATTCAGACCGAGGAACCCATTGTTTTCCCCTATTGTTGAAATCCTAGTACCCTGACCTTAACAATTCCCTGAACAAAAGAATTCTTGTGAGGACGTGGAGATTCTTTTAAAATGACGTATGAGGACTTGGAATACCTTTGTTCAAGTCTCCAATCAGAATACAAAGCAAGTGCACTGTTACACATCCACACACACATATTTTTTTATGTTGGTGTTCAAGGCATTGCTCTTCTTTCATTTGTAATGATTAACCAATCTCTGATATCATCACCGTAGACTCGTTTGCATATCTTTAACTTCCATTTGCCTTATGTTGGAATACATCAACTTACATCGTCCAGACGACTTCTGTTTTATTTAATAAGTTTCATCTTGTCTTTAAAGAGGTTAAACGATAGACATAAAATGAATTAATTTTCATTTGTTTGCAGTATCATTTAATACGCGTCGCATTATTTTCAAGGTAAACTGCAAAATATTTCAGATTTTAAACCGAGTAATGTGAAGAGAGTGCGAGTACCAGAAACACGAAAATGAATTATTAAATATTCGAGTACAAGTGGAGAAACATAAACATTCTTTAGTAATATTTAAGTACTGTGTACTCCAAAACACCAAGCAATAAGTAAAAGACGTTTTAATGTATCGAGAGGTGTGCAATATTTGTTTTACCAATTACATGTTTATATATAAACTATTATATACACCGATTGAAATCAATATAGAGTGTTTGCACAAGTACCATGTAACTATCACGGAACTATATGTACATGTATGTATACAAACTCGCCGGGGGTGTGCATGAAACGCCTCTGGTGATAATCCCTATGCGGTGTTAATAATCGTAGTGTTTCACCTACGGAACGCGAAAAAGACCAAAAGTGTGACAATACTAAACATATAAAAGACATCGTAGTATACCTTTATATTACTATCATAACTTGCGGTCCATTTCGCGTTCCATATTCACAAGCTGTGCGACATATGATTGACAGCATCGCACGAGAAATTTACCAGCTGACGCGAGTAACTGTAAATCTGCCCATCAGGGGCCCATTAATCCATGCACGTGAGCTTACATCTCCAGTGGCGCTTCTGTACACGTCTTCTCTTGATCCATTAATCTTTACATTTGTATATGAATCGCAAGTAACAGGGATAAACAAATGTGAATATTTCTTGCCCTTGTTGTCACCGATTAGGGACGGCGTGCGTGGTCTCTGGCTTCGTACATTTCAACCAAATACGATACGTTAAAATGTGCATATGGGGGCACGTAATAAGACAAGCTTAAACCCGCTATTTTCCTGATCTGTGAGCTGTTATATTAATTATCAAAATTAGAAACAAGAGCTGTTAATTATAAGTAAAAGTAGAAAACTACATAATAACATATCATTATGTAAGGTAATGGGAATTATTTCACTATTTTTAACTCAAAGATTGTTTTAAGTATATTAACAAAAGTATATTAACAACTGATGGAAGACGAACCTGTTTTAATTATCTTAAGAAATTTGCATTCTGTCTTACCGTTTTAGTGATAACAACATCTAAAGTGTGTGTGTTTTTTTGGTGTTCGTTTTTAAGCACCAAAAAGTACCGTCTTTGAACAAACTCAGCTTCCCGACATACATTTCTGCAAGTACATGCAGCATATTCCATGCTACAAGTATGAATACATATAATGTAGATATCTAATTTGCATCTAATTTGCATGTAAGCTTTGGGGCGTACGTTCTTATTTTCAATAAAAACTAGGTCTAATACCAGGTTATTTCATCCTTTTATATGAAAACAAGTCGTTTACATGGTTTTTGCAAGAAATGCTCTAAGAATTTCAGGTAAAAAAAAATCTTTGGCGCAAAGTATGAAAATGTGGACCTTTTCCGCAACTGTTTGCGTTATATATATATATATATATATATATATATATATATTCTTCAGTCATATATTCTTCAGTAGTAATCGTCACAATGATTTTCAAATTTAGAAATAATAGGATCCAGTCAACTGATTGAACAAAATACTCTCAACCAATTTGCAGATATGTTTATACCCCCAATATTTATTCGATATACAATTTTCTTTTCAAATTTCCCAGTCTCGTCAAATTTCCCACGTGGCAAATAAGTTGAAGGTCTAACATAAAATAATTTCATACAGGGTTTCATTGTTTACAGATTATCGAGAATAAGGTTAAATCTTCCGGTAAAAAAATCTACGATTTTTGTTTACTGGTTTATTAGTTTCCTTATTATACCATTGACTAAATATATTTTCAAGATTCCGTCTAAAAGCAATCTTTATTACTTTACGTAACGTTATGTGGGAGTATCTCAATCTAATTTTTTTTTTCTTTATTCAAGTCTGACAAAAACTGTTATATGAAGAAAATTTACCCCCTTTCTCTCCCTCAGTCTTTCCTGGCACCAGTTTTTTTTTGGATACACTCGAAATCTAAAATGTAGGTCTTCTTTTCCCTACAGACCGTGCGCTTATTATAGGTTTTCAAAGGGACCCTTCACTAAAACCAGAGCACTCTTCTTGTAAAAAAATATATAATAGATTAAAAAAACTCTTCATATTAGGTCATATGAAGAGACCAAAAGGTTCTTTTGTTTCTCCTTTGTTCTTGTTATTCCCGTCGTTCTATTATTCAATCATATCGAATACAAGTATCGGTGAAATCCTTTGATTAATTATATTCTATTGTCATGAAATATAGGTTACCATTTTTATGGAACTATAAATTATGCACTATTTTGGTTTTTATATGGAACAAGCGAGAAATATAGTAGTATCAAAGTTGCTGGATAATGCTAAATTTGGAATTTTGGGGACGGGGTGGTGTATGGGGAGGGGGGGGGGGAATACATAGAAATTTGATCTGTATTAAAGTGTAAATTTACATTTAAATCCCATATAACTAAAGTAATACTATTTCGTTCTATATATAGAAGAGTATAACGTGGATTTATCAACTTTTTTTGTCTTCTAATTTTAGATGCAGGTAACAAAAAAGTCCAAATAAATCTATTTAAAGGCCAATTTATCTTTGAAAATTTAAGACTGCAGGAAGCACTTCTCTCAGTCCAATCTATTCTATTGTAAAGTGAAACCACAAAGCTTTAAAATGATCGAGAGATTGATTCTTGAATGTTACGTACACTCTGAATTTTGTCGAGTAAGAACTCACTTGTTGAGAGTATCCAGAAAAATGAGTCTTTCTTCGGAAAAAATGATTCCATTCCACAAAGTAAATTCGAGCAACGTTGAGATATCTCAAACTATGATTCTTGGAATTATAATGATGTGTTTTATGAAATGCGGTCAGCCCATGTGGTGTGCGCAAGTGGTGGAGTGAGGGAGGGGGGGGGGGCGCATGGCCCACCTCCCATCGTCAATCGTAGGATTTTTTACATTCAGATGGGGAAGAATTAAACAACTGTTACGGATCAACACTCCAACCCCTCCCCACACTACATTGTCTAAATATCTGAGAACTTTTTCTTGCTTCTCAAATCAGACAAAAATATTCTCTTCAGTAACAAGTTACTTAAAAGAATGCCATTCGTACCGAATTGTCAACCAATTAATCCTTTTTTCCTTTGTCATACATCCTTCTAATTTTCTGATTGTCGTTATGATGTAGAGTTCATATCATCCTTCTCCTTCTCTTTACATCGAGTAGAGAGTACTTCAAAATGTCAAGGCATGCTATATCGAAACATTCTCATTATCATCGAATTATTATGACTTTCTCTCTCTACGGGTTTGCTTATAATCTTGATTGTGTTAATATCCCCCCATAATTATTTCAGAAATGCTTTTGAGTATCTTATCGAATAAACAAAAAATTCAACATGTCATCTCATTTAAGAAATGAAGTTGAAATCTCTTGAGAGACTCCCGCCAAGATACTTCTGTTTTCAACAATTTTTAATTACATTAAGTAAATGGAGCTGACAATATACGGACGTCTGTTCCTTGTACTCGAGATGTTTTTAGGAATCCTAAAAGTCGAAGCAGTCTCTCTCTCACGTTATTTTTTTGTGTTACCAATGGTGAAGGACAACTGCCGATCCTTTCCAAGAAGAAACTACAAGTAATATCACAATTAAGTAAAGTGCCTCCAAGGGTCCAGTCATATTGATTTCTCTGAAGGTAAACATTTATCATAATTAAACCAAAGACGAGCCACTTTAAATCATTGGAAGATAGGGAGGAAAGAAAAAGAAGAAGAAGGGAAAAAAAAACGAATAGTCTTAACTAATATTAATAGAGGGAACTAACAAGTTACTTAGTTCGGTTTTAGCAAGTAGCTTACACGATTTGGGCAAGGAGAATGATTCTCTTCTTGTATTTTTGTAAAAAAAAAAACTTTGACATAAATAACTATATCTCTTAATAACAGCGGGTAACTTTCTTTCTCAGATTGATTAAGCTCTGAACTCTGTTTCAAATGAAGTAAGAAAGACACCGCTTGACATATTCCATGCAACCAAAATTCGATCCATGTACGTGCTTGTAAATGTCTCGGTGCGGAAGCCATTTTGTAATGCATTAGTTAGCATGAGACACCTTGCATATACGTTGGAATCGTCTTGATTGCAACAGGTATGTGAATTACACGCAGAGACCGCGAGCCGTAGATACGCTCACGATCTTAATCCATGTATATGCCTACAAAGGAAAGGCCCCACCAGGGAGAGAGGAGGGGGGGTGGTCAGGAGTGCAGCAAGGCACCGGAGAAAAGTCACTTCTTCTCACTTTCATAATATACTTAAGGAAACATGGAGACATCAAGGAGGGGGCCTGCTGACTTAAGTCACCCGTGGGCCTAGTCTTGGGCAAGTCGCTTGTAATACTCTTTTTCTCGCGCGCAAACTGTAATGCATTAGAGTCCGTTTCTGCCGACCACGAATGTGCTTGCCCTATGTATTTTACGTGCCTGAGGATCTGTCCGATACATCTAAAGCGATGCCGCGGGCGTTCTCCGGGCAGTACAGCAAATAGATACGGGAAAATAGCTTTGTGGAAATGAAAGGTACACTATAGGCTGTACATACTAGGGTTTTAACAAGACTACCGTGGGCCCGGCCTAATACGCCGTATAAGGGACGGGGTGGGTCGTACAAGGGACGGGTTGGTGATACGACGAGGGTACTCTTAGGGAACTAGGCGAAGAGAGAAAATGGATCAAGAGTATAACACCAAGATCTTCACAATTATATCGCCATTTTTAAGTTGCTGCTATATCAAACGTACTTTCTTCCCACTGTACACAGTGTTGCTCGAGGGGTCACCTATTAATTAGTCTGACCATGCACGTCGCAGTTAGTATTTATATTTGGACAGAAATAACACATATTTCGGTTGAGTTATTTCCACTCATCTACTTATAGTGGTTGTTCTTCATTGAAAAATGGTCTCTGTAGTGGTCTATGGAAATAAATACAAAAATAACAACTAAAAGTTATTTAGTGTGAAAGTGAAAACCTGTCTTACAACTGTTCTCACCTTCATGCTTGTTTATGGTTTAAGCCAGGATTCCTCCCCATCTCCTCCCCATTCCAACTTCTCCCAACACACCTAACAACGTACCAGGAAACAAATATAAGTTATAATTAACCAATTGTTAAGAAAGAGAAAAAGAAGAAACGTTTTGCCCTCACCCTCCTTTCATTTGAATTATTTCACAGTGGTGTTATTAAGTTACACCGAATTGTGAATCCATACACTCCTTGAAAAATAATGTGCTATGTTCTAAATTACGGAGGCACGCCTACAGGGAAGTTTTAAAAGTGAATTCTGTATAATAGTTGATTTTGTGAAAGTCTTTCTTCTGGAACGTGATGTCAGGGTGTGTCGTCGTTTCTACGATTTCTTTCTATGTAGTTGTCCCTGGAGCGGTTGAATATGTTATATGTATGCTTTGTGAATGATCGTTACACCTATATATCTTTGAAAAAGAAATAGCTTTGGGATATACCTTACCGCATATGACATTTACACGTTTATTCAATAGGTTATATTCATCGTTGTGAGATTCAGGGGTTCGTTTGTGAATTTTTTTTCAAGTTTTATCAAGGTTTTAAATTCAAACAATCGTGTGCACTCTTGAAAAAAAGCTAAAATTTCTGAGTTGTGTTTTTCACCGTACAGTTCTCGGTGAAGATCTTCCTTCCCTTCCACACACAAACCATAACTAAATCGCTCTCTACCCATGCGGTTACACATTCCAACTACATATGCAGTGTTCACCTGTATGGATAGGGTGGCAAAGTAAGGAGGGGAGGGGATGGGGGGGGGGTTCTTTGACCAAGAAAAGTATCAATCCTATCTATAGCTGCCATTTTGTTGTCTGATGATAATCATTTTTAACCTTCATTTTAGCATTTTTTTGGGTCAAATCTACAATCTGCCGTAATCTGCCGTACGACACACGCATGGTATTGTTCGTAACATGAGACACACTCATGATAACATACGACAAAATAACTTACAGTTGTTATTATAATTGGTTGTATAGGGATGTCGTCGGCTTATTTACGCATGAAAAGACGATTCATTATTGTAAATGCCGTTGAATATTACGCGCTAGTTAATTTTATGGCTTCTACCTTCAGTTCATAATTAGACTAGCCTGCAACATGTACGCTCGTGTGCGTCCATATACATACATACATACACCAACACATACACACACATATATATATATATTTTAGACATGTTTCGAAAGTCACTACTTTCATCTTCAGGTTACAAGCTAATAATGAACGAATAATGGTAACATATGGCGTGTAGCAATAACACAAGGTGAAAGCAGATTTAATTTAACAGTGTGAACAATTGGCTCTCAAGCTGGTTGTTCAAAATTGGCTTCTCCCAGCTAATTTTGAGACTTTCTTTGAACCTACACTGGAGCTAAGAGCTGGATCTAAGATGCTCGAGATGAGCATCTCAAAAATGACAAGAATTCACATATTTACAACAACAAAAAACACTGAGGTAAATCAATATTTCAAAATTGTTCACTCAGCTAACACTAGTAGAAAGTAATTAATTGCTCATCATTCTGACATTCATTTGTTTGAAACATTTTAGAGAGCTCCTTGGTTTTATTCAATGTCATGGAATGCTGGATAATACCCTTCCATTCTAATTACTACGTGTGTATGTATCACGTACTTGATGAAGAACAATTAATATAAGCCTTTCAATTTACTCGCTGGTATTTTTTTACAAAAGTACAATTTTCAAAATTAGTACTTGTAACAAGTACATCTTATATCTTGTTGCAGTTTTATGTAGTATTCTTTTTTTTACGAGTATCGTGTTTCAATGTCTCCTTCATTAGATCGAAGTTCGTTGCGTTATATTGCTGTGCAAACAGTACAAACTATTCGTGCATTACATTTGATATGATTAATTACACAACGACATGTGGTGAAAAGAAATGCCGATAGACTTTTGTAGAGCATACTGACTAAAACAATTTACGCCCTGGTTAAGGTTTTCCATAAATCAAGTTTTATCCCGACATAAACACAAGGCCTCCCGCCAATATATGTATACGTTCACAGCAACACAACAAAATATGACGTCATCTCACGTTCTACGAGTATCGCTGTAGGCTACTTTACGCAATGAGTGTTTACACGTTAGGCTAAGTGAACGTCTACAGAAATCGAAACAAGAGAATATGCGTTTTTATCTTCTCTTTCGAATTCATTGGATACTTTGTCCAGGACTTAGCAGTGCCAAGAGCAATACTATCTTCAAAATATCATCTTCTAAAAAGGGAGATTTTTTTTTTGCTCAATATATTGTTAGATGGACGTTTCGTGGCCTTAAGTTAAAAAATAGTGTCGCGATCAATTAAATTAAAATGGTTTATGACGATGTACATGTGAGGCGTTGAACCAAGCTGTACACCGATATAGTGATATATACGTCTATAGTGCGGATAGAAATTAATATAATTGTTTGGTAAAACGTTCAAAGTTAAGTTGCATGACAGACTTACCCGATTATTATAGTAAATGTTCTCTGTTGTTATTTTACCCCAGAGGACATACATGAAACAAATATGACTTGATTACATTAAAAACTATCGATGAATTCAAAAAAAGGCACCATTCATTTTGCTTATTACGAATAATACGCATAACATTATAATACGCTCGATTTATGCTCTCGTCAATACTTAAGTCGTTGTAAAACACCAAAGTCATTTTGTTAGGCAAAGTACTGCTCTTTGGACAACGACTGAGCAAAACGTTGTTTTGATCTGAGTTCTGATGTAAAATTTTGAATTAATTCAGTGTAAATCGATTTTGAGGTCTTTTCTAAATAGTTTCAGTTTCAAATTTATTTCTCCCTTTTTTAATCTCTGATGATATATCAAAGACTGAATTGACACTAACCTTAGCAAATTCACAACGACTTGTTTTACAGATGTTAAATGAAGCTAATGGATGCATTCAAAGGATAAAGACGAAAGTTACCAAATATGTGAGACGAGAGAAGAACACGATCGTATATCAAAGAGAAATGTCAATTAAGTCTTGCCGACATTCGACTGAGTAATATAAAATTGAAAAACCCAATTATAAACAATATACAAATATTGCAAGCCATCTGAGATTATAGTACCCTTGTGATATGCATGTGTCTGATTGTTCGTTCAGATCTATAACTTCATTTATTGCCCAAAAAAAACCCCGTCTTTGCAACTTTCTAGAAACTTTTTCAAAGTTTGGCAACACGGATTCCTTCATTAATGTAATGGCTTAAGTAAACGGAAGGATCTTCTGACAGGAAGGTTAAAAGTAATTAACAATTTTACATAAATCACACTCTTAGAAATATCGATTAATTGTCAAACGTACGTAAATGGATGCAACCGAGTCACTTACAATTAGAAAGACAAGACGTCATGGACGTAAGCTGAAGAAGATTTCCGGTTTTCTTTTTTCTTTTATTTATTCTTCTCATCTTAATCGCTTGTGTTTTGACTTCCAAAAGAACGTGTCTACCTGATATAAGCATATATTTGTAGCACATAGTTACACCATGTTAGTCTTCTGACGTCAATTGATTAAAAATAACACACTTACACAACAAGAGGTGAGTCGGTAAACCTTAAGAGTTATCTTTACGGAGATGATATACAAATATTCATAAAAGGAAACACCGAAAAACAAAGTCTCTGAAAATGTCACGAATATTATTGTTAATGAACCGATATAACAATAATAATGCTGCTGGACTTCACATTCAATATTTATCGTCCATGTTAGGAAAACCAGTATATATATATATATATATATATCCAGTTTTGTCGTCTAGTGATGGAAATGAAGTGATTGTGCAAAAATTGATTGATTATTTAGGGTGATAATCGTGTCATATAGCTTTTAACTGTTACCGTATCTGATGAGAAGATTTAAGAATATTTTATAATATGAAAAAAATACAGTAAAAAGAGTAAATATTTGCAATTCTTTACAAAATGCAGAATATGGTAGTGATTACTGTTTTTACAATAAAACTGATAATGGTAGTTGACAGCTTAGAGATACATAGAGAGAGAGAGAGAAACTTTCAATCTGAGCGTTTATACATTTTAATCTGGCTTGCGATTGAAACGGAATTAGTTACCACTCTAATTATAAACTAAAGAATACGGTTCATGGAGTCATGTGTCGTCATTGGATGAATTACTATCAAATGAAACAAGTGTGTTGGTATTATTATTATTATTATTATTTGCGTTATTGAGTTTATTAATCACATACCATAATACAAGAGTGTTCGCTTTTAGTCGCCACTGTCACAAAACTTGACGGATATTAATCCGAACTATGATTAAACTTAACAAATCTGAGATTAAAGATAATTTCACAAAAAGAAATGAGAATGACAAGTAATTATTGAGCCCAGTCAATTTCAAACAAAATTAAACTTAGATATATTTCATATTAGTGTTAACACACCCATAAAGAAAAACAACACTTCGAAACTTTAAATTCATTAGAAAGTCACGGTTAACGATTGCATAACCCTTTTGGATTCAAATATCATAAAGCGGTAAAACTTGCAAAATAGAAATATGCATTATGGATCCTTTCTCTTGACATGTCACACACATCAGCAAATACAATTTAAAATGAAGATTCAATTTTTAAAATTTGTACAGTTTTGGAAGGCGTATGATCTAAATTCTATATATCCGAGGTTCATAGCTCACACGTTTGAATATCGAGTGGTAATTAACTCTAAAACTTTGTTTTGAATAATTTGGGAGTAAATTTTATTGAATCATCTTGTCCTTTTAACATTGTCATGTCATTAAAAAACACCTGTTCATACATTCAGCCCCTTGAAAATTTTACTTGATTTATATTTTTATAAGTTTGATGGGACAGTTTACCCAATATTAACATACCTCTAGATCGGGTCAATATGTTGAAGAGCCAATTATTTCGCCGTTATAATTTTATCTGGTTCAACAATAAAATTATATAACATAAATTTTTGGTGATATGAAGAGCTGTTCACGTCAGCTGAATTGGTCAAGTTGCTTATTCAAATATTGATAGGATGTCACTTGGCTAAATGTTGGATGATATTTAATCATTGTGCATATACCATGTTTGACTTGCGACGGCTTCTCCTGCTACTGGGTACACATGTTTGTCCAATTATGTACACCCTTCTATACCTTTGTCCTCTCATGCTACTGTGTGATGGTTACCTCAATAACCAGAAGCCTTAAGCATAACATAGTTTCCATTATCGTCACTAAAGTACGACAAAAACGGTTTCGTTTTAATGCTGTTTTGATATTTTTATATATCTCTGTGTGAATACACTGTTAAGAAAATGAGTCCACTTGTCCTCAAAACGTGGATGCAAGCAGGCTACAAACAGGCTTTGTGGTGTAATCTCAAGTTTCCCAAGCAGGGTATCACTGAGGTTTCCTACAATGAAGGAAAATTAACAATTCCGTTATAAAGAGGGAAACATTAACACCACTTTAAGAGTTAATATTGAGTTTGCCCCATTATGTGGTGGCAACCGAAGTTGCATCTTAAAAAGTAGGGTGAACTCTACCTTACCCTCTATTGAGGAAAACTTCGGATTTCCCCTAAAACACAACTAATGTATCACACTAAAATCAGGGGCGTATCCAGGATTTTCCAATAGGGGGGGGGGGGGGCGCCAGGCATGAATGATCGCCGTCCTGGGGGATGGGTCTAAGGGGAGGGGGGTGTACAATTTTTGCTTTCAAAGAAGGGCTGAAATGCAAAATGGTGTCATATGCATGGGCGGCGATCCGTACTTCCGAGTGGGGGGGGGGGATATGACCTGGTTGACTATCTAAGCGTAGCGCCACCATGGGTTGGCGCGAAGCGTACAAGAAAATTTTGGGATTAACAAACCCTCTAGATGGCCGGAAACGGCACTTCCCGAGGTTTCCAAGCGGCATATACCCAACTTTAAAATAGGGATGTCATGTCCGAAATATCTCATAATCAGGATCCAAAATACTTTTTTTTTTAATTTCGGGTGTTATTTTGGGAAAATTGCCCCTGTCAATCTTGTTTCAGGCGCAACGTTAGAATGTTCGAGACCTCTGTTATATTATTCGATGAAGAAAATGGCCTCATGCAGGCTATTATAGGCCTATACACATGCAATACACAATTACACATAGTTACATTCCTAGGTACCGATTGCTAGTGCATCCAGGTGAAACGTGTATTAAGCATTACCCTGGTTACATGAGATTCTCAGCTGTTCGAGGGAACATGTACGTGTGTAGGCCTACCATAGGGCCTATATGAATACTATGAGGGTGCATATATGTACTATATCAATACCGTGGGCGCAATAATACATTTTGTTGTTATAGGGCCAATGAAGCCTACAGTCAACTATTTTTGCTTTATAAAGACGCTTTATTTGAAAAGATCGCACTGCGTTTATGGTAGGCGAGAAATGAAGCTAAAAAAGAGCCGTACATTAACGAAGATGCATAAATGTAGGCATGAAAATATTCTTATCCCTGGCATTTGGTGGGGGGGGGGGATATGGTGCATTACATCCTCTCCACCCATTTTCATGGGGGATATATCCCCCCTCCACCCAGGATCGCCGCCCATGGCCATATGTTTGGCAAACAAAAAATAAAGCATACGGGAGGGGGGGGGGAGGTTGAGCCATCACCGACATCTCACATAAAGGTCGTCATCAATTATTTTTTTTTTTTTGCTAAACTTTTTTTTTTTTTTGGTGACGGCCAATAGGGGGGCGCGCGCCTGTTGCGCCCCACCTGGATACGCCCCTGAAAATAAAGGAAAAGTCTTTTTATTTCTTCTCGAAAACCGCAGTTTATTGCCTACAACTGTTCATACAAAACTTGATGAAGTTTACATACAAAATGCTGACATGAATCTGTACCCTCCATTATAACAAAATTGGGGAGGGGAAAACAACTCCCCATGCAAGTATCCCATCTTAGCCCCCAATAAGAAAAAACAGTTGCTGTGCCCGGCAAGGCTCTCTCCCTCCCTTTGACCTCTTCTCTATACTGAAAAATAAAACGAGCATGTAAACATTTCTGTTAACATAATACCTTCATATGAGAATAATGTTAGGTAATAGTGCAGGATATCACAACTAATACTGGATGTTTCGTGTGTCCTCAAAGGTAAATGACTTTTCACTTCCTCATTTTGTCAACAAATGAAATAACCTTTTTTTTTCAAAAAGCCTATCAGTCGATTGTGATAATTGCAACACTGGCTAACCATTTCAGTATGTAAGGCGTTTATGACAGAATCAACTGCAAACAACTAAATTTCATAACTGTAACAAATGTTACCTTTGTCCAGGCCATACCTGTGTATAAATGTTTCACCAGATTTCTGTATGAGCATTGTATTGTAGCGTGGAGTACATGTTTTCTCTTACAATGTAACCAGTGCAGAGGCTGAACTTATCCTATATAACAATATTATACCCCTGGATGGCCATTGTCCCACATAAAATAAAATAAAGAACTGTAGCCTAAAGTTATTTAATACCGAACAATAATACTAACAAATGTAAACGTTTTTGTTAACGTAATACCATCATATGAAAATAATGTAAAACAAATACTGTAGGCTCTCACAACCAATACTGAATATTTGGTATGTCCTCAAAAGGATAGTAAGCTTGACTTTTTTAAATTGTTTTTCAACAAAGGAAACCTTTCGTGGTGTTTTCTGTCTGTCAGCTGTACCCATAGGAATTTTCGGTTGAAGGTGTAGGTGTCTTGCTCCTTAGGGAATTCTAGGTTACAATCGTAATAACCCCCCCCCCCCCCCAGTTATACAACAGGGTTTGGAATTCTTAATCTTCCAACGCCAGCCACATAAGACTTTCGATGCAGAGGAGTTCAACTATATCATCTCTAGGGCAATCTTCCTATGAAAAAGAAAGAGTATTTTGATTATGTGAACAGTCACTTACTATAAGTATAGTTTACTTAATGTAGAATGACAACATTTCTTCCTGCGACATTGCCATTGGTAGTACTTACCTTAAATTACTTTACCAACTCAGTATGGTTTCCAATCATCTGTGGTAGTATATTGAAGTGCGGCTGCTGATTTCATATCAGCCACCAAACTACCATCTAGTTGTTCTGTCTTCCCAAAGTTCCAGACAAGCCCACACTGCACCTGATGGTTTCTTTGACACAGCTGACAATGTTAGTTGCTACTTCAAGCAAAGCTTTTTTCGAATGTGTTGTGTAACTCTAAGGCTGTTAACCCGTTGAACTCATTGGCGATCTCTTGACCAGTGAGTAGAATGCTCGCACATCTGCAATTGGGGAGTTAGAGTTGATGTACTCTCGTCTTTGTGCAAACGTATAAGTTCCATTCTTTGTGTAATAAAATGAACATCTGTTACAGCTTTCTTGTTTTCGTTTTTCATTTGTTCTTGGTGTTTTGTCAATGTATCCTCTATATATCTGGTATCATAGGGTACCAGTTAATTTCTCATCTCTTAGTCTGGCAATAACTAAAAAAGACAGCAAAAAAATATGCATATATGGAACGTGAGTAAGCAGTATTTTAAAATGTTCTGCCTTCGGGCACTTATTTCGTTTAATTTATTTCTATAAATTACACAGCTGATATGGGGTTTTTTGGTAACCACGACAACATAACACCTTGTACAGCAAAAATTAAGAAGACACAAACTTCACTCAGCAGGTACTTATTCAATGTACATATATAAACACAAACACGCACGCGCCCACACACAAACACGCAAATCTATATGCATATATATATATATATATATATATATATATATATATATATATATATACATATACATATATATATATATATATATATATATATATATATATATATATATATATATATATATATATATATATATATATATATGAGAAGATCATTAAATACTTTGATACATTTTCTTTTATATGGATATGCTATATTATAATACCCCTGATGAAGATTAATGTATAGAAAGGTCTGCAAATTTTCATTTCTCATTTGTAAATCAAACTAATTAAAAACACCTGTCCCTTTTTCATAAAGCAGTATAGTTGATAGATATTTTGCAGCCATTTTACCAAAACGTATACACAGATTCCTGTCCGCAAACTGATGTCTGTAATAATTGAAAATACGGCACAGATCTGGCTAATTTTACTTTTCGGCCAGAGATCGCTGACAAGTAATTTAATAGAAATTTCGTGCGATTTCGGTGAATTTATGAACAGGACAATTGTATTACATTACGAAAAGTCATTTTCCAAAGCGTAGAACGTATAACAGAAAAAAAAAATATTTCTTGATTATTTCACACGCATCTTGAATAATTTAAAGCAGGATTGGCGTTGATTCTGGCAAATGTTCGATACGATTTGACGAGAAAGACACCATAAAATGCACATTTATTAGCAAATAATGAATAAAATTACGAAATTCTCGAGTCTCTTAAAATATGTGTTATGCTGTTTGTATGTGATGATTCCATACTTCTATGACTTTTTTTTTTGTAGATGCATCCTTGTAAGAACGAATAGAGTCTTTAAATAATTTGCTAATTCATTCAATATATTTGCTCATCAATTCATTCGATGAAAAAGTCTGTTTAGTATACCGACAATAAAAATTAAATGTTAACCAAAGTTTTGCGTTGATTCAAAAAAATAATTTGGAGATTCGCCGAAATAAATTTTAAAAAAGGGAGAAAATAACTAGCGAGATTTCCACTGTTATAGAAACATTTATGATTGTACTTCGTGTGAGCTCTGAAGCTTGTAGCTTTGTAATTGCTGTAATTAATTTAAACTGTAATTAATAAAGTCGAAAACATCATTTTCATTAGACATTTCTGCAGTTAAATTTAAACACATATATTATGATTTCATTGTAACGGGGAACCGAACCCAACATATGATATAAAAAGGAATAATATTTTCAAATGGATTTGTGCAGTTCCGTAACTAATTTGTTATTACTTCGCGTACTTACTCAAACTCGAGCTTACGTAATTAAGGGCCACAATTCGTTATTTTACCGTACTAACCCAGTATTACCCCCACAGTATACATATAAATTATATAGCAGGTTGTGAGCACGTGGTAATGATTTAGGTTTGCCTATTGCTCTCGAATAGAACAAACACATATACTATACACATACTATTATCATACCCCCCCCCCCTCACTCAAAGAACGAGAAACTTTTTTAATTCGAGAAGGTCAACACAGGCTCAGAAGGATATGGAAGGATATGAGCAATGTGATATAATAATGAAAAGAGTAATCAAGGTCACAGTCTTTAGCAAACTATCTATACTTTATGGTTGTTAATTATTGAATTGACCTTTGTATCATAATGTTTCACCCTTTAAAGCCGTTTATTCTCTCTCTTTCTTCCTTTTCTTTTGGTTGATGTAATACCAAAGCCATTACACAGATGTCAGGGAATAATGAGGCTTTTGTAAATATAATTTGTTACTTTATTTCCATACACCGTTTTTAAATGGTTAATGCTTGGCTAATATATAGTAACGTGAGAGTGAAATCTCACAAGTATAAGAAAAAGTCCAATGTTGAAACAAAGCTCAAACTACAGCTGTAAAGTATTTAATGAAGAGATCAGAGGAAGTTAAAGGGATAAAGTGCAGGAAGAGCAGCCCAACATTGACGGTGCTATATATTAGCAGACACAGCAACATAGAGTGCAAACCAAGATTGACTTTGAAATGTTATCACAGATAGAGTCACACAAGAATGGCTCTGAGGTAAAATCATAGACAGAACAACACAAGACTGAATATGAGGTCTAAGAACAGACAGAGCAACGCAGGACTAATTTGAGGTATCACAGCAAACAGAGCCCGAAAGACTTGACGTTATATGTATTATGGCACACAGAGCAACACAAAGCGAAACTTTGAGGTATAATAACAAACTGAGCAACACAACATTGACGCTGAGGAATGATAACAGACAGCAGCAACACAAGAATGAGGTATAGTAGCAGATAGAGCCACACGAAACTACCTCTGAGGTATAATAACAAACTAAGCAGCAAAACATTGATGCTGAGGAATGTTAACAGGCAGAGCAACACACAAGACTGAGGTATAGTAACAGATAGAGCCACACGAAACTACCTTTGAGGTACAATAACAAACTGAGCAACACAACATTGATGATGAGGAATGATAGCAGACAGAGCAACACAATACTGAGGTATTGTAACATAAAGAGCAACACGAAACTACCGTTGATGTATGATAACAAACTAAGCAACACAACATTGATGCTGAGGAATGATAGCAGACAGAGCAACACACAAGAATGAGGTATAGTAGCAGATTGAGCCACACGAAACTACCTCTGAGGTATAATAACAAACTAAGCAGCACAACATTGATGCTGAGGAATGATAGCAGACAGAGCAACACACAAGAATGAGGTATAGTAGCAGATTGAGCCACACGAAACTACCTCTGAGGTATAATAACAAACTAAGCAGCATAACATTGATGCTGAGGAATGATAGCAGACAGAGCAACACACAAGAATGAGGTATAGTAGCAGATAGAGCCACACGAAACTACCTTTGAGGTATGATAACAAACTGAGCAACACAATATGAGGTATAATGACAGACAGAAATACAGAAGACTGATTTTGAGGTCAGTATAGTAACATATCCATCAACACATGACTCAGTTATAATAACAGCTAGAACAACACAACTCACGATATTACAACACTTGTACAGTATGCTAACTCACGCAAATAATGCTTCTGCTAATACTAGGCAAAACTAGAGTTAATATTCTTATACTGCTGTAGCTCTGTACTTAAGCAGTGTATAAGTGAAACATGTAATATAAATGAAAACTATATTATTGCTAGATAAGTATTACATTCTCAATTCTAAGACTATTTTAGTCTCTAGCTCAATGATACACTGATAAACATTTTCATTTATAATAGTGTTAAAGATTTATCCTACCAGTTAACAACTAAACAAACATGACAAGTAATACAAAGTATTTGTGTTACTCTTCGCAAGGAAATGGTTGATTCTTCACAAACGAACTAAAAAGCACGAAGTTCAATATCGTTCTGTAAATTTACAATTGAATGGAATATATTTAGTTCAAGAGTTGACTTATGTTTTGAAAGTATAACACTATTTTCAGAATTTTAAGCATATTACGTTATCTTACGGTAACAAAGTAGCATTATATTTACGTTCCAAGAGAATTTTTTTATAGGGAGATTACGTATGATACAACCGCGACAAACTGCCTTAAGTAACTGAATATGTTTTCTCATCTAACAAAACAAGATTGATCAACGACATGAAAGTCTTTCTTTCTAACTTCATCTGCAGAAATGGAGGGTTAAAGATAACCCCTAGGTGTTCAAGCCAGTTGATTTATAGTATTTGGTTACTGTTTTATTAACTCACTGTAGTATTACGCCAACGAAAATCATTTTTATTAAACAACACAAAAATAAAACATGTTTCATCGTTGCGTCAAGCGAAAATTTCGTAAAATAACGTTAACTCTGGGAACAGACTCCAGAAGCCCACGTTACCATGAGACAGAAATAAAAAAGGTAGAATGGTTGTCACCCGATATTTAAATACAATTTGATTTGGTCTTAAACCAGTTTTGAAAATGTTGACAAATTTAAGACACGTTTCATATCCTTGTAATTAAAGTCTGCCTTGTGATTCAGCTTATATTTCTTACAACTGTCTCGGGCATCAAGTTTGACATTTTCCCCGTGTAGATTTAATTTATTTTATTTTGTATCTGTAAAACACAGTCATGGTCACTTCCTGATTCGTACGTTTTATTATGATTTACAATGTCACGTGTTCAAGTGCTTTGGTACTTCATTTACATTTGCTTCAAATATTTTGTGTTTGTTTATATATCTGCGTATTGAAAAGTTTGAATAATGTGTCAGTCTTAATTGACGGAGCCCTAATGTTAACAATTTACGTATGTTAGATTAGTATCAATGAGTTTAAGCTTTTGGTAGCTTTATGCTATCACGAGCAGTTAATTGGCGTTGTTATCTCTTTGGTTTGTAGGATCTTAGGATTTCAAGTGCTTATAGGGCCTCAGTTGGTAATTTCTTTCACTGTTTGCATGTCTTGTAAATAAAGGTAAGGCGATTGAAAAATAATCAAAAATGTGAGGCGTTTGTTGGTTTATTCGACATTTCCCAGCACATAATTGATAAAGGATAGCCTGGGTCAATTTTTTTTCAGGATTACGGTACTTTAGACACAACATTTTATTTCGATATGTTATAGACCGTCACATAAATATATTACTATCATGCAGCCATGCATGGTGTCTTTATATATCCCTTTATTGTTTGAGAAACGGCTTTTTCAACATCTCATGCTCATCAATTGAAGTGACTGAATGATGTAGTCTAGTATACCGACCATTAGGCCAATTCCAGGCATGTGCGATACAAAAATGCAATGGAAAAACATACGAAATTTATGTCGACCAATAATATTTTGCAGTGTGTTACAAATTTGTGAAGGACGATTGGTTCTGAATGTCACCGAAGGGTTGTTCTGCTGTTCATAAGAAGTTAAAATAACATGGTTTGGTTGAGTCATAATTAATAAAACAATGCCAGAACATGAATATTTAGGCCTGCACCGAGGAGCCGACGTAGTCATTAGTTAAGTCTTGAAAGAGATTCAGCACATTTTCAATGTATCTTGAAAACCAGATTATAGCCACACATAACCAGGGACGTAGCCAGGGTGGGGGGGGGGGCAGGGGGAGCAACTGTCCCCATTTCAGTCTCGAAAAAATGATAAAAACTATTGTTTTTTGTGAATGGTATTTTGTCAGTGCTCTTTTGATCTTGAATACTCGTCAGCTCCGTTAACTCGATTATAACCGTAGTAACATAATTAAATACATATTGCCTACCTAACCGCACTCGATTGAGTGTCACGAACCGTATGCAACTTGAAAACGACGACGACAACGTGCGTTCTCATCCTTTTTATGATTCGTCATACGTTGTTGCACGAACAGCATGGTATGAAGCTAAGCTAGCAATCGACACCCCTCCCCCTTAGACCCCTCCCCCATATCAATCGCAAAATGTGCTTCCCCCTTGCAAATTTCTGGCTACGTCGCTGCACATGACTATATTATCTAAGGGTTTGCTGCTGCATTTTACAGCAGCGGTCCACAAACATATAGTCCCACGACGCAGGATGTTAATGATGACTGAACGACGACCCAGCAGACATCCATACCTAAAAATCGATGTTCACAATGCATGAAACCAAGCTTGAGCTATAGGCTTTGATGTTTAACGAGAATCTTATCTTAAACTGATTATACGTGCGTACCGAAAGGAGAAACAACATAAAATAATGTTTCAATGTACCACCGGTGTTGTTTATAGATGAAATATTTCATTTAATGGCTGAAAATGACAGTGGTAGTTGTTAAAACTATCCGCTTAAAAAGCGTATGAAAAGAATTTTTGCAACAACAGTTCTCATTATAAGAGTTCAGACCACGCCTACATGTGAGTTTGGTAATGAATGTGCAACACTAACAGCGACTGTGTCACCCGTGTAACACTATGCTTACTATGCATGAAATCTCTCTGCAGCGGACAATTTTTTTGATACTGTCGATCATTAATTTTTTAATTAATGAAACGTTTTTGGCAAAATGAGCTTGTTGAAACCTTTTCATTTTTCATGGTTAGTCAAGTAAATCAGCTCAAACGAATTTCCAGTTTTTGAACCTGATAAGTTTTATGCTTTTAATTTTTTTAAGCGCACAGAATAACTTTAACCGATTTCTGTCGGCAAATTTCTTAAACCTGTAGATAACATTTCCGAGATCTGGGCAAAATCCTGCGACCTAGTGCCAATTTTTCGCAACATTATTTGGGTCGCACCCGGAAATATACGGGCCATCGGGATAGACTATGACATGTAAAGACTATACTTCTGCCTACGGTCAACCTTTTAATATCGACCGTGATAATTATTAATAGAAGTAAAGTGTTTAATGTGCTATGGGTAAGTTGTAAAGCCAATAGGGTACCGCATGGTCCATTAAATATACCGTCAATTGTCTTTATTATATTATTGCCTTTTTCATGATAAAAAAAAGCACAAGAAAAAAGAGAGAAAAAATCCCCATTTAAAGCTCTTGAAAGCTTTTAGAGATTTTAGTGGAGGTTTGTTTGGGTTAGTGAGAAACTTATTTTACAAATGCTTTTAATTTTAATTTCCTTTTATGATATTACCTTATATAATTCCTACATAATTTAATGTTGAAATTCCACCTGTAATAGTGTGACCCTTTTAACTGGGGCATTTGGGTGATAAGAACGACCCCTGCACACGCTGTGCCCCCTCCCCAACCCCCAACCCCTCTCAAAGCGGCACTTTGAGATATGTTAGAGACATTATATATTTTAGTAACTGGCGAACATTCATATAAATGTCATGCCTTTCAGGGTCTTTCTTATCATCGAACCTAGACCTAAGGGATGTCTGCGGCATACATGTCTACCGCCTCAGTGATCCATCAAGCGACTTTGAGGCCTTGACACAAGCAGCGCATGGCGAACCTAACTCCTTTTGCGACAAAAGGAAATCCGCGCTTTCGGCACCTCAGCGTAGCGGCGCTTTAGGCGCATTGGACCCCGAGCCAATAAGCCTGTAGAGCAAGCCAGCCCTTGCCTATAATCCCCACCTTCGGCTTTTACAGTAGCACTCAATCCTTCGACGGGAAGTGGATTTGTTTACAAACTTGTGACACTCAACACTATAACTCAATCGTGTCGTAATCATGTCATGGCATGGTATGGCAAAGAAGATTTTTCACTTTGCGATTAGCCCCTGCATCCATCTTCAAACAATCGAAAAATAAAGAAAATACCCCATCAATCGTGGCTTAAGTTAAACCAAGCTGATTATTATCTTGTAATTATTCAAACACTTTATATTTCAAAGATTTGTCATGTCTGGATGAACTAAATGCTTTAGTGTTGTGCCATTTATCGGTGCACTAAGCATATTCGGTATACCTTCATATACGGCCCCAACACTTTTGATTGAAAGCGTCATAAACACACACACAATAGTGATCTTCCGTCTTTATTTTTATTGGGGCTTGAGTAAGTATTGGCATCTTTAAGCTGCAGTTTGATCACTGTATTGGAGAATTAATAAAGGAAATATATCACAACATTCTCTTCAAGAATAATACCCAATTCATCTAGTGACAGACTGTTCAATATTATTAAACCTACGATGGAATGGGTAGCGATAATAACAATGTGACACCTCGAGGTCAGCGCGAAAGCATTTGACGGAATGATCAGGTGTTCCTTGGAGTGACGTAAACCTCCTATGGTTGGTTTATTGTTATACGCAGTAGAATATGGAATATGTAAACGATACCACACGGATTGATGAATATATTACCTGTCAAATACGAGTATGAAGACACATCTATATAAAAATAATAATAATTGCACTTGATATGTAAATATACAGTATTTCTAAGCTTAGTGCGATTACAATAAAAAAGTTGTGGGGAGGGGTGGTTGAAAAGTTTAACAACAAACATACGGTTGCATGAGCGGGGGCAGGGTTATGGGTTGGGGGGGGGGGGTTCATTGTTCATGGACGTATGGCTTATATAGAATACCGCATCTGGTTAGCTAATATAAATAATTGTATAACTAATATATAAAATGGAAGTTGCGTTCACGTTAAAAGCACGAAAATAAGCGTCTTTCTTGTGACGTGTTTTTCTAGTGGGATCTGGAGGGGAAAACGATCAAACTCCGTGAGATCCACTAAGATATTTAAAAAGTTTTATAGGTATTGTGTCTTACAAAAATAGACTGTGTCTTACAAAAATAGACCGTGTCTTACTAAAGGAGACTTGTGTCTTACAAAAAGAGACCGTGTCTTACAAAGAGAAAGTGTCTTAAAAAAGAGAATTTTTCTTACAAAAAGATACTGTGTCTGACAAAAAGAGACCGTGTCTTACAAAAGTGATAGTGTTTTACAAAATAGACTGTATCTTACGAATAGAGACTGTGTCTAACAAAGGAGACTATGTCTAACAAAAGAGACTATGTCTAACAAAAGAGAAAGTGTTTTACAAAAAGAGACTGTGTCTATCAAAAAGAGACCGTGTCTTACAAAAGAGAAAGTGTTTCACAAAATAGACTGTATCTTACAAAAAGAGACTGTCTTACAGAAAGAGACTGTGTTTTACAAAAACAGACTGTGTCTTACAAACAGACAGTGTCTAAAAAAAATAGTAAGTGCCTTACAAAAGGAGATAATCTCTTACAAACAAGAGAGTTTTACAGTCTTACAAAGAACAAGCAATATGCACACACTAATATATTGTTTTTATTACGTTAACTATACGACGACAACAGATGTTTACAAGAAATGACGACTATATTAGATTTACAACAAATCTGCCAATAAGACAGATGGGCTGGTTAGTGCTAAATATTAAT
This sequence comes from Apostichopus japonicus, assembly GCF_037975245.1. NCBI lineage: Eukaryota > Metazoa > Echinodermata > Holothuroidea > Aspidochirotida > Stichopodidae > Apostichopus > Apostichopus japonicus. Next base: position 19,902,253 of record NC_092581.1, read on the forward strand.
CAAAGCAAGAAAGCATATGCTCTTCTGTTTTCTTAAAGTGTATAAAAGGCTGTGTGCAGTCATTACATTTAATTAAATTTACCTTAAATACGTAACATGACATAAGCCTATGGTTTATGTATGACCCATGATTAGCTTTATGATGGTTTTTATTTATCTATGGTCACGGGAGTTGTAACTTGATATCAATTGCAATGAAACAATCTCTTTCAACGTGTTATTAAATTGTTGATATGCTTAAATAATCTACAATGACATATACATTTATATACATCTCACAATAGCTACTACATATATTACATGTCCTTGTCAATGCACCCATCAAGAAAGTACAAACACTTTTTCGTGTCTTTTCTTGCGATATATTGTCATTGATTACGTTTTTCTTCAATTATCAACCAAAAGAGGCTTTTTCTTATTTCTCTTTCATATTTTTCTTTGATGCCTTATGTATCCAGAGTAGAGCCGTTCGAGTAAATTAACTATCAGATCATAATAATTGCATCATTGAGCAAAGACCCTTAGGAATACGTTTCTTACATCTTTTTCACAAATTAGGATGTTAAGTGGCAGAAGTTATCTTTCATAGAATATTTAATCTTATTATTAGGAATAAAGTGCTGTGCGAGACATAACATTGAGGCCAACCAATTTGTACTACAGATAATTTGGTGAAAAGTCAAGGGTTTGCTAAGTAGAAAAATTTATAAATATCAAACGATAAATCACGTTTTATGTCCGATTTATTTTAATTAATGGCCAAAAGATCTTGTAAGTGTGTTTGTGTTACACCAGAGTTATAAAGCCTTACAACTGGGAAGGAGGTGAAGCACGTGTCCCCCACCCCCTTCCCCCACCTGACAGTATATACTGCCCTGAGGCTAGGTAGATGTAGGACTACGGAGATTGCAGGGATAGTGTTAAAAGCTTTGATAAATAGCTAGTCACTTGTTATCGTTCTAATCGATTTGGAGAGAAATATTAATAACCTTAAAATCTATGCTTACAACTGTACACAGTTTTTCCTTTTCAAGTAATAACAGGGACTAACCCTAGAACATTTCAAATCTTGGACACGCCACTGCAAATAACCGAATATAACTGACGCTATATTAGTAGGTCTACGACTATGTTGAATAGATGAATACCTGCAAAAACCTGATCTTTTTAGTACATTCTTGGTGGTTCTGTTTTCTCGTCTACTTTTATGGTTTAAGTTTATAGTTTTAAGTTCCGCATATCAGTATCTTCATTCTCCACCACAAAATAAAATTAATACATAATTAGCGATTTGTGCTGGTCGAATCTCCTTCATTATATATATCTAAATGTATATATATATATATATATATATATATATATATATATATTTATATATATAAATTGTCACAGTTTTTTCTAGTACATCAGCATTGCGCTTCAAGAAATACAAAGGTCGTATCAGTTATTAACTGCAAGGTTTTCTCACTTCCTGAAATTTCCTGTGAAATATTTCTGTCTATATTAGTTCATTCAGATGCTCGAAGGGTGACATACTTTTACTGTATAAGTATAACCTAGAAAATCCATTTGTGTTTTATTTGTCCAAAAAGCAAAAAAATAGATTATTACAAATTTTGCCAAATTCCTGAATCCAAGAAAGTGTAACAAAAATATTACTTATTTTTTACCTTCTCAGTTTTAAAACTTGTCCTAGAAAGGTACTCAAGGTTATGCTTAATGAGGGATAAAGTTATGATCGTTCGGTAGATATCCTTGTCAGTACGTTTTATAGAATGACTAGTATCATGTATGGAGGCAGCTGTTCTTATTACTAAAGTTACATGTAATTACATGTTTGTTTTACTGCTATAGCTAAACTCAACTCATGTCAAATCCAGCCAAATTGATTACTAAATTAAACGGTAAAGGAGTTACTTAATTAAACATATCTACCGTTGAAAGAAAGAAAGAAATTGCATATTCCTACAGCTGAGAGTTTACAAAACTCGATTTTGACTTATTTGTCAATATTGAAATAAGTGACGTAACAAAAAAGAAAAAAAAACTTGATCAGTCAAATACACTTAATTTTATTGAAAACGTATTTTTTATCCCTGTGTTTTATAGTACTAATTGAGTAGTGGGGTTACTCGTTTTTGAAAGTACTCGAATCTCGCACAAGATGAAAACTATTCAGTTTTTAAAGTGCTCGTAGTTTTAGTAATTTGGCAAAATAATAACAAGATCAGAGCACTGTTATCTCATTCAACTGATTTATCATATTCTTATACAATTCACACCAACAAAATGTTAGTATAAGGTTCTTGTATAGTGTTTTAATGAATCAAAAGTACTCGGAATACAATTAGTTTGCGGGAGGGACAAGATATAGTTTTGTTGACAAAACGGGTGAGTCCTTGTTAATCGGGATCTATGGTAACCCTACATATAGTCCAATTCTCACTTTATATAGACACACTCGACGTAATTTGACATTATCATATATTAAATCTATGAAGATTTTCTTTTCGTCCAATACCAAAAAGACACGACAAACCGTACAGTTATAGACACAGAGGTTAATGGCAATAACGAGTTCAGCGCCTATTCCTATATGCAAAGTAGGCTAGGCTAAGTACTTCCGTTATGAAAGTGTGGTAGGCTTAGGTTAATCGTCGGTGCTCGGTTGTTGATTAAGCCAAGTGTTTCTAGAATGTAAGTGTGGTAGGTTCACTATACCAAACATTTTCTGATAAATCCTGTTTGAAAGCGAGAAAGAAATGACGCAGCGTATTCACAAAGTGAGCTTTTAGATCGGTTACTCACCCATTCGGTTACTCGATTAGCCGACCATCCGACTCAGTTGCTAACGCTACTAGTCGAATTCTAGGTATAGTGTTATACCTGGTCAATGCCCTAGTAGTATTTTCAAAGATTCAATCTACTTGCATTTTCCTTTCGAAATCGTCAAAAAATTAACGGAAAATGTCTGCCACCATCAGACAACAATTGTTAGGCGAACGAATGATAAAGAGATAGAAACTTTAATCGTATTTAATCTATCCAAGTTGTCACTACCATATTACTAGAAACAATAATCTATCAGCTCTCGGTAAAAGATGTCTACAATAATGATTATGATACGATGGTTGTATGACACGTTATGCTATTCATAATTAAGTTTGTTTCTAAGATTTTGAATCTATCTTGACCTTCGCCAATGTAAATCGCCTGAAGGTAGTTAATGAAGCTCGCTTAACATTCATGTTGTTCCATCTTGCTGACAAAACGTTGTTTGCCTACTTTATTTAATCGATAAGAATATTAAAGTAACAAGGAGTGAACTACAGTGGAAGACAAAATGCAGTACACTTATCATTAATGTTTACCACATTCAATGAGTTGCATATTCAACAAATCAATCGTTTGCATATGCATAACCTAACCCGTAGTCTAACCTTTAAAACCACTTTTATTATCCCAGGTAGGATTAATTGTAAAGATATAACCTATGAAAAGTGCATTGCCATAAAACAAAAGATTAAAAGAACCAAAAACATTCAACCATAAATGAGTATCTGGTTTACATCTCTGATCGATTAGTGGTGCAATCTTGAAAGAAATTTGCAAGGATTTACTTGATGGCCGCAAAAATTGTTGGCAATGGAAATGGAAAGTCTGAAAATGTAAAATGATAACATCATACTGCAATAAAAGATGCTGTGTTGATCTATTATAGAGTTTGTAGTTTTTTTTATGTTTATAAAGATGTATAGTTAAGAAAGGCTCTGTATCCTAGATAAATGAACTAATGTTGCAACTGTCATAGATCATTTTACCCATGCACTTATGTGTTATATATCAGTTTATTTATAATGGTTATCAATAATACTTTATACACCACTTTAAGTTAATATATCACAGAACTGGTAATACCCATGACAGTGAATTTGAAGGGAAAAAACACGGACCAATTTGATAGTTATTTAAGACAGATATTGCAAGAACTTATAGTTTAGAGCTTCGCATCAGATCTGATGTTGGCAAGACTCTTATTAATCTAACGGTTTTTTCCTCATTTCGAATGTTACAGTATACATGAGAACTGTAAGCTGGTAAGACTTTCTATATAACACTCAATTTACCATCTTGGTATAGAAAACCCCCGGGTTAATACCTTGGACACTTTGCATATGATACAAGATGATTGCTTTATCACTATACTTCCACCCTATACATTTACACTGTCAATGTATAGGTCTATATAGTGGCTCCAGGCAGTGTTACGTGTCACATCATGGCGAACGCTAAGATGCATATATATATATATATATATATATATATATATATTATATATATATATATATATATATATATACATGCATATATATATATATATATATATATATATATATATATATATTGTTACTGTTGGTTGTATGGTTTTATAAGAAATCAATTGTACTACAGCAATGCTCCTTTAAAATATGTATCCTATATCATGATAGCATTACTCCCTCTCATCTGGTCTATACTGTGTTACTTCATTGTTTTATTAATTCGAATTACCGTCCTTTCACATCCGTCTAGTTCGGTCTCATGCGTAGAGCACGCGGCACCCAAGAATGAAACTCAAACGCTATTTGTCCTTGCAAACATGACATCACGTTATTCGAGATCACAAAGTCCCAATTTTTTTTAATTCCTTTATATTTTCCCACATTATATTTTGCTTGTGTTACTATGTGAGTATTTGACTCAATGTGTTGAGTGTTTGACTGTATAGTTAATCTATAGCACGTTTATTGATGAGGCCTATGGCGATTTTTAAAGGGTAATTCCTAACATGGAAAATAAATAAATAAAATAAAATAAAAGTGGATTATTAAAATGAAATCACGTACCGAGAATACTTCCTTTTAATGATCTGCAAGCTACATATATATTAGAGTTTTTGATTATCATTCGTCTAAGTAGTTCTAAAAATGATTTAGATTGGTAATTCACCATTAAAATAAGATGGCAGTTTTTGTGTCATGTAATATGCAATCTGTTCATGTATTGCACAATAGTTCCGTCTTTCTTTTTATCTCAAATAAATTTGAGGGGTAATGGTGTATGTGTGTAGGTGGGGGGGGGGGGTGGGTGGGTTGAGGGGAACGTGGAATTAGGAACCAAGAAAGGATGGAAACTCACTTTCCCATTTTCGTATTGAAGTGGCCAAACAAACAATATCCATACTGTTCCAAATGTATGTTCTATCCTATTTTGCAAACTTTCTGTCATTGAAATACGGTTATTCGGTTTAGGCATGTAATTCAGTTTTTATGTGGCTATCATCCGTGTGTAGATGTATCGTAGCACAATCCTTGGAAAACTGCTCTTACTAAAATAAAAAATAAAAAATAAAAAACCCGAAAGCAGAATATAAACTATATACAATTCAATGAGCTATTCGCAAAGTGTTGCATGTGAGAACTTCAAATGTAGGGTATTTTGTGAAGGAAACACAACAGGCAGCTATACAGCTCCTTTATACTATATTCCTGTTACATTTACTTTTTGATAAGCTAGAGAACAGTTTGAAGAGAAAAACTAAAGGGCTACATTTAAAACAGCGACTTTTGCCAAATGTGTGGATGGATGCGGCAAAATCATTTGAAAAATAAAATACATGATATGGTATAAACAAGTACATGGAACCAAAATGCATAGCAAACTATCAAATTCTGAGATAACCTTGAATATAAAATGGCAATGATAAAACTTAATCATTTGGAATTAATAAATTCTTTGACGATATCGAAAATCAAAAAAAAAAAAAAAAGTTTCACTTGATCCTGTAGGCTATAATATGTAAATAGAAATAGATATGTATTTTTATAAAACAAGTGCAACGTATTAAATGTCGAGCCGTTATGTTTAATCATTGATATATTAAAGGAACGAGACGCCATTATCAATTGTGACGTCAGAGAAATTAACATGCAAAATGTAATTTATTCGATATGGAGAATAATTATTCACAGTTTCTTACTGCACGAGTGACGTTATTCCACAAGAGAACAGGTTAATGAATCATAACTTTTCAAATGCTTTACAATAATTTAAAGAGAAACAGACAAAATGTAATATCTGCTTAAATAAATTAATAACCAAAGAATTTAAATGGAATAATGTTTGCATCATTCAGATATAAGTTTTCGTTATAGATGTATATAGTTTCAGAGCGTCATGGTTTTTGATTACTCATGCTCATATTCGTTCCTTCAAAAGTTGTTTAAATTTCCAATTAGTTTTCATATTAATATTTACAAAACATTAATCTTTAATACATAGAAAATACATAACATATCTATTACCCAAATCACCATATAGAATAACGTACAATATTTACCGTTTCGGAAAATCTTCAAATCAGGGAAAATTTTTGCCGTAGAAATACTTATAGTCATGGTTAAAATGAATTCAGATCATCGAACCGTTTGTATCTCGTATTTCTGATTGGAAGTGTTTTAGTTGGAATAATAATAATAATAACCCATTTTGAAATTATAATAAATATACCTTAATTTTCTTTCACGTTCACTACATCATTAATTCTTAACTAAAAGAAAACTAAAATTAAATGAAAATGAAAATGAAAAAATGAAATGAAATGAAATGAAAAATTGAAAAAAATGAAAAAAATATGAAATGAAAATGAAAAAAAAAATGAAATGAAAAAAAGTAACATGAAAAATATATATATAGAAAATTAAGAAAATATATTTATTGTAATATTTTATTCAAATTCATGCAGTATTTGTGTGTGCTCCTTTAACTGTTCAAATATAGTTTAAGTAAATTCTAGTGAACTATTCTGGCGTCTCTCAAGTTGTAAGAGGTCCATAGGGGATACCTAGATGAGGACCAGACCATATATATGACATATAAGGTTACTTAAAATTTCCCCACAATTTGTTTTTTTTCCTCTCCCCCTCTTTATTTGTATGTTAAAACGTTAAACTGTGCCTGTAAAAGACATGTGTGAAAGATACAAAAGCGATGCACATGCAATGCGTAACATGATAACATTAGAGAATTGTATAAAATACACTGATTATATAGATTGACACTTATTCTGCCAACATACCTGTTATCATGCATTTTGAGTACATTTGACCGGAAGTGATGACGTCATAACCCTTCGTGGCATAGCATGGAACGCCAATAGGTTGTTAAGATGTAATTATGTCCATGTTTTAAAAGAACGAGATTTCATGTAATACAGTTATGCAGATTTAGTGAATTTATATGTTGTTGATGTAAACATATTGTTGTTGATATGTTTGTTTGTTGTTGCTTTATATCTCATATTTTACGTATCAGTTTACTAGGTTTCAAGTTCAGAATATCATCACCAACTCCCGAAGAAAAAAAAAAAAACGTTGAAATCCTCGAAAGATTTTTACAATGAAAATAATGAGCTGATTTTTAATTTGCTAACAAAATTATCATAACGAATCTCAAATTCTATCTTGGTGAATTTAGCCAAATCACTAATTATACAAAGAAAGTACTACTTATGCACAATTTTATTGCAATAAGAGACATATTTATGATAAAAAGAAAATGCGATATATTAATAAATTTATTTATAAAGGGAAATAAAAATCCTCAGTGATAATGATCCTCTCTCCTGTAAAATAGACAGAGATCCTTGTTTTGCATATTGTTACCGTTCAATTAATTCCATAGGCTGGAGTTATATTTACACGCATGATATCCTTCAATATATTTAAGTATAAGGAATTATTTTTGGCATTTGCCCAACTATCAGAATCTTAACCGCATGTTGTGAAAGTACAACTAAACTTATTCAAGTGAGAAAGTTTTTGCTCAAGATCTTTGATTACTATCGAAGATTAAAGTCAGTGAAAGGGAAAACCTGACTCGAAACACCGGCGACATTTAGCAAGGCCAATCAAAAATAAATATACAGTTTTGAAGGTCTATAAGACAAATCAAGAGTAACAATTTGAAAGACAATACAGAAAATGGGAGTGGAAATAGTTATACACTAAAGGACCTTGCAACCTTTCTGTTTACTTCCATGGTTACAGCTTTTTGGTTTAATTCTAGTATTACGTGACAAAATCACTATTCCCAAAGATAATATTTCCAAGCCTCTTCCTTTACCACCGGAGATAAATGGTAGAGGGTGAAAATGAGAAGGGATGCTTTTACACTCTCTATATACTTCATTCTTTGGTAGTCATTGCTCTTTCAAAAATCATATTAAATGAATGTCGATTGGGTTTGTTCAACAATATCACTGAAATTCTACAAGTATATTTACTCCAAATACAATAGCAATTGATCAAACTTAGGCATATATTCATCCATCTATGGATGTTCAGGTACATGTATATATATATATATATATATATATATATTCCCCTGGCGATTTGGCATCTGGAATTTCGATATTGTTTCTTATGAAGAGGATTCATTACAGTCACAATTAGTATATACCCTCTAAGAACCATTACTTTCTTGAAATACATACTTATTTATATTTCTTCTCTATCCTGTCATGCATAAAAACAAATCGGTAGCTTCTAAAATGTTGTCGTCGCTTCATCGATGGATCTTATACGCAGAGGCATATTATGTTAATGTCTACATTATTTTGTTCATTAATTGACAACCAAAAAAGTAGAAAGTTAAAAAATACAATTCAGAGGTTACTTGTTTCTATTTCTATAAATAAAAATTACAACTTTTAAAATTTTCTATCTGTATGGAGCAAAACTTGATAAAACCGTACAGCATAGATGCAATAACATATGTAATAATTGAATAGATTGCAATTTTATTTTGCACAATAAGAATATATATATAATTTCTTCTGTTAGCCTTCCTCCAAAAATGGCGTTCAATTATTTTGAAAACACAGTGAATGGAATACTTGTATGGCTTCCTTTACATGTATAATGACAATTTTCAACAACAATTTTCATCTCTCTTAGTAAACGATGGAATTACTTTTGTCATAAATAAGCTCAATCACTTCATTAAACTAATAACGTTAGCCTTGAAAATTATATGCAAATTAGGGTATGTTTATTAGGTGAGTACCCTCCCCATTGTCTTTACTTTCGAACAACCTGCAGACCTTTTCAAACATAAATCGGCCTTGACATTAGCGCAACAAGTAAACAAAATATTTTGCGCTGATTTTTTCTGCGTGACATTGAAAGTTACTTTACAATAGCAGCCATCTTTCTTCTTATGATTTAAAAAGAGTATATGTATGAATGTACGTGTTTTAGATCCTCCTGCAAGCAAGAACTTGCGAAGAAGCCTCATTGCTGACCGAAGTCAGACTCTTACATTCATATTTAACGTCCATGATTATGAATTGTCAATTGTCAACAACTCTGTAACTGGACGACATATATATCTTGGAGTGACTCGAACTCGGGACCTTATGATTGAAAGGCACCGGCGTTAACCACTGCGCTAATACTTCTAAGTCAGTCTCTTAGATTCATATTTAACGTCCATGATTGTCAATTGCCAACAACTCTGTAACTGGACGACATATATCTTGGAGTGACTCGAACTCGGGACCTTATGATTGAAAGGCACCGGCGTTAACCACTGAACTAATACTCCTAAGTCGGTCTCTTATAGATTCATATTTAACGTCCATGATTGTCAATTGCCAACAACTCTGTAACTGGACGACATACACTAATCTTGGAGTGACTCGAACTGTGGACCTTATAATTGGATATGATTGGATATTTACCGAAGACCTTGGACCGTTTTCTATGTTTCCCCTTCCGAATCTGTCTCATCATCAGGTAATATACTCCTCCGAGACCATCCTCTCATCCGCTTTACTCTTTTTCTTTAAAAACGTCTCCATCATGGTATATCTGTATGTCTCTCGTCTCCACACCCCTGCGAATGAACTCACCTAGTTTTTAAAATTCTCAACGAAACTTATAAAGTAACGTGTTGGAACTATCCACATAGGGACACAAAAAGCTGCGGTTTTATTGCTTCAAATTCTATATGAAGATAAAAAACCCAAAAGTAATCCAATGAACCAAGCGTCAAATGTCCCGCATTCTAGCGAATTATTCCAAAGACCAGATGCAACGAAATACCTTATTATCCCCATTTCGCAAAACATTTCAAGAGAACGAAACAAAAAGAAGGAATTTAAATTCGATTATTGATCACACGTGCTTTAACTATAGACATATATCCTATAGGAGTCATCTTTCCATTTCTTACTTCCGAAAGATAGAAAGGAAAAGATAAAACGACTTCGGATGGGAGCAGGAAGAGACGGATCAATCCGAGCTAAAGATAATGTTAATAGAGAGTAAATGATGAAACAACACGTCATTGCATATTTATTTTAGATAATATCATGTTAAATGCAGCTTTAGGGCATTATTCTTAAAGACGTAACCATAATATAAAAAATATTGAAATAAAAAAAATATACATACATCTGTTTTTTCTTGTCATGCTTAGGTAAAAGTACGAGACACGAGATATGAGAGATAGGATTTGCGTCTGGGTTTTCCAATATCCAATGAAAGTGTAATTATACTGCACTATTTGTAATATCTATCAGAGAAAGAGACTTTCTTTCGCCTTATTTCAGAGAATCAATGAACACAATTACTGTGTCCTGCTGTGTAGCCCAATGTTAGGCTACTCTAGTCCTAGCCTATGTACAGGCCCGTATACAAGCCCCCCCCCCCCGCCACAATCCGAGCAGATTGTGTCCACTCCCCCCTCCCCACATTCTCCGTAGATGTGTACCATGACGGTGAACAAAAATTTCACAAGTCACAGAATACAAGTACTGTGCCCATCCTTTAAATTGCTGGTAACCTGGCTACGTGCCTGCCTATACAGGAAAAATAATACTTAATCTGTCTACACAAATCTACTGTTTACTTCATGTTACGTCACCTGGTCACGTGGTCAATATCAAGAACTAACGATTTTCGATGTGTAATGTTATATATACATCAATTGTGCTCTCTCACACACACACACATAAAAACCCCAAATAGAAACATAACGTTCTGATTCTAACAACTCGTATATACATTCAGCTTGACAGAGCGCTGACGAGTTTTGTATCAGAAGTAGGACGAAGATGATATAAAATATCCATACATCAAAATGTGAATAGACTTTATGATTATGGTTGCCAGAAAGAATTAAATATTAAATTAGACAAAGCATACAATCTGTAGTGACTTTATATAAACCTACAGTATACCGCCCGAGGCATTGAAATAAACGACTTTCTCGCCTATTCAATTTACAATATCCTTGTTGTAAACTAGTTTTTGTTTGTCTTCAGCTAATCACCTTATCACGATCTTTATAAAGCAGGGATTTGGGTAGTGTATTTTTGTTTAACTATAACAACACGCGCGTTTTACGTCTTTGGCTAATCATTGACCTTGTGTATATAGCGTACATGTATTATTGATACATTATTATTACTTTTATTTTTTTATTAATAAAACACGCAAAGCTAAGATGCAAAAATGTGAGATAACCGAATAAAACGATTTCATTGTTGTATCTAATTTTTTTTTTAAATTTGGTGATACTTTATGACACATCTGGCAACAACAGAGCGAGTGACGTCATCACGGTAAATTTAGCTGAGAGGCGTTTGTTTATAGTTTTGTATGCGTGTGTATGTGTGCCTGTATGTGTGTGCTTTAGGGTTTATTATAATATACAAATCACTGCATTTTGATGGAATTTATAAACTCAGAGGAACATTGACAGCTAAATAAACATTCCAAATGAATCAAATATCAATGATAAATCAACAACAAGGACATTATACTAGGAGAGTCAGGATTTGGAAGAAACTCTAGCATGATTACATCATCGGAACACTAACTGTGATCCATTCCTTGGTAGGGTCGAAGATTTTTAGCCTATACAATAGGTTACATTCAATCCACAACATCTCGAACTATATAAGTACAAGATATTGAGAAGTGGGTTTCATCTAACAGTGCGGAATGCGTTGCATTAACGATAAGAAAAGCATTTATCTGTGACTGGAATATTACTTTAAATAGTAAACTCGCTTTGGTTGGAGATACTTTGTAAGATATTCTATAACTGCATTCACGGCACCCTCATCATCTCATTTCATCAACTATATCTCGCGTGGCATGGCGTGGTTGTCCGATTTGTCTGTGCGGATTGATAAATGAAATCCAGTATACGTCACAGTGAGCCTTGCTACGCAGGCAACCCATCAAGACCCGGTAACGCATACAGTATGGAGCAGCTCCCTAACGGAAAGTAACACCTTCCATTTTTTTTTGGAGTTGTTCTATCTCTATTTCTCTTCCTTTCTGTCTGTTTTTGGTTCAATTCAACTTCGTCGAGTAGCATTTTGAAACGTAATACAAAATGGTTTTCAAAATCCTTTGAATCTCGGACTTGTTAAAGACAGTTGATACCGCTACGAGATATTTGTCTTATAATATCTTAGTAAAATGAAGTTTCTATGGCAACATAATATAACACCAATTTGTCTATATATACCATCGCGGACCGTTCTGTTTAACCTAGAGTGGGTACAATATTGTTTCATTTTTCTTTCGTCCGTTTTCGTATATCTTTTCTCTTTTTCTTTTCTTTTATGAGTAGGCTTGTGTATCGCCCTTAAGCAAACAGTTCCGTTGCTACAATTTTGTCACTCAGTTTATCACACGATAAGTAAGACGATATATTTTAGCCTTCGGTTTTTTTTTTTCGTTTTTTTCGTTTGATGGATTCTACGCGGAGCTTCAAAAATTCAAAGTCACTTGTCCCATCATGTTTGACGGTATACACCCTTTTTTGATCCTCATTTGTATTATTCCAAATATAGAAGAAGAAAAAAAAATAAGAAAAAAAAGCAACAACTAAATTATGGTCCCTTCTAAAGTTTAATACCTCTAGCGTTCCAATATATATCATCATTTATTTTTTATATTTGCCATCAAGCTAAAATAAAAGCAGGTTTGAATATTCCAGACCAACTGTTGATTTTGTCAAGGGATATAATGCTCCCAGCTGTGTAAACCTCTGTGTCGCTTTTAGAAATGCTTTACCGTAATCTCAAGTCTGTCGAGACACGACTTAGAATAAGAACAGCACGTAGACTACAATTTTAATTCTCGTTAATATTGAGTCTTAACAATCGTTTATCGCCAGCATTTGAATACAAAGTTCACTGCTAATAAATCACCAAATATTGCTTCGTGATTTTTAAGATAATAAAAACGACCGTTTAAATACGATTGAGTAGAGAAACAGGCATACATACATACACATACATGTTTGTATAACATTCCAACCGAGGACCCCATTGTATTTTCAATTGTTCAAATCCACGTACCCTAACCTTAATAATACCCCATACAATAGAATTCTTCCGAGGACGTGGTGATTCTTTAGAAATCACAACCGAGGACCTGGAATTCTTTTGTTCAAGTCCTCGGTCAGATAGAAAAACAAACGCACATACACGCACATATACACACACATATACACACATACGTACATATGCATATTTGTATATACATATGCATATTTTTCTATATACTTTTTGTCTCTATACTGTACATAAAGTATGTTTTATATTGATATTGTGTTTGTCTCCGAGTCTATGTTTAATAATGCTAATATTTAGAGATATGACTTGTCTCAGACGTTATTTCTGGCAAGAAATATCTTTAGTTTTAATAAATAATATGGTTGACCACCCCCGTGTACTTCCATTCAATGGCTTGTCAATTAACTAATTATCCTTGAAAAAAACATACATACATAATGATAGGAAATTATATTAGAGAGCCGATCATGCACGGCGCCGGCATCTTCTGTATAGTTTAAGTTAATATAGAATTTAACCAATTTTAAAGTTTTTTTTTTATAATATTAGCCTGGCTAGTATCAGTAATATTGTAACTAACTGCAATATTCAATATAACACAGTAAAGTAGCCTGGGATACAAAACCACAATGGAGAATGGGGAATGGGACGAAATATGAAATATAAGAGCGAATATATGGATGAGATTAATATTACTGGACACGGAAGGACATTCGTACAACTTAAGGCATATATAGGAGTGATACGGGATATCATGTTGGAAGGGAGTAGGGAAAGGCTGAAATGTGTTATGGTTGAGCAAATTGCCTAACTTTTCCTTTCTTAATTCGTTCATAAGTTACGGTAGGCGAGCGAATGCACAATGTAGTACAAAATTGTTGTACGTTGAATGCTACAATAGTTGACCTGTATATTTCTCCTATTTAACGTGCATGTCTTAATACTTAACACAGATATACAGTTTACGTAGAACTGCGTATATATCATAGGGCCTATCCCATATGTGGAATATTACTACATTCGACGTGTTCCCATATAAAACGTCTTTTTTTTAGTTTGTGTCACTATATTCCGACCATTTTACCAAACTCAATTTGTATTACTCCCCCCCCCACCCCCTCACCAAAAAAAAAAAAATCCATCGACCAACGTAAGATACGAACACTAAATTTTTACCATCAAATGTGAACGTTAATTGATCATTAATTAATACCTCTATTAGTTGTGACAACAACAATCTTATGGAAGCTTCTTTCAAATGATTATCACATGCTAAAAGTACAGTAGACCTTTTTTTTTTCATTTTTAGAAAGAAAAAAAGTTACTCGGCCAGCCCTTGAACGAACTACATTGTCTATGTTATCGCAAATTAAAGCAAAAATTGATGCAAAAACGAGGATTTAACATTAATTGTCCTTTATACTTAACCAAGGATCTTAAAATATGTGTAGAATGTTATTATGCACGGCGGGTCTCCGAGCGTTATAGCGTATACATTTTCATTAAAAGCTTACCATAGATCTTACGACTATATAGAAAAAATATCACAACCGCGAGTAGATTTCACCATTTGATTGATTCGATAAAACATCTCTTCTCGCCATTATTACTTTAGTAAACTCAGTTGAATGGCAAGGATTAAGGCTGTGTTTGCCTGCTCTAAATTCCAAATTTTCTTCGTTTAAATCTGGTTTGTTTTGTTTTTTGTTTCTTCTGCAAAATGTTAAAGTTCCCATTAATTACCTAGCAATGCATCTCAATAATGTCTAAACGATTTAGTAGAAAATTAAGGAAAGACAATTGGTTCTTGAAACATGCAGAGTTACAATCAAAGATCGGGTTATTGGTGAACTTACTATAAGATAAAGGTCAACCTCAAATATAAGTTGGTTTCTTTGGGATTCTTTTCGTTCCTATATAGATACGTCATGATGAGGCCATGAAGCATTCTCAGAGTTATGATAATTCTTCTAGGAAAAATGATAGATTATCCGACAATATAGGACTATATTTTTTATTACGTACATTATCGTGTATTGGGAATTAGCATCATACGTAAATGTGAGCTGTGTCTGTCATATTGCGGCTGAGAGTGTTATTAAACCAGGAACTATATACATCATGTAGGTGTTACAGACATGAATGTAGTGTTATATCTGTGCCTACTTCTCGGTAAGGCAATTTCGATGGATTGTCTGGTGTATAGCTTGCCAAGTATAGGAATAAAATGAAACAATTTACAAGAAAGAATAACCACAGCCATAACCAAATATGTTGGTCAGAGATCTGATCACAATTGATAAAAAATAATTATTGATGACTGAGGCAAGGGCGGTGGAACCGGGGGGGCACAGGGGGCACGTGCCCCCCCCACTTTTCCTCAGGTTAAATGTGCCCTTCTTCTACATTAAAATTGAGGTGTCTCAAGTTAGCAAGAGGCCAGGGAACCAGAATGAACACTCGGGAAGGGCCGTTTCCGTCCATCTGAGGGGTTTGTAAAACCAAAAATTTTCTTGTACGCCCCGCGCCAACTGATGGTGGCGCTCCGCTCAGATAGTCGTGCATACAACTTTGCAAATCCTGGCTACGCCCCTGACTTTGAATGAATTTCTGTGGGTCAAACTCAAAGCTATTTCGAATGGGAAAAATTTGTTAAGATATTAACAAAATCCTTGTTTCCCAATTTGCACATTGGATATTGCAGTGCTAGTATATATGCATATTTTCCTTGAAGGGGGGGGGGGGGCGTTGATGGAGTGATTTGTATACGCAAATAAGATAATACCATAAGAGTTATAAAGGGTACTAAATATAAGGCTGCATCAGTCCAATCGAATTTCTGCAAAGTGCCCTTTGATGTCGGTGCCCCCCCCCCCCCAGATTAAAAGTGCTTCCGCCGCCCTTGGACTGAGGCATGAATATCCTACGCCTTTAAGATGTACAGCAAAACTAATTATTATTATTATTACACCGGTGCTTATATAGCGCAAAATCCCAGGGTTCAATGCGCTTAACAAACATACAAAATACAAAAATACATATGAATACACTTAACCATAGGTTTGTTTGTAATAAAACGGCTTTAATTGCTTAACACAATGTGAAGGCAGTGTTTACTTCAGATTTAATCTAACTACTAGTATATTACGGCAGAAGGCAAAATGAACAATTGGTCTGTAGAAGCTAAAATGGGTAATTTGCATAATGAATAATCATAAGTTGAAAGAACAATCATATCGTCGATTTGTGATACAACGTGTGGGGAATTGTGTTGTTGTTGAAATACTTGGTTTTAATCCGGCTGATTGGAATAAATGACCAATCTAACATAGATTGGAAAATTTGCGATCCACTAGATGAATCCATTTGAAAATTAACTATTTTGATTAAATATGAATACCTATGCCTGCAGTGTGTGTTTTGCTAAAAGCTGTACCAAGAGCCTGGACTTGAGTATAGGTTGCAAAAATAAGTATTCTGCTTTTATTCCGTAACCATATACAATATAATGATTTCTGAAGTAAAAAGCTAATTCCCAAATCTAGTATACGCAGCTCATACAAGAGTTTCAAATATCTTTACGAATGTCTCAATGCTTTGATCGCTTGAAGTCGAGAACAATTTATGGCTTACGTTCTTACTCTAATTCTACAAGATTTACGATGGTAAAGGCTGCCCTCGTTAACTTCGTCCTGTCGGTTTCAATAAATCGATAGTGTATAGGGTTGAGCTCGGTAGAACTAAAGGGAATTCCCCATATCACATAACTGACACTAGAGTATTCTAAGAATGTTTCTTCCCGCGTTTATATATTCACATGGAAACACTTACTTTCTGATAAATGGATTAATAACAATTGTTTACATATTTTAAACGTTATTTATTTAGGCTTGTCGCATATCTTTGGGAGGTTGGAAATCGTTGATGTATTTCTTATTAAGAATGTTTGTGGGTGAAAAAATAATAAATGAAACAAAAGTAACGGAGTTGACAGATATACAGCTTAGTAAAATGAAAGCAGCCGATTCGGTTTTTGCAATTTAACTTCCTCTTCATTTGTAAGAAATTAGGCAAAATTAAAACAAAGTTGTTTTCTTTTGTTTCTACACGATAACATTAATTATTGATCAAAAAGGTTTGTTAATTTTAATGCAATACTTTCATTGGTTATATTGTACCTATGTGGCACAAAATTATCCACACCCTCGCCAGAAAAGTATTTAGGTGTTCCGCTGTGTTCATGGAATTGCATTTTCTGTCCGTTATATCTTTACAATTAATCCTAACTGTAATAATAAGATGACCTACATCCCTATTCGGACTTACATACGAGACTCCATTAAACCCGAAACAGCCCCAAGACAAATTTAACGACATTTAGCCAATTTAAGACTTCCAACACTTTTATATACTACAGGATATATGGGCCTAGTCTAATTTGCATATAACACCTTGCGCTGCTGGTGTTGACATCACATGATCATTAGGTTGATTATCAACTGACTGCATGTTTTTTTAGACCGAATTAAAGATACGACATTGTTCATCGGGAACAATGCCTTATTGTTATTTGAGTTAGGAAGTTACAATGTTCGTCCCAAACAATACACTATTGTTACTTGAGCGAGGATGACACATTGGTTGTCCAGAACATTACGCTATTGATAACTGAGTTAAGGAAGTCACAATTTTCGTCCGAAACGATGCTCCATGGTTACTTGTATGAGGATGTCCTATAAGGTTCGCCCTAAACAATACACACTATTGTTTCTTGAGTGAGAAAGCCACAATGTACGTCGGTAACCTTTGTTACTTGAGTTAGGAAACACAAAGTTCGCCAGGATATTTTACGCTACTGTTACATGGGTGAGAACGAGTAGATGTGGTGCAGGGAAGTGTACTGTCATGTTGTATAATTTTACGAACAAAAAGGCATCGCTGCTCAAAGTTGAAAGAGGGCCACTGAGCCTGGAAAATAGGGTCCTTGTGGGGTGACGGCTATTGGGTGAGATTGTGTTGGAAGCTAGGAGGGCCTTGAAGATCTAAGTACTAAATCAGTCACCCAGTCAGTTCACAATCTCATGCGTTACGTCACCACACCGATTTAACAGGTTTAATTTTCCACTCGTTGCTCCTATGTCAGCTGGTCTTGCATCACGTCATCAGGAATATGTGATGAAATACATTTAAAGGTAGTGAAAACTCGCGCACAAAGAAACGTCTGATGCCGGCAATCTGACCTAGTTTCGAATGAGGTGTAACAGAAGTGTTTGACACCACCATCGATCCCAGAAAAAACACACAGCTTGCTACCGTCGGTAATTAGACACTAGTGTACAGTCAATACATGCAGCTACGGCCAATACCATTAACACAGTGTACATAGCAGCGATGGACATCTCAGGTCTAGATAAAAGATAACAAGGTATCACGTTTCATTACTGTCTGTATTTTGTAGCGACAAAGAAAAAACTTCACTTACAAGCAACGGAAGGTTAACTTGTTTTCAGAGGGAGGCACGCGGTTTGGGGCGAGTCTTTAATGCCTTTAAACGAAAAAACAAAAATGCGTGACTTGTGTGTGATTGTGAGTAAACCCCATGTACCAGTTCAACAGGGGACCAAACATTTAAAGTACATTACAGTGCAATTCATTATACAACGCATCATTATTATCTACTTTGGGGTGTGTGGTGGTAAGGAAGGGGGGGGGGGAAGGAGCATTTATTACAGCTTTTTACTTTGAACTTTCCCTTGGTGTAAGTGTGGAGCCCTTTAAACATAAACCCGGCTATGGCGAACTTCGTTCTTCCGCCCACCATGGAAATGAAGGTCATCATTTCGACCCCACTATGTAACTGGTCCCCACTTGACCCCAGTTGACCCAACTATGTGACTCATCTTGATTTGGTTGAAAATGGAAGAAAACGGCAATCGCTACATGATATAACTGCTTACGATATGCTTGTCACGTAGTAACACGACAGCTGTGAGGTATCGTATTAGTTACTTGTTATGGCCACATGGCGACAAATTTACTTCAAAATACCGATTAAAATAATCGTTAGAAGGAATGAAAATCTAACGAATATTTCTAAATTGAATGCTCTTGGCTTCCCCCCCCCCCCCTTTATATATGTTTTACTAAACATACAATGGATTACCTCCGAGCACCCATAAATAATATACTTAATAACAAAAACCTTAATATTATTAGTATTAAATGAATATGTAGGTCAGTTTTCGATGAGAGCAAGTTTGCGGTATCAATCACGAACTACGATAAGATCTTTTTAAAGTCCAATACGTAAACTCATCATTGGCAGGATCAGAAGCTAACCGTCATGATTGGGTTATAGGTGATAGGGATAACTACCATGATCAAATATAAAACAGCTGTGAGAACTATTATGTCATTAGTTAGATATATAAATATATATATGTTGTAATGTTCCTTCGCACACAAGCCTGCATATTGTATAATTGACATATCCTTCAATTTTCTTTTATTGTTCCCTGTATTAACGACAAGCATTTTTTTCTGTAATGGATATTTCACATATACTGAATTTAAAATATTGAACAGATGAAAGAAACTCCGTGTCGTTACTGTATATATCCATACTGTATATGATCCATAGTTATATATATATATATATATATATATAACTATGGATCATACCTTAGGTCGACAGTTACATTGACTTACACACTAAATTCAATCTAACCCTAACCCTTTTTTCTAACCCTAACCCTGAACCGACCCTAACCAAAACTTTTAAATGAATATATATATATATATATATATATATATATATATAAATGAAAATCGTAATGAGTTGGAAAATCAAGAACAGTGCAAAAACTTTCAGCCTCCACCGGGATTCGAACCACGGGCCTTCCGCTCTGTACGCGGACACCCTAACCACTAGGCTATGGACGCTGATTGTATGTCCAGAGGTTCGAAACCGGTAATGAAGGTCGTAATTCCACTGTAGGCGTATATATATATATATATATATATAACATTTACCGACAGGTATCCTGAACCCCCCTCCCCAACTTTTCCCCAGTTAATCAAGTTGTTAAACCACGTTGCAAAATGCTATTTAGGATGTGGTTTTGGGCTAAAGATGCAGAAATTTCCATGAAAATTTGCTTAAATAATTTCAAATCAGCTATCCGAAACTTTCTTTGAATATGTGGCCAAGAACATTTACGTAGCTCGTAATTTATTTATTTTTATCATTTGATGAAATTTATATATTTCTCAGTTGTATTCAGTGTTTGTGACACCTGATGATCTTCCGGAAGAATATATTGATTAATTTTCGTACTTTTGTAACAAAAACCTACGCTTATAATATTTGAAATATAATATTTTTTATAATATTTGAAAATTATCATGCACGATTTCAGACCGGAAGGTCTACAATATACGACAGATTATTAACTACATTCTTTTAGGCGTTTCGAACTTTTCGTCAACTTTGCACTTCTTTAAGCAGGATTGTGTTATTAAATAACATATTCCTGCTTTAAGTAACATGTGACAACCGCTCTTACACGTAGGACTGCACGCAATAATGGCTAACGGTGCATTTTTTTTTGAGTAAGCCGTATCGGAGGAAGATTTGTTTAGCCTTAAGTTATATCCAGCAATATGTTTTAAAATTTTCATTTAGTGTCATAATAATCTCCAGATTCCAGTCATGTGTAATAAGATCTCGCAAGCCAAACGATTTCAAGTGACATGTCTTTACACAGGCGTAGTTTAAGATACAAAGCTATGAATATTCATATAGGTAAATGAACGTGTACGACACCTTGTTGAAGATTAAAAAAATCCTCACCAAAACAATTGACCAACAAGGTGGGAAATCGTCGATAGTTTTGTGGTATTGGTAACATGGTTCTGGTGTTGCATGGTAATAATGGTTATGATGATCATACTAGTGATGGTCGTGGTCGTAGAACTACGATGGAAGTACTGGTGATGGAAACAGTAACGAAGGTGATGATTGTGGTGGCAGCGGTCAGTACAGTGACGGTGAAGGTGATAGTGGTGGTGGTTGCAGCGGTGGGTACAGTGACGGTCATAGTGGGGGTAGTGGTGGCAGCGGTCAGTACAGTGACGGTGATAGTGGTGGTGGTGGCAGCGTTCAGTACAGTGACGGTGAAGGTTATAATGGTGGTGGCGGTAGCGGTCAGTACAGTGACGGTGAAGGTGATAGTGGTAGTGGTTGCAGCGGTGGGTACAGTGACGGTCATAGTGGGGGTAGTGGTGGCAGCGGTCGGTACAGTGTCGGTGAAGGTGATAGTGGCGGTATACGGTCAGTACAGTGACGGTGAAGGTGATAGTGGTAGTGGTTTCAGCGGTGGGTACAGTGACGGTCATAGTGGGGGTGGTAGCGGTCAGTACAGTGACGGTGAAGGTGTTATGTTTGATTTGTGTTCTCAATATGTTTTGTGATATAGTACACGAATGCCTGGGCGTTTCTTTAGGATAACAAATTAAGTTACTGACGTCATTTCAGCTGTTAACGCCTAATACGTCATACTAGAGATTTACTTTCGGACATTCCGAAGACTCTACTTTAAGAGTCACAGTTTTGGGCGTTACATAAAACATTGGCAGGGGAACTAGGAATTTAACCCATACGGTATACCATCTATATATCTTATTTACATTGGATTCGCGGGCGGGGGCATTCTTTACTTTTTACCGATTTTTTCTTGTACACAACTATTTCGTATCTACCTAAATCTTTCTCCAGAGGCCGCCGTCTCTTCAGAGAGATCCTGGAACAACAACGGTAACTTAACAACTTCCTGTCGAAAACTGTGAGAATGAAATAGTAGATACGTGTGAGTTTATATTGGTTGTTGGTTTCGCAAAAACTTTTAGAATCCCTTAGCACCCCCCAAACCTCGCCTTTCGCCCTAGGTACAAGTACCCCGAGTTTTTTTCTGTGTTGACTGAAATCATTACAGGTAATCTGTAAGTTTCATCAAATGTATGTACATACAAATTGAATCAAGTGACAAAAGTAGCCAAATATATATGTATTAAAACATGAAGAACATAAATGAATTCCTCCAATAACCAAAATATATCCCCCGTGGCATTAGAGATGATATTTATTTTGAAAACTCGACAAATATTACTGCAGCGACAAAAAAACCAACCTTGACCGCAAAGTTTCGTCTTCTGATTTCCTTCAATAGATTATTAGAGTAATGATTATGGGTTTTGTTTTACGAGCGTCGCAACTTGTTTTTTTGTTTTAAAAATCATACTGTCCTTTTAATTGAAAAGCAACACGTGAACAATGCTTAAAATGTTAGAAATGATGTATTGAAATTTATTAGATAGATTTAGTTATCAGTTGTAAGTATGAAAGCGAACTTTTAGTGATACAGCTTGCGTTCAGGTGCTCAGTGACAAAGTTTCATGGCTGTTTTATCACCTCTTTATCTGTGGTAGCGCAACACGTTATCGCCATCAACCACCCTATATGTTCACCAATGATAAAAGATACGTTTGACCTAGCTATGATACATTGGTCCATGAATTGATATAAATATACTTACATGAGAGAGGGTTTTAAATTATCATGTTCTTTGACGTAAGTACCATGTAGATGTATATCGGTCAGTCGGTCTTGTTTGGACAAGATAAGGATTAGCGTGGGCGAGCTAGACAGACACCTTCTAAATCACCGATCATACATCAAAATAGAGAATTTACCTCCGTCAATTTGAAGTACAACTATACCTTATACCTTAACCTCTACAGCAATAGCCTTAACTATAAATATATACATATATATTTACATATATATATATATATAAATATATATATATATATATATATATATATATATATATATATATATTTATATATATATATATATGTGTGTAAATATATATATATATATATATATATATTAAAGCAAGCTGCCCAAATGAAGAATATCCCTCGACGAATAAATCACGTGGTTACATGTTCTAGAACTATATATCAACACCAAAAATGTCAGCATAAATTTTCAATTTTACTCACAACATTTTTCGGGCACTGAACCGTATGTGAAAAATGACTAAATTATGTTCTTTATTTCTTTTATTTCTGATTAATATTAAGAATGATCGATTTTGTTCATGTCAGAATCCTCAGCCATAATACCACATCTATCTAAGAAAGGTCTCACTTCAACGTGATTATTACATACACTGACGCCCTTTTGTGATTTAGAGTGGCCGTGGCTTCGAGGCATATTCTCGATTCAGACTAGTCTTAGGGCTGGTTGAATGTTGGTTATATAAAACCTCACATCAAAATAGCGGTTACTGTTGAAACTATATAGATTTTTGTCACAAACTCGGGACTAAATTTAGACATATATCTGGTAGCTATCTAGCAAATCCATGACATCATAACAACTGCGGATACTCGACAAAATATTTCTCATATTTTTCTTCATTATTTTGATTTTATTCATCCAAGGTAGACGAAATCTCGAAGGATTTCTCCATTTCTTTCATGCCTGGAGTAATTATTGAGTGCCGTATTGAACAGAATGGTTTCGTGCAAAGCAATGTAACCAAATGGTTAACATATAGACCCGTGTTTGAATATATCTGTCCATCTGTCCATATATCTATATATTACCGGTGGATGCTGGAGGTATTTTCACTGTTCTGGATTTTCCAATTAACTCATTACCATTTCAAATATACATGTATCGATGATATAGAATGAATGGATGTGTAACATCTATATGTACCAGGGTCGTGGAAGTACCAGGGTTAATATTTCGATGCTAGAACGAAGGAAAGAATGCCCTGTTTATATAAACCGCATAGTTATTTACCAGGTGACAAGGTTCTTTGGTTTCTCGTAGTTTCTTTACTTAAGGAATGCCAGCATGCAATGGAAACCTGAACGGCATTGACTGTTGATTGATGGCTGTATCACCGTGTTTGACTCTTGTGTATAACGATTACACTGTGTGTACTCAAAACATATACAATGATGTTTCCGTGTGTTATAACTTTATCGTCAAGTCTAGGACACGAGTGAGTAGAAATTACAGTTGCTTGTCACGGTGTTATTTTTGTCCACTCCGAGAATCCATGACAAAAGAAAGGAAATATTATACGGTATTGCTTGGGAACTTAAAGATCAGAAAAATTCTACATACGATATTGTCCCGGTTCCGCGGGGCGTATTAAAAGGTTTTTAGAAACCTCGCACATTTTGCAGAAAATTTGCTCGCAGGCTGGCCGCATTTTTGTTTCGCGGGACGCACTTTCTCCATATGTGATGTTGGACGTATGACAAGTACTTTGCTTATTGAAAGTGTTATAACACATGTTACAGCATTCACCAATATTACAGGAAAAATCTGATATAGACCCCCCCCCCCCATGGGTCAATGTAGATATCGTACGAAAAGGAGATTTTAAAGTGAATAAGTTGTGGGATTCAATGTTGATTACAAGGTACTATAAAAGCAACACTGCATGTTACATTTCAATATTTAGTTATTAAGGAAAAATCCTTTTCTACGTATAAAAAGATAGTCAGTTAGAACAGTCTTTCTTAACCTCTTCCCCTATACTCGCACCCCTTTGCACCCCTTTGCACCCCTTTTAACCTGCAACTATGGATGAACCGCTATTCTACTAACTCGTACATTAAGTGATTATATAGTATCGCACCCCTTAGGTCATGCCTCGAACCCCAGGGGACGGGGGGGGGTTGACACGCCTGGTTAAGGAAATTTGAGGTAATGGGACTTGGATTACCACGTTAACACAACTTACAGTTTGTCAGAAAGAATTTATATGAAAGTAAACTACTTATATACGCATAGAGAACATGAATAATTCCCAATAACAAATTCACATGTTATAGTCAAGGACCTATCATTTCATGGATAATATTTGATGGTATCATGCTGTTGTAATAAGAAGTTGTGTCTTAGACTGTACCTATGATATAACTACCAAAAACATGCATGCCTTTTATATTCACCAGTATTTGACAATATTGTGCTAAGGCAGTAATGAATTGCTTGGGCACTTATTATTTTGTTGTTGTTGACATATATGTTCTCTTGTTAGGAAGCAGTAACTTGCAATCAGTGTGATTAGCATATGTCAAACAATGAATAAATATGAACGGTTCTCTATTCTGAGGTCATGGTCACATGTAATGCTATATCTTAATGGTAAATATTTCAGACTGCAACAAAATTAGAAATGTATCCAAAACTGATACAGAACAAAGTTGTTCGAGGATTGAGGTATTACCTACCTATAGGGATACATCGAAACTAGGCTCTCATCGCATATTTGCTTAAGAATAAGGCAACATTTGGATAAGCATAAGTAATTTGAGTCAGGTAGATAGTAGGTTAAACCATATATTGTTGTAGCCCACCCACTCCAACCCCACCATCTCCCAACGCACACACATTTAGCTTTGCGAAAGACATTAACCAATCGTGAGTTTGAAAATTACTTGTTATCACCTTGTTACCTCTCATAGTCGTCTGCAATCAGTAGTAGGAGTTATCAGTTACCTTGAAGATATATTCTTTGACCGACATATTGTTTATCTTCAGCATAGTCCCTCCCCTCCCCCTGTACCGACCCCCACCTCTCATTCTTTCTTTCTCTCTCTATCTTCTCCCAGTCTCTCTCCCATCCCATATACACCCTGTTCTATAATCCATCTTATTATATTGATGGCGATGATATTACTAACGACCTCTTTTTATCTCTTTCCATTTTTTGTTCTTCTCACAGGTTCATATTTCAGTTCAAGTTCAGTATGGAAGAAGAGGATTTGGCGTTCCTTGGAAGCCTTCCCATGAGCATTCTTCAAACTGTGTCACATAATCTGATTTACATAAATTCTAGTATCAACCCTATTGCCATGTGCTTTCTCAGCCAGACTTACCGCAGTTATTTCTCGCATTATCTCTGCTACTGTATACCATCGAAGAGACGAGAGCCAGCACAGAGAGGAAGAATGAGCAAGAACGGGATGGCTGGAAATAATTCCAAATGGACAACTGAAGGATCAATGCCCCCATCGGCGGTGGAAACGAAAACATGCGTTTTGTAAATATATATATATATATATTATTATTACTATTATATATAGCCGTACTATGTAGAGCTAATATCCTGTTTTATGCGTGCGTGCCTTCTCGGTACGAAAAAAAATCACATGATTTGTTTAAGGCGAAATGACATAACAGTTTCAGCGGACTCGTTATACAATAACGTTAAGCAAGCTAGAATCAGGAATTGGTTTTACCGACATTAGAATCACGCCATGGAGCATGCGCAATGATGACAACATCAAACAGGTATATATATATATATATATATATATATATATATATATATATATATATATATATGTATGACCTATCTATATGTTTGACCTAAACGTTTTCGTTTTCTGGTCATGAAATATTCAAAACGATGGTTTGCTGTCACTTTTCAATTATCAAATAGGAAGGGAGAGGGGAGAGGGAGGTCCGTAAAGTTTGGCTGTAATTGAAATCGCGATAAACGATTGTATCTGGTCCACTTCCGCTGGTCATTTTATTAAATTATCTGTTATCGAATCGAATATTTCTTGTTACATGAGAATTATTCTATAAAAAATAAAAACAATTAAATTTAAAAAAAGAGGTAAATACATGTGAATAGAATAAATTAGTAGAGATTGATGCAGACTATAGCGAAAGTTATAGAGCAAACATTTTTGTTAACAATCCTACATTGATATTTTTGGTAGAATAGCTACATTCAATGATATGAGTCCCTTTTCAAATTAAGTGCTGAAGTTTCAAACTAAAAATCAACGCCCCCTCTTAACACCTCCCCCCCCCCACTCTTACCACTCCCTTGGCCCTGTTAACATACATGAGGCTAACGTGAAACAGAGAAATTATTACTCCAAGCTTAACAAAGGTCCGTATAACTCAATTTTGAGATATCCTCTTTTTGCTCAACAGCCTCTGTTTTCATATATTCCTGGAACCACCTTCCTCTCATTTTAGCCCCCCCCCCCCTCTCCCACTTCGACCAAAGTTTTGGATTAATAGGAATACCAGTAATATTTGATAATTTTTTGGATACTAGACGAAGAGAATGAATGTTTTTCAAACATGAAATTCAAAACAGGAAATATATTATTTATGTGTTACGTGCTCGAACGTCCCGCCATTGTATTTTTACGGTTCTACAAGGTCAGTTCGCGCCTGTTAAAACACGATGCCAGACTATCGTCTGCTCATAAAGGTAAAACCATGGCAATGATTGCCCCTGGCGACAACTCATCGAACGCGGTTTGGAGCGGTTAGCAATAGTAACCTACCAAATTAAGTTCACATAATATTACATATATAGGCTATAAAGAGTCAAGGGAATTCAATCTTTATGACTTTTCGACTGTTACCATGGCAATGAAACAATATTAGATCACTTACATTATGTAACTTTGCATGTTGAAGCTCGAGATGTATTTTTGCATGGAATTTGTTATAATCGTGTTATACATGTACCGTATTGAACTTGAACTTAAAGGAACAATACGGTTTCTGGAGACATAATAGGCTAAGTTTACCAAGAGTTCATCAATTTCATAATTTTACTATCATATTTATTTGCTGTGGAATATCCCGGGAGAGGGGGAGGGTGGGGTGGGGGGGGGGACAAATTATCAAAAATATTCAATCTGTAGATGTATTCTTACCGCTGCAATTCCTATCTCTGGCAAAGTATAAATAATTGCTGGAATACTCCTTTTACATGATTGTCTTCAGAGTGTCTCTCATCATAATTAATCAGAGCACTCTAAATTAATTTTATTGATAAAAAGGTTAGATCCCTATATATGGGGATGGTAATTTCTGTTTATTCCCTGATGTCAGCAATTACAGAATGATACATACATTTATAAATATGAAGAAACAATTCTATGTATTAATTTTATGAAAAGAAAGGGGGGAAAGCGTTATTATATATATATATATATATATATATATATATATATATATATATATATATATATATATATATATATATATGTATATATATATATATTGTAATATTGTCAAATTGGTGTTAATGTCGCAATGCTGGACCAACATAACCCGATGGAGCTCAACGTGGCGAAATTGATGGTGGTAATGTTTTCGAAGCTTTTATTACGAAAAACAATACGGTACTACCAGTTACATCATTAACAAGTCAAGGGTTTTTTTTCGAAATATTAAGATGCAATTGAAAAAACAATGCCAATTTGCCTGTTTTGCGAAAATGTTTCTGGGCGACAAAATGAAGAAGTTTTGAAAAACGAGTTCATTTATTAAGCGCATAATATTAATACTCCTTTAAAGAAAAATATTTATTTAAAAAACAAAAATCAACTTTTGGAGAGTTTCTTAACGTGATCAATTACAATCTTATATTAGTAAAACGTAGTAGGTTAAAGTTCTTTTCATTATCTTACAATTATTGTTTATAAAGTTATTAATATGATACATTATATGATGTTGCCTGTCCAAGAAAGATTCGAAAAGCTATTTCATGACCGTTTAGTAATATACTTTACAAATAATAAACTTTACCGGAAGGGATATTTCACAATTGGTGGGCCAACAGGCACACATAGATAAGATATATTAATATATTCATTTTCAAAATATTTGTGGTACAAGCCAAAAATATGACATTCCGGTTTAAAAAAAAAAAACGTCTTTAATAGCTTCTTTTCCATTTTCCCCAAATGATTATTGAAGAAAAAGATGTATCGGTCAGGCCAAATTTTCCACTTCATTTATTTCTGTCAGCTTATTTGATATTAGAAGTCATACAGCGGGATTCCTGTCATTTCATAGCTATAAATGATCCAATATTTCCAGATTTTTCCAAATAATGGATGCCTTAAAAGAATATTTTTTTGGTTAACCTGAAATAAACCTTGCCAACTTTATCACAGAATTTCGCAAGATATGACATTAACGAAATATATAAGAATTTATATTATTTCCAGTCAGTTTATTGTTTTATTAATAAGTGACGATTATGAAAAATTTTGGATCCATAATGTGTTCAATAAATAATTTTGCCTCTAAATTATAATAAAATAATTAAGCCTAACTTAATAGTAAAAAGGTGTTGATATGATGCAATTATGTTCAATGTTTTATACATATCTGTACTTCAAGAATAGACAAGATAATGTTTTGGTTTCATTCTGCTATATCTCCAGCAGAATGTGGGTGCTGGTGAGGTTCGGAAGGGGGCGGGGAGGGGGTGGGGGAAAGTGTCGCAGTTTTAGTTTAGGGGAATCAGTGCGGATGAGGTCAATAACAGAAGGATACTTTGATCTGTTTACTACAAATTTAGTCAAGTTGATAGAATGCGTTTCTAGTTAATGATTTTACCTTAACCAGAATAATATTTGTCAAAGCTATGTTTTCTATTCTGTATAATACCATCTGTAGGACACAATGTTTTCTTTGTACATACTATGCCCTCCTTGTGTATTACGTCAGCATGCTGGAATATATATATATATATATATATTGTTTTTATGCAGATTGATTAAAATTTAAAAAAATTGACGGAAGTGTATATTAACGCTACCAATAAACAGTAAGCCTGTAGCTTCGAAACGGCTACTATTAAATACGGTGCACATCGATATACCAATAATCGAATATTCATATATTTGTACAAAGAAATATGAATATTGATTAATGTGCGGTACATTACTTTATCTATTTGGGTTCGTTACTTTTGAGATGTTTTACCTAGTTGAAATTAAAATAGGAGGTATAAATTGTGTATGTGTATGTGTGTGTTATCAATATATATTTGCAACATATTGGCCTATTTCTCGGTCCTAACACTTCGACACAGGGTCACCAAAAGATAATTTGTATAGAATTATGTATCAGATGTTTCAATGTATCTCTCTATATATATGCTGTGTTTTAAGAATCGAAATGTCATGTCTAGCGGTGGTTGTAAATTATCAACGAGAGATATTTTATGCAGCGCGTAAAAGACAAAATTGAAATATGAATCTCACAGTTATTACTGTTTGACGAGTAGAGAGTTTTGAATTTATTTCAAATGTTGTTTAGCATGTTCCTCGTTGAAATTGTGATTCATACTTGTTTTTCTTTTCCTGTTTCATCTATAATATAATACACTAGTGACCCATTTACCTGTTACATTCTGGTATAAAACAAGGTTAGGGTAAATTATAATGATGTTAATGGGTAATGCTATAAAGTACACAAAATAAGTCGTAATGTAATGTCTTCCACCCCTCTCCCCTGTAGGTAATAAACGAAACCACATCATTGAAACAACTGTATTTGAAAACATTGTAACCCTAAAGGAAATACACCTTAGTATCATAGTTAGCTTGGCTTAATTGTAAGCCTATATCTATAAAGAAAGTGTATTTCCATGAACACGCCTTTTTGCGGATATATCCTTCACAAACAAGAACAATTCCTATGGATATTTCCCTGGCGAGGGTCTGGATGGTTGGGTGGGAAACAAGCCAGGAATGAATAAAGAGCACAGAAAAAATATCCGAGAAAAGTCAGTTATATCATTGGGGGGGGGGTAAGAGGGGTGGGGGTGTAAGGGGGGAGGGGGCATGTTCAAGTCTTCAGTATAGCAAGTGAAAACAGTACGTCAAACAGTATACCTCTACCACAAGGAGTCAAATGATTTTTTTAGTTATTGAGAGGAATTGCTCTTCAGAGGCATATCTATATATCACATATTAATATCATGGCGAGCGGTAGGTGTGCTTCTCCTAAGTAAAGTACGTAGCCTAAGCCTCCAGCACTTTCAATGCAAACTAAAGATAACGCCTAGCCTGCAGGCCTAACGAGAGGAGGGGTGGATGAAAGGTATGATAATAGAGAAAAGGAAGGAGGGGTCAGGGGTAGATTCAGCCACGAGAACCGGGCAAATGGGGGACCCTGGTTATGGGGTAACGATGGGTCAGGTTAGTGTTTCTGCTGAATAGTACCATGAATTTATGAAGAGAACTTGGTCACAAATGTGAAGCCTGCGCCCAACGTGGCCCTCGGCGCCTCTTGGCCTAGCCTAAGTTGACACAAGAACGGTCTCGGTGGACGTTATCACTTGTCAAAGCGGTAACGTTACTGATACTTATCCAAGTTTTAGACTTCAATAGCTATACACGACAAAATATTATGAATAAAATGTGGTCAGTAACGGGATAGAGTTACATCAATTAACTTGTCATTAAGGCTTAATAAGCCAGGTTAAGCAAATTTAACACGGTCACGGTGTCACTTCATAAAACGTTCATAAAATCACGTTCATAAAAAAATTATTTTTGCCTCAAATATTCTCAAACATTGTACTAAAGATCTCATTATTTACTCTACCTAATTTGGTACACAAAAGAGAATTCTAATCTCTTGTCAAACTGACATTTTCAGTGCGATGTTTTACGACACTATTACCGGCAACATATATTTCTCCGACAAGGTGCTACGCCTCAATTAATCCATGTTTATGCGATACATTTTAATAAAACTCTTTCTTCTTCGGAAGAAATTTTGATCTGATAAAAATGTATTATTTTCGATTTATTAATATGTTTTTTTTTCATTGCATAAGGTTGTGATTATATTCTAATGTGTACATAAGCGAGCACTGACCTCCCGGATGCTCGTATATTCCACGCTTTATGACTCCTCTGTTATATACCAATTGAACAAAGGGCTGCATGGTTATCAAATTGGGTCTGTACAAATTAAACACATTTTCAGCTTACGTTTAAAAATCGTTTCAAGTAGATATTAAACTTTATTGAATTATTACGCTCATTTAATATCGTAAACCCTATATAAAATAATTAATTAACTGTTCTATTATTTTATAACTTTCTTTGTATTCGAAATACCACATGAATTTCTCAACCAATAGATAGATCAGATAACACAGGATTGTTTGCTGTCATGAAAACTATTTGCATATTTATCTTTGTCACTTAGCGTGCTTAACAATGAGATTACGTAATGATCATGTCGATTTAATTGAAAAGATAATATATTTAATTTGAGAATTAAGATATACATATATAAGTTTTTAAACATAATTTTGTCGGATAAATCTTTCTTGTCCGTTTCATTGTGAAATATATGTTGTGCAATATAAATGATCAATACTGCTGTTGTCCTTATTTTAAGAATTGAGCATTTGTAAGGTGTCTGAGCATTATACATAAACTTGTCATCGAGATGCAAGCGAATAATACAACACCTATAGTTCCTGTTTCCCAAATGTTTGCTTTACAAAGTCAGTGTGGCTTTAACAGAATCATTAGCAGATACGTGTATTGTTCTGTACTAAGAATGCATTTAATGTTGTGATACGTTCTTTGAACACTATATTTAAATCACCCCAACATCTCTCCCCCTCCCCCTCCCCCTCCACCCCCAAACAAAATCAAAGGAAGAAAACCTCAGCGTGGTCTAAATGCTATCGAACTTTATGTTCATATAGCTTGTTATTCTGTCAAATTTTCATTTATCAAACCTAAATACTAATTTGTTTCTGAATGTGACAATTTTATAAAGAGGGATTACGTAAATAAATAACGTAAATAAATATAATTAAATGAAAAACAAGGAAATTAAATAAGTCGTTCAAGCTGAATGCTAAAATTAATTATCATGTCTTAGGTACTAAAAAAAGTTCGTCTTGCTTTTCAAAGCAGCAATATTATCTTTTATACAAACAAGGGATTACCACAGCAAATCCTTAAACTTCATAATTATGATTCTGATACAGGAGAATACCTTCAACAAAACTTCTATTTTGATACGTTACAGATACAAAGGATTGCGTTAGCAAATATTTACTTTCGTATTTTACACATATAAGACGGTTACCTTAGCAAAACATTAACTTTCATATGATTCAGGCATAAGGGAATACCTTTAACAAAACCTTTACTTGGATACGTTACAGATACAAGGGATTGCGTTAGCAAATCATTTACTTTCGCATTTTACACATATTAGACGGTTACCTTTGCAAAACATTAACTTTCATATGTTTCAGGCATGAGGGAATACTTTTAACAAAACTTACTTGGATACGTTACAGATATAAGGGATTGCGTTAGCAAATCATTTACTTTCGCATTTTACACATATTAGACGGTTACCTTTGCAAAACATTAACTTTCATATGTTTCAGGCATGAGGGAATACTTTTAACAAAACTTACTTGGATACGTTACAGATATAAGGGATTGCGTTAGCAAATCATTTACTTTCGCATTTTACACATATTAGACGGTTACCTTTGCAAAACATTAACTTTCATATGTTTCAGGCATGAGGGAATACCTTTAACAAAACTTTTACTTGGATACGTTACAAATATAAGGGATTGCGTTAGCAAAACATTAACTTTCATATGTTTCAGGCATAAGGGAATACCTTTAACAAAACCTTTACTTGGATACGTTACAGATACAAGGGATTGCGTTAGCAAAACATTAACTTTCATATGTTTCAGGCGTAAGGGATTACCTTAAATTAAAAACCTTAACTTTCATATGTTTATAAAGATACAAGGGATTGACGAAGCCAACCTTAACATGTTACAACTACAAGGAGTCACCTTAGGAAAACCTACTTTGATATGTTTCAGATATCAATGAAACGACAATATGAAGCGGACATTTACTGGTTTCTGTTGGCGACTTGCCTTAAATGATAACTCTATGACCAAAATTAGTTCTGACATGTTGTTTAAAACCATTGCTATCAAACCAGACTATACAACTTTTTCCCATATATCACTTTTCTTTCTTGAGGAATGAAACTGTATGCATGTAAGGATCACCACGTAAATTGGCTGGACAATCGAGTCTAACAATTTACATCAGTTGCTCAAATGCAACTCAAAACTCGGTAGAAAAACAAGAGTTGTATCATCTCAAATTACACTATACTATAAAAAAAAAAAGATGATGTTGAACGTTACTTAAAGTTGCTTTATGTTCTTTTGAAGTTTTAAAAAGATGCGTTGATTGAGTTATGAATAATGGATTATCTTTTACAGTTAGGCCTGTATATAACATTAACTTAGCTAAAGATCCTGCCTATTGGAATAGCTACATATTAATGGCACTCAAGTTGTTTGATGTGTTGTTTCTTCCTTTCTTCTTGGAGTATGACATATCAAGATTAAAATGATACCCAAAGTCACCTTTAATCCCCCCCCCCAACTCCAGGGGGCCAAATTACATATACATAACACTATTATAAATCAGTGTACGCGGCTACACCGCCGGAACTGTATCGCTCATGTCACGCTACACTCGGCATAACAAACACCATACAGTCGGCTGTACAGCTGCATGTGGACGTACGTGATCATAGTATTGCACACAAGAACATCTCTGAATTCTCTTTATCTTGAAACTTTTCTCGAGACTCGATGTCACAAACATTGATGTATGAATTTTCAATCAACAATATCATTAATATACTAATATACATAATGAAAAGCACAACAAAGGAGCTATTTCAAATGTTCGGCATACTTTCGAGGAATTTGAGGAAAAGGTAATAAAAGAAGAGGTACATTATTGACAATTGATACACTTTTATTGGTAAAAATTTGGTTGTAAAATTGAAATCAATAAAAAAAAACATTTATAGTTTATATGCTTAATGCATATTTCTGCCAAATTATTCGTTAAATAGACGCATCCAGTTCTTTGTTTAACATTTAATATAGATTGCACTTTTTCAAACGGTGAAAATACTTTCGTTTGGGAGTAAGTTTCTAACGAGTAAAGAACTGCTACTTGACATAATTTATGCATAATTCTAAAAAAATAATAATTCTATAAAAACTTCCTCTCTCAACCAACTCAATGAGCTGAGCGCTGAACTTGATATCTGCTGCATAGGCCATGGACAGTGTCATAAGTCGGTCGAAAGACATTCGTCCTAACTAAATTATTTAGCGGTTTCCTAAACTTATATATAAAAAACGTCATCATAACATAGTGCAAGAGTCTTATGAAGTTTCAAAGGATTTATTTCATACCATAAGGGGAAAATTGTAGAAGAACATGTCACTCGTGTTTGAAAATGAATTACAACGGAAACACTAGGCTTTCGACATCTTCTCAGAAATGTCCATTGGAAATGTCAATTTCAAAAGAACACATGAGAAGTGTGTAGAATTTAATTATGGGTAGCGGTAAATTGACTCCCTGTTATCATTGGGGGTGAGCGTTATGTCCTTCACTATTTACATATAGCGACACAATCCATTCTTTCGGACAGGAACTTTCAGCGTAGATAGATCTTTACCGATATTTATTTTTCTTGTTTTGCGGGGCCTGAGAAATAAATATCAGAAGGAGTAGTTTCTATGAAAACTTAGACTTTTAACCTAACTTGGGAATACGAAATCTCAGAAAACCAATCAATATTTTTGGTGATACAATGTCAAAATTCTTCCTTTTTATCCATTTTTTTGTGAGTAAAATATATAAGTTTGCATTCATATTAAATTCAAACGGTGTTTAGTTAGAGGTTGTGATTGATAATTCTAATGCAAGATAACAACAGCGTCCGGTACCTGCCAGTTTTCACTTTTTTTGATTCAAATAATTCTGA
The DNA here is from genome assembly GCF_037975245.1 of Apostichopus japonicus. Taxonomy (NCBI): domain Eukaryota; kingdom Metazoa; phylum Echinodermata; class Holothuroidea; order Aspidochirotida; family Stichopodidae; genus Apostichopus; species Apostichopus japonicus. The sequence continues at coordinate 19,938,420 of NC_092581.1, forward strand.
CAACTTGGCTTAGAAAAGTGGTGTAGTTACCAACTGTGTCCTTGGGGGCAAAATACGGCGACAATATTATCAACAAGAATTTAAATTCATTTGAGCTATTCCACTCTGACGGTACAAGTATCAATTACCGATGAAGAAAGTCAAGATCCATGCCTAGAGAGAAAGATGTATTCCGACAAATAAAAGAAGCGATCTGATTGGATGGATAAACTATGGAAAAGTAACTGAAACATCTCTACAAACGTGCAGCAAATATCTCCTACTAACAAATAATGAATCTTGTAATATCAATTTGGACTGAAAAACGCTACAAAATCCTGCAATACCATTGTTTTTATGATTATCGCACGATATTTAATCACAAGTGTAGGGAATTTTAAGGCATATTTTCCGGTTAAAGTTAAAGGAACTAATACAACGAGTATTATATCATACATGAGGTTGAATATTCGGAAGAAGAAGAAGAAGAAAAAGAAGAACAAGAACAAGAAGAAGACGCCTTTAATCAAATATCAATATAAGACACTTAAATATTGCCTGTGAAAATATGATTGGCGACAAGGTGGGACCAAATATTGCAACCGGACAGTTTAAAGTGTTTACCTTCTGTTACTGAGTTAGAACTCAAGTGTCTTTGAAACTGGCAATTTCCCGAGGCTACGTACGATCAACATCTTAAGTATCGTCTGACATGCTCTTTGCAGGTCACAACAAGAACAATTAAAATTCACTCTAAGAATATAGTTTAACGTTGCTGATGTCCCTCTTACACATAGAAGGATATAGTTAAGAGTACAATATGAAACATCAAAGCTGAACTATATAACTTAATCTATTCCCATTTATTGAGGTCGCGAGAAGTCATTGTACATCGCGCACGTGATTCATGACGTAACACCATTAAATATCGTAAATAGATGATATTGCAAACCATTAATTGGAAGGAATTGGTATTACGTGTTTTTATTTATTAATGTAAGCATTTTTCTTACAACCATACCTCAGCTAATGTATTTAGCAATAAAAAGAACAGATATTAAATAAATGCTATTACATTGAAAATCGTTAGAGATGTCAAAACACATCAGTGACGTTTTCCATTTGTTTCATTATCTACTTAACACATATTACATTTTTTATAGATTACGTTAGTTCCTTTTCGCCTCGTTACAAAAACTTTCGAGTGTTTAACTATAATTATCTCTTTATTTTCTTTTCAATTTATTAAAACTATTACAAAGTAATCTGTTTCTTTTTTATTGGTTGACAATAAAGGCAAGTTTTCGCTTGCAAATAATTTGAGTGATTGAAGTTCTTTTGATGCAAATAGAAGAGCGATATATATATATATCTTCCATCAATTAGTAACATCCAGTTAAATTGAGTGTTGTCATTTCAGATTTGCATTATAAGATGAGTTTGCTTTCTTTCTAAGACAGAAACTGCAGAAAGATGGATTTGATTATCCATCCGGATTTGACATCACAGTCCTTTAACTTCATAACTAAAATTAAGTATCTAATCACTTGAAACAAATGAGTGACGTAGATTACATATCTCCCTACTCTGGAGATATTATCTGCTTAATATCACGAAAGACATCTGACGAACTCATTATATAAAGCCCAAGTCATACTTATAACCTTCGGTGTAGCATTTTGAATGTCTCCCCTCCCAGCTTAGAATCGCATTTGCCTACAGCGTCATGTTGTAGGAAGTTTAACAAATTTACCGTTTATAGTCACTATATACGTCTTGCCTATACCTAGAACATTTAACAGTCACTACTCGGTAGTTTAAATGCTTGGAAACTTGACGGCGGTGTCCCGAATTGATAGTAATAAAAGACAACATTGTCAGTGAACTTGATGTGAAGTATCTGCGGCCAACGACCTGATATATTCCCGCAAGTACCTCGTAATCAGTTTCTCTTTGACTTCTTTCTCCTGTGAGCCATAATTCACTATGCCATCATCAGCCGACGGAATTAGTTTACGCCCTAAGCGAAGATATCTTACATAGCCTACCGTGTTAAAGGATATCAACATTGTAAACGTAGTCTGTTGCTATCGTAGGGTAGATGCGCACAGTAATTGACAGCTATAACATTCAAACTATGTATGGTCATGACTATATAACAGGTGGAACGATTGAATTGAATTGAATTGTTGCAAATTATGTCAAGGACAGAGGAGTGTTTTATTGCCTCTGTACCCCCTCGAGAACAAGTGTATCGTTTTGTTTACTCCGCTTCAACATTGCGAAAAAATCGGGGCAAACTCATTATGTTCTTTCATATACCTTTACTACTATTTAACAAGTATATTCAGGGCATTTTCCATATTTTTTTCAAAGCATTTCTAGACATGATATGGGTTACTCGCAGTCATTGTAGTAAAATACCGTCAATATATAGAAAGACAAACGTCATACTGTTTATGTAAACATCCATCATATACACCTAAATTTACTTGAGATAATTGTTACGTGACGGCATATAAGAGGATATATAAGATTTGTCTTGCGGCTTCAAATGTAAAAGTAAACATATATATCGCGTGAGTGAAAATTGAATAGGCAGAAATACTCAATCAAAATTGGGAACAGTATCGACAGCAATCAAAGATTTTACCAAGATTGTTTTAAAGAAAATTGTCGTTATAGACAGTCATTGCTTTTTGTGTTTTCTACCCACCATGGCGGTATGGGGTACACAAAACTATGTTCGTTATTCATAATTAACAAGATTGCGATCAGTGAATAAATTAACCCTGCATGGTAAGATAACACCCAATAATATAACCAGAAATTTATTATTCTAAATATTATTTTATTCCTTTATAAATCACGGTCTTCCACTGCCATTGCCAGTCTCTCATGCTGTAGATATTTCCAAAATCATAACATAACAAGGTGTTAAAGTCTGTGAGTATTACCAAACAATAGTATGTTTGAATTAATACAAATGGTCATTTGTATATAGTGAAGATTCTTCATCCATTTTTTAAGGCCCACCCCATAACCCCCCCCCCCCAACTCCCTCCCTCATTATCACTCACTCTCAGCTCGGAGTATTTCATGTTGAGTGAAATATGCATTTGTTTACATTTCATATATGACATTCCTCATTGTCTATGAATAATGTAGAGAATTGTAATCCATAGATTGTAATAACGGAAATTTTGTTAACTTTTTTTTGTCCAATTTCAGCATTATGTTAAACCTTTGAAGCAAACGATAGCCTTCACTGGCCACAAATTCATAACGAATATATAAGATAGATAGTATCCATCCATCCATCCATCCATCCATCCATCCATCCATCCATCCATCCATCCATCCATCCATCCATCCATCCATCCATCCATCCATCCATCCATCCATCCATCCATCCATCCATCCATCCATCCATCCATCCATCCATCCATCCATCCATCCATCCATCCATCCATCCATCCATCCATCCATCCATCCATCCATCCATCCATCCATCCATCCATCCATCCATCCATCCATCCATCCATCCATCCATCCATCCATCCATCCATCCATCCATCCATCCATCCATCCATCCATCCATCCATCCATCCATCCATCCATCCATCCATCCATCCATCCATCCATCCATCCATCCATCCATCCATCCATCCATCCATCCATCCATCCATCCATCCATCCATCCATCCATCCATCCATCCATCCATCCATCCATCCATCCATCCATCCATCCATCCATCCATCCATCCATCCATCCATCCATCCATCCATCCATCCATCCATCCATCCATCCATCCATCCATCCATCCATCCATCCATCCATCCATCCATCCATCCATCCATCCATCCATCCATCCATCCATCCATCCATCCATCCATCCATCCATCCATCCATCCATCCATCCATCCATCCATCCATCCATCCATCCATCCATCCATCCATCCATCCATCCATCCAACCATATATATATATATATACATATATATATATATATATATATATATATATATATATATATATATATATATATTAATATATATAAATATATATACATTTATTTATTTATTGCAGTTAAAAAAATTGAAATGTTAAAGACATTGTCATGGGCACTCATATATAACTGGGCAAAGAAATCGTCAGAAAAATTAATAATTTAATTCCTTTCTTGGAATATCTTATTGAGGAAAACCTGCAGCATTTCATCATAATATGATATTGTGGCAATAAACATTATATAGAGCTTCGTATTTAAGCTCTCAAATAAGGCGCTTAATATCCTGTGGAAGTTAATTCTGATGATAAAAAAGTATGAACTTATGTATAAGTTATTTAGTCATTTTCCACGAACTAATAAAACGAAGCTAAATTTGATATTTACTTTTATTTTCAAAGATGCTATTACAGCGAGATTTAATAAACTATTCAAGTATTTCAAATTTATACAATTTATGCATCCAACATCATTTCCTGCCATTTCTCTCTGTAAATATCAACGCTCTCAAATATATAGGATAAGGAAAAATGTATTGCAAATAAATAAATATACAAATACATATATTTATTTATACATAAAACATTACACATGATTTATTTTCAGTGTTGATATAATGTTATTGCCTCCTTGAAACTAGCTATAACGAACATATGAGAAGACGCCAATGAATTGCAATATTTACTGCTTATTAAATAATTGCCCGTTTTTTAAGTACAGAAGGCACTCGACCTCCCCAACGCTAAAAGTAAATAAAGTATTCCTTGTTACACCTGGCCTCCCCAGCCAAAGCGTACAATTCCCCTCCCCCTCCCCTCCATCGCCCTACCTCGCGACCCAGTCCTTCCTCATCAGCAGATCAAACTCCCTTTCGGATCGGATGTATAACATCAAGGCCGTACCCAGGCAGTTGCACGGGGATCCACGCCCCCAACCTGCATGCTAACTGCTAATCCCCCCGCCCACCCATCTGTGTCAACATCATACGTACAAATCGTCACAGGTTACATGATATTGAGTATTATACCCCTCCTTAAATTGTTGATGCCCCTCCTTAAATTGTTGATGCCCCTACTTAATTTGGTGTTGCCACTCCAACTACAACTACCTCTGGCCTGATGGGCATACGCAGTGGTCAACCTTACACATAGTGAGTTGTATGTGTAGGGTTTTACAAAAAAAATCGTTGCAGTAACAAGGTTCACTTTGCTCCAATGCTGTATATGTGAAACACATACCGTACTTGTGTTTCCGTATATGTGAATCAAGTTTAGCATATAATTGCGCTTGTGCAGCGGCAAATGATGCATGACGTCACAAAATCCACCGCTTGTTGTTTATATCGGTATCAGATCATTAGGAAGGGTTAACGTACATCATATGAACCCATACTGCATGTGAGATGAATCCTGGCAGAGAAGAACACAATCTGAAGCATGTATTTTATCTTTACTTATATGAAACTGACTTTTCATGAACACTTGGAAGTTCAGACTAGCTGTCGTCTAATTTTATGCAGCAAAGAGGCAGCGACCTTGAACAACTGGTTTTGAAAAGTTCCATCATCATAAAAGAAAACAATATTTGTGAATGAACGATGATTTTGAGCATGCAGTGATTATCTATCTTTTCATGCTAGTAAGAGTCACATGATGAATCGATCTTATTTCCAACGGAATTGTCCTTTCTCCTTCATTAAAGACCCAATGGGATTAACATTTGACGAAGAAGGATCTGTGTTAAGGGGTTTCATACACAAATTATAAAACAATCAAGTACCCTCGTGACTGCCAAAAGATAACATCAATTCTTTTGCTCTTTGAATGTATTTGCATAATATTTGTTTAGTGATGGAGAGAAAAACTATCAATGTGTGGTCGACGTGAAATAATTCCTGAAACGAAGTGTTTGAATAATTATTCAACACATCACAGAACTGACAATGAGAACGGTTAATTTTTTTCTTTCTTTCTTTGTTTTTAACAACGGGCTGATGTCTAGAGTAGAGTTTGTACTTTCACAAAACCTGTTACATCCACAAATAAGGCGAGAACAAACAGTGAAAAAGAAAAAGAAAAAAGGCTTTTGAAAGAAAAGTCATCTGGACACCTTTAGACGACCTAATCAAAAATAAAACATCGCTAACAGCGATGTTACACATAAGAATGCAATGTCACGGTCTATGTGTGATACCTCGAGAAATGCGGAATGTGTCAGCTAACATCTACCAAGCAGCAGATGCAATATGGTTAAACGATTTCCAGTTTTGCCGGGAGTCAACACTCTTGTATTTCAGTTGATTTATTTGCTTAGTGTTTGATAAATAATGTTTATGGTTTTCTAGAAGTCTTTGTCCTTCCTTTCAATGAAAACAAAAGTGTAATGGATTTGCCAAGCGAAAGACGGACCTTCAGAAAGTAATCAAATGAAAATAGTGTGAAAGAAACAATTCAAATAGCACGATATATAAATAATATCATTATATATATATATATATATATATATATATATATATATATATATATATATATATATATACATATATATACATACATATATATATATATATATATATATATATATATAGGCCTATATATATATATATATATATATATTTATATATATAAATATATATAAATATATATAGGCCTATATATATATATATATATATAAATATAAATATATATATTTATATTTTTTATTTAGTGTATAAATATATGTATATATATATATATATATAAATATATAAATAAATAAATAAATATATATATATTTTCATCATTTTCGAGACGGTTTCGAATTTAAAAAAAAGTAAGTTCCTTGTGAGGTATAACGTGTGTGGATTCCGCGATTCATTGCTTAGCAGATATTGTTTTTGAAACGTTACTAACCAAAGACTTTTTACTTATTTCTGGTACTCTTGTGCGATTATTAAACAGGTGGTCACAACACTTACCAATATTGTCAACAGAGTTTGTATCTTTTAAATATTTTGTTTGCCATTTACAAACTAAATGAGCTCAATAACCCTTATAGTTCCGGAATCTCTTCATGCATCAGTTAGGGTAATGTAATAACGTGGACTCAGAGCAGTGATGCGAAACATTGTGTGATATGCAATAGATCAACAACTTTATATTTCACCAATTAACGAGAGAAAAAAGAATATCTCGAACAGCCATTAATAAGAATGTTTCAACACAAATGTTATCGAATGGAATGGCAAGCTATGAAGGAGTGAATGTTGTATTCAGTAATTAATATATGCCGAAGATAAGGTTATGACAGAAACATTCATTCACATATAAAATAAACATTTCACTTATATCAGGGATCAACATACATAACAGAAACAGATGTAAGGAACAAACAACATTTGTGTTATATAATGTTATTACAAGCCTAGGTGGAATTCAAGCTTAGCATCACGAGGTCTGCTTTGGTAGATGAGGCTTAACCTCAGTTTTTTGTAATTAAACTGTCACGGGCCTCTGTATAATGCACTTTTATCGAAATCGTGTAAAAAAAATAATCTTACCATAGGCCTGGTCATAAGCTGGAGTAATACAAATATATTTGCAGGAGCAGTTGTTCATCCACAAACTTAATTCTAAATATGTGGTAACCGGTGAAAAATAGCACAGTCTGGTGGACACGTTGTAATATGTCATCCAAGATGGCGGACAAGAAGGCCTGGTTTCCACCCTGCCATATAGGCCTATTAGCATACCATGCCACATTTGGGTATTCACCAAGATGCTTGGTTAACCATTGTTGAGCAAATGTCTTAGAAGGACATAATTAGTTGTGATGCTAAGATGTCGAAGAGGATGAAATAAACTATTGATGATGATATAGACCTCAGAAGAGTACGACTCGGACTGATGGTGATTTAAAGCGTTTTAGATATGCCTGGATGAAATATCAAGATTCCGCAAAGAGAACTGCCAGATCACTATGTTAAACTTTCACCTCTTCTATATACCTTAAATTAAAAACGGTCATGGGTGGGTAAAATTTGTAACTGTTATGATAGCCCAGGTTATCAACTCTCCTATCTGCATGTGGTGGGAAGAACATGCTGTAGTTTGATAACTTCAGTCTATTCTCTATAGCGGCCTTGGAAAGTGACGAATTTAGTGTGTAATTCAATGCAGGAGTCATTAATTCTGCTACGACATCTTATACTGGTGTAACATTTCATCGTCATCTTTAATCACAAATTGTATTATTTTTATCGTTGCTTTTCAAATATAAAGTATTGTCCTATAAGAACTGAAAAGAGATATTTCGGTGGCTGAAGATGACTGTTGAATCAAAACGATGGAAATTTACTGCACCTTTAGATCAAAAAGTACATCCTGAAACATGTTGATGACAATGTTATGAATTTTGACAAAAAGATGGTGGATATTTGTGTTAGTGCATCTGCATACATAGCAGCAGCAGAGGTCAGCTTATTTGATATAATATTAATATTTAATTCACTGATGCACAGTAGAAAAGAATACTTTTAAAACAAATTATTAATACTTCCTTATTATATAACAGCCCAGCAGACATTTCAGTTGTATCAGGTTTCAAGGGTTAATAAACAAAGAGATTATTATATGAAAAACAAATCTTTTGAAGGTCAGTTGCCATTGTGACATCACAGACCTACTGACCTATCACAGACCATTTCAGAATAGAATCGAAGGCATAGCCAATCAAAATAGGTTACATTCAATCAACCATATAGCTTGGGTTAGGTTCAAATATTTAAACGTTTTTTTTTTACAACTAACAGTGGAACATTTTTCTCGTTTAAGTGTCCGATAATCAGTCACCGGAATATCTCTATATGGCTTTCCAAATGTCATAACGACGGAGACTAAAATTTCTTGGGCCTATATAACGAATGACTTTAAGGGTTTGGTTTCCTCTCAACAATATGATAAATAAGTGCCAACTAAAAGTCAAAACGCCAAAACGAACCGTACTCCTGAGATTTCTTCATAAGTCGAAGAGGGAGAGATTTTTCACCGTAAAATTCAGACAGTTTCTGGAAACCACTCGACTTGGTTTCCTCTGGTAATCTTTGCATTGACTTTGTCTGTGGTTGAGCATAAATTAATTCCACCTGTAAAGTGTCAGCCATGCATCACTTTATTTACAGCCTTATATCCAGGTATATATTTTACATCAGTATAAACCACCGGTTCGACTAAAACGGATAGTCCAGTGGAACTTTTTATTTAAAAAAAATAATTTTTAGTACTTATTTTTTCGACTTATGAAAAAGTATAACACATTCTAAGCATTCTTGCTTCTTGCACGGATTCTATTTTAATGACTGTGGCATCGAAAATAATGCTTACGATATAGTATAAAGGTCCATACCAAAACTCATTTGTGACAATGCAAATAAACATATTACTCATTTGTATAGGAAAAAAGAGAGAAACAACCAATGGTTGTCGTATGAAACAAACACGTTTGTTGTAATCTGAAGGCAGAAAAAAAATGTTTTTTTTTTCTCGCACTTTCTTTCCCTTCTTTATCTAATTATGTGAAAAGTGACATAACTGTTCGTCGAAATATCTACGTATGTTACGACTCGGTTTTATTTGTTGAACCCCTTCATACTCACAGAGTACTTTCTTTTCAGATCACATCATTTATATCCACACGTATTTGGCCTATGGTCACTTTATACGAAAGTTTATAAAAAGGCCAGGCTAGGGTTTCTCCGTTTACTTTCTACGAGGGCCAGAGAAAAAAAAAACATTGATTGGAGCAAAATGCCAGACAGAATCAAAATTATTACAATATGTGGACCGATTTACTTTCTCGGTATGGGCTGAAATCTTTCGTTGGCCAGATTTGGCCCACGGGCCACTTATTGAGAATCTTTGGTCTAAATTAAATGCTGATATCTGTATTATTAACTGCTATACACTATTCCTCGAGGCCACACATTGACACGAATTCAGCAAGTTAACAATATACAGTTTGTATCGCTCTTGTATATCTTTGGCATAATATTAATAATAATCAGCAGTTATTTTTACGACGCTTAAGCGACCACAAATGTGGGAGAAACTTGAAGGGCATAGTCATTACAACTGACACGTCGGGTGGCTTCCAATTCAACATTTTTACTCGAATTAGTAATCTTTCCAAGTTAGAAAGTCATTTCAGATGGTATACCGTAGATTGCTCTTGGAAGCAAAACCCACGTTTCTATGACCGATTGCTATAAGCCTCATTGCTTCAAATAACACCGCCTTTATCCACTCGGCCACAGCACCGGTAATTGTATATCTTTGGAAGGTGTTGAACACATCTAGCTTCTTTAACGTTTAACCTATAATAACAATAAAACCTGGATTATCCGGACCTTTGTATAATCCGTGTCCTCGTTTTTCCTAATACGAAACCTGGTCATTCATATTAATACAATACAAAACAAAACATATATCCTCAGTACAGCCCATTATATTATTTTATTTTATTTTATTTCCATTACTTTATAATTATTTTCATTTGCTTATCGTCTGTTCTACATAAATTTTAAATTCATGTACATATTTCTTATTTAGGCCTATTTAACATTTTGGTACATATATACTCCGTACATTATTATAATTAACAAATACAGCATGCTTTTTCATTATCACAAGTTTTTCAATTTCAATTTTCAATTTCCCACGTACCATGATTTATAAAGCTGCAGGGATATTATTATATTTTTCTTTTGTTGCTGGAACATACATTTTGACATTTTGAAGGTCGTAAAAGTAGGCATCGCCAATGACCGAAGTAATGAGTTTCTTTTCACAGATTATTCCATCTAAACCTTAAAATTACAAAATATCAAGTTTCACACGCGTCTAAGTAATTTGTGTTCTGCGCGTTACCAAGGTCACGAGGTGTCAAACCCTTAAGGATTTTGTGAAGGGGTAGAAAGAAAATGTGTCTTTATAAGAGTTTCTTTTCGATCAATACAGTGCCATTAAGTTGAAGAAATTTCTACTATCTTTGGTTTACCGAGTTGGTCATTTGTTTTTTTTTCAGTGATGATAATTATTATTTTTTTTAGTTGTAGACCTCATATATTATCAATTGTACCTTGAGGTGGTAAATCCGGCATCTATGTAAACTATTTATTATTTATTATTGATTATACGTAAATTTATTTTGAGAATAATTGACCTATTTAAGATTATTTTATAGAGGGTGCTATATTGATCACGTGACTCAACTGTGGGTCACGTGCTCATATAGATCCTTTGTATAGGCCTACATTGAGCGTTTGCTCCTAGAAATTATATTTTAAGGAATTAAACATAAGACAAACTAAAAATGTAGGTAAATAATACAGAATAAATATAAAAAATATGAGTACGTGTGTATGTATTGGTACCATACCACGAAAACAGTAATGTACATCCTCTCGAAAGGTTAACCATTGTCGAAAAACAAAACAGACAGAAAGTTACTCTAATACAACGATTGCTTTGACATGTGTCAGTCATTATTAATACAAAATTAGCCATCATTATCTTTCCATGTGAAAGAGTATAAATCAGTGTACAGATGGTGTGAAAATAAAGCGGACTGTAAGATGATAAACCTCAGCATAGAACTCAATTCAATGCTTAAAATGTGAATGTTACTTCGAGCGAGCAGTCGGTAGGAAATGTGGTGGTGGGGGTGGGGGGGGGGGTGGTTCACTATGCCAAACGTACCCCCTCTTTAGTGTAGCTTAATATCTTAACTTTCAAGATGGTACGATGCAGGTGCCAATGTAGACCACGCCATCAGCTATCATGTGCCGGGTAGGCTATGTCAATTTTTTAATTTCTACATGTGCTTTAGGCAGCTTGGAGAGGGACGAATTTAGTAAGTAATTGTGGTAAACAGCCTGCAAGGCTCTGAGTACGAAAATTGCTATTAAATTATGAACAAGGTATCTAGTACATGATTTCTTAAATGACTTGAGTAAGAATTCACTGCAGGTTCCGATGGTTGTCTTAATTTATTTATATCGCTTTAACACACACACACACACATAATAAACCACTTAATGTCAATAACTGAATACTCAAATAAGTTCATAAAACAACTTTAAGAAAACAAAGGGGTTGGGGTTATTATATTTTCCTGGCAATTTACATGAATGTATCAATCGCCGTCAACTTGTCATTAGTTTTCTATTCCAGTCGTTAGTTATTATGAGTACACTGTTAATGATCTTAACTGTATATGAAACAAACTTTAGACGTGCTAATGAACGAAATTTACATTCCTGTAAGAAAAGGAAAACTGTTAAAATATTGTTTTTTCTGACGTTTTTTTTTATTGTTTTTTCTCTTTTTTCTTTTTGTCTCTTTTGAAAACCTGTGATTGCCCATCTGATCTTACACTATGGAAACAAACTACATCGCTTTTCTGCCCTCTAGCGACATGTAGTCACAGACTATACCATTTACGCAATGTCGGATCCACTAATGACAAGGGAAGAAGAAGAAGAAGAAGAAAAGGGGAAAAAATACTGAACAACAAACTAAATCAAGAACAAAAACGAAAAAACAGAAACAAAAAAACGCGTCAAGCCGTGTTGGCTTTAAAGTCCATCGCCCCTAGCTAAAAGTATAGTCTTCTTTCTATGTCAAAATAAATGTGAATCCACCGCAGCATTCTCCCCCTCTAAACTTGATGTCTGGAATAGATGCTTCGAAAAGGGTAAACTCTCCTCCAAGTATCTTAAAGAAACCAAATTTATTCATTCTTCAGGAATTAGGGTGACTTTGAAAGCGTATTTAATTGAGCACTACACTTTTCAGCGGATAAAGAAAACATTGCAAGAGGCAGGCAAGTTAAATTGGGCGTTAAAAAAGGAACCCATAAAAAGCTCTTTGGTTGAGCGTTCTTCTGTAGAACTTGGATTGGTTCGAAATGGGTCATTAAAATTCATGAACAAGGCAGCTTGCTGGTTAAGACAAAAAAGCACAAAAAGCACAAAAAAAGAAAACAGAGTATGTGCGCAGAGTTCATACGCTTATCATTTACCTTCATCGATTCACTTTCAATCATTTTAAAAGTAAACAAAAGGCCGATTAACCTCCTTCGACCTAATCAGGAGGGCCAGTTGTGCCAGTGACCTACAAAGAAGAGCGTCCTGCATCTGACCAGCATTTATAACTTCTCTTTCATCGTTTTCGCTTATTTCATCCTTAGCTTAAAACGGCTAGTTGCGTTAGTAAACGTGAAAAATATTTCCGTTTTGAGAATCAGATGAGCATAGAAGTGTATTACCTATAACTTCCTGCATTTGTGTCGGAATAGAGATTCCATATTTAGAGAAAGCCTTTTGCATGTCAAAACATATACTGAAGGTCACCAGTATTTTAGCCTGAAATTTAAGCATGATAAAATGGTTTGATATATTTTCAGGATATCGGCCACCTCAACCTAGCGACTCGTTATGACGCCTTGGACCCGATTACGGCGGATAATTTATGAGCCGGTATATGTGTGTTTTTTTTTTTTGTGGGGGCGATGTACCGGTGTGCCGGTTAGCCAATTCGCCTCTGATGCAGGTCCAACATTCTTTTGACTTTTTATTACAACATCAACAAAACAGCTATTATCAGTTTATTCAAAATCATCTTTTATTCGTTCTCAAAGAAACCACTCTTTAATCGAATCATCGATCTAAGTGTCTGGTCCATCTAGTTTAGCACAAACCCCATTATGACAAGCGCCGCCTATAGCGACCAAAAATCAATTGGAAACAGTAGATTTTAGTGGCCTCAAATAACATATTTATACACAAGGTAACACTAATGTCAAGGACAAATCATGTTGGGTGTTATCCTGCAGATAAAGTTGTGAAGTTGAAAGAATACGGTTTGATGGATATATTAAATTTCTAAGACAGTGAACTATTAACAAGAACAATTATTCCTGGTGATGACGTCACTGAAGGTTAAAGGAGAACAATTGCAAACATTTGAAACAACTGAATATCTAGAGAACCAAACTAGATATAGAAACCATACCTGCACTCGTTTCTTTTAAAGTCTAGAAATATGCAAAATAAGAAACTCTGCCTAAGGCCTTCCTTTAAGATAGCAACCCCCCCCCCCCCCCAACAAAGTACGTTAAATAGTCTTCAATGAAATAGATTCACATCTCCATTTAGTAATTATTATACTCAATTAAGATAAAACTCAAGTAGCGCATTGATCTTAAGTGCTCACAATTACTAGTGACATTTTGAGAAGTAAAAAAAAGTTCCTATGTTCGTTGTACAAGACATGCTCAGTATTTGAGAATTAGTATCAAGTATCCAATGAAGCTTGGCAAATTGGATGATTTCTTAACAAGTCAATTTAAGACGATTCATTGTCGTTCGATTAACCAAAAGCACTTATAAATTCTCTAAAGAGAAGCTGTTCGGATGTATGGACATCTCTGCCTAGTACAAAGTTGTTCTAGGACGAACAGTACATTCCTCGTATATATAAACTGGAATTAATCGTAGTTTGTCTCCACAACGAAATGGAAGTAAATAAACGAATTAAACAGCTTTATAACCGCCACAAAATCTCCCAATACCAGTCCCCACAAATCCCCACCACCCTCCCCTCCCCTCCCAACCCCTCCCCACCCACCCCCTCTCCCTCTCTTGTAAAGACATTACAGTATCTGTCAATCTTACAGATCAATTGCGACAGTCTAGATTGGCGAACTTGATGAGCAGACTTTTAGAAACTTCAACCTTTGTCAAGCCTCCTTTCATGGTCGAATGAAGTGAAGTATGCTTCGAGGCTGACTTCCAAGAATTCACGAAGGAAGTCATCACCCTTCTCTTTCTCTCTCTCTCTTACTTTCTTATACTGTCCTTTTCTCTTCTATCTTCCCCTTTTGAGTTCATGATACAATTTGATGCATAATCCTCCCATGCCGGCCGGCCGGCCGGCCCGATACGTTTCGCTGAACTACGCCTAAAAAGTTTCCAAGTTTTTCTTTCCTTTTCTGCTGCTCTTGTTGTTGTTTTTGCAAGGTTTCAATTCGTAATACGCAGTTGTAAAACGAGCATTCAAGTTAAGATCTAAGAAATTGTTATTAATTTATTGTATATTTTTGACATTGCCAAATTTCTCACATCACTTTAAAAAACCAACCAACTTTGATTGCCTTCTCATGTTAATAATGTTTGCGTCAATTTGTGTGTATGTGGGTGTGTATGTGGGTGTGTGTGTGAACTTCTATGTGATTTGGAGCGTGACTTATGACGTCACACAGGGAAGACGGGAAGGGTACGTTGTTCTGCTCTTCGGAATTTTAGGAATTATATCTAGTTTCGTTTTCCAGCCATAGGTGGCGAAAGAGAGTACAAAAGTTAAATCTGGATCAGGGAGGGGGAGAGGGACAAAGGCAGCGGGGCACCTCCTGTAAATCACCTCAAAAACGGCACGACAGATTGGACCCTCTATACATTCTGCACAAAATATTCCAGTATATGAATGTTTCTAAACAAAACGACCCTTTCATTACTACTATATTCATTTTTTTTTTTAAAGAGCACTTTTTAACTACAATCTCAACAGCTTACTTTCTAGTTACAAAATGGACACTTTTCATTACCGAAATAGCAAACGGCACAATTCGTTTACAAAAATGGACTCTTATAATTAATGAAAAGCGGCACGTGTGAGTTTGTTTCGCAAAACTAGTGGTGTACACCCTCGGCTCCGCCCCCTGTTCCCAGCTATACCCATCCGTTTGCTGCGAACATGCCCAGTTGTTTTAACATTAGGTACCAAGCAAAATACTTGTATAGTGAATATCTACTCCTAGTCTAGTATATTCACATATTATTGTACTCATCCTTTCATTGATTCATACAAGTACTATATATGACCTGAATGAGAAATCGTGTTTAGATAGTAGTGCAAAATAATGCGTACTTATACTCCAGCTTTGTACTCGTACATGATATAAATGGGATATTCTACTTGAACTCCTACTCATGCTTTTGCACTCGTACCCATGCTGCTACACTGTTACTCATGCTGTTGTACTCGTGTTCCTGATGTTGCACTCGTTTGTATGATATTGTACTCGTACCCATGCATGCTGTAGTATACTCGTACTCATGCTGTTGTACTCGTACTCATGCTGTTGTACTC
This sequence comes from Apostichopus japonicus, assembly GCF_037975245.1. Classification (NCBI taxonomy): domain Eukaryota; kingdom Metazoa; phylum Echinodermata; class Holothuroidea; order Aspidochirotida; family Stichopodidae; genus Apostichopus; species Apostichopus japonicus. The sequence continues at coordinate 19,954,594 of NC_092581.1, forward strand.
GTACTCATGCTGTTGTACTCGTACTCATGTTGTTGCACTCGTACTCATGCTGTTGTATTCTTACTAATACTGTTGTTCATATACTGCAAATCTTAGTACGAAGTGGACATATGTTTACTCTATCAGATTAGGTGTTGAGAATTGACCCAAAACTTAATCTTGCGTTTCCATTATTGACGATTGCACTCATATACCTTGACTGTATGAAACATAAGAAAACTCATATAATGTATGGCATATTTATAAATTATGACACGGCTTTTCCATCATAACGATGAAAAAGAAAATATTATATTTATACTTTACAAATAATTGTACATACGAGGAAAGACGCGCCATATGCCATTCAAAAGGCATTAATCTACATTGACTTCTATTGTTAGTAATGTTAGAAATTGTCTTCCTCTCGAACCAGGACGCTTCACCTACAGTCCCTACGGGCAGGCTGGGGCCATTTTTACTAGGAATCTCCGTTATTGCTTCGAATAATCCGGTTTTTACCGCTATCTCCTCCATCGAGGGTTTAGGACCTTCAGCCAAACAGTAATACTGTCATCCATATATACCTGCACGTGTTAACGGCAATTAAAGACAAGTATCTCACTACGCCGTTACCGGGGGCAACCTATTCCCATCACTCAACGTTCGGTATATTAAATGGACTGCGCGGCTAGCCTTAACAAATCGAGTTTTACTATGCATAAAGATACGATAGGATTAAGTGGATGGCTTCATGTGAAGCATCTTCTTTAGATGGAACATGAATAATACATTTCATGCCGTGTTTATCTGCAAACACTTGTAAGTTCTTGTTAGTTACAAAATTCCTTTATACAATTTTAGAGGGAGTGACATTTTCGATCCAATAGTTGGATTTTCTTGAAAGGCGAACTAAAAACGAAAAGAGAATGATTACATATTTATAATGTACTAATACAATATGAGAGATCGCCAGGGTGGGGCGAGGAGAGGAGGGGAGGAGAGGGGGATACGGTAACAGGAATACTGAAACTCAAAGAGGGAGAACACTGTCAACAAACTACTGCATGATAGGTTTCCTTACACTGGCTTTTTGCAGTAGAAAAGCAGCTTGCTAACAGTTGTTTTTTCTTCTTCTCGCAATTTGTATAAGAAAGACAGTCAAATCACCTTATTTGCGTGTAACGGCCAATTACCAGTAATTCTTACCAAAACTGGATATATCGGGGAAATTAGCAAATCATCAAAATAATACATTTTCCCTAATTATCGCTTTCACCAAATGAATACAAATTAGCAAATTGACAATTCCATTTCGATTCCGAAAATGTCTTCATCGAGACATTAATTCATATTAATGATTAATCACTTACAAAATACAAGTTGGAAATTCCTTTCGGTTTATTTTCTTCTCTACTATTGTAGATGATTGATTGGTTGATTGTTATTGGCGATAAAAATTCAAGCAATTTATCTCATTTGCTAAAGAATGTACTTAAAATCGACGCAAATATTTGCAATGAAACAGCTGTTTGAGTTCATGTTAACATCAACAATTTGTCTACACTCTCCGATACTAAATTCACGTAACAAAATCTTTAGATTAAATATGGTCCAATTTCAAATAAAAGGAGGCTGGTAACCAGACCGGTGGTCATACCTCCCCCACTCCTCGTGGGGAATACAGACCAAGCGCAAAACGCTGCTGACATGACTTAAATTACGAAATAAAATTAGCGGAATTGAAATGGTCATCTTGTGAATACTGGGACAGTTCCAGGATTTTAGGAAGGAGGAAGTGTGGCCCTGGGTTCGTTGAAGCTGATTGCCATGTTATGGGCCTGGTGTCTGTCCTCCCAGACCCCCCGCCCCCCAAAAAAAAACACAAGTAAAAAAATAGGGGTTTTAGATGTGAAATTATCTTTTTCTCAGGCGGATAGATAGATATAGTAGATATTTAAGTAGGTCTACACTCAGGTTTGTGCCAATAAATACTTTCATTTTTTTTTTGGTGAGTTTGGAAAGGGCTCCCCTTTGAATCCGGATCTGAGATATAGTCCACACTAACACACCCACACACATCTGAAAAATTAATCTCTTGAAACAACAAAGAAAAATCAACCTTTTAAGCCTTCTTACTAACATTGATACAAACAATATGTGACCAAACTTCCCCTTTTTTCATTTGAGTTTTTCTTCTTCAAGTTTTCATGAAAGTTAAAGTGAAATTGGGATTTTTTGGTGAATGTACCCCAGATTAATCAGCACGCCTGGTTTACAATTCCCAATGACAAGACAAAATTTCGAAATATTTGGTTGACTTTTTTTCTTAAATGTAATCAAACCAGTTTTGACATCTGTCACGGCAATTAGAATATCGAGAAGATTTCTTTGCGATAAAAAAAAGCAGCAAAAAGGAGAAATGAAGCACATTATTTATACATCTTGTTTGACCTGACCTATTAATGAATACAGAAGATGGTTCTGACAACTTGGCGTGATAAATTCTGGATTCTTTAACCTTTTTACTCTCACTGGAAATTTGCACGAAAGGGGTGCAGAATATATTCTTGCTTAGATTTTTCTGCACGTATAGCATTCCTATATTTTTTCGAGGTTATTGAAGCTAAAATAAAGCAACGAATTTTACATTATTTAAACTGAAAACGACGTTAAAGACGAAATAAATAAATATATTAAAATTTATGGGCAAATCTTCTTTTTTTAAAGTTCTTATTAAAGTAGGTGTTTTTTATTTCGCTGTATAATTTTGTACCACTCTGATTAAGCAAATCTATCTCAGAATTCTAAGTCGTTATGATCACTTTGTTTGGTCCTACATAGAGAGTTCCTAACTATATAATACAATAAAACAAAATGTTGTATCTCTTACATTTAATTCATTTAATGTAACTAAAGCCCACCTCCGTATAAAACAGGCAACTATTCGCGTGTACCATTTTCTATTCACCAAATGGGGTAATTAGGCTAGGCTTTTGATGGCATAACGCAGAGTCCACCGCAAGCTATATACCGTATGCTAATTAGTTGTTGACTCGACTCGGGCACTGCATAAAACAGGGGTTCAGAAACTGACTGTTATGTAATAAGGTTAAAAATGGCATCTTTAAACCAAAAGTAAGGAGAAGAAGGTAAAGGATGTAGTTTGTGAACTTGGGATTAACATAACAAGCGTAGGATCATGGAAAGGCAGGGGTCCGTCATGGTCAACGACTATCTAAGTTAATCATGTGGGATAATCGCATCTAATCCAGTACTCTTGTGTCCTTGATTTATTAAGGCCTAGCCTATATATATATATATATAGATTTAGATATATATATATATGTATATGTATATATATATATCAGGCTAAGTTAAGGATATATGTATAAGGATGTATATGTATATGTATATATATATATATATATATATATATATATATATATATATATATATATATATATATCAGGCCAGGTTAAGGATATAAATATCCTTAACATTATCCTTAACACTAAAGTTTTAGCTGTCTATCCATCTGTCTGTTCTAGTGTATCTATCTTTTTTAGTGTTTTATTTGTTTCCGCTAGCCTTTGAAGATCCTGTTAGGACTGAAACATAGAGCCCTCTAACTCTTATTTCGAATATTTACGACAGGTTATTGAGATAAAATACAAATACAAATGAAGCCTTTCATAAGGCCTACATCGTCACATCCGTTAAACCATAACGAGATAACGCCACTACCAACACACCCTTGTCTCATGAGTGGACGCCACGGCCAAACGGGAGGAATTGTTGGTAATATACAGATATTATATGCATCATATTACTGTACAGTCCTTCTACTCTGTGTGCGTAGGAGGAAGACAGACGTAATTTCCTGTTTTTTATTATAGATGAAACGGAAAAAAAGTTTCCAATTCCATTCCACCTTTCTTTCTTTCCAATGTTTAGTTATTCACTGCCTCTGTCATTGTTACTAAACACTCGACGTTTTAGAACTACTATATCCATATCCCATCAAACAAACAAAATAAGAGACATAAGGTACAATGTTATCATGAATGTTACGCGTGATGTGAGTTTTTATTTGGAGACCTAACTACAAGCAGTTTTACGCCTGTTTTTTTAAAGGTTATGATTGTAAAGCAATCGTTAACGAATGCTTCTTTTGTAGACTTACATATTTCTGATATCGGGACCTCATGCTGCTGGAAAAACACCTGCTTTGTACATATTCCCGTTGTTACACTTGAGGCTTCTTCTATATTCAACTTGAAGAGTAAAATGTTTTATTGCAACTTCATATGCAATCTTGGTTAGGTCTAGAGATGTATTTGAAACAATCTGGTGCAAAAAAAAAAAAAAAAGGGGGGGGGGAAATAAATTGATAGTATCATTAACATATATAGGCGAAATGTCCCTAAATTTGATCGACCAAGGATGAGTGTGAAATTGAAATGATCAATTGATATTCACATCACAGCTGAAATTGTCTAACTTAGCTTAAAGATGAAAGAAGACGGACGTAAAAAAGTGGGCTCATATGCTTACACGTTCCTCGGGAATGTTCACATTTTCTCATGAAACTTCAATATATTGAATGCTTCGGGAGAATATTGGGCTTTCTCAATGGACTTCTAATACTGTCCATAAAATTGCTAGATATGCAGAAATGGTTTCGATGAATTCAAAGTTATGACACTTTCGTGAGAATATTCTTCATTTTGGAATAATTATGTTTGTAATATCCAGAGCCCTGGAGAGTTGAATGACTGTCGATTGGATTGTCAATTTCAGATGTTGCTATGGTGACAGATTCAGCCGATTATAGTAGTCATTCACTCGTACTTAGTACACTGCAAGCGACGATGCCAGGCTTCCCGTCACTTGATAGTTATACTTAATACTGTGACGTTTATATGGATTCATGTGAATTGCACTCGAGCCACACATCCAGCTAGTGTTTCGATTCAACGTGAGTCAACACAGATTAATGACCTGGATCTGACCCGAGTCACTTCTCCTCATGATTTGACTCAACTCTGACTCGATGCATGCCCACTTCACTCTAAATGACTAGTGTCAAGTTAAACTTACTTGATTCTTATTTCAACCAGTTTGTCTCGAAAGATCTGCTGTAAGGGGGTGTTGTAATGGCCCGATTCGAGTATGACCCACATTATAGATTCACACGTTTAAGTATCGACGCCACTGTGCTTGATTCAGTTTGATTGCTCACTGCTGTTCGAGAACGACTTTCAAACCAGTCACCTCAGGATTGCAATGATTACAAATTATAAAATTATAATATGACATCTCTGTATCGAATAATTTCTGACCAATAGTTGTTTGATCTCTCAAATTTACCTCAATTTTCGTAACTATTCTGACGAAATATGTAACACTGGCTTGGAGTTGGGGGCAACAAACGTAAAAGCGACAAAAAAACGAAGTAACATTAGTTCAAGTGTAGTCATCGAAATAATTTCTACCTGTGCTTTTGTCAGTGTTCACTAACCGTCGTATAAGGAAAACATACACGGTACTTCCGGAGCTGTAATACCTGATAAAAAGGGCGTATGACGGCTGAGGCATATACTCACCAATAATTTATCCATTATAGTTTTTTTTTAGCTTCCTTACCATCCAGGGCTATTTCTTGCCCGTAATTTCTGTATCGGCCTCAACACCTTGAAATCGGGCAGACTAGAATCTATGAAACTCTTTGACATATCGTTTACTTCAAAAGTCGCAAAATACAGCATCGCTCTGCATTTAAGTATATATTTAATAATTTCTCACGCCTAGTTCTCATCCTCCTATCCCGGGACGCAAATCAGTTAGGGGTACTTTCGCCCCTCCCCCATACAACTACATTAGATCAGCCGAGTGCCTGGTGACCTTAAATGAACTCTGACCTACATCAAATTGTACACAAACTATACGAACACAAGGCTATTATACCATGCATATATTAGCTACTTTCATGTTCTGGTTCTTAAGATACACCTCTTTTGATATTTTCACATTTTGCACTCTATGACTCCAAATGACCTACACCACAAGCAATATGGTTCGCTGAACTAATAACAGGTAATCCACATGCTAAATATACTAATTGCACAGGTGACCTTCTACTTCTTGAGATATTGTGTGAACGCTTCTTTTCAGACATTGACCCATGCTGACCTCAAATGACCATTGACCAATACCAACAACAATTCCAAGCCAGTTCTACCTAAGGGGAACCTACATATATATATATATATGAAATGTACCCCGTTTTCCTTGAGGTTTGAGCGTTTACGAGCAAGTGTCACACACACACGATAGACCATCGCATAGTTTCCTTCTGCCTTTGGCAAGGAATCAAAAGGAATACATGAGATAAGTACAAAGACACAAACATTTCGTCAAATTTGTTTCACTTTCTTTTTCTGGAGAATACGTCTGCTTACTTGAATAAACATGAAATGGTATAAAATTCTTCTTGTTTGTAATAATACTTGTAAATATCAAAGAAACTGTAACTAAATTTAACAATATAAATGTAAAGGCATCTTATATGTTTACTAGGCAAGTTACATGTATGCCCTGACAGCTCTTACCATGCGGAAGGGGAAGGGTTAGGGGAGTAAAGAGGTGGAAGTAAAATATACATATTGTACATACTGGCATCGAGAGCCCTTTTCTTCCATTTTCCCTTTAGTTCATGAAAATGAAACTACCCCTATTCTTTATCCCATATTGCCCAGCCCCCCCCCCCCAGGTCCTATGGTTGTATTTTCTGACGCCCTCCTTTCAGGCCCAGGCTTCAACTAATTGGGGGTCCTGACATTTGAAAAATTAATCAGGGGAGTCAGAAGGGGGAGTTGATCATACAGGTTCCTCTTTACTCCTCAAGTACAATATAGTCATACACAACAGCTCAACATACAGACGTTACAACCCATTTCATTGGTTCATGAAAGGGTCAAAGGTTATATTTCATACCTGGATGTTTTTTTCAGATAACTTAAATGCGAGGAGAGTTTAAATAACAACATCTAAAGTCTAACTGCATGTAACATTTCTAAATGCTTCGTCATGTGTTAACATTAAACTCCTACCAAAATCAAACTCCAGAATAAATGAGCATTGCTCTTGTAAATGCAATCAAATTAACCCAACTATATGTTTCTCACAGCCTGCAAATATGCACCTGACATCGAAAACAGCATGTGGATTACCGTTCTGGCGACTTGCAAACTTTCTAAATTCTGTTTGGTCCAACAAACATTCTTTGGTGGATCCTGAGACTACACAACGTTACCTGTTTCTTGTTTGTTAATATGAGAGTAATCAGCAACGAATACATACTTGTAATAACTTATGAAACTGTAATTCAACAGCAATGGTCGTTTACATAAATCCTTACTTGATAACTTTTTGCAAAAGTTTCAAGAAACTCAGTAGAATATGTAACTTTATAACCCCATTTTCACTAAACTTCAGTCTTAAAATAAAACAAAGTGAAAGAGATCATGACCTTTTCAAGTGCAACAACCCCATGTTCATTCTTGCCCATATATAGTGCTTTATTTAAGATATTCGTTTTTGGTTTCCTCAAAAGAAACTGGAAATATAAAGGGTACCACGTAACATGATCAAAATAAAGTATACAGGTTACAGAGTACAGAGCATGCAAAACCAAATGTGCCTGCTGACTATTTCTACCTTGTAAATTACAACTTGAGTTGGATCTCTTTACAAGAATCTTGCTAACTAGAACACAAAAGCAGTAAAGACAAAATAAAAGCGTTGGTAGTTCATTTTTCTCTCTTTTTTTTGACACAAGTCCAAGCCTTGATCGCTGACTCTCATAGAATCCTCTGGCCGTCAAGGTTCTTGATTCATTTTTTTCTCTTATATCACTTCACAGTTTCTTATCGGTTGCTTAAAGAGAAGAAAATACAGACAATTAGAGTAAGACAACAGTACACCATATATCTATACAGAATAAAAGTAAATCTTTGGGAGGAGAGTGGGTGGTGGAGGAGAGTGGGTGGGAAAGGAGTGGTAGGGAGAGGTGAGTGGGTGGGAGTGGACATTAGGTGGTGGAGGAGATTGGGTGGGAGAGGAGATTGGGTGGGAGAGGAGAGTGGGTGGGAGAGTAGGTGGGGGAGGAGAATGGGTGAGAGGAGAGTGGAGGGGGGATGTGAGTGGTAGGGAGAGGTGAGTGGGTGGGAGTGGACATTGGGTTGGGGAGATTGGGTGGGAGAGGAGAGGGAGAGTGGGTGGGAGAGTAGGTAGGGTAGGAGAATGGTGAGAGGAGAATGGGAGAGAGGAGGGAGAGGGAATGGGAGAGGAGAGTGGATGGGAGAGGAGAATGGGAGAGGAAATTGAGTGGGAGAGTGTGTGGAGGAGAGTGGAGTTGGTGGGGGAGAAGAGAGGGTGGTAGAGGAGAGGAGGTGAGAGTGGGGAGTGAGTGGTAGAGTAGTTTGGAGACTAAAGTGGCTGAAAGAGGAGAATGGGGAGGGGGAGTGGGTGGGAGAGCAGGTGGGAGTGGAGAGCGGGAGGGAGTGGAGAGCGGATGAGTGAGGAGAGCAGTTAGGAGAGGAGAGTGGCGGGAGAGGAGAGCAGGTGGGAGGGAGTGGATAGTGGGTGGATGAGAGAGGAAAGTGGGTGGGTGTAAAGAGCTACAGACTAATAAATCAGCAACATCAATATTTCTTAGGATAATTTTGTCTCCTTTGTAGCTATCATTTCAAGTGATAGTAACAAATCAATCTTGGGTAAACTGGTACAAATTTAATGAAAGTGGAAATACAAAATTATCAAAAATTTTACTTGATCAAGAAGTGAAATATTATTATATCTCTTTGAAAATTACAAAGTTAGACACTTCAAAAGAGTAACAAATGTTCATGCCAAAACTGCCAAAAAATAATGTAATAACCGAAAGTAACGATCCAGATAACAATATGCCGAGGTGTCAATATGACAAATTTTGTGAGATTTTCCACTGAAGTACAGTACAGACATGATATCTGACCTTGAAAAGAAACTCCTCCAATGATTCCAATCTAATGATATAACAAATCGATAACGGATCATAAATGAACTTCATATATGCTTGGCTGAAAATTACCTCCCTCAGGGGTAGACTTCAGATCATGTTTGCACTATGCTGAATGCAGCTACTTGATATAAGTGACAATTTGATAGCGACCTGACAGTTTTGGGCAAAGATTTGACAAAGTGTGAGGCCCTCCCTCGGGGCAAGAGTAATAAAACAGACATTTTCTAGTTGACAACAGGGAATCAAAAGGGAAAGAATAATGTGGGTTGGGGGGAGGCAAATATTTTGTTTAACCACAAAATACACTTTAATATACTTTAAAGAAAAGTGCAAAGCCTCAGATTTATTCAGGTAACATATATATCTAACCTACTTTGGTTTCCATTTTTGAAGAGTCTATAGAACATAAATATTCGTCAACTGAGCTACAAAATGAACAAGACAAACTTATCAAGTCAGGGCCTCAGAAAGAAATTAAATATGCAAATTTGCAATAAACTGTAAGGAACGCATCAAAATATGATTTTATCAAGAGCAACTATCACTAGACAACAACAAATTGTATCCATTTACTAATTTTTACACAGACTAGAGGTTGCAAACAAGAAGTTAACACATATATGCAAATGAGGCCTGAATGCAGGAGCCAACACCATTTTTATGGTTTAGGAGTTTTCTGACATTATTTGGAAAAAAAAAAGTTTAAATAATAAATCCCAATAAGGATGACGGAATACTGGAAGGTTTGAAATGTATGGAATGGCTCGTAACCATAGGAGTGTTAACCTAATAAACATACATGTTAATTTCCTGTGAGAGTTTGCAAACAAGAAATTAACATATACATTCATATCAGGCCTGAATGTAGGAGAGAGCATCATTTTTTATGGTTTAGGAGTTTTCCAATGTTATTTTGGAAGAAAATTAAATTTCAAATAATTCCCTATAAAGATGACAAACTGCCGAATGGTTTGAAATATGGAAAGGCCGACCATTGCTATGTAAGCAGAGAAACAAGAATGTAAATAAAGCTTAAATCCACTTTTTTAACAATAAATAGTTTCATTATTAAAAGTTTAATAAAGGCAGGATAAAAAATACCAATTTATGATGTTATTGATGTACTAAACTTGTAACTATAGGCAACAACAATAATAACAATAATATTAATAACTAGTCTTATATACTCCAACAAAAGTTGTTCGATGCGCTTTACGGGTGCTGAATGTGCAAACACTAATAAAGTTGAGAGAAAAGAAAAGTTTTAAGACAGCGCTTGAATTGAATAATAGAATCTAAAGACCTAATTTCAACCGGGAGGGAGATCCATAAATGCGGTGCAGCATTCAGAAAACTACGGTCACCAAAAGATCTTGTACGTGACATTGGAACCTGAAGTTGAAATTGATAATGCCAACGTACTGGTCTACATTTAGCTTGCTGATAAAAGAGAACATTAAGGTAGGTTGGGGTACATTAAGGTAGGTTTTAATGCCACGAATAGCTAGAATAAGGATTTTGTAGTCAATGCAGTCTTATTGGTAACCAGTGTAGTTCTTCCAGTATAGGAGTGATGGGAGTTAAACCTGTTTTCCCTATGGAAGATTCAAGCAGCCGTGTTTTGGGTCCTTTGCAATCTCGATAGTTGGGATATAGCTACACCAAATAGAAGAGAATTGCCATAATCAAGCCTACTCGAGATTACAGCATGAATAAGTTTCTCAGTCGCAGGCTTATCGAGATGTATAAAAGTTTGAATAGCAAGTTTGACATGAAACAGTGCAGGTTTAAGTTTCAAAATTTGACACTTGATTACCTGGAGTAGTCTGAGAAACCGACGCCGACATCAGCGAGCCCTGTCTCTATGAGGCTGAGGAACATGGGAACCCCTCTCTGAATTCCACCGTTAACGAACTGACATGAATAGAGGCTGATTATGGGGACCAGTCCATCCTCCTGGAAATGGAACATGAAGCTATGTATGTATGTATATTAGATCCTCCTGCAAGCAGATTCTCCCCCTGCAAGCAGGCCTCTCGCGAAGAAGCCTCATTGGCTTATCAAAGCCGCAAGCTGACCGATGTCAGTCTCTTACATTCATATCTAATGTCCATGACTATTAATTGTCAACAACTCTGTAACTGGACAACATACATTAATCTGGGAGTGACTCGAACCGGGGACCTTATGATTAAAAGGCACCATAGTTAACCACTGAGCTAACACTCCTACTTTAGTTTCAATAGGTATCAATAAGGGTCAGCATGACAAATGGGGAGGGGGAAGGGGAGGTAAGATTGTTGGCCAAACTATTCTCAATCCCTTTCGTCTTTAACATCAATAAAATTCATGACATTTTTTAAGATTGCTTTTTTTGTGTGTGTTAGCTGGATTTTTTCTTGTACTGTATATATTTCAATGATCATAGGTTGGGTCCCCTGTCCCTACCCTCTCCATCAAACCCAGTATTTCATATATCATACATATATACATATATGCAGTACGAACTTCATAGCATCACTATGATGAAATTATTAGCTTAAAAAAAATTGTATGCGGGACTACTAGCACAACATCGTTACAACGATACAAGAATTCTTATCATTGCTATTTATCTCACTGGGTATTATGTCAATATATATATGGGGATTATTAACAACAACATAATGACAAAACAAGATGCTACAGTCTACGACATGCATCCACTACATAGACCTAACTGGAGTTATGATCCCTGTCTTACTGTTGATGTTTAAGCCCATAGAGGGGGTGCTTCCACTATCTAAAAGTAGCAAGATACAGACTGCAAGGCAATAATGGTTTCCTTATTATGTATGCTTCTCTGTATAACTTCATCGCTAAAATCACCGCTAAGAAGCAGTTAAGATAAGATTGGTTTGGAAGAACACATTACGAGTAATATAAATGAGGCAGGACAAGTTTGACAAAGGTTGTTGAGAAGTGATACAGCCTCATCAAATATTTGATGTACTTTATGTGAACTCCCAAATACTCTAAAATTGAAATGTTTTTATGTCATCACACAATGACAGGAGTGACTTGTAAATACACAGTTTTCATTTTATGCAATAGCAGAATACATTTTGGGTCTCCAAGCAACCAGTTGGGCTTTTAGAGTTTTTCATTATGTTTAAAGTTAGGTTAAATCTAGGACTGTTACTATGAGGTGTTTTTTAAGTGTAAAATGGAAATTGAATTGGTGGAAGGAAGAGAAAAGTGACAAGGGAGGTAAAAATATACAGAGAGTATCACAAGATAGAATCAAAGAATGAATGGACTACAATATTAAACAAATCATTTAAAACTCACCAGAATAGTAGCCAGGAATATTTTATTTTTGATCAGCTGAACCATGGCATTTGACGAGGCTACGGGCCAATTGGAATTCTCAGAGATGGGAAAATTGGGAGGTATCTGAGAGGGCGCTTTCAATCCTTCGATCTTACAGAGTCTGCACTGTGTCGGTAACTCTAGATACTTCTCGGGGAGTTGACATAATCTGAACAGGAAATACAAACGTACAGGTAACTGTGTTGTCTGAGATGTAACATTCCAAAATTGTTTTGAGTACAAACTATGATTGTTATTTGCTTGTAAACACCTTTCAAGAAGAAACTATGAAACTGACCTTGAAAATGGTGGCAAAAATAAGAATCAAACTCACTTATTTAACGGCACATTCTCAACTGTACCGTAGTCCACAAAACGAACTGTACAGAGAATATTGGTGCTCTCTTGAACCGAAAGAATCTCTCCGCGGTACCACTGTTTGTCCGTGTTGTAGTAAGTGAGGCAAGGCATACCTGTTGGAACAAAATTGGATATTTCGTAATCCAAGGCGACGGACGTCATCAAGTGTGCATTGTTTTCAAACAGCTCCAGTATCAGCTTACAGACTGAATACCAAACAACATTTATGAAAATCATTTCCAATTTAACAAATCCTCTGCATGGTGTTTCTACGTTTGATTCGTGCTTTCAAATGATAAAGTGAAACCAGACACATGTTATAGCATAAGGATGTGTAAAATTAAAGTTACTGCTTTAAAGGCAACTGGACTTATAGATTAACTGTGGTCTTCAGGCACCTGGTGTGAAATGTTCAAAACTTACCTGGGCTCTAGGGTGAGGGAGATATGCATACACCTGATAAGAGGTGCACTTATGGAAGATTGACTTACTACTGCTGTCAAGCTAACAGGGGTATTGGACCGAGTGGGGTCTTCATGCTCCTGGTGTGAGGTGCAATAGGGGTGTCTATAGGGGTGATAATAGGGGTGATAGAGCCATTAGATTGAGACATACCTGGTTTTGGATGTGAAACCTCTGGTAGAGATAAAGCTAATTTATTCAATTCTGCATGGAGCTTCACAAACTGATCGTAGAGAAGCATCAAGTCATGGTCTTGGTAAGGTCCATCTCTGAAGGTGGTTGAATACTGGAGATAGACCTATAAACAGACGGACAGACTGACATCAACACAGAAGCACACATGAGGCTTTTAGGTATATACTAGGTCTCACAGACACACACAAGTATGAAATATTGGCTATTGAACAAATCAACAATTCCAGACCTTATGCCAAAGACCAAAATACATTGTATGGTTTACTATATATGAAGCCTACACACTAATCAGGATCAATGCTGTAGCTGTTAGGCTAGCTATAGTAAGCCTATGCAGTTGTAACACTTGCAAAATGTATGATTACCTCTTTTGCTAATTTTGTGGTGAGGCCATGAACTCAAATGTGGCATGCTGATACATGATTTCACAGTAGTATCACAGCATGACGTTCTACCTTGCCATCACTGTTACACACAAACTTAAACGTACTGATAAGACAACCGTCCCAAACGTACCAAATATGACGTGCTGTAACATGATTTGACAGCTAAGTATCACAGCATGACGTTCTACCTTGCCATCACTGTTACACACAAACTTAAACGTACTGATAAGCCAATCGTCCCAAACGTACCAAATATGACGTGCTGTAACATGATTTGACAGTAGTACCACAGCATGACGTTCTACCTTGCCATCACTGTTACACACAAACTTAAACGTACTGATAAGACAATCGTCCCAAACGTACCAAATATGACGTGCTGTAACATGATTTGACAGCTAAGTATCACAGCATGACATTCTACCTTGCCATCACTGTTTCAGACAAAACCACACATACTGATAACCCATTGTCTCAACGTACCAAATAGGACATACTGTTACAGGATTTAATAGTAGTATCACAGCATGACATTCTACCTTGCCATCACTGTTACAGACAAAACTAAACGTACTGATAAGCCAATCGTCTCAAACATATCAAATAGGACATACTGTTACATGATTTTACAGTAGTATCACAGCATGATGTTCAACCTGGCCATCACTGTTACAGATAAAACCAAACGTACCAAATCTGGTGTCTCAATACAGGGAACCTCAGCAAGGAACTCCTTCCAGTTGAGGGGAAACTGTAACTGCTGGAACTTTGACGGTAAGGACACTCCATCTTCTGGTGGAGATGTTTTCAAACCAGGAGGGCACTGCGGGCTCAAAGAAATCCTATTACACTCGGCTGCATCCATGAAATCCAAATCATCCTCGTCGAAGATTTCTGCCTCTGGAAGGGTATTCTCTTTCTTTTGCTGTGGTTGAGGATGGGTGGACGAAACGAGGCCTTCCAGGACGAGCAACTGTGGGACATTCTCACCGGTAGGGAGGCACATGTCAACATCCATGGGCTCACCCACAGCTGGTGAATTCTAGAAAATGAAGGAAAATTTGCAAAATACTGACGGACGCTGATATTACAAATTTGTTACTACACTGGTAACTTCTTGTTGGACCCTATAGAACAAATTATTAATATAAATCACAACAAATAGACCCCTGAAATAAGATGAAAATACAGGGAAAAAACTCCATATCATTGAAAAATTGGGAAATCCGGCCCTTAAAATTCTCCAAATCCTGAAATAAAATAATATTGTCAGTGAGCATCTTGACCAAAGAAGAGGCTCGTTGATATCACTCTTCATGCAATATGAAAAAGCATTCAATTGCAAAAATGTGTATTTTATGAAATTTTCAATTTTAATGAATGAATTTAGAAAGGAAAACCTTTAAAATCTTTCTTTGTCCCCGATTGATTCTTTTTACCCCTTCTGCTTCTTTTATAACTGAAATTGTGACAAATATGATAAGTTAATCTAGTTATACCACTGAGAAGGTAACCATGACAACCTAGGTGTGGAATGTAAGGTACTTTCAACGATGCTATGATTACCAAACTATTATATTATACGTTCCAATTTGACTATGACTTTCGTGTCCCTAACATCTACCTTTTGGTCTTATGCTTATCATCACTAACTATAGTTGGTTGTTGTTCTCTACTTTTCTCCACCCATTCTCTCACCATTACCCCCCTCCCCCTCCCCCCTCCCACTTTCAGAGCAATGTGAATGGCCCACTAGGCATCGTTCTATGTGCTGGATAATAGCTTGGAGAATAGCAATTTTATATTGTTGAAATGTGGTTTGGATTCCATTCCAGCAGAAAAGAAGTTCTCTTTCAATATTCTGCTTTTACACGTGTAAATAGTTAATACAGCTGCTGCCACTCAATGCCAAAAGCAAGACTAAATACTTCCATGGCTTATATTTTTCAGGCCACTGACACGAATCTTCCAGAATTTTTAAAAATCAACATTCTTGCAAGAAAACATAATCATTAAATTTAGGGACGAGGGTGATTAACGCGACTTAAAACAATGTAATTAAATATTCGATGCGTTTATACCTTGATAATGATTGAACAGGTTTGCTCTGTCACCATTTGAGCCAAGATGAACATCTTCTCCGAGGATAACTGCAGAAAAATAAGATTTGGTTGCATGAAGAACATTAATGATGAACATTAACATTAAAGATGTATTCAGAGGCACAAGTCATCAGGCTCGCTCAAGGCTATTGATCTCTAGTCTCTGGAGTCTCATAGTTATATTCTTCGTATTGGTGTGGAAAGCTGTGATTTTAAAACCAGTTATTAGCCAAATGGAAAAAAGCTGTGGATTTGTGATGGTTGCAACAACCGTCTTACTTTGGACGGACAAGTCACACCGATGTTTCTTCAGTGTTTCTGATGTTACAGTGTTTCTGATGCCACCTCCATTATCCATTATTTGACTAGAGCAATGGTTTGAACTATATTTATGTTACTTGCCTGGGTACTTGGCATGAATATGTCACTCACCCCAAAGATACATTTATTTTTAGTAAGGGTATCAACATATGCTAAGCACATTCTATTGGGGTTATTTTCCGAAGGGAGCAAATTTTTATATGGGACATGATATGACATCAAATACATCTATTTTTGAAATAAGTAGAATATTCATAGCTATTTCATTTTGTGGGCAAACAATTTATTACTCCTTTAAGCTAACTGTTTAACAGGAAACAGCATACTGACACAGAAAACTCTTTAATTCAAACCACTGAAATTGATTTTCTTTCTGCTGGGGTACCCCAGGGCTTCTTTGAGTACCCCTGTGTTATGTCACTATGGGGAATACTCCAATTCTAGTGAAATACTTTTCCTTTTAAACATAAATATTGGTTTTAATCTAAGAACTGCATTCATATAGGATAAACTAGAAAGAAAGAAGGTATTTTTCACTCACTGTGGTTATGCCATGTAATTTGCAACACAGACTCTGCTGTGGTAAGTTCACTCTAAACGGACGGAAATCAATATCTTTTAAAGGAACTACCTCGCTATTCCCAAAGTCAATGTAGACAACCTGAATAAGAGGAACAGATAAATATAAACAAAAATATATAAACTTTATGACTTGAGAAAGAGGAATCATACGAGAGTAACAATAAAAAGGTAACAAAATTAAATTAAATTGACTTAACTAAGAACAAAATGAAATTAAGTTGACTTAACCAAGAACAAAATAAAATAAAATTGATTTAGCCAAGAACAAAATGAAGTTACATTGACCTAACCACAAACCAATGAGGTAATGCACTGATATGAAATTAAACATGCATGCAATCATACAAAGTTCCTGGTAAAAATTTTAATAAAGTAACTTCTGCTTTTCTGTAGCGGAAAGCTAGAGAAATAATTCACAAAAGAGGCAATACTTTTATGAAAGACTGCTTAGGTCCCAAAATATGCAAACAAAATTACATTCCATGAACTTTTTAGGAGGTATTGAAGTTTCTGGGGATATGGGTTTACTGATTCAGACACCTCTGGGATTCACCCTGTCCCTCTCCCCTCCCCTCCCATTCTCTCCATCTCACCTTCAAGATATTCAGTGATGCAGGGAATCTAAGGTTACCTACCTCTGCGCTCTCTCCATAGACTTGACTCACACTCGCACGATACCATTTGTTGTCTAGGTTGAATTTGGCACAAACCGCTTGATTTAACCTGAGAGGTGAAGGATGGTGCGATCCAGATCCCTTCTGACAAAACACCTGAAGTTCATCCATCATTTCCTGCAAAATATTCACTGATATGTGAGAGAGAGAAAACAAAGGACAGGTTAACTGAGATCATGGTTATCAATACAGGTTTCTGTTTTTTTGTTTTTTTTGTGGCCAGTTTATGAGAAATCTATAAGTACTGTTTCATGATAAAGATCAAATTTAATTTCAGGTTACATTAATAACACAGATAAAGCAAATGCCAACAAATCTTGTTTCTTTCAATACTGAAAGTTGGTCATGAGCAACCATGTTTTCTTCTTTCCCCTAAATTTTGGCTTTTCTGTCTCAAAACGTGAAAATTTATACACAAAAGGAATATAATGAAGAAACAGGTATTGGAATTTGAATATTATCCTCAGGATCATTGTCATGATCTTAACCTTTGTGACTTTAAAACATGGATTAATTGTGGCGGAGGCATCCTTCACACAAAAGTGCAACCGTCATTTCAACCAATTGCAGCAAGTCCACACAGTTGAGCAGGTAGTTTGGACGTTTGCCCTTCTAGAGTTTTTTTAATTTTTTTTATGCAGCACTTTTCTGTTTTTTAAGTCCCAAAAATAATCTATTTAAATGTTTATTTTAATGACCAATCTTTGTCCTTTATGCTTTATCCCTTGATTAACATTGTTCTGGTTTATTTCTCGTTTATTGTTTGGTATTTTTTTATTTATAAACCTTTTCATTTTTACCCTGTAAAGTGCTTTAACATGTATCGACGGTGTTGATATTTGTCAGATAAAAGGTCTCAATGAGAATGAAGCTATGTTTCTTTATACAACTGTATACCTCAGAAGAGACTGTGTAGGTCAGAGTGGGCATTAATGCTCCTGACTGCATGCTACTGACCATATATGCCAAAATCAATATTTACAAATAAATCAAATTGAAATTGAATATTAGGTCAAAGATTCCTCTGCAGTTTCCTCTTCTGATACTCACATTTCTCAACTTCAAGACCATAAATGAGTCCTTCCTGGCTGACAAAAGACACAGCGATGATGGACTCTTTCTGGTCCGGTAAGATGGGAGGGAGGTATTCCACAAGCTTAGTCTCAGTAATCCCAGATGGTCCTTCTTTTTGATCCATGAACTGAGCACCACCAGACTTGTCTACTGAGTTATTTATAGGTGTTCCATGCACCTTGTGTTCACTGTCTGTGTTCACTCCATCTTCAGACTTCTGTGAAGTCAAAGTTTCAAACTGCTTCTGGCTTTCAGCGGAGACTTCTTCCTGATTATCTTCTTCGAGATTATCTCCTGTTATTATTGCATTGTACGGCGACTCTCTCGTACCACCTGTCAAGTCACGACTGTGTAGTCCCTGATCATCACTGGCTGTTTTATTCACCTCAGAGTCCTTTACCATCATCGGCAGCCTATCCACGCTACTACCCTGCACCCTATCCACGCTTCTACCTAGCACCCTATCCAAGCTACTACCTGGCACCCTGTCCACACTACTACCCTGCTCAGGGGATGACTCGGGACCGTGGTCTGGGTTGACTATACCGCTATCTCCACTGTCATTGATGACAGAATGATGGTTCTGGCTTAACGGACTACCTTGAATGCTATTGTCCTTCTTTGGGGAGGGGGTCTTCTTCTGATCTCTATGGGTGCTTTTATCTCCCTGAGGGGAGGTCTTTTTCAAATCTGTTTGAATGCTGTTATCTCCCTTAGGGGAGGTCTTCTTCAAATCTGTATAGATGCTTTTATCTCCCTTTGAGGCAGACTTGTTCTGATCTGTGTAGATATTATCCTCCCTCATCGGTGACGAGACCT
Source organism: Apostichopus japonicus (assembly GCF_037975245.1). Taxonomy (NCBI): domain Eukaryota; kingdom Metazoa; phylum Echinodermata; class Holothuroidea; order Aspidochirotida; family Stichopodidae; genus Apostichopus; species Apostichopus japonicus. Next base: position 19,973,966 of record NC_092581.1, read on the forward strand.
TCCTCTGGTGGGTTAGAGATACTTCATCTCTTGAAGGACTAATCGTGCTAACCTTCTCCAACGAATGGTCAATAGTCTTTAAACCTGATGGAGTCACAAATGGAGTCACACCGTCATTCTTGGAACTGCTCTTTTTTGACATGGATGTGTTTTTCCTCCTGCAGAAATCAAGAATATTACACAATTTCAAAACTGTCATTTCTATATCCATATCAAACTGTTATCTCTATATCCATATCATTGATCAAGTACGTGTGTCTTGCAAAAAGGAAAAGAAAAAGAGAGTCAGGCTTGGAAGTGGTAGCCTACGTAACAAATTCATGTTTGATCGGATGCTTCGCATTTTTACCCCAATTGTTCTTCGCGCTATTCCCATCGTGCGAAACTACGGAGTGGCCTCTTATCATAGTTTAATCAGTGTGAGAGTATTTAAATCAGTGTGAGAGTGTAACTACTTTCTGCAATAAAATATTAAAAGAACCATTGTTATATTTTCTTTTCTTTTCCCTTTGTCAATTTTTCCTTCCTTTCATATGGTGAACTATTTCTTTCTTATTTATTCCTCTGGTTGTATAAATTGCTGTTCTTTATCTTTGTCTACCGATTCCGTGGAATAAAGAGGGAGCTGCCTGTACAAGCATCTGGCTTCTTCCACTCTCCTCACGTTCTTTCTTCCATCCTTGTTGCTACACAAGTGAAAGTAAACTGAACCGTACTTAAATTCAGCATTCCTCAATAAACCTTGGCAAAGTACAGTCTCGATATGACCATGAATTGTTACTGTAACAGGAAACTGAGGCATTCTAATCATTGTGAGGGACTAAAATACCACACAGTTTATAATAATGATGAGGAAATCTTAATTATCTCTCTGTCTGCAGGTTTTCATTTATATAGCCTCTCTTAAACTCAGGGGATGGACTGGTAAAAAACCACATAGTTTTCATATCATACAAACATCTCCACCTGGTCAATCACACCGCCAAGATAAAATGTTGGCTTTTGCTTATCTAGTTTGGATCATGAAAAAAAAAAAAAGTTTCATTAACGAAGGTGCTATCACCAGTGTCAAATGTCATATCACACATCGTTAGGTACAACAGTGTAATTATGAAAGAGCCATCCTCTGAAGATTTGAGTCTTCAATTTCCCATCTCTTGTTTCTCTTTTTCAACATGCTCCCACTACCCCTCCTACCCCCCCTTCCCCTCCCTCCACCCCCACAATACAACTTCCTGCCGAGCTGCTTCCATGTTCATGTCTACACAAAACGATTCATTCGTATATCTATTGTATCAGAAACAGCAAAACCAAACAAACCAAAAAAAACCAAAAAAAAGGAAAACAAATTCACACCCACAACTAAACTTCCCATAAAAATTTGACGGCACAGTTCCTCCGAGACGCTTGCGGCCAAAGAGTTAACATTTAAGAATTCATTGCCAGGCAATTTCTGCTTTAATTACTTTGATGGAACTTTATTCTCAACTTATTGTGGTTCAAAAAAAATGTGGATAAATGTTTCTGGAGGCCTACCTGTCTCTCAGGGCAAGGCCCTCTTTGATGAGAAGCTCTGAGATGCTGTCTAGTTCATCAGGCGTGTTTCTGTCGATCATCTCTTGGCCTGTTAATTCATAGAGGAGGTCCACGGGTAAGGAACCATCCAGTTTATCTCCCTGAGGATGGATGCCACAGATTAACAGATAATGTCACTTAATGAATGACATAATCGGCTTTTATTTGTTTTAAACTTGATCAAGTGGGTGTTTTCCGCCTCATTTTATTGGGATACTGAAGGTTAACAGCATGCTGATACAAATTAAGGTAAAATTTCCTCAAAAGGGATGAAATAGGTATACTTCAAATTTTTGTTAAAAGCTTTTAATCTCGTTTTGTCCACCTCAAGTTGGCAATACACCACAGGGAGTAATCATTTATAATTACCAACCCACACTGTGGTCTAAACCAAACAGGACAGTTTTTGTTGTTGAAACAGCATTTCAGCATAGAATTGACAGCTCATATGTACGTCCTACTACTCGCAAGAAAATCTCTCCCAAAATTCCAATCTACGGAGTCAGAAAATAAGGAATGACCTTTTCACCCAACCTTATTTCACTGCCGCCATTTTGTTTGCCTTCTCAGACATTTATCACTTCATATACTAACCAAATGGTGAGCTGTGGAATTAGCATATTCACAGAATATTCATAATCTGTGCATATTCATGTTAGTTTGTCATCCTTACTGTCATGTAATAGAATGAAATATACTTAATCTACTCTGTAAGCTTCTTAAATTCCCTCATAACTACCCTAGAGAAATTCCCCAGTACTGTAAGGCATTACTGGACAGTGCCAACTCCACATTTTCTCACCCTCCATTATAAAGAAAAATTCACAAAATTTTATTCAACATGATCTAAACCCTTCCAAAGTTCCTAATCAATAGATTTCAGACAACAGATGTTCAATTTCTTCAAGGCAAGCATATATACCTTCTTGGCAACTTTTTCTGTTCACTTTGGAGTGATGTCCTAATTGTAACATTTTTAAAAGGTGTGTTTTACTTCTACAAATCATCAGTTGGTAAACAACATCCCAAATTAGTTTTTCTAGCTCAACTTTCTGGGGCAACTTTTCGTCATCGTCCTGAAACTGTACTCTAATCAGAAGTTACTTGGTATGATTTATCATGAATAATGGTCAAATACAATTTAACTGATTAATGCGATTGAATTTTTCGACCTTTGGCCAGTGTTTCACTTTAATTTGAGTGAAGAAGATGAGAATCAATCAACGACAAATCATCTTGAACTTTGTAATCGTTTCCTTTTGGTGATATTTCCATCCGTGATGTTTATACTTTATAGCCAAACATTCTACTCTCACGGCAAGATTCATATTCCGTACCCTCTACCCAACACTACCGGGAGTCTCATGCCATCAAAATTTCATTACGAACCTTTTGGCATATGTAACAGTCCAAGTCATTTAGTTTGTCCTTCAGAAACTGTACAGATGTCTGTGTCCACTCTTGACCTCCGGCAGGGAGCACTCCGGTCAGATGACAACAGATAGCAAACGGCTGCTCCTCTCCGAACTTCTCCTCCAGCACACGAATATTCTTCAAGGTGAGGATCTCGCTGTTGCCATAATCTGTGAAGAGCACCTGTGAGGGGAATGTAGAACCATTGCGTGATGCGCCCTGTTAACAGATCTCCAAAGATTTTGTAAAGCGCCGTAAACATATCTCAATCTATGTGCTAGTTGTGAAAAGAGGTTTCGAAAGATCTCATCTTCAATAATTATGAGAAGAATCCCAGGTATATGTCCAGTATATTCCATTTGGGAGACTTTTTGCTGACACTTACAGCTTACACTCAGTTTAGTGGACGTGATGGAAAATACCTCAAAATATTTACACTGTGTGAATTAGGAGTTTACAGGCAGTTTGCCCAGAAGTATCCATTTGAGATTCCTCAAAGGAAATCTCAGTGATTTCTGAGAGTGTATATGGGTCCAGATCTAGACATTACAGTTAAACATGGACTATCTGTGAAAATCAGGATTGGGGATGGTCCAGATGTTGGATAATCCAGTTTTAATCTACTTTATTTTCAAATTGAGAAGGAGATGTGTCTGCATAAGAGTGGCAGATAACAAATAAATATTGATTCACAAAAAAATTACGTAGAACTGAGGGAGCAATGCTAATGGTCAGTACACACACAGTACAATTGTCTACCTACCACCAGATTGTTCTCGGGTAAGAAGGAAACTATCTGTCCACGACACCATACTCCCTCTCGGACCAGCAGGGCTGCACAGGGGTCCTCCGGACTCCATTCATGGTCCATGACAGCCTCTGTGTCCTTGTAATGTAATGTCATGGCTTCCAGGAGACTGACAAAATGAAATAAAAAAAATAATAATAAAAAAAAAGACAATCAAAATCAAAAATCAAAATCAAATCAAACTCAAATAAAAAACAAACAAAATCAAAATGACAATCAAACACTATAACACTGTAAGTATGACAGGTTATTAGATTCAACCTCAAAGAAAAGATATGGATAAATCAATCCACATGGAAAGATGCTGAAAAGTAACTGACCTCATTAGTATTTTAAACAAATTGTAGAATGACAAATTTCCTTCATCTTTTATTAACCAGAAGGCTCTAATGGTTTAGTGATTCTTTTACCACATTTAAATATGAGAGTATGTTATGTAACACTGTAGACAAGATTTCACGTTCTGACCATTTCTGAATTCATATGGTCAGCAAACTTCAGCCACTGATGTGGACCTGTTTAAATTATGTCTTTCATACTTGCCCTTGACCTCAAATGAACTTTGACCTCCACATAATACCATAGGGATCTTGCACTTACTAACATCAATATACACACCAAGTGTGGGTGGGATTGATTGAAGCCTTTACGTTTCGAGTGATTGCTTTAAAAATGTCTACAGACTTTGACCTCTACACACCATTGACCTCTGCAGACCTTTGACCTCCATGACCTTTTTGAGACTGTTCTTGTACTCACCAAGCTGGATGTACACTCTTAATGTATCGTTTAGCAAAGCTGAATCTTTTATAGTTGTCATATGCTTACAAGTGGTATCACATGACTATGACATCATGTCCTCAAAGATTCCTTCTGCCTTTGGTGAGGAAACAAACAGGATAAAGACCCAATTAGTTAATCTACCTACTGACAGTGACTATTAAATCTGAGATTATTATATTGATACCTGTCCAAACCGTCTTTACTAGCCGTAGCTAGCTGCAGGTAGATACAAGATGGTGATTCCACATTGCTGACGTGGACAGCAGTGTACATTGTTTTCTTTCTGGTGCTGGTTGGCACACTTTGTCTGGACGGAGACAGAGATGACTGGACTATTGATGAAGGTGAAGCAGAGATGGACGGACGTAGCATGTCAGGAGCAAATGACCTGCAGCGAAGCAAGAAAGGGAAACATCACAGTTCAATAGAGTACTTTCTTATCTTCACATGAACAAAAATAGACCTATAATACACATTCACAGCAGTAGAATTACATGTGGAGAGCAGAGTGGTACAAACTGAGTCACGTAGGTCCAGGGTTTGATTCCTACCTTTGCCTGATGAGTCCCATACAGGACAAAACTTTGCTGGTGTGTTAACCTTAAATAATTATACATGTACATAAATAGACCTAAAATACGCATTCACAGCAGTAGAATTACATGTGGTGAGCAGAGTGATATGGACTGAGACACCAAGGTCCAGGGTTTGATTCTTACCGTTGCTTGATGAGTCCCATACAGGACAAAACTTTGCTGGTGTGTTAACCTTCAATAATTATACATGTACATAAATAGACCTAAAATACGCATTCACAGCAGTAGAATTACATATGGTGAGCAGAGTGGTACGGACTGAGACACGAAGGTCCAGAGTTTGATTTCTACCTTTGCTTGATGAGTCCCATACAGGACAAAACTTTGCTGGTGTGTTAACCTTAAATAATTATACATGTACATTTAGGTTTATATATTCAAATGCATCCAAATTGTAAACAAGTTTTTCTTGTGTGGTAAATATATGATTCACAAATGAAGAAAAAGATAAAATATCCTTAATATAAGTTAAATATAATAAATCAACATATATACATATGCATATACTCATGGAACAAATATCTGCTAATACATATGCATACACATATCAGCTAATACATGTGCATACACAAATCAGCTAATAGATATGTACACACATATCAGTAAATACACATGCATACACATGTCAGCTAATAGATACGGATACAAATATCAGTTAATACACATGCATACCAACATCAGCTAATACATATGCATACACATTTCAGCTAATACATATGCATACACATTTCAGATGTTACATATGCATACCAATATCAGCTAATACATATGCATGGCATATCAGCTAATAAATATGCATACACATTTCAGAGATTACATATGCATAAACATTTCAGCTAATACATATGCATACACATTTCAGATGTTACATATGCATACCAATATCAGCTAATCCATATGCATACACATTTCAGAGATTACATATGCATACCAATATCAGCTAATACATATGCATATACAAATCAGCTAATACACATATCAGCTAATACATATGCATCCACATACATATATCAATTAATACATACGCAGGTCCAGAGCTTTTAACATGGCCAGATTGTACCAGTAGAGCATTGAGGTTGATTCTCTCCTCATTCTTGATTTCAAATGCAACCACTGATATAAAGTCATCTTGGTCATCTAGGAGAGAGACAAAAAAAAACATTAAAATACATGGGTTACTTCATACAATTGTAACCAGAATTAGAACAGTATGAGAACGAGTACATGTAGGATTCCATAATACTCAGAGTAGCAGTACAAGGCTCTAAGAATGAGTACCAGTACTTCATGTTATACTAGTACCTAAGCTAGATTTCCAAAATGCTCAGAGTATCAGTACAAGGCTCTCAGAATGAGTACCAGTGCTTCATGTTATACTAGTACCTAAGCTAGATTTCAACAATACTCAGAGTATCAGTACCAGGCTCTAAGAATGAGTACCAGTACTTCATGTTATACTAGTACCTAAGCTAGATTTAAAAAATACTCAGAGTATCAGTACCAGGCTCTAAGAATGAGTACCAGTACTTCATGTTATACTAGTACCTAAGCTAGATTTAAAAAATACTCAGAGTATCAGTACCAGGCTCTAAGAATGAGTACCAGTACTTCATGTTATACTAGTACCTAAGTTAGATTTAGAAAACACTCAGAGTATCAGTACAAGGCTCTCAGAATGAGTACCAGTACTTCAAGTTATACTAGTTCCTAAGCTAGATTTCAAAAATACCCAGAGTATCAGTACAAGGCTCTCAGAATGAGTACCAGTACTTCAAGTTATACTAGTACCTCAACTAGATATAAAAAATACTCAGAATATCAGTACAAGGCTCTCAGAATGAGTACCAGTACTTCAAGTTATACTAGTACCTAAGCTAGATTTCTAAAATACTCAGAGTATTAGTACAAGGCTCTAAGAATGAGTACCAGTACTTCATGTTATACTAGTACCTAAGCAAGATTTCTAAAATACTCAGAGTATCAGTACAAGGCTCTCAGAATGAGTACCAGTGCTTCACAGACTTCCACAAGTCTGACTGTATTAAACAAATAAGTCTGTAAAGAGTTTAACTTCCTGATCATACTTTTAGAACGTCAATGATGAATATAAAATTTACAATGCTTGGCAAACACAATATATTGAAAATTAATAATCATGCAGTAATTTTACACAAATTCACTCAATTTTCAGATGTAAAACTATTTAGTTTTAATACTTACTGTAGACATGAAGTTCCACAGGTTTGAAGCTTATGATTTCTGAGAAGCAGGTGGCAGCCTCAGCTGACCAGCCTTCCTCCGGAACTTTAGGAGCAACGTCCGTCAACTTGCAAGGTATGGCCTGAACCACGTTAAGAGAAGAATGAAAGGTCAATACAGAAAATTGTGATACACCTTATCTATGTGGACACCAACATATCTCCCAACTTTATTTTACATTGAACGGGAACTCAGCTGACCTCAGCTGACCGGCCTTCCTCCGGGACTTTAGGAGCAATGTCCGTCAACTTACAAGGTATGGCCTGAACCACGTTAAGAGAAGAGTGAAAGGTCAATACAGAATATTGTGATACACCTTATCCATGTGGACACGAACGTGTCTCCCAACTTTATTTTACATTGAACGGGAACTTTGCATCTGTTCTAGCGAGTCATGGAATTTTCTCCCCTGTTATATACCTCATTCTAACCAGCAGATCAACATAGCTTCAACAATTTGACTACACAAATATGTGCTAGTTTTAAGCTTTTAGGTAGTCCAGGGGTAAAGAAATAATTACAGGCTGATAAAATTTGAACATATTCTCATTATTCTGGGTAAAATCTGCATCCAATTCTAATGTATCGTTTTTGAGTTAACGACATCTGAAGTTGACATGTTTTGTATCAAAAGTGAACTTGAAGCAAACAGGTGTGATGTCATAGATACTTACACCAACAAATGTGTTTTATGATGTTCTTTCTACATAATTGAGAGTAATTTACTTGAATACACTCAGTTATTGGGCTATTGATGACTTTACACATCGGTGAAAGCAAAGGTTGACCATAACAAGGTCCAAACATTAATGTGAACCAAGAGGAAAAACAAAACATTCTGCAGTCACACGTGCAAGTATGACATCATGCCTGTTTGCTTCAAGTTCACTTAATATTGTACAATCTCTGGTATATACAACTATAAAAACCACAAAAACGGGAATGGCGGAATCGATTGCAATATTTCACCAGGATGTTTAGTATTGTGTTCTTTATTTGTTGGTCATAACTATATATTTCCTCTGGACTACCCTCTTTAGTTTCATAAAAAATAGGAATATCAATGATGCAAAAGACAACATCAAGTGTCCCATAAAGCTAATGTCATGAACTCTGTTGAGTTGCATTCCTCCCCAAAATGCAGATTACACCTTCTTCTGTGGGGAGGGGGGGGCGGTGAGGTGAAGGGGAGGTGATGAAATGGGTGTAATATGCTACATGTCACTCACCATTACAGGCAGTTTCAGGAATTTTTCTGTTATCTTTCGAATCTGACTGTATGGAACAGTTGCTGTATTGCCGTAATCTATGTACAACACTTCAATCTGCTGTTTCCCTGGCAACCCTGCAAAAACAAACAAAAATATTATTCTTCATAAATACAGACAAAAATAGAAAAAAAGAAAAAATAGTTTATAAGATGGACAATCTGATTTTGAACTATCCCACTAAACAGGTACAACAAATTATGTTAAGTGGCTATTTTTAAATAAAAACAACTTGTTTGATAGTAGTGTTAATTTGCAAAACGAACATCTAGGCCTTGAAATACAAAACTTACTAACTTTCACCGTATACAACTACGATAGTCTACTTTGCATGTAAGACAAACGGCAGAAGATGTAAACGTTATTAACTTAGTTTAATTACCAGTTATCTGTACCTGTAAATGGTGCAAAAACTACTTGAAGCATTTATACAAAACACTGTAGTAGCTTTGCTGTTGTGAAATGAAATATTGCCAGACACTGGGGAAGGGGGGGGGCTACATGAGACTCTGCAGTTTCCCCCAATAGGCACTGTTGGGGGAGGGGGGCAGAGGTATACTCTATTGTTTGATATTCATTCAGCCTTGCTGCAGCAAGATTTTGCTGTCTCTGTTGCTGTGCAGCTTTCTTCTTTGACAAAGACTCATATAACTTAAGTAATGAAGTATAACCAACTGCTTCAGCTAGTTAAAACAGAAGACTTGTATCTCTTCTCATTTGCATAAAAGGAAGTCACATCGCAACGCCAAAGTTCTTACCGATGACTTGAGCCCTGTACCACTTTTTATCGCTGGCGTACTTTGCGACGCAGATCATATCCAGCTGTGGACACATGATGGTCCATTCGATAGTCGTCCTCTTACGGTACGCTTGTTGTAGTTCCTCCATTAGCCTATATAGGGACACTTCCATAACACCCGTCTATGTTACAACAACGAGAGAGAACAAGGAAAACAAACAAGATTTAGTCATTCAATCGGCAAGGAAGGGACTTTCTGACAGCATTGTGTAATATTGTAAAAGTTTCACTGTTTGTAGTTTAGCATATCCAAGCATTTGGTAGGACACACAGTGGCATATTTGACATCCTATCTGTGCGACAATCCCCAGACAAACACTGGCTTATATTAAGTCTTCCCTTTACCGAAAGCCTTCTGAAAATAAATTTAAATTCTATCAATGCTTCTGGTATTCTAGGAGACAGTGTCATTCTAGAGGCATGTGAGAGTAGTAACTAACAAGTTTACTATTCCCTGATAAAACAGAAACAACAGACAAGTATGCATACTACATCCGCAGGGCCTAATTAGGCCCTGCGGTAACATAGCAAAATGTCATGCAAAAACTTGGCTAATTGCTACACAAATTCAGCTATATAAAGCAGTTCTTGTGCACAGGATCATATCAGGATCATATTCAATATTTTCATGTCAATAGAAATTCTTAAACCTCAAAACTCCTATACAAAGGCATTAAATTATTCCCCCCTGTATGCATTTGTTAGGAAAGTATGCCAGTGATATAACAGCACAAATATTCAATCAAGTAGATACAGATGAAGTGTACATTGATATAGGAGATGGGCCTAAATATTAAATCTTCACCAAAGGTTAGTACTTGTTGTTAGAAACAGATGGCATAATTTCATAAGACCTTTTTTATTGTTACTGTATGATACTTTATTTCAAAATACATTACATTATGTTATAAAACGTTAACAAATTTTGATGATACATCTACATGATATTGATCAGCAATACCATGTCCACTTGTTCCATCCACTAATTATTTCCTTTGTTTTAAGCTTTAATGAATTGTTTAATAACACCGTGGAGGCCCTACCTCTTGCACCCAGAAGTGATGAGGATCATAGATATTACAGATGGTTGCAACGATGGATTCACCCTCACAGGGAAGCTCTGGAGGCAGGTACTTTCTTGGAGGAACAGGACTCTTAGCTGTTGTTATAAATAATATCACCAAAATATTTTAATAACAATACATCTCATTTATGTTTGTAATAAGTGATCAGAAATCAAATTAACACACATTACCAATGTTAAATATTAATTGAGCCTTATTGTTTTCCAACCCGTCCCTTCAAAATGTAACAATATTTTAAGAAAAATTAAGAAAAAAACTTTTGTCACCTTTTGAAAAAGGAAACTGAGCTAAAGGCCTTGCAAATCAGTTTTTGTTTTGCACCTTTACCACTTTGTTCCACATCATATCAGACCTTTACTATAACACCATTAACACTTATTATGAGCAACAAAACCAACAAATCAAGTTCATACTGTGACTTATACAGGTTTAAAGAAAGAGCAGCTACTATACGAACATGTAGGAAAAAGTTGAACTCTTCACTCCATATGATACGAACAGAACTAACTGCTTCCATACAGTTTCAATTCTCTTTGTCATAGTTTCTGACAGTATGATTGCTTTTGATTCCATCTAAAACAAAATGATTAACTACCAGTCTCTTGATCCTTTCATTAGTTCAATCTTACATTTGAAAGTTTGAGCAAAAAGAGTTCTTATGACATTTTTCAAGGCGCATGAACTTAAAGACGTATAACTACTGGCGTACTTACGAGTCAAAGGACTGGGTGTGTCGTTGATGAAGCTGGCTAACTCTAGGAAGATCAAGGCATCTCTTATGGAGACTGGTGCATCATCTACCGCTGACGAGTTGGGAGAATTGTGGAGATCAACTTGTAGGATGTCGTCGACTTCTCCGTGGTACTAAACAGGATTGAAGGTAAAGCAACCGTCAAGGTTAAATCCTGTATCACGCAATCCAAGTTAGAGGCAAAAGAAAACATTAATTTCTGAAGCTGCCAAAAGTTGTTTCTAAAAACATTTAGGTTATTTAGGACTGTACTTAACAGGTGAAACAATGTAACAAGGTGCAGTAAAGGGAGTGGTCCACTTTGTCTATAAAATTATAACATTATGAATATTTATAGGATTGACAGACATACTCTACATGTACAAGAAGTAACACACCTTAGTAAGTTAAAGGCTATAACAGACAAAAACACTATGAATATTCATAGCATTGACAAACATACTCTACATTTACAAGAAGTAACACACCTTAGGAAGTTAAAAGCTATAACAGACAAAAACATTATAAATATTCATAGCATTGACAAACATACTCTACATTTACAAGAAGTAACAAACCTGAGGAAGATAAAGGCTATATAAGATTAAAACATTATGACTATTCATAGCATTGACAACATCCACCTTATCAGAAGGAACACACCCTGGGAAATAAGACTTTAACAGAAAAAATCTATGAATATTCATAGCACTGACAAACTTCAAGTTACACATATAAGAAGGAACATACTTTGGGAAGTGAGACTTGAACAGAAAAAAAATCTATGAATATTCATAGCAGTGATAGAGTTAACACCATATTTTTAGATTAAGGCATACATAATAGGGTATATCTGAAAGGAAATGCATTTCCATGAACAAAAGAATGCATTTCTTTGGAATAACACCTTTCCAAAAAAGGACATTTTCTTTGGATATTTGCATGTAATGATATTGGTAATTGGGAGGACTTACACTCATCTTGAGTGTAACATCTTGGGCAGCAACCATCGTAGCAAAGGCTTCCGCTGATTCCCTTGGCCACTTTGGCTTCTGAGGAAAGATAAATGAATTCCTGTAACATACTTTGACCAACAAAACAAAACATCAAATTCACATTTCACCAGCTTGCTGATTGGGGAGGGAGGGTCATCCTCATTAACCAATATTGAAATAATGTTCCAAATTTCATCCTGGATTTTGCTAAAGATTTGTGTTTTAACTTGTTTCTTTGTTTGTATTCCTAGCTTTTTGAGAGAAATAAAGAATTTTGGAAACTTTGGTGTTCAATTTTATGCCAGGGAAGTGGAAGGGGGTCGGGGCTGGAGAATGCAATTTAATTTAAGAGGATTAAAATGAAGCAAGCTGCACCACTGATTCAATTATTTTCCAGGTCTGAGAGCTGATGTCTATGAAAAAGAGCAGTTTGAGTTTCTGTCATGACTTACTTTATTGGGAGGAATTATATCATACAAGGCACATGTAATGGCAAAAGGAGGCTCCTTCTCGAACTTGGGCTTCAATCTAACCAACCTGTAGAGGAAAGAAGGAACACAAGGAATAAAAAAAATGTATTAGACCTTTCTTGTATGACCATAGCATATTGATACTTGTTATTCTTAGTTATCTAAAAACCAGTGGTTGCAATAAGATTTGAATCAAGTTACTAAATATAAAAAATAGAAGTAAAGTGACTTGAATAAGTTTGTGAACTTTTCTGCGATAGAAACAATACAGTGACTTGAGTCAATGACCGACTTGACTCGAGTCATGAAAAGTAATGATAATAACTTGACTTGACCATAATGTGGAGTGGCTCATCACAACTCTAGAACTAAAAAAAAAAAAAAAAAATTGGACAGACTCTTAAGAGACTCTGCCTGACTTTTAATTAAACTCTGTGGAAGAATGTCACCAACCTTGCCCCACCCCTCAAAAAAAAGATAAAGACAAAAAAAGAGACCAAAATTCACAAGACAAATGATATGAGCAAAGGAGTCACTTTTTGTTCCTCACTGTTATGTATGGTCCTCTGTTTGGTCATGTGACACAAACATAACAACTGATCTCATTTATGCATGTTGTATGAAAAAATGACTAAACTGGATGATTTTGCTTAAGTATTACCCTTTCTCATGGTCTTAAGTGTGACCTACTCTGACCTCATATCCTGTTAAAAATCGAGAAGGACACAAACGACTTTTATTTTGATTTTCTCAGGCCCTAGTATGAACTATAAGAGGGCTATTTTTTTGCTAGTTTATTTGTTAGTCTTGCCTACCATTACACTTAGTTAACTTTATAACACTTAAAGTGTAGGCGAGTCTCACCTACATCTAACATTTCATTTAGTCAATTCATATATACTACACAGACGAGCTTCTAGTTAGTCCAACGTACAATTTCACTCCACAAACACACAAGCAGGGATCAGGAAAATTCTTCTCAGAAAAAAAGAAAAAACAAATGATTTGAACTGACTTGTCGACCGGCACCCATTGTGTATTGCCATAATCGATATAGACCACTTCGACTTTCATCTCGTCTTTGTCATCTGCCTGGAGTAGGTCCTGCGGGGAGGCCATGGAGAGGACCCCTGCCACCTCATCCGGTACGGTCTTCACCATGGCTCTATACCACTGGTCGTCATCAAACTTACAACAGCATTTAGTACCTATGTGGTGGACCATATATAGAGAATACAACAGCATTTGGTACCTATGTGGTAGACCATATATAGAGAATACAACAGCATTTAGTACCAATGTGGTTGACCATATATAGAGAATACAACAGCATTTAGTACCTATGTGGTAGACCATATATAGAGAATACAAAATGAAAAGTATTTGATCACTAGATACCATTCAAATAACACCTCTAAATTATCATTTCCAGTGACGGTTAAGTCACCGTTAATATAAGAGCATCTGTTGGGTGTTATTAGCACACTTACGTTCAGGCAGATTTTCAGGAAAGTCATTCTTAGTCGATATATCAGTTTTTAACTAGCTATCCTTTTGTGTGGCAGCAGTAATCACAGAATGGCCTAGATTTTTTGCTCATAGCGTATTGAGGAGAGAGGTTTTGCGTTATAGATCTTAATGACAATAAACTGGTATTTCCACGTTTTCAAGGTATTTTCTACACTGTTCTATTCCATTGCTAGGTATGGCTTCTCGTTCAAAAGATAGAGAATTGAGGTGAAGTTAGCTAGTTGACACTTCCTGAGCACTCTAAATGAACAAGATTATGCTTATACCAAATTTCAACTGGCCACCTTGATCAATGTGTTACACTTAATTTTGACATACTATCAATTCTGAGATATCAAATTAAGTAAACAAACAAATGGACAAAATGGGGAGACTGGAAAAAGATAGATGCTGACAAAAAAAGGAAGATCACTAGCCAATTAACAGCTTTGTGGGCTGGTAATTCAAACATTGTTAACATGGCAATGATAGCAGCCAAGACCTTCACAACATAACGTTCAGGGGTGCAAATTGTCACACCACCAGCAAACACATACCACTTTCGACCCTAGCAATACGATTAGGGGTACAAATTGTCACACCTCCAGCAAACACATACCAGCTTCGACCCTAGCAATACGTTCAGGGGTGCAAATTGTCATACTACCAGTAAATACATACCACTTTTGACCCTAGCAATACGTTCAGGGGTGCAAATTGTCACACTTCCAGTAAATACATACCAGCTTCAACCCTAGCATAATGTTCAGGGGTGCAAACTGTCACACTACCAGTAAATACATACCAGCTTCAATTGTATCAGGTATACACTTTGAGAAGTCAGTAATGCTTTCACAAATGCTTGACAGACTTTTCATAGTTTTCTCTAGCCGAGGCAGATCGCCCTGACGATGGACGTAGAAGCATCCTGGACTTCTGATGTGGACGACTCTCACATTCTGCTTCTTACCTGGAAAAGAGAAATAAGCTTAAAGTGAAGTCGATTGATTATAATATACATCCAATCGATCAAGTGAAATCTTTATCTTTTGAACTCTGCAACTAGTTCTCCTAACATGGATGGCAATGGTAGGCACTTGGATGCAAAAACTCATGTAACACACAACTTAGGGGAAGGATATAAAAACTTCACTAATAATAATAATAAGTTAAAGAAATTTAAATCTGATTAAAATGAATGTTATATTTTTATGAAATAATCTATTTTTTTGTACATCAAAACACCACACCGTAAAAGATAAAAAAAAATTGTTTGCCTTCATCTGAAGCTTACCATAAATGGTTTGAATTGACCAATAGCAAATCATTTAAAATCATTAAGCATATATCAGATAAATCTAACTCACTGATTTTTTTGAGATCCAGAGCAGGTCTTGGTTTGACTTTATCTTTTATTTCAGCGAGGTCTGCTGGTAAGATTCCTTCTTTCTGAAGTATGCGGATATGATCAGGTCCTAAGTCAATGAGATATAAGTGAAACCGATAGTAACAATTTAAAAACATTCAAAGTTCTATCAACATCAATTCTAAAGATTCCCTTACCAAGAAAATATTTCAGAAACTGCATAGGAAAGGACATCAATGTCTTTAAAGGATGTGATAAAATAACCAAGATCAGATTTGTGAAGTATCAAGTATCCATTTAGATCCATTTCTGGAGTGTCCTTGCAGATTCATTTTTTAGAGTCTGAATATGGGTATTGGGTAGTACTCTAATAACCAGAAACAGGCATTCTGTAGAGAGTGATGATGTGGTGCAAGCACACTCAGATCAATTAGGGGAGTTTCATAGCATCTCCATTTGCTTAGAGGTTTGTAGAATCAATCAATGGGTATCAGATACTGAAGCCAGCAACATCAATTCAATTGACATTGAAGACACAAATGAACAAGTACTTGTGAAGTATGCTTACTGATATTCTATAGAAACTGAGGACACAAATGAACAAGTAAGTACTTGTGAAGTATGCTTACTGATATTCTATAGAGTCTGAGGACACATATGAACAAGTACTTGTGAAGTATGCTTACTACTATTCTATAGAAACTGAGGACACAAATGAACAAGTAAGTAATCTGATCCCATTAACATCATTCATTGCTGGTGTCATGAGAATACATACCAGATCATATTTTTGAAATGTCCTTACACTTCCATGTGTAGAGTTTTATGGTAACCTTTGAAGTAGACAACAAATAGACTGACTCACTATTGACAATGTTCTCATAAGAATAGACATACATATCAACAAAAAATTGATGAAACCTGGTTAGAACAAGAAAAAACTTGTCTGCCTCAACCAATATAGTTTAAAACCTCAAAATTGCTCAAAATGGTAACTTTGAAGTAAAAAAGTAGGCTCAGTTTCCTGTTTCACATTACCTATTGGTTTTTTCTTTTTCTGTTCTTTCTTGCCAAATAGAGGGCAGTGTTTGAGAATGTCATCATCAATGGTGGGTTCCTTGAAGTCCTCAGGAAGCTCAGCTGATGTCTTCAAAGAATGACTGCTCAAAATGAACGTGAAAAACTAACATAAGAATTTCTCAGGTGACAGAGAAAAATAAACAGTTATAGAAAGGATTTTTTATAAATCAAGACAAAATCTGATTATATTTAACAAAACAGGATGATATATAAGGAGAGCGGCAGGTTGTTACATTTCAAGAAAAAATGGTACCCTTAAAGCTCTTCCTAGCATGCATACACAAGATCACAACAAGGATTACTGAATTGGTATTTGGACGTCACTACAAGGGATTATCTACCCCTCCTCGCCACATCTTATCCCTTCCTGGCCTTTCACTTTCATTCCTCCCCCATACCCCCACCCCTAAAGCAAAAAAAAAATCAGCTTTGGGGAAAGTGACAAACACATGTTAAATAATTCTGCCAGCCATTAGGAAATGAAGTTGTGATCCACTAATTTGACTTACAAGCTGGATGGGTTAACTTCAACTTTTGATGACAGTTGCATCTCTCCAGGAATGAACTTCGACATAGTTTCACCTTCCTTCTCTCGAACTAGATGCCATGGCAACGAAGACGCTTCTCTCAATATTGAGATGATCTCTGTGAGGTTGGACGGCACCTTAGTCTTGTCTTCCAAGCCTGGAAGAACATCTGTTAATGACAAATAAAAACCCAGCAAACAATGTCAAGGGAAAATGCTTTATATCCATTCCCAAGTACAGAAAACAACAATGACAGCTCATCGTCATTTCAAAATGAGAAATAAATTTGAGTTTATTTGAAATTTGAAAAGTCAAGATGGTATAATGAATTTGACCGAGAGGTTTATCTCACCGCTGACTTCTGAGGGTTGTTCAATTGAAATAACTACAAAAAGTTTTTGTCAGTAAACTAAAACAATCCTCAAAGCTGTCCATCTGATGGACTTATTCTTCTGTGAACTGTAATTACACTAACAATCATATCTCCCCACACAAATGAAATCTTCTTTGCAAGCAAGACTTGTTCCTCTCTTTCTCTGCCAAATGGGAGGGGATGTTAACCGCATCTTCTGATGTTAACTTGTTAAGACAGACAAAGTGACAACCAGATCGAAACATACCTTCTATAACTGTGGTTAGTCTACAAATATTTCTGGCAAGATTATTCTTGATACAGGACAAATTCTCAAGTTGCGAGTCGTTAGCGGTCCTGACAGCCTCTTTCATTGCGAGATGCCTAGTAGTGAACAAAACAGAGTCACAATGGATGTTAAGTAGCTTATTAAAAGTCTGTTATTTTCAAAAAAAACAAATCTGGGCCTAGCGCTGCAATAGTTTAAAAGCAGATCTGCCTAAGCCTAGCCTACCTCAGCTGTAAAATCAGCAGTTACCATGGCTACAAATTGGCAAAGCTAATTTATAATTAATCAACTCTCTTTGGCATGCTGAAATACTACATAACCTGCATAGGTTAACATTTATAAAAGAATCCCAAACCAATGTTATGCATATGTACATGAAGAAACTTGCCAGAATAAAATCTGCAAAAATGCTAGAGTTGACATTATATTTTGTCATATTTACAAATCAAGAGAAGAAAACTTATAGCAAAATTAATTATTGCCTGGAATGTGATCTAGTGACCTCAGCAGATTCTGCATTCTTACTGAATGAACCTGCCAGCTTTGCAAGTTGTTGTCGAGCCGTATTAAATCAGAAGCTAAAGTACCTCGCAGATTGTGTAACTGAGGATCACACACCACAGTTTCGATTGATACATCAGGAAAACCATTTGATTTTAAGAGGAAGGTTTGTCTTGTAAATTATGTATAGGAGAAAATCTTTAACAACAGAACAAGATGTTTGCAAACATCGGTCCAATCATAACCTACACCTGAAGATATCTGTACTTTTCTTTTTATGCGTAAAAAGATATTAAACAATGAGCTTACTGAAGTTGTAAATCAGCATAAAATTGAGCAAAACTTTCATCTACTTCCTCCACTGCCTTCTCTTTTACTTTCGAAAGTTGCTTTTCCTCTACATCGACAGCCTAAAGTAAATACAAAAGAAACAAACAGGAGAAAATGTTGTCATTTGCTTTGATTTAGGAAAGCCTCACAGACAAAACTGTTCTTTCATTGACTGATGCTAGGTAAGCATTATTAACATTTTCAAATATAAATATGGAATAAAGAAATTAAATTAACAAACCACTCTCACTTATGAAATCAACTATTCTAACTTCCTTTGATTCTATTGAAAGGAGCAAGCAAATTTGCCAACAGATTTTTCCTAAGATATTTCTCATAAAGTCCTTATATTCTGCATAAAAATATACAATACTTTAAATAATATCATTGGGGGAAGCAGTAGGGATGCATACTATGAACATTAATGAGATGTGTCCAGTCTATGCTGTCAGGTCCGTAAGGCTATATGGTTAGATGATTAGAGACAAAATGACCCTTTGGGAGGGGTGGGGCCGTGGGGGAGATGGTACCTTTGAGGGGGTAGGGCACATAAGTACTCTATACTAAAAAATAATAACTTCCTCACCTCTTTAGTATAATACAGTCTTTTCAGAGTTGTTTTGGCTGAAGCAACAGCAGGTTCTAAATCCTTGTGTATTTCGGAGTTCTGGAAAATTCACGGAAAATGTAAAACGCAGAAAAAAATGAATTTGAAATACCCAGTGAAAAGAAGGGACTGAATGATAATTATATATCTAATAACATTATATAGTATGACATGATGAACAGGTCATTTTACAACTGAAGGCTTAGTGATTCCTCCATACATTTTATATGAGAACTTTTAAGGTATTGTAAACTGAATGAAAGACTTTCAAGGTTTGACCTGAAAGACCTTTGACTTTTACAGGAAACAAGGTTCTACGTATTACTCACTAAAGTGAATCTACATATGAAACCACATATGAAGTTCATCCCACTTTTCTTTCGACACTACTATGTTTACAAGACTCTAAGATATTTGGTTCTCTTTGCCATCCTCACCTTCTCTTGAATATGCAAGATGTTGTGACCTTTGTGCTCCCCGGTAAGACCACATTTAGCACAGATCGGTGTCCCATCATCTTCACAAAAGAATTCTCTTGGCATGTTTTCATGAGTAGGACAGCCATAAACTCTGTATTGTTAAGAGAACAATATATCAAAATATTGAGACAATTAACTGTGGGAAGACTGCTGAATAGCTTCTGTGATGCAGAGGGGCGACAGATTACAGGGTACTGAATACCAAGGAACATCAAAGATTTGGAGAAATCTGCCATGAAGTACAACTTTGGAATGGGGTACAGTATAATGAAGGAGATGTTTAGATGACAACAAGTAAACTGTTTCTCTAGTATATAGCCTGTAACTTACTGACTATTTAACTTGTTCAATAAGGGGGTTTAAAACCAAACCACCTTTTGTACTTGCTTCTAGGGTAGGGTTACCATACATCTGGATTTACCCTGGGAATGTCCTCTCTTTTATATCTTATGTGAGCATCCGGATGCACATAAAAAAAATCATAGAAAGTACCTGAATTTGTTTCAAAAGTTGTTCTGACAAAGTTGTAAAGAATAAAGTGGAATGTACCTTCTCGACAGTCATTTAACCAATTACCTACAATACATCTACTAACTCTACTTCTACATCTACCTACTCTACATCTACTAACTTTACTTCTACATCTACGTACTCTACATCTACATCTACTAACTCTACTTCTACGTACTCTACATCTACTAACTCTACTTCTACTAACTCTACATCTACATACTCTACATCTACTAACTCTACTTCTACATCTACTAACTCTACTTCTACGTACTCTACATCTACTAACTCTACTTCTACTAACTCTACATCTACATACTCTACATCTACTAACTCTACTTCTACATCTACTAACTCTACTTCTACGTACTCTACATCTACTAACTCTACTTCTACTAACTCTACATCTACATACTCTACATCTACGTACTCTACATCTACTAACTCTACTTCTACATCTACTAACTCTACTTCTACATCTACTAACTCTACTTCTACATCTACGTACTCTACATCTACTAACTCTACTTCTACATCTACGTACTCTACATCTACTAACTACTTCTACATCTATGTACTCTACATCTACTAACTCTACTTCTACAACTACGTACTCTACATCTACTAACTCTACTTCTACATCTACGTACTCTACATCTACTCACTCTACTTCTACATCTACCTACTCTACTTTTGAGTACAAGAAGGCTAACAGTCTTCAACCATTCCAATTTTACAAGGCATAACAATTGTCATTTAGAGACCATTCAAACTCAATTTTTTCCCCCCTAAGGGCAGAACTGAGACCTTAACTAAGACCCCTCCAACAAGCTATAAAATTTGGCAAAATTAAACTCAACAAATTTGGTGACTGTTTGAGAATTTTAGGGAAACCATGTCTACTGTCCCCTTACAAACTCTCATTTCTGTTTATCCTGTCTTTGAACATGGCATAGTTTCTATCCATAGAAGTGAAATAGACTTACTTGTCTGTAAGCAGGGGTATCTTGGAATGAGTATTGCCACTTTGGGTTTTGTGAATTGTAATGAAGCACAAATTACAAAGGTGAATGTCACAATGCTGACAGAGACAGTCTGCTGGACCCTGTTGGCAGGAGGTACACGGTGGCCGTCCACCTGCAAAACCAGAGGAAATTTCACAATTATTAATTCATATCAAAATTATAAACTATAGCTTTGTTATTTGTAATTGTGGTAAAAAGAATTATTAATATGAAGTGATATATGACACATAAATAATGCTTGTTTTTGATAGTTTGCAATTACCCATCATTGCTTGAGGATTTTTTTTCAATAAACACAGACTAAAGTCTAGGAGAAGAGAATTATTATATGATTATTTATGTATCCTACATGTTAAGCAACAGCACTCTGTTTTCATACATAAAAAACCTGTTTTTTTAATATATATATATATATATTAACCTATAAATTTATATATGCATTACAGTATGAACACCACATTATGAATGCTCAAGTAAAGATATTTTCAATGACATTGTGTGAATATCAGTTGCTTAAGTAAGTTTGGCCAAACTATATACCAGATGTTTGAGCTGGTGGAAATAACATTTTTTTTCCAGTCATGCAGGGTTTACAACAGATAGATTTTGGAATCGCCAATGTAAAATGGAAACATCATTAATGTAGTGTCAGTCTGTAATGCCACAAACTGACACAAAGGCATCAGATAAAAAGTGACTCGTTACTACTGGTTGTGTTTGGATATATTTACTGTATTTACAGAGGGAAATTTGGAATGAGGAACATTTTTCAAGTACTGTTCTTGCACACACAAACACACACATATGAGCCATCACCATCGCATAGATTTCTTTTGTCTACCGCAAGGAATAAAAAAACGACTTCATGACCGCTCGAAAATGGGTAATTACCTTTCAGCTCCGTCGGTTGATAATTTGCACCGCCTGGTTTTGATTTGGCTTTAAATTCTAGTTGGTGATCGCTGCAAATATAGAGAGGAAGAAAGCATATTATCAGGTGAAAATAGCTGAAACTGAATGGGAAAAAACTTAGGAATGTCTACACAGATATCCGAGGGCATTCTATGAATGTACACTAGGTGTACAAGAAATTTAGAAGAATATTCTAATCTTACCTTTAATTTTACGGCTGAGAACGTGACTTAGATATTTTAAAGAGATATTTTAGAGAGTCATCGAGAGAATCCAATGTTACATATTGAAACACAAACCAATCGTCCTTGGTCTTACTTTTGCTTCATCCAAAATTAGTTAACCCTCACCTCATGTTATGTCCATTCATTGATGCTGAAACAATTCTTTGCCACAATTAAAGAATAAAGAACCCTCCAGTTCTTTGATCTCCATGACTAACAGAAGTGCATTTACCGAATGCAATACAGAACATTTCAATTGCTGATGAAAGGAGACACAAAGCCTGTCATTTTGTCTTTAGCTTACTGTATATGAGAGAGATCTTCCTCATGAACCGATAAACAAACATCTATGCCAAATGGAACACAATTTTTGTTAACTGTTGGAGGAACATGAGGAAACTTGTTAATGACAGTTATCTGTAACACATAAACCACT
The DNA here is from genome assembly GCF_037975245.1 of Apostichopus japonicus. Lineage (NCBI taxonomy): Eukaryota > Metazoa > Echinodermata > Holothuroidea > Aspidochirotida > Stichopodidae > Apostichopus > Apostichopus japonicus. The sequence goes on from NC_092581.1 coordinate 19,996,894, forward strand.
TTTGATGGTTGGGTTTGTTTCTCCATTTTATGTTCTAAACCTGCAATACAGTGTGTACCTAGTATGCCTTCTTTTTGTTCATTGTGCATCACATTAATCAATATCACATATGTATGAATTCTGTTCTCAAAGCACAGCATTGTTCTTTGAGTCCATAAATGAGACCAAAAACTTATGAAGACGTAAGTTATATAAGACCTAAAAGAAAGATCTATTAGAGATAAGGTAGTGAAATTCCTGAGGGGAAATAACTTACAATGGATTGATTTGCTGTTTGACTGTTGTACAAGATAGTCCTACCAAAAACAAATTCACAGGAAGAGATTGCAAATTCTTATCTCCTTTGATTACAGCAGTGAAAACCTGGAAAGGAAAGAAAAACCAGCATTATATGTACGTATTGGAAGTGTGAACAAGAGCAAATTTTGATATTGCTGTTGTGCCGGTACTGATGAATGCAATATAGCACATTGGCAATGTTATTAAAGCGATCATACAAGGGTACACATATTTTTGATGGATGAAAGAGTAATATATTTTAAACATCCTGGTGAAATTTTCTTTCAAATTCCTATGTTCTCTTTTTTGACATTTTGTTAGTGGCAGTGTCAATCTGTACTATCAGTAAACTTGAAGCGATCAGGTGTGGTCTAGAAGATGCACAATGAATAGCTCTTCATAATGGGAATGTATAGACCGTTGCCATGGCAACATGAGGAACTCTGGTCGGTGAATATGATGATATAACGCAACCAGCTGATTTTCTTGCAATCCAGAGCTAATCTTGCTGGATCAGACTTACTTCATGTTGAAAAAGATGGCTCAAATCATATAGGGCCTAAGCTATAACATTTTCAATATGAAATAAACTCCTCTCCCTACCTGACACTGTGGACAGCTTAAGCCATCGTTTTTGTTCCTCAACGATTTTATCACACATTGCTTACAAAGAGAATGTTTACATGAAAGGATTCTTGGCTGGAGTCCGGCTGTAACAAACAAAAAGGAAAGTTCAGTGACAAAATTTTGTTTACCTGTGAAGCAATCAGTATCGCAAAAGTTGAACTTAGTAATGCTGCCAACGTATGCAGCCCCTGAGGCAGATTGGCAGAATATACCATTTAAATTTATAGTGACATCTTTTTAAATTTTACATTGGAGTTTTTTTTGGGAGTCAACTTCTTCTTTATCAAAGTGCAAAAGAGATGAAATACCACACTGTGACCATCTGTTAGCAGCTTTTTAAACCCTCTAAAATGCCCAATCAAAATATTATTACCTTGATTTGAAGGTCTAGACTATTTGTTATCATTTGGCTGCACTTTATTTTCAGGCACTTTTATCATCATCAGCTTCTTTTTTTTAGTCCAGGAAATATATATGTCTCTTCCTGACGAACTGAGATTTTGACTATCAAAGCAAGTGATATGTTGTACAATTAGGACTGTGGAATCCATGACGCTAATTGGTAAGCGTCACTTTGAAATGAATCCCCAGACTAACACTGTTTAATACTTATTACCTTTAAAGTTTCAAGCTTTTGCCTAGGCCTACTGAGTATCAGTATCAGTTCAGTGTGAACTAGCATATACTACTATAAAGTATAATGCTGCGGTACAATTATAGAATACAGGGCCATTCATTAACTCTTCCCAGCATCCGGATGCGCGGATGCGCGGTGTGTCTGTACATGTCCGTACACGTATGACGCCCTCTAAAATTCCATCACGTATTTCATTTTGACTCCGCATCCGCGCATCCGCGGATCCGCGCATCCACCCCGGGAGTACTAGGAAAGGACTTAGATAATTTTCGAAAGTTTCCCCATATACGATATACCATCACGTATTTCATTTTGACTCCGCATCCGCGCATCCGCGCATCCGCGCATCCACCCAGGGAGTACTAGGATTGGACTTACAATTTTCGAAAAGTTTCGACATATACCATCACGTATTTCCAGTACTGAAAGTCCTGTATCATCCGGATGCGCGGATGCGCGGTGTGTCTGTACATGTCCGTACACGTATGACGCCCTCTAAAATTCCATCACGTATTTCATTTTGACTCCGCATCCGCGCATCCACGCATCCGCGCATCCACCCCGGGAGTACTAGGAAAGGACTTAGATAATTTTCGAAAGTTTCCCCATATACGATATACCATCACGTATTTCATTTTGACTCCGCATCCGCGCATCCGCGCATCCACCCCGGGAGTACTAGGAAAGGACTTAGATAATTTCGAAAGTTTCCCCGTATACGATATACCATCACGTATTTTAATTTTGACTCCGCATCCGCGCATCCACCCCGGGAGTACTAGGAATGGACTTACAATTTTCGCAAAGTTTCGACATATACCATCACGTATTTCCAATACTGAAAGTCCCGTATGTACGAAGATATTCCACATCAATAGTGTGTCGTTCTTAAAAGGCTTCCGTACATGTGTGACGCCCTCTAAAATTCCACCACAGAAGTACTAGGAAAGGACACTCCGATCCACGCATCCACTCAAAAAGAAAGAACTGGGACTTTGACATTTTATACTCACATACGTACTGGGGTGAGACTGAGCATCCGCGCATCCGGATGCTCAGATAGTATCATCGAGTGGCCCTGTATTCTATAATTACTCCAATGCTGCATTGGTCTAACATTAGCAGTCTCATCATATAAACAACACAGCTGCAGCTTCATTTGGGACTTAAAATAAAATAAAACTAGATTAGGCCTAGGTCATGCCCAGCTTAGCTTAGAACCATTGCAAGATAACAATTAAGGCTATGCCCGACATATTTCACTCTGAAGTGTTCTGTTACTTGTTAGAGTTACATTTACAATGTTTGTGCTAGTTAGAAACTATAGACTAAGTTAGTGGCTGTGAAGTGACACTACAGCCTAGACCTACTAACAACCTGTAAGTACTTGAGAGCTCACCATGAGAGAAGCTGTAGTTTCTCAAACATTTTGGACACTTTGGTGGGGAGTGTACTGTTGACATTCTCACACAGTTACAGTAAAATACTTTATCAAAGAATTACGTTTATCAGTCAAAGTATAAGAAAGAGTTGAACAGTCGAACATTCAAGGACGGTACGTGCAGTGCTAGACCTCTAACTTGCGGCTTTGCCTGATGCAGCAACCTGACCGCTGACAACCAGGTGCGTATTCAAGTTTTACATGCGTTTGTATGTTTTGTTGCCAGACTTAACATATTTGTAAACGAAGTAATACCTCTTTGATTTATTTTATATTCAATATTACTTCTCGAAAGCTATATATGCTTTGAATTATGTTATTTCTTTATTTTCCGTTGCAAAAGTATAACCAAATATTTAAATTAAGCGTGACTGAAATAAAATAGTATATTGAAACTCAATAGTGAAGAATCTTTATATTCCAACGCAAGACAGACGCAGAATATGAAATGTTGTTGATGCGTATGACAGAAATTCTGTGGTACTGTGTGTAATGAAACGTTGTTATCGAACGCCGTTTCTTCCAACGTTAGCACAAAACGATAACAAGCGATAAGCTGATTATATTTATTGCCCTAGGGTTACTTTTTGTCGCAGGTTAATATATACGTATTGGTTCAGAAACACTGCTGTAATTTCAAGTTCAATAACATATTGCAGGGCCTGTGCCTTAGGAATTCACAAATAGGGAGGGTGAAGGCGGGATGGATATTCATATTTTCCTATTTATCGGGCAATTAAGCATTTGCTTCGAAGTTTTTGAACTACACCATTACTTGCACTCATGATTACAAAGTTACTACATACACTAGAACTGTATATTTATCGATGAACTGTACGATACTTCGGTACCCACGCACAGTACCGGAGCAGTACCATTAAAAGAGACATCTAATTACGTCATACTCTCCCGGAAATATGATCGGCCGATTCTGATCGGGTAAATAAGCGGTGTCAGGGTATTATGTGCTTATTTTCCCGACGATCGGGTAAATAGCCACAACGATTCATAACATGAACCTTGACCCGAGTGATAACATCAGCAACATATAAGAGTGTACTTTTATGAACGGGGAGGGGTGCATTGCAACGGTTACATAGCCAGAGTACTGCTATTTTGGGATGCGAATATCAGTGGCCGAGTACAGCACTTTAGAATCAAAGTACCGAGTACAAGCAGCTGTACTCTTTTGTACGAGTATTTTCGAGTATTTGTCAAACACGTTGAATTTATTCAATTCATGTATTCAATTCATGTAAGATTAACAAGAACATTTTATTTATAACTATACCCTGAAAGTCTTGCAAATGATGGACAATTGATAATGTGAAGAGATTACTCGAACCATTTCATTGCTTGACAAATTCAGAATGTCTCATTTTTCTAAGAAAAAGAAAATCTGGTATATGTCGATTTAAACTGGTATATGTCGATTTAAATTGGTATATGTCGATTTAAATCGGTAGAAGTCAATTTAAGCTGCTGGAACTGGTATAAGTCGAAGGAAATTGGTATATGTCGATTTAAATCGGCATATGTCGATTCCCCACGATTTGAGACTGATCGATGGCCCGCCATACGCTGTACCGATGAGAATCGCGTTGACGGCAGAATCTAACTTAGACTTACTACAAGTGGTTTGTTATGATTGTCGAAGGTTCGATATCTTTCATAAGAAAAACATGTGATTGCATGATACGGAGAGAAAAACATGTTGAACTACAATGGCGGGTAACTTCGTACATAGTACCCAGGCACCGAGACAATGATCAAATACCTCGGTTCGTCTCTTGTACTGTCACCATTGAAGAAATACATTTTCAGCAATTATGCTGAAAACAACGTGGATCGCTCTGGTCCTCGGTTTTTGGTCGTCAATTTATCTCATAGACGTTTTCTTGAAGGTACAATACACACAAAAACAAATAAGCACTTGAGACTTGGTAGTTAGCCTAACACTTACGTTAGGCCTACCGTAGGCTAAACTAGGCCTAGCCTAGACCTATTCCCCAAGAAGCCTAGGCGTAAACAAACTGTCAGAATATGTTAGCTAAATGACTACCAGAGGCGGCTAATACGCTGACCTATTAGTATTACGACATAGGCTATACTATTATCAATTTAGCGAAGAGGTACCTGTACCTCTGACTGGCTTAACCTACGTTTTACAATTAAAATCCAATGTGTTTACCTGATTGGTTCAATTATTATTCCTCATGAAATATAATGGGTAGGCTAAGACAAGTCCTAATCTCTTTGCAAATATCTTTTGTTTAAAGTGATTTTTAGGTGCACATGTAAGATTTCCAGAAATGGTGACTTCACCTCTGAAATCTTTGCTATAAAACTTTCTTAGCCCCTTGCAAAAGGCTATGACCATATTGCTTAGACATTTCTAGAAAGAACTCTCATTGACTGCACATAAATAAGTGAGTTATGTAATGTTGAGGCCAATGAAATTGCCGTAAGGGTTGCAATGGAACTGGCGAAGGAACTTAACGGAAAGCTATGCGAGCAACACTTTCATAAACTTTTCAAGTTGTTGAATGGGAGCATTTATACTGGAAGTAACAAATTGGTAGTGTTGGATTTGTTTGTTTGTGTCCTATGTTCTTGATTGTGTAGCTGAGTATGTATTTTTATTTTACATATATCACGTTGTCCCCTTGATCCATTGATTTAAAAAAAAAAATACCCAGGCTAAAGAGTCTAACAGTGAAGGAAACTGATCAAGGACATTTTAATTATCTGGCAAGATAAGTACAATGAGACAAAAACCTCTTCCTTCATATTGCAGACCAACAGGAAGCTACTGTAACATAGTTTTTAATTTTTTTCAGACAAGATCTCAGTTCAGTGAGAGCTATCAGAATTTTCAGCAGAAATGGGGTGTGCAACTTTTGACGGCTCAGATACGCTGCTACACCACATATTTCAACCGTTGGATCTTCCGAGTGGGCCAGTGGTTTCCCTGGTTTTCTTACTACTGGTTTGAACTAGGGATGTGGTTTGGCATAGTCTGCATCTTTGCCTCTGTCGCGCTGCTCGTGATGACTTTGGTGAAGGCATTCACGGAGGAGAAACCAGAGCAGGTCTTGACTCCAGTGGTGAGAAATTCTAGATAGAATCAAATAAGAGGCCAAAGTTAAACTAAAGGTCATTATGGGACAAAAAGTACAAAAAATAACTTGCCTTTGATCTGGGAGTAATGGATCTTTACCAAAGCTGCTCATAATTATTGTTGGCATCAGGTCATTTGGGTGTGTTCAGCAACTTAGGAAGAAGGTCATCTTCCTGGGATTTCTTTGGAAGTTGATGTTGTTTGAAAACACATAAACACATAACCACAATACTTTCTATTTTGAATTCAGGGCCAAAAAACCTGTGCCATTCTTCATGTTCATTTGAATGCAGTAAGCAAACATGAAACTGCTCCATTGGTGCTCTTTGTATATTTTTTTTTGCAAAAATATGCCCTTTTATGTGACCCACATTTGCCCCCATTGCAAGCCTACCAGTAACGCCATACCCCTTTTCAAGAATGCTCCAGCCCTGACCGAGAATTTCACTTTTTTTTATATATGTTGTGGTCACAGTATGACAGAAGTCAACCAGGGTAATTTGTGAAGTATTGCAATAACAGGCAAACTTTAAAGCCTCAAAATAGATTGTTGCATTTCTGTTTTTGTAGATGCCTGGTGTCAATGTTCCAGTCCAACATCTCTCATATTTCTTCGCCGTCCTTCTTGTCAGCGGGATTCTTCACGAGCTTGGTCATGCCATTGCTGCAGTTCGGTAAGTGCATTACAGCTGTGTAATGGTGAATTTGCAAAGGCTTTCCCCATTCATATTCATGCCTTGATAGGATTGATGGATAATTCACTGCTCAGAGTAAACCATCCTCCTCACTCCAGTCATCTTTTGGAAAGAGCCAAAAGCAGTAATCTGATAAGTTTGCCTTTGTAAACAGATCAAAATGGGAGCCCCTTTCGTCCGTGTACCTCCTAGGCTTTCTGAATAGAAAAGTTTGTTAACAGCTCTCTGTTATGAAAAAGAAACATTCTCTTTTGGAGGTATCAAACATCTCTTGCATATCTAATGAAGCCAGACAAAAACTATCTTCTTTGTACCTCATTTGTCTTGCAGCTCACTTTTATGTCGATAAACAAACACATCTTGGTGATTATCTTTCCACAGAGAACAAGTTATGATTAACGGCTTTGGTGTATTTGTGATGGTAGTGTATCCCGGTGCATTTGTGGACCTACACACTGAACATCTCCTGGCCATTCCTCCAAAGAGACAGCTTAAGATATACTGCGCTGGAATATGGCATAACTTCGTCTTGGTGCTAATTGGTATTGTTATGCTGGTTACCATGCCGACCACCATGAGTATGCTGTATGCCACAGGCGAGGGTGTGGTTGTGACCGAATTAGCAAAGGTATGCCATGTAGAAGGTAACCATGACGATAGAGTCAAGTGTCATGTCTTTTCTGTTCAAAGTTTCTCTCCTTATGTAATATAACACTCATAGGCATACATGATGCTTCACTTAAGGTTTCATGTAAGTGGCAGTAACATACATCATTAAAATTCCTGCAAGTAGAGTTTACAACTAAAGATTTTCACTTGACTATATAAAGTGCTAACTACAACATGGAGTACGTCCATCTTCTTTTCACAGAATTCTCCTGTTGCAGGACCGAGGGGATTTGCTGTCGGCAGTAAATTAAAAAGTATTAATGGATGCCCTTTGCTGACAGGGGACGATTGGGGGCGCTGTCTCAGCGATGTCGTCTTTTACCCGCAGAGCGGATACTGTCAACAGATCGGGAAAATCAAAGAGAAGGATTATACTGTGCAATGTAAGTACAGGATTCCCTTTGAATAGTTTTGTTAACCATTTAAAGTTCATGTTGTCTGGTATTTTTCATTTACCAAAGAGGTTGGAATAACCAGAATATTGCAAAATTCAGAAAATTCAGAGAATGCATCTGTGAATGTCATGTTTCCTTCAAATGTGTTAATGAAAAAAAAATACTTTTGAATTCAGTTGGGAGAGGATAGATGTTACTCAGAAACCTAGCATCTAGTCCACTGATGAATGTCGTAGAAAGATAGCATCTAGTCCACTGATGAATGGCGTAGAAAGATAGCTTTGTAGTAACGTCTGTTAATTATAATTAAACTGAGAAAATCAAACGTTGTTTCCAAAGACGGGAGAAATCGCTGGAGATGGTTGACCGTATGTCTTCAATGAGTGCTCTCTGCAATTTGTGTTTACTTGGAATCCAATAGTCGGAGCTCAGAAGAAAGAGATGAAAATGATTGAGAAAAGAAGGGGCAGGGTGGGGGGGGGAATGAAAATAATGATAAAAATACAAAAATAAAATTAAAGTACAAAATTAAAGTACAAAAAAAAAATTAAAATTAAAAATTAAAATGTTTTCTTCGTTGTCTTTTTCTGGCAGTGTATAAAGGCCAAGGAGGTCAAGTAGAATGCTGCCGTAATGACAGTGCCTCAGATCTTTGTTTTTACTATAAAATTGGATCGAGTGCCGAAAATTTAGAAAAAGTAAGTTCAGTTCCTTATTGTTTCAAATTTCAAGTCTTCTAAATGCTGTTCTTTGTAAAAAAAAAGAAAAGTTTGTAGATTATCATTGCTACTTATCACTCTTAACCTAAGTAACTGTAAACTGTGTTCTTAGGGGGACTTGTTATTTTGGGGAAATTTTTATGTTAATCTGAGCAAAAACCAACCAAGGTCAACTTAAGATAAGATAGAGGATATTGCTTATATGGTATTAATAATTTTGCTTTAGCGCCACCTAACTTTGGCCAGTGATAGCCACAATGTGTGTACATTGTTGGTTGTTATGCCTTATAGTCCTTTGCCTTGAAAGCTTGAGTATTTTTATGTAGGTCGGATGACTCCTTAATGACCTAGATCATGGGTTGTGGTATGATCTGTTGTTTCAAGAGAGCTATGATACTGCGATAGACACACAATCTATATGATCAGATGGTCACAGTTCTGATTTTTAGGACACTAGAGCTGAGGGTTTAGCAGTTTGATATAAATATTATACCTCATCAGGTGAACTGTTAATACTGATCCCAGCATAAGAGCTGTGATGCTGTTTACCTTTTTGGTCCTCTCGCCTCCTGCAGATATACCAATGTTTAACAGCTCGTAAAACTACAGAGGCTCCCAGGTGCCAGCGAAACAGTGACTGCCTGCAAGTGCGAAAGACGGTCTGCCTTTACCCGTCTCTGGATAATTCCAGTAGATTGATAAGAGTCTTACACGATAAGGGTCCCCCGGTTATCTACGTCGGTGATCCTTACCTCTTTGGGTTCACAGGTGAGTTATATATTAAATATTCATCAGAGTATTGTTTTTAATGCCAATTTGCATAAACCCAAGTGACTTTTCATTCAAAAACCAGTATATGTAAATAGCATTGTTCTCCAAATAAAGCATTAAATATAAGTGTAGTTTAACACTAATTTTCAAAATAATCTTGCAGTCATTTCTTTAAGGAAAAGTGACTCAAGATGGAGCCAATAAATTGAGAATGTTACCATGTGATCATGACCGTATTACGTCAAGTTAAAGTATCGTGAGTCTTTTGTAAAGAATCATCAACTTGCTGGTCATTTAAATACCCATTTTGTTAAATACACCTCTACAAAACATATTGAAGATTGACATATAATTCCTATCAATCTTTCTCAGTTTAAGTTGAAAAGTAAAAGAAGACCTGTTAGTGAAAAATAAGAAAATTTTATATCTCTTTCCATTGTCCAGACAAATTAAAATGACAGGTTTTCATTCAATTAGATAATAATAGAATTAGCTTAGAGATGTCACGTTAATGGCAAAAATCACCATTACCGTGAGAGTCTTTTAAGGGTTGCAGCGGCCTAGAACTAAAACCCCTCAAATTTTTTCATCAAGGTTCACCAAACCACCAGTGTATTCAACTTTTACTTGAGAGTGTAACAAACTGATTTGACCACCTTTGACCTTACGGTTGTGTAATTGAGTATCCAGGTGTTGGATTCAAACAGACACCACAAAACTGGAAGCTGGAAAATAACTAGTAGTATTACAGACACAGACATGCAAGACAAGAAAAAATCATAAACAACAGTGACTAGTCTGTCTGGTATGGCATTACCAAATGTTACACAAATTATGCAAATATGTGCTGCAGTTTGTGAAAGAAAATTATAAACAATTCAATATCTAATGATAAACTTTAACCATGTTTTAACTATTTAGAATGACTTCAGAAGATATTTAGTTCTAGATACTTTAATAGGTTTAACATCTTTCTGAGTTGATCCTTCATTATTGTTTAGCATAAATTTGTGAGCTGTTCTAGATATTATTCTGTGACTGTTCAATAAAAACAGAACTTAGTCTTTGATTCTTGAGTTGAAATAAACTTCTACAATAAATAACGTTTGCTCTGTCCAAATTTCAGAGCTAAATTATTCTCGTTAAAATGTATCATTTTAGTATCTGAGCCAATTCCTTTGCACTGTGACAGGGAGTTGGGTAATCAAGTTTCAAAACTAAGAAGAAATTCTACAATTCTTAACCAAGATTTTTATAACAACTTTAAGCTATCTGAAAGTACATTGCACATTCCATTCTATGTCACATCCGTCAATGGTTACCTTTGATATTAGTACATTATCTATGTGGTTTGCTGCCCTCTGGGACAACCTTTGCCTCCCCAATCTACCATTGGAAGTGACACAGTTGTCTATACAAATGCAATTCTATGTTAATGTGTTAGCCTCTGAAGAAGATCCTGCTAGGATCGAAACGTCAGGCCAACTTACTTTTACACATTCTATTACACAGGCTCTCTAGTGGATAAGCAGTTTGCTAACAGTTTTATTCTCTTTTAATGTGTTACAGTTATATTAAGTTATCCATATGGGTTGGACAACCTGGTTTCAGCATATTATTCATCTGCTGACATTAATGTTGTTATTTTTTTGAAAATTTGAAAATGACAACATTGCCGGACTTACTAATGTCTCCATATATGTCTTTTGTTCTGTTTCTCTTATCTTTCAGTATCTGTGAGCGGTTACATACCAAAGTACAACTTCTTGCCATTTTACTTACCTCAGATTGTAGATACCTTCTGCAAGTATCCTTTTTCAATTCAATATGTAAATAAAAAGCAAGGAAAGGGTCATAGGTAACATAGGTAAAACAATTTACAATATATAACACCAGCTGTGGCCTAGGGTTGTGACAGGATGGTACTATGTGATTGAAAAAACTGTACAGAAAATACAGATAAAAAAAGCACAAAAAAAACCCCTCGTTACTCGTAAAGTCTGCCAAAATAGCATAAATCATTTGTGCCTGTGTAAAGTGTTGACCTAGAAGCACACAGCATATTCATCCCCCCAAAAATTGAAATGCCTTTTAGGAAATGAGTAAAATGCATTTGTGAATTGCTGATACTTTAGGCAAGAAATGACCGTCTAGAAGAGGCATCCTGCCTGTTGACAGAATGTTGAATTTTGTATATGTCATAATTGATAATTTTGCATTAGATATTTTTACCAGGTGATAGAATCACACTTTTCAGACAATGTGAGAAAACATTCATTGTTTTGCAGTTGGTGGGCAAATTGATTTATTTTGATAGGTTGAAGAGATTATTGTGACATCCTCACACCCTGATTGTTTTTACTGACGTCGTTGGTGGTTCTCACCACTTCCTCCATACTCCAATGATTGATTGTACAAGAGCATTATCAAAGGTTCTTAGTGTACAACAGTCTTATGGAGTGTACACTCAGCTAGATGGGACAGTTTTCTAATGCTAATACCTCTCTAATCTGTCCTCCAATATCATGCTTCAAAGCACTCGTATTGACAGTATGCACAGTTCCTAACCTTGATCTGATAGTAACATGATATTCATACTGCTCATACTGACAACACTGACAAAGTGCTTTGAAGTAGGACATGAGTACAGTGTAGAAAAACTTGTCCCAACTGGGTGATGTATTGTAGTTATTGAGTGTCTTGATGTCTGTAGTGAGTTAGTGTGTGTGTCTGAGATAACTTGGGGACTTGATCCAGGTTTTCAAAATTGTGTATGGTTTCGACAATTTATCCTTTACTGACTTTTTCTTGTTTGCTAACAGTAGTTGTATTAGAGGTCATTGTCTTAAACTCCAAAAGTCGCATAGTAGGATTAATATTCGGCATAACTTTTTTTCTAATAGGGTTGTGAATGAGTGGAATGGTTTGCCTGAGAAAGTTGTACTTGCAAGTAGTGTGAATGGGTTTAAGAATGCTTTGGACAAGCACTTTAAGCATTGTAATCGGGTCTGAGTGTCTGTCTTTTCAGTTTTTTTTTTCTCTCTCTGTAGGGTCCTTGATGGGGACTTAAGTGTCCCTCCTGATCTTTTTTTCTACTAAACTAAACTAACTATAGTGTTATAAAGTAATATACCCATATATACTGTAGTTGGGTAGAATTTTTCTCAGTGTACTCTAGGGTGTTATATAGTTACTTCCATATATTTTAATGCTCAGTGGTGTCACCAGACATTTGGAAGTTGGTGAGGGCACAGCAACAGGAGAGCTTCATTGGGGGGGGGGGGGGGGTGGGGCACAGTTTGAGTGTACTGTAGTGATATGGAGGGTTTACCTGACTACAACGTTCCAAGACTAGCCATTATTAGTAGTTATTTGAACCCCAACATCTTTGTTTTCACAAGGATGTACTTGTCCTTTTTCAGCAGTTTACTTGAGGTCGGTAGACGCACCTTGCAGGTCTATAACTTCCTCTGATTTATCTTAGTTTTACCTTTATTGGTCGGTAACTGATGTAGTGAATGACCTGGTTCCCTCAGTAGGACTGCGGTACACACAGCACATCTGGCAGCAGCTGTACAGTATCTAGACTTGACTTTTAATAGATTCTTTAGTAAGCTGTTGGAAAACTTGTAGTAGCTATTTAGTAGCTATGTAGTAGCTAATGTGTACATTAGTCAAAGTAGATTGAGAAAGAGCACTTTCAAGTTATTTACATCATTCGGATTAAAATACTGGAACAAGTTATTCTTTGTTATAAGATTACAGATGTTCAAGTCTAACAAAAGCAAATTTTTCTAGATTACAACCTTCCAAAAGAATAGAAGACCATTTTCATGATATTTGTCTAAACTCTGAAGTACGAACACAAAATACAGACTAGACCAGTACCAACCGGTAGAATAATAGATTGTAGTAATTATGGTGGGAACAGTGCGGCACTAAGTGGAATAGGAATAGTGGTGGTGGTCCTTAATTCCTCGCTTTGCTTGTTCCTTTCCAGTCAACCTCCCTTCCCTTCACCATTTTGTTTTTCTCACTTGTGATTGTTTTGACACTAAAGCTTTGCTTTACACCGTTCAGTATTATCACTGCTAGTATCATTTGTAACTTAAAATATTCTCTAATATGCGTGACAAAATTAATTCTAGCTCTCAATATTTATGAATTCTGTTTCGTGGCTTGCTGTTGACATTCTTGTTTCTCTATTCGGTAAGAGCTCTTATGATAAAGAGTTGAAGATACAATGTGCAGTAATGTGCTATGAGATTTATTCTGTGACAGTACCCTGGGAAAGCTGTCACTCTATGTGTGCATATCTCCCAGATATCAATGTCAATTTAATGATGTAAAATTTATATTTAATTATACATTAATATTAGTGGCTGATGAGTTGAACGGCCTCAGGATGCCAGAAGCTTAGTAACGTGAAATAAAATATTTTCAATTTAAATTTTCATGGGATATGTGGGGGGGAGGGGGAAAAGATTTGATTTTTTCCATAGACCAATCCCCAAGAGCACGGGTTTACCCGATCATTCTGACCTGGGGACTTCATCAATAATTTTATAAATTGTTAAGACATTACCATCAGCAATATGATATAAAAATACATGCATGAAGTTACAGTATAACCAGAGCTTTGTCTATGAGTGATACAAGGTTGAACATAATAATAATAATAATAATCAGGCAGTTATTTTTATGACAATGGTATAATTAGACGGACTTTAGCAGCCTGTTGTGTTGGCTTACAGATTGTCGGTTTAGTTTATTCAATATTCATAAAATAAGACTTGGTTATGTAATATGGAAGATCACTTTGTGAATCTTAATCCCCTTTCCCCTACCTCCCCCCTCCCCCCCCAAAAAAAAAAATTGGAGTACCATATAAAAAATATTTTAATCACTTCATCCAATAATAGATGTAAAAAAAAAAAAAATTAGGAAAAACTTAGGAAATTTAGGATAAATTTAGAAAACAAAATTTAGGAAAAACACTATGTTATCTTACTTGCCCTTCAAGATTTTTCGAATAGATTTTCTTCAAAAATCATCATTCCATAGGATTATGCAAATCTTTCACGACACAAGAAAATGTACCCTTAAAATTCACTATCTCACTCGACACTTTGCCGATGGGGAGATTGCAAACTCAAATGTTAATTTGAATCAGTTAGATTGTAAATTTATGCCAGGCCTTGTCACCGTAGGTGTTTTTCAAACCTGTGTTTGTTAGAATATTTACAGGGTTGCTACAACTATTACTGTTTGTTAGTTTGACAAGTAGTCTTGCTTGCCTGTAACTAGCGTTTTATTGGATATAATATTATCGTCTTCTTTTGAAATTTCTGTTTCCGAGAATGCGAGCGGTTTGAGAACAGATATTTTTGTAGCGTCTCATTCCATGCATAGCAATGTCACCGAAGCTATGCCACTCAATGTAAGACATCCGTCCTAGATTTTGCTGCCAATTAAATTATAAATCAAGTGAATAACTAATGAATTTGATTTGATCCTGAACATGTAGTGGCCAGTACACTTTGTCATCTAATCGTATTTATAAAGCAAGTTGGAAAATTGTCAAGAAAAATTTGAATTTTTACTTTCTTGTCAGAAATGAAACAAGGGAATCAGCCACATTGTTATGACCTTTTTAGCAATGAATAGCATAAAAAAAAATTTGAAGAAAAATTCCAAGTCACTTTATGAAGTAGTTGGTGATCACTTCCCAAGGGTGAAAACCGATCTTATTCATTGTGTGTTCCCTTTGGGCAAGTTTTTATTTTGATGTTTGGCGTAGTTTTTCTTGGTCAGCAGAGTTAAAAATTGTCCGTTTCGTAAGTGATATTCATTACAACTTTACTGAGTTATGTTGGATTTCAGGATCTTGAATATTTCAAATTACTGTATCAAATTTGTAGGCTTGTCTTACAGATAAGATGAACTCTGACGTAAGAAGCTAGTAACTGATAGTTTCAATGCCTGGATGATATCAGTGCCAAATCTGTGTATCATGTTCCTGTCTGTCAGTCAGTCTATCTGTCTGTCTATATGGTTCGTGTTGTGATGTGAGGTAGACTATTTTCAAATTGGCCGTTTTGTTGCAAACATCTTGTGAATCTAAAGAGATATATATTTATTGATCATTTGTTCTGGTTTCTGGTATTTTTTAAATATTTTTTTTACTAAATAACGTAATCTTAACATTTTGCACATGTCTGCTGCAGTAGTAACTAAAATTTGGTTTATTTCTGAATCAAGTTACTTATATATAGTAATGTTTCAAATAGCCTCAAGAAATTTGTTTACTGAATTTGGGGAATAAATTGAGAATTTGGTGGAAATATTTGTAAACTAGTTACAAAAAACTAGTACAAATGTATGTTTAATAATTTATTCTGTATAACGTCAACAGCACTTATTTAAGCCTTAATGGAGCTTTTCCTTCAGGTACTTAATATCTTTATCTGGCGCCCTCGCCATCCTCAATGCTGTACCATGCTATGCCCTCGATGGTCAATGGATCTTCCAGGCATTCATCGAATCATATCTCACCTCACTTATTCCAAACCCACTCGATAGACAATCTCTGGTTAGCCTTGGACTGCTCTTCGGAACCCTGATTCTGATGGCAAATGTCGCCCTCGCTTTGTTTTCTCTACTCTTCGCATAGTGACCGTTGTGCTATGCTGCTAGAGGAGTCATCCACCAAGATGTAGAATCTATGGAGGTTTGTCAGTCACCAGAGAAAACTCCAAACTCAGAAGAACTTCAAGTGGAGCCGAATCCGACCAATTCCAGAGGATGGTGTTATTCGGCGTATTACTGGTCGGCAAGTTGATGTGTGGTGTTCCTGCAGTGCTTATTGATACTATCGCAATATTACAGCATGGGAATGAAAAGTACCTTTATGCAGGTAGTACATCCAAATCTGATACCTGATTGTGTTTGTGTATGTCACTTTGACCTTTGACATTGAAGCAGACTTATAGTGAGTCTGTACTCATAGCCATAATGTAGCATAGTTGCCTGTACTAAGACTGGCTGTCATGGATGTGTGCTTGTACTGCTAGTACTCAGGGCAGTTAGAATATCAAGTACAGATACTAGTAGAATATGAAGTATTCATAGTAGTGCTGAGAGCCGTGTACTCTAAATTGTACTCATTCAAGGGAATTAACTTGTAATCATACTCATCATATTGTACATGTAATCTTTTACTACACAACTCCCTATGTGTAGAACAGAAACATGCATATATATATGAACAGTTAGAATCACAAAAATATGGTACAGTTGCTATCAATAGTGATAAATAATTTATATTCTGATATCTCCTTGAGTAAACTGTGGGCTTGACGATGCACACTAAAGTTTCATTTAACTTTGCATATGGACCTTTGGCTGGCAGCTGGTTTCTCTGTGATAGAGGAGTAAACATTTGCCCATTCTATGCATGAGATGTCCAAATCTTTTCAACTACCCTCCATCACTCTCAAGTTTTTTTCCGATCTCTATATTTTGCTGCTCTGTATTTTAACACCTTGAAAACTGGGTTTGTTTGAAAGTCGCTTCTTTCATTGCTTACTTGCTATATTTTAATACTTTGAATTGGATGAAGTCTCCCCAAAGCAATTTACCTTCAATTATGTTGTTCTATATCATTCTGAAAATGTAGAGAATATATATATGTTTTTCTCTTCCTCAAAGTGCTGGTTAGCCAGCACTTTGAGGAGACTTGTTTAAGATATAATTGGAAGATCTTTATATTTATGAGGTGAGGTGTTTCAGTAAGAAGTGAATTAATCCCTGCTTTCTAAACATAAAATATCTCTTTCCATAGCAGCATAGATTGGCTTTACATGGGACACAGTGTGTTTTACCCACATTTTTAGTTGTATATAAAAAAAAACATTACAGCCTGTTTTGCTCTGGGTAGACAAGTGCGGCCCCTGAAGTATCATGGAAGAGTGATATGTGTATAGATCATATCATTGGGATTGCCATGGTAACGAACACAATTTACATCTCCCATCTGAATATCACGAAGGGAAGAGACCGTAGACACATAAAGTATTAATTTGATTTCGTACTCAATGGACCCGTTAAGAGCTGTTTGTAATAAATTGAGAATCATGTTTCTGTCTGAAATAATTAGTGGCCTTCATAAATTATGCCTTTATGAGAGGGAGAGGTTTGCTCGTAGGTTCAAGATCCCTGATTTACAAATGTAACTGCAGTGTATACTGTTCTCTAAGAAACAAATCTTGAAGATAACAACATTCAAGTTTAGTTGGGCACATTTTTATCACCGGTTTCTGAATCAAATGTTGCTGTCGATAGTCAAACATGTTATCTAGGTTTAATAGATGCTTCACAGAAGAAGCATGAAATACTTGTTAATGTAAACAGGGTATATCTGGTAGTCCGAATATGATCCACAGTTTCTAAAACAGCTGAATAGATAGGCAAATCATTCCTCTCCTTTGAAAGGATAATAGAGGAATGGAGTAGCTTGTTCAAGCTCATCAACGATAGGGGTGGGCTTGTGGAGGCTCATTAGAGGGATACTTGGGTGTCTTAAACATAACAAGACAATGTTTTTTGTTTTTATTAAGGATGGGGGGGGGGATGGTGGAGAGGAGTGGGTGGAAGATTATATTACAGCATATGACAGTGCCAAATATCATCTGGTTCCATGTGTGTGCTTTGAATTTCCTAAGATTGCTTTGGGTCTACTTCATGTATGCTTACTATTGTGGTACAAATGCTTACACATTGTATTACGAGGAACAACATGTTTTTATCCCGATATCATGCGTTGCATGTTGCTCTTCTGGATCTATCTATTCCTGAGGATGCCGAGACTCACATTGTAATAACACTGTATGTTTGTAGCTTTTCTTGATAAGAAATTGAATTCTAAAGTCTTAAAAGCTCTTATATGTCCAACTTCTCTATCATTGCCTATTTTCAAAGCCATTATATCTTCTTAGGTTGTTACATTTATGACTAATTATGTTTCATTATCTTGCTGAGTGAGTCCTAAATTGCCAAATTTATTTTGAAAAAGTGTTTTTCCCCTTCTATCTTCAAAGACTGTTTTCATTCTGTTGATATGTTATGAATCATTATGACAAGGTGGGTGTATGTTTATTTGTAGGAATGTACAGGGAGGGGGGGGGGGGGAGGGTATGTGAGGATCTATTCCTCATATATGCGGGACAAAGTTCATCTTGGAATTGTCTTGCCCACTCTCTGAAGTTAAGTCATGTGCCTATGCTACCTGGATATATTAATAAAAGTTACATCAGATATACACAATCTGGAATATTAATATTGACTTGAGAGGTGAGTTGATGCCACTTAGTCAAAACATTTTATCAGTGACTTTTGTCAAATTTTGAAAGTGTCATCACTTCTACAAGCATAGCAGTCACCCTTTTGCAGTTTCTACAACCTTCTCCATGGTTTCCATGACAACCTTCTATTCCTGCTAAAATTTCTTCCTTGCATATCGCTATAGCACCAAAATATGATGGAAAAAAATCCTAACCATTTGTCAGCAATAATTGTGATTTCAACATTTAGGACAAATCATGGATATTTCAGTTTATGCCAATAGAAACTGAATGGGGGAAGAGGCGTAATACAAACTATAATGTAGAGAATGAAATATTATGTATCATGCCCACTGTGATTGAACAAATGTAACCATTTATTTCATGTTTCATACATTTTGTAACTGCGGAGCATCGCGGAAGTTTAGCCCCGGCTCACTGAGTTACCGTATTCTTTGCGAAAGTTCAAATAAAATATCAATAAAAGTAATTACTCAAGTGAAAAACGGGTGAAACTAATGAAATCAATAAGTTTTGTGTAAAATTTAAGTTTTAACTACAATCATCATATTTGTTACTCAGATATTTAATACTTAAAAAATAACCAAACTTTAACATGTGTTTTGATTGAACAGTTTAATTTGTTAAAAGGATGTTTTATACCATGTAGAAACTATCAAATAATGGAAAATAATTGGAAGAGAGATATTAACAGGATACATGATGTAAGTACATAATAGCTTGGTCTCCTATGTGACAAACATATTTAATTTTATTCATTAAAATAGGGGGTATCGCTATTTCCCAGTTTATCTTATCTGAAATTTTGATCAAAGATCTTGCAAGTTAATATATTCATTTGTTGCATGAGAGCACCTCCTGGGTAATTTGTGTTTTATATCACAACATAAATTGATAACATATGTCTGTTATCATCATAGTATGGTTAATGAACCAAACACTCAAGGTTTGTTGTTTTTCTGTCATCGTCCTGCCGGGAGTTTCAAGTGGTTTCATTAACATCCCAGTACGCTCAAGAGAAAGCATCTCGTCGTCTCCGTGGCTGTCCGTTTGCAGGGTTAGTGCTAATGACATTTGAATCTCTCATGGAAACGTTGATCATTATTCATGCAATTGCTGATGTCTGCGTTTTTCCTGAGAAAAGGACTAAGTTGCCTAGCAACCAGAGTGTGTCGCTTTTCATGACTTTTGTAAGGTCATTTTCCTCACTGTGTGTTTCAATGTTGACACATTATTTTATAGATGAGCCTAACATTTCCACATTCCGGGAAAGCTCTTGACACTGTAACATGATTTATCAGGAGTATTTGGGAAATGTTTGTTATTCTTAAGAAAGTGTCTGACAGTTTTTAACGGAAGGAGCATGATTGTGTAGGCATGATTTCTTTCACTGAACACTACCCATTTATGTCCACCACCCCCCCCCCATAATCCCAGATCAAGGAAAATTTTAAAAACAAGTGAGTCTGACAAACATGCTGATGTAACTTTATAGCATCTGTCATCAGAAATGTGCAAGGAGTAACATTCTAGCATGTAATGTTTACATTGTGTAGGATAGTACTATGCTAGGAGGGGATTAAGGCTTGCTGGGTAGGGATGTTGAGGTGGGGGGGGGATTGGGAAGTGCTTATAGAGTAATATTAATTTTCTGTCAATTTGCACATTTCTCTCGTGGATTTCTGGTAATAATTGTGGTAATCTTATTTGGTAACGACTCTAATAATATTCATAATTTAAAAAGAATAATGATAAATGATGATTAGAAAGAAGTAAATTCTATAAATGATTCCATTCCTTTTGTTTCTTTCGATCTTGAGGTTTTGTATATTTTTCTATTGCTGCCAATTTTTTTGTAGATACTTTTTACATTTTGTATGAATATAGAAGATAAATTTATATCATTTGTTCTTGATTATTTTTTCCTTTGTATTAAAATTAATCTAATTAAGATGAATTTATTAATGATAACCCCCCCCCCCATGTCTTTTATTCCAGGTGGCTGACCAGGCTAGGGAGTTAACTTGTGTGCATACAAATAGTTCTCAACACTTGTACTGTAAGTAAGGCATAAACCGCAAAGTAGAAGCAGCAAGGGAGATGGGAGTTGGAATCCATAATTATGTTTAAAGAAATGGAATAACTTTATTCAATTGTTGAGTAAAATTAGAAATCTTGTTGAGTTAGTTTGGAGATCAATAACATTACAATTGGTGTAAAATTATGTAAACCTGCTGGAGTCGAACTGTGTATCTAATTTATCATTCTTCCATGCCCCTTTCCCCTCCCACTCTTCTGTGCCCCTTTCACATCCCAGTCTTCCATGCCCCTTTCCCCTCCGATCTTCCATGCCCCTTTTCCCTCCCCCTCTTCCATGTACCTTGTCTCTCCCCCTCTTCCATGCCCCTTTTCCCTCCCACTCTTGTGTCCCTTTCCCTCCCATTCTGCCATGCCCCTTTGCCCTCCCACTCTTCCATGCCCCTTTTCCCTCCCACTCTTCTGTGTCCCTTTTCCCTCCCATTCTGCCATGCCCCTTTGCCCTCCCACTCTTCCATGCCCCTTTCTTCTCTCGTCCTTTCCCCTCAAATCTTCCGTGCTCTTTTCCCCTCCCCCTCTTCCATGTACCTATTCCCTCCCCCGCTTCCATGCCCCTTTTCCCTCCCACTCTTCTGTGTCCCTTTTCCCTCCCATTCTGCCATGCCCCTTTGCCCTCCCACTCTCCGTTTCCCCTCCCACTCTTCAATGCCCCTTTCCTGTAATTTCTCCACTATTAACCTTATCATCTACCCCACCCTCCATAATCCTCCATATGATTGTGTTGTCCTTTATGTATATTTTAAATCCCTCAAAGCATAATACAGTGATATATTCAGCTAATCATTTCTCCTCTCCCAGTACCGATGGGACTTTCCCGCCGGTTAAAGAGACAGTCACATTCGGTTAAAGAATTTAATTGACGTTCATCAAATTCGTTCCCGTTGGAGGTGAGAGATGAAATGAACCAGTCACCACGGTGACATGGTACAATTTGATACTTCCCAAAAGCTGAGCTAAGCAGGAAGGGGTACCTCGGGGGTTTGGCAAGTGAATTAGCTGAAATAAATGTTAACTTCCTCCCATAAGAGAGTATTAGCTGTGGGAGGAGAGAAGAGGAAACGTTACTTTAGCGTAGAAGTATAACTGCCAATATCTGTGGAGAAGATGCTTGATATTACTGAGAAAGGCGATCTGCCGACATTCGGAAGTTCTCTGTAATTTTACACTTAAAAAAAATTAACATAAAATGTGTTAAGCACAGGATATAGGTGATGGATTGTCTGTAACAGGTCAATTTC
The DNA here is from genome assembly GCF_037975245.1 of Apostichopus japonicus. Lineage (NCBI taxonomy): Eukaryota > Metazoa > Echinodermata > Holothuroidea > Aspidochirotida > Stichopodidae > Apostichopus > Apostichopus japonicus. The sequence continues at coordinate 20,018,945 of NC_092581.1, forward strand.
CTGTGACCCGATGATAACCTTACAGCTGTTCAAAAAAGTGAAAAATAATATTGACTAATAATGGAGACATTTGTTTTACACACAGACAACTATCAATGAGATCAGCAGCTTTAAGGACATTTTAATAAAATAAAACTAGTAAAAAATTAAAAAACAAATTGAAAGAAACATGTTGTTTCTATAGCATCAACTCCCTCTTAAAATAAACAATGCAACAATTTCATTAGATTCTTGACTGTCCTGAAACCATATTCTTGCCTCTGGGTGAATTTATGGTCTCACGTCCCCCTCCGAAGCACTAAAAGGGTGTGAAGACTCGCGCAAAAAGAAACGTCTAATGCCGGTAATCTGACCTAGTTTCGAATGAGGTGTAAAAGAAGTGTTAGACATCACCATCGATCCCAGAAAATACACACACAGCTTGCTACAGTGGGTAATTAGACATTAGTGTACAGTCATTTCTTACAGCTGCGGTCAATACCCACAGCACAGTGTACATAAGCAGCGATGGACATCTCAGGTCCAGCTAAAGATAACAAGGTATCTCGTTTCATTACTGTCTGCATTTTGTAGGGACACGAACAAAACATCACTTGCAAGCAACAGAAAGTTAAACTTTTTCCGATGGCCACGTGCGGTTTGGGGCGAGTCTTCAATGCCTTTAACTTCTACTGCAACACATTGTAGCTATTTATACACATTATTTATATATATGTCATTATCATAGACCGTATGTCCAGTTATTCAATGAAAGTGGTGCGGCTTTGCTTGACTTTCTCATCAATTTTTGTTTTATCGCATTTCAAATTGTAGTAGCTAAATGGCCAAATCCACAGTATTTAAAGGTAGTCATTATAGGCCCCAAATTATAGCAAGCTATAACATTGATAGAAGTTTGCAAAAAGTACTTTCCTGGAGGTCTTTACTCTCCAAGTTGTTCTCAGACATTTTTATGGAACACACAAAATGACTGGATGTCCCAGTGAGGAAAATTTCCTCGAAGTTAATAAAAACAGTTTCAGAATTTTGAGGTGACCATATATGAATATCTAGCATATTTAAATGCCAATACAGCAATACCACTGTTCGTTAGTTGGAACTACCTAATTATCCACACATATTTTCCAAATTTATAAACCCAACCGGACACTTATGTAAGACAGAAACAAATGGACATGTCCATGGACATGTCAAATGGACATGTCCAGTGAAATCTAGAGGTATGATATCCTATAACCTTACTTATGTCTATCAATTTTAGCATTTCTTTTGGTCAATAAAGGTACATTTTCAGAATTTCTGCCTCAGGAGCTTTCTGATAATCATAAAAAAAAAAAAATGTTTTGCCACTGTATAATATATTATACACCAGAAATGCAACAAATCTAAAATTTGATCACCCACACTCTAAATCCTGTACAAGTACAGATCCCAATTCTTGAAAAGCCTAAAACAAGTGAGGGCCTAAGGCTGTATTTACCTTAGTAACCCTATGGGATAATCTGGGTAATCAGGCCAATGTTTGGATACTTAATAAATACAAAGAGGAAAACAACAACAAACAAAACAAAATCCTGTACAGGTGATGTTTATTTAATTTTTTGGTCAACATTATATTCTTTTCTCCCTCTGAACAGGCAACAAACTTCAAAAAACTACACACATTCTGGTCTAAAAAGTTTTTGAGATCTTAGAAAATAGAATACAAGTGGCATTTACATAACAATAAATTATTATTACTGGCAAGCCTATCTAACCAAAAAATATATAATATATATTCAAGAGCTAGATACAGAACAATCAAGAAAAAGAGAAAATTATGTACAAGACTAACAACGACATTTTTTTAAGACAAAAAAAAAATGGAACAAAAAGGAGCTTTATTTACATATGAATAGTTTGACACCAACCCTTTAGAAGCGATATCATTAAAAAGTTATGGCCCAAAGTATTATGGAGCAGACTATATGAATCAAAGCTACAAATCCTCTCCGATCAATCAATCAATCGATTTCTAAGCATTTCTTGAGTACAGGTAGCAGCTAATAATTTATTGCTATAAACCACAGTGTACAGAACTAATGCACAGAATTAATACTGACTGAAAACAATAGCAGATAAACTAAAGTGTGCAACGTCTACAGAGAGAAGCAATTATTGGACAAGAAACTTGTCTTTTACCCGCTGAATTGAGAAGCCACATTTCGGGACGATCCTCTGCGGTGAAAAGTTGCAAATTGAGCATAGCTTATTAAAATAATTTGTTTTTATATCTTTAGGCTGACGGCTGTTTTAATGTATTGTTTTATTTGAAAGCAAGTGTTTTTTTCTTTTTCTATTTATGAAGAACAGTATATACCTATATGTCATTAAACACGTCACTGTGGACTGTGTGCAGATTATATATGAACAGAGAAGGCTTTTTTTGTCCATAGAAATTTGTTTACGGCGCAATTGTACAAGTTTCTTGTAATGTGAGTTGTACGACATATTATAACCGTATACAAAACAGGACTTTTATCTGCTAATCAAGCACAGTATACATTATGATGATATTACTAGGGACTGGCCCTCATATTCCAAGTAATTTATTAAGATCATGAAGGCACAAAAATTAGTGTCCCATGTCCATATTTCTTAGCATTCAATACAAGTAGTAATAAAACTTAGGCTTTATTCTGTCCTGCTAAAGAAATCGTTTAACTGTCGATCGCTTAAACTTTGTAGCTTCTATTTCTTAAATCCTTGTCAAAACACGAAATCACAGTTTAAACTAAATCTGTCTTACCAAAAAAAAATCAATACCAGACCCACAAAACTTTGAGAAAAAAAAATATGTAAATATGTATATATCTGTATAAATCTATATATTAGCTAGTAATCCTTTCTGTAACCATGGAAACAATCTCTTTAGTTCTAATATCACCAATTCAGTATCTTTACTAGCAAAATGAATTTCTATATTTTGAAACTAATACTCCACAGAACTCTCTCAGGCTTGTTTATTTACTTATATTTTGACTCTTGTTTTAAAGAACACTTAAAAATACACCAAAACAGAGAAAAGATGAACCAAGAAAATACAAACCTGTAAATTATGAATTTTATTTTTTGCCTGGTGGGGGGTGGGGGGAAGGGTAGAGGAGATGGAAGGGATCTTGGAGTAATAACCACATGCTACTTTCTAAAAACCTCTACATAATTCATCAATCTATGCCTTGCTACAATGTTGTCACATATTTCGGGGGTATATTTAAAAACAAAGAAAAATTGAAAGAAATGTGAATTATAATTTTTTTTTGATTGTTTTAAGTTAATTCCCACTTTACTTGATTGCATACTTTTGACTTTATATACCCTATTTATTGCTTTAATTAATTAACCCTGCAATCAATAATTGTTTAAAGACACAAGCTATAATTAAGACATGAATGATTTACCAAAGGCTAATGAAGCCAAATTACATGAAACTTTCATTCTATTATAAACATTATTATTCACCTTTCTTTGTTTCGTTATTATTATTTTTGTCTCTTTCTCAAACTAAACTCTTTTCGTATCATGTAGTGATTATATTTAGTCAATCACATATAATTTGTCTGACTACTAAAACAAGTAAAATCATCTTAAAGCCATATAAGTGGTGTACAACAACAAACAACAACAAAAATTTGCAGAAATTATATCAAACTTAAGTGGCATATTGGTTGCCATGGTAACCAATATTAAGATTGCCAGCATTCAACTTTTGAGCGTGCAAAAATGGCTGAGAGTCGACGTAATAGTTTGGAAGAGATTCCAGCCCCACAAAAGTTCAGGCATGGACCGCTTTTAATTACCCAGTGGATAATATCAACAAGCGAAATTTGACAAAGTGGGAGAAAGTGCCATAGACCCCAGCTTCTAATTATATGTTGATAATAGGTTAGTAATGAAGCATCATTGCTATGTGAAAAATAATTACAAACACTGCTGCATCTTAAGTACAAGCACTTCTCCACCAAACACCCCACAGTGCCCTATTAATCCTCCACCCCCCTTTCCTCTCTTTTCTTCCCTTCTGAAGAACTAGTTAAGTCCTTTTAAGACCCCCACACGCCACTCCATTCTGCTCAAGTGGATCCATAAGCCTGTGGATGACATTTTGTTCTATATGCATAAAACTTTCAGATTATAGGAGAAGATTAAATTTTTACCCCCGAAAATAAGTTTGATATTTTTTTGTAAGTCAAATGCTTATCCTGGGATTTTTTTTTCCTTCCACAGAATAAAGCAAACACTCATTCTGCTTTACTTCCAAATTACTTGTTTAGTTGTTCAATTTTTTTCTTCAACAAGGAGAGTACGAAAACAGTATTTTGTAAATATATTCGCAGCTGTCTAACAGAAAGCTTCAGCAGATAAAATATTTCTACAAATATTTCTCCTCACTGAATCAAATTGGAATCCTTTTTTAAAATCATCACTCATGAATAGTCATCACCTGTCCCATTTAAATATCATCTGAAAGTCTGAAGACATTTAAAAAAGTGTTAAAATTCAAACAAGTTGCAAAACAGCAGAAACAGAAGAAAAAAATGTGGGTGAAATGTTGTTACGTCTGTTATTTGTCGTCGCAAGGTTTCTTGAAATTCATGAGTTTGTAAGAGTAACAGCCTAGACATAAACTAACATATTATTCTTTGCTGTTTCCAGGGAGCCCCCCAGCAGTCCTCCTGTTTACGGCCTCAAGAGTTTGACGCAACCATGGATAATTATTTTCTAGAATCATGAGTTTAGCCACCACCTCGAATCTTTAGTTACGATCTGCCTCCTGCAGTGATGTCAATCCCCTTCGGTTCCCTACGATTGACTTCATTTTCAAGTCCATGTAAATGCGCCACAGGTCTTTAATTTTCCTTCTGATGGCGTCTGAAGCCAAGATCTTAAAATGTCAACAGGACAAAGGCAACCGTATTTGCTTCTTCTTTTTTTCAGTGGTTTCATTTTTAGTACAAAACATCAAACAAATTCAAAGAAGCCAGTCTACTCGATGTTTCTTCCATTTTTGCGATATTTAGTTTGGACCAAACCTACATTTTCTCCTCACAAAGTTGTTGAGATTGGTGAATGTTAGGGTACCTTTCTTCACCTAGAAAACGGTTAAAAATTTGTCCCCACCATTCATGGTCACTAAGCTTAATCACATTAAAGCCAGTGCTATCAGTGGTAGCTTTCCTTCAGGTATAGAACATGTAAATCAAAACCTCCCAATACCAAAATGGATAAGTTTAATTAAGGACTGAAGTGATGTACCTAGCTTAAACAGCAAATCCCTGGTTCATCAGAGATTTACATTCTTTTCAGCATAGATACTCTCCAAATCAAAAGATGGCAAATATCTGTCTTACAACACAGTTATACAAAAAGCAGAGAATTACTTATTTAACTTATCTTGAAAGAGGTGAACATTTGCATAGAATGGATTCTTGAAAATATTGAGCAACTAACCTTATTTATTACGACAAGTACACTTTATGACTTTTGATTTCATATGCAGATTCTGCACTTTATAAAATGGAAAGATCTGAAAAGTGGCAAATTTTTAAAATAAAGCAAATTTCAAAGTCAAACAGTCATGATATACAGAGCCTAACTTGAGCCAAAATGTATGAACTCATGTATTGCAATGCAAAACCACGTAGCAAGCATGTTCGTACTACTGTAATTAGACAAGTCCTTTCTATATTTGCATAAGTGGTAAAGCAAGATCACAACAGTCGTGAATTTTACTCAAAATTTCCTTTCGTGTCCCTTTTGTAGCTTTTCAGTTTGCCCAAACGGTCGCATCAACTGCCGAGCCACTCGACAATTTCACTCGCATAAAAATTGCCCATAAACCTGCCGTCGTGTTAATATATTTATACTATCCTCTATGTTGGAAAATATTCATCTTTTACATCCTAAACAGCAGATATCAATGGTTTGTTAAAACATTCTGGGAGGCACTTTTTTTGTAAACCAGGATTTACGAGACTTGTTACACCAAATATAACTTGCGTCTTGGACATTGTAACAAAGTCGCCAAAGGTTAAGTTTGATTTTCGATTTCCTATCACGTGGCTTTTTTTTCTTTATTTGTAAAAAACAATTAGTGCTAAAAAACAATATTTAATATTCTTCATATGACTTGCCTTTATTATCTGATAAAATCAAAACAAAGCAGGTTTTGGCCTACATCAGGGTTGGAACAAATTTTGGTATTTGCTTCTATTTGTTTTTGTGAGAAATATTTAGAAAGCAACCCACATTTTGAATGGTAACAGGAAGGTAACATTCTTACTGAACTATTTTCATCAGTTGTTCATCTTCTCCAGCAAGTGTTTGTGTTATGGCAATACACACTATTTGATTGATGTGTATTCTTCATCAGCTGTTCATCTTCTCCAGCAAGTGTTTGTGTTATGGCAATACACACTATTTGATTGATGTGTATTTTTCATCAGCTGTTCATATTCTCCAGCAAGTGTTTGTGTTATGGCAATACACACTATTTGATTGATGTGTATTTTTCATCAGCTTTTCATCTTCTCCAGCAAGTGTTTTTTAAGGCAATACACACTACTTAATTGCAATGTACATTTGTCACTATGACTCTTGAAGCTAAATCATTTCTGATTCTTGCTATAATTATAACAGCAGAATAAAGTGACTTCTAATGTTCCCTTCCTCTGAGAGGCTTCAAGACACTGATTTAATAAAGACAATACAGGTTCATTGCTGGGAATACCCCTGGGGTGATTCATTAAATTAGGCAGATGCCTTTTAGCTTGAGAAATGTCAAGTCATGTTACCGGTAAGACTTTCCTCTCTCTCACGGGATTAATTTAGATGATGAAGGCAAGTCATTTAGAAAAGTATCAAGAATTACTTTATTCTGGCAATTAATAGGTCAAATCAATTCTGATCTAAAAGGAAACCAAAGTTCAAATATAGTAAAAGACCACAGACACTATGATGTTAGGAAGTCAAAACGATGATATCAAAGTACGTTTTTATAATCAAATTGAATTGCCTTTTATTCATTACACTATTTAACAGGTAATTAAAATGAAATCATTAAAAGTACAAGTTGTATCTAATTAACATCTGCTTCCTCCATTTGTCTTTAGTATTAAAAAGTTTGAAGGATGATTCTGCTGCATCAATTGATAAAGGTAAAGTCCAAACAAAACACAAAAGTAAAAGCCATTGTGGAACGACGACTGATTTTAAATTTTGTCATTCCCAAAACGGAATTCTTGAAGCATCGAGATGGGAGTTGTTTTTAACCATTAGTGTAATATGGACAATGTAAAGAGCCTCTTTAATGTGCGTATAAAGCAATCATCAGCAATAGAAGTTTAGCCATCAGAGCTTTACCCAGACAGACATGCTCATTTTCCTTTTTATTATTATTATTTTTTTACAATTTCTTTAGTTATTGATGTCTCTTCCTTAAAATATAGACAGAGGTGTGTTCACATCCTGGGTTTAACAAACTTACATCAACGTTCTACTGTTCTGCTGGGCAGTGAAACGGTCTTACTAATACTAAGTCGATCTAATAATCATAGCACTTAGAGTATTATCGAGTACAGAAATTAAAGGGAAAGAAGAAGAAGAAAAATGGAAAAATATTGGCAGTATAATTAGAAGGGCAGTTCTAAAGTTCTCTGGCAGTTTCAAACTCTGTCTGACACAGGTGTCAGATTCAAAGTTAAATACAATATGCGAAAAACCTATAAATGATGGTTGGACTTTCTGATGTTTGCGGCAGCTTTTGAAGCACAAGTTGAATGGAAGCCGAATAATTTTGCATGGCAGCAATGTATGGAATTTGTTTTTCTCTCTTTTGTAAAGCAATCATTTTTCTCTATTTACTGATATTAAATATGAAGCTTTCAGAGTTCAGTACAAAATTACTATGATCAGTTCTAATATTTATAAAGAAATCATTTTTCGTTAAAAAATAATTAACGGTTCCGCCGCAGATTCCAATTTTTTGTTCAGTTTTACAAAAATAGAAATAACTGAAGAACTATAAGAATTTAAAATAACTCTTCGAGTAAGCAGGGAGAGAAACATGTCGTTGGTCAGCTTGTGTAATAACAACCCCATATTTTATCAAGGATGAACGAGTGAAGCAGCTTTAGTGATGGAATCCATATCTCTCCCTCCTATAGCTAATTACCAATAGACTGACAGCCTTCCCTCTTCCCCATCCCTCATGAACCCCAAACAATGGCAGCAAGAACCCAGGGACATGGACAGGTTTATTCGTTTTCACCGGGAAGCACAGCTCTTGATGTTGTCTCGGAAGAGGGGATAAACTTATATATTGCAATTTGAAAATTTGGTAGTGATTTTTATGAATACACTCATGAATGTACAAGGAATGAATATTTATAAATATACTAACACCCCTCCACCCCCCCCCACCCACCCACAACCCCCACAGATCCCCTAAAAGAGCTGAAGATTAATCATCCTTCAACTCACTTTCATTATTATTCAGTTTTAATGATTGGAAGAGAGCTTCCAGTTCCTCGTCAGAATGCTTCGAGCTGCCTGCGTTATTGCCCGCGGCCGTTTTGTCCTCGAGTGAGGGCGCCTTATCATACTGCTCAAAGTTTCTCTCGTCTTTGGTTTCTTTTGGAGTGACCTCGTCTATCTGCGTCTCCACGACTGCGGAGGTCTCTCCCTCCTCTCCCCACAGTTCATCATTCTCCTTCGAGAATTGCACCAACTCTGCTAGGAGAGCGTCCAGTTCATCTGGCTTATCCGATTTTACCTTGACGGGTTTGCCTGTTTTCTGTTCAGAGCTCTCTCCGGCATTGTCTCTTTGGCTTTCTTTCCTTTCGTTGCTATCTGACGGAGGGATGGAGATCATCTGAACGGTGCTCCTTGGGACCTCCGCCACCTCCCTCACTGCTGTTACCCTGACAACCTGAAATTGTTTCTCTTCTTGCACTGCTTGTAATTCACCGCATTCTACTTCCTCTTCTTCAACGTCATCCTCCGCAGATGCGATGGGAGCCGATTTGTCGTTTAAAACTGACCCCCTGTACAGAAGTTCTGCGCTGCTGGGTCTCTTGACGTTCCTGTTGTTGTCCGGTGTATGCTGAGGCGCAGGGTTTGAACCCAACTCGCACTCCAGGGCAACAAAGCCGTCCCTCCTTGTTACGGGTCGACCAGAGGTGTTACACATTTTGACGGGCCTGTTATCCACGTGAACGTACTTGGAGAAAGAAATCCGTCTTTTGGGAGCAGTGGGGGGTTGGAGCTCATCCTTTGAAGGATTCAAGACCTCCTCGAAGGGGTCAATATCCAGTTTTTTCTTCGACGCTGCGATCTTTTCTTTCAGTATTTGCGTGTCATCCTTCTTCTTTGCTGGTGTCTTCTTCAAAATGGAGGATTTTGGTTTCAAGCTCGGGTCGTAAATATAATCAATGTAAGGGTATATTTCGATCGGTGTCTTGTTCGGGGAGCTGTCGTCACTTTCGCTGGATGAAGACTCCTCCTCCAGCGGTAAGGAGGATGGCCTCAGCAACCTCTCATTTTCAGCTGCCTCCTTCTCTCTCCTAATCTCCTCGATCTGTTTGGCTGCTTGGATGATAGCCTTATCAGGATCCAGCTTTCCATCTTGTACGTTCTCCTTGTAAGTCTCTCTGAATGAAACCTGTCCTTTATCTACCTGCAACATTAACATATTCTGGCTATTGCCAGAAGGTGACATAGGTCCGCTTTTAACAGAACTACCAGAGTTTCTAGAGTTCCTCAACATCTGTAATATTTCTGCTCTCTCCTCGTGCGACATTGCGTTAACTTTGACGTCCCCCTGTTGCTGAGGTGGAGTGCCATCGTTAACGCTCGCGTTCTTTCCATTGAACTGACTTCGTCTCGAGTCTGAGACGCTTGGCGCCGCCGGGGGGACCCTTACGATATCGTGGTGCAACATGGCATCGGCTTTAAATCCCACTACTGGTTTATTCTTTCTCTTCATGGTGTTATAGTTATCGGGGTAGAGACCCAGGGGTGATTTTGGGGTACCGCCTGGAGACAACGGCTCATTGTCATCTTCTTCCGTGAACGAAACTCTCTGCGGAAGGTTCATGCTGTTAGCAGATGGAAACATTCCAAAGAAAATATTTTGCTGCTGGTTTTGCACGACACCGCCTCCTTTCTTGTTCTGGGAATCAAAGGTGGTCACCTGTGGACCGGCTTTCCCCCCTCGAGCGCCTTCGTTGAAGAACAAGGTGTACATCTTAGATTGCGTGGGACTCTGCATGGGTTCAGGTAGGGTGTAGCTGCTCTCGCTGATGTCCGAGGCGTTATCTGTCAGAGAGGCTGTGCTGCTGAGGTTGTCATCGGAGAAGTTGGTCGGTGTCAAACTAGAACTTGACGATGTGGAGATCACACTCTCCGCTTTAGGAAAGAAGAAAACCAAAGAAAGGTGACAATTACATGAAATAATGTACAAGCGGTCAAAAACAAGATATGTTTAAATGTAACAAGAATGTGATCAGCATATTAAACATAGTCGTACAATTGAAGCGGTTGCAAATATGTGAAACTGACAGAGGGAAGTTCAAAAGTTTCAACAAAGACATATCCCTCCACTCATCAAAAACACTTTTGGCCTATCAGATGTGTCCTTTCCGGAGTATTCTTTTGATGAATAACAACACAGATAAAACTAAATCTTAAACAGAGCTAAAATGGAGATTTACGGACTAATTACTTCTTGTGATACCTTGACGTCAACTCCAAGTGATGCTTTAATCAGAATTAAGAGTTGAAACTTCAACTCGATATATAATTCTCAGTATATAATTCAAGAATGGATCCTGAGCGCTTTCTTGTAAAATCTCAATATCCACATTTTCATTTAGTGGTATGATACATTTTCACTGGTTTGTTATCCATATCTTGGGGTATTAAGGGCGTATCCTTTGGTGGATTTAAAGACATCTTTATTCGGACCAAAGGTGTTTTTTTTCTTATTCAACACATGGTTTCTTCATCAATACACAGTTTTACCCTTGATATTGTTTGACAAACTAGCAGTAGGGGAATCACACATTTCAAAGTAAAAGATATTAAACATAACCGGACTAAAACTTCACTATTTCACAATATATTTCCAGAAAATTTGGGTATATGGATACAGAAAATCTCATATTTGCAACGACAGTTGAAATCCTGAGGTTAGCCAATTAGATCGCCTTGTTTATAGCACCTGACACACTCTGACATATCCTTTTATTATTTATTGATCTTTTACAAGTAACCAAAATGCTCATCAAAACCATTTCAAGTTTGTTATGATACACCTATTACCAATTGACCTCTGTAAAGGTCACACACTATTTGATTAAATTAAGGAGTTTTTTAATTCTCACTGCTGACATTATTATGACCCAACAGAAAAGCCTTTCAAACTCTTGACTTCTTTTTGTTTAAATTGGATCGTCTAACCTGTTAAATATCAACCGTCTCCTGATAGGAAATCTAATTAAGTCAATTGCCCATTCTACGAGATCTTCCATTTGAATGATATTATTAGAGTCAACAGTGACAAGACGCCATTATACGAACAAACAACAAACATGGCCCACTAAAACCAGACGAGGGAAAAATGGAATCATTATTAACACCCAATTTGGTTCTGATATTTCTAAAAGGAGAGATGTGGTGAATCCATTTTCGCAACACAGTTAACACTCGGAGTAAATAATGACATCAGACTAGAGCAAGAGCAAGTAAGAAGTGCTCTTCAGTTTTTAAACAAAACAGTTTTTGATTATTAATAGCAAGTTATGATCTTGAAATTAATATGACTATTTCTTATATTTCAATTTTTTTTTCTTCTATTCCTCAGTTGATTATGACTCTAAAAATTATTATTATTTCTAAGAAATAGTTTGTTTGCGGAGATCTACGTTGAACAGGCTACTAGCATGAGGATATCAACAGCTACTAGTATTTACTGTTTGATGTTCAATTTTTAAAATGCTCCTTTTGAAACAAAATACAAAAGTCATGGCATTATTTTTATGTTTTCTTTAAACTTAATTCCGTTGTGTGATAAGTCATATTTTGAGTCAGTGCATTTCTACTTAAACTTATTTGAAAAGACGATCCCACCTCACCCCTCCCCTGCACCCCACCCCCATGATTACATTCAATAAAGACATAATACTGTTCTTGTAAATCAGTAAGGTAGTAGCTACATACCAAGTATGAAGATACATTTTGTGAATTATTATGCTTGTGTCACATATGTAGGCCAACTGGACTACATCAATTGGTTACTTGCCTACCAAAGACAAGTAACCAAAAATTCAAATATATAAACAACAATGGCTTACACAAATTTTTCCAAAAACAAATGAGAAATCCTAACTTTCCAATGACATTTATCACCATGAGTTTATTTCCAATTGTCAAGTTAGATTAAGTGATATTACAACAAGGTAAAATTTACCCTTTTCTGCACCTCCGTGTGGCAGAGAGACGTCTGTAGTGGCAGTTATCGAGTCCACCCTCTTTGGTGGCGGAGGAGCGACATCCAGCCCAGGAGTGGTTTCTTCTTCAGTCGTTTGTGGATTTTTATCCGCCAAACCCTTCTCCAACCTCGAGAGAGAAGGCTTCCGGTATGGGAAACCGCAGTCAAAGTGCATAGATGTCCAATAACCATCTTGGTCCATGGAGTGGGATGTGGACACGCTGTCCGTATCGGTAAACTCCTCAACCGCTTCTGCAAGGCACAGGTCCAAGTCGATGCTTGAATGATCTGATAAGGCACTCAAACTCGGCTGCTCCGATGATTCTGAGGAGGAATCTGAAAAAGTCGGTTGGTAGTGAGCAGGGTTAGGTGTCTTAGAAGCAGGAGCCATGTTTCCTGCCTCAGAACGGGGGGTAATTACTGTGGGTGGAGAAACACTCTGTAGCCATTTGTCGGCAGTTAACTGAGACATGGCTTCCTCGTTGGTAGGGGTAGGGGTTCCGCTGTCAGAGCCACCCCTTCCATTGTCGTCCAACGAGAGTTCACTCGGTCTCGGGGCAATGCCCCGATATTGACCAAAGTCTTTAGACAGAAAATAGGCGTTGGGAACTTGTCCCGTTGGAGTCACCTGGTCTGCTTCATTTGAAAGGGACACAGCAGAGTCGGACGGGGACCCGTCCTGCGCCCCGTTAGCGGTCTTTGATAAAATCTGAACAATTTCAGGGTCAGAGTTCAAGGAAGTCCTATTGCTATCGGTGCCACTCCAGTTACCCGAGCTAGACCTCCGTTCCTCTTTAGGCTGCTGGAATGGTTTACGATTTCGTAACGTTACCACGGAGGGCTTGCCCGTTACTATGCGATTCTCCGGGGGGTTAATTGAGTCCAGGTGTGTAATGGAAAGAGTATGGGGCTTTGAGCTGATGATGCCGTCCGGGACTGTCGACTGTTGGAGACGAAGACCCCTGTTTCTGGACCCGCGACCCAGAGATCCAACGCCATTGTGGTGAATACTGCCATTGGGTAAAGTGTGATCCAAGGAACTGTTTGATGAGCCTAGGGTGAAAACAATAAAATTATAGTTGGTCACGTTTGGAAAAAAATAAACCATGAAGATAGCAAAATACGAAAAGGAGCTACAACAGCTTGGAGAATTTGAAATGTATTTAGAGCTTAATCGGTATTTTGAAAATATAACATGAAGCAAATCTGGGCCCTGGTCCAATCTGCAGGAAATAAACCCAAAGATAGCTAACACCTAGAGGGCCACAACAGCTTAATTGGTAGTTCTGAAGTCTTAACTGGTCAAAGAACTGAAACTTTTTGCCCCCATCTCTAAATATTTGGTGCATACCATCTGAGGTAGAATAGTCCCCGGACCACCGGTTCATGATACGACCCCTCTGCGCGGAACCGTTCCTGGTTCTGTCCGCGTTCAGTTTCACGTTTCGAGGTAGAGAACCGGTCCAGCTAGAGACCGGTAACTGGTCTAGCTGCTTCAGGCTACTTTGGTCCAACACTTCTTCTTCGCTGGGAGGGAGTGTGAGTTTGGAGTTCTTTCTCAGGCGAAGAGAACTCAGTATAGAGATGCCTCTTCTCGTAAAGTATGACCTCTTCTTGTTCTTCAACATTCTTCGGTCCAGACTTTGAGTTCTTAATTCCTCAGTGAGGGCGTTAGTGGAGATGGAGGATCCCTGGGAAGATCGCTCAAATTCCATGTCGATCGCGTTTGGTATACCCGCTATGGTACTCCGCCATTCCATGTGACCGTGCCTGTGCCGCCTTCTCTGGGAGAGTTCCAGATTTTGGAGCGTCAAGGAACGACGCACGAGGGACAACCTCTTGAAGTTTTCACCCGATGTGTCGATGGATATATAGGATGAAGTAGGCGCTGAGAGGCGGAGCAACTGCTCTGGGGTGGGCAGGTGCGTCCGCCGATGTCTGCTTCCGTCCAGGAAGGCATCTCTCTCTGACTGACTTCTTCTGACTTTTCTCGGCTGAGCAATTCTCTCTGGTTTCTGCTCATGCGGCGATGGGAGTTGTTCATATTCCTGTTGGCAGATGGGAAAGAAACATAAATAAATACGAACCAGAGATTATATAATGCAATTCATTAATTTATCCATTCTGATCATCTCACGGCCCCCTCCCACCCCCATGCCTTATCTTTGCAGATAACTATCCTCAAAAATATAACAGGATTTTTTTAGAAAACAACATTCTGACAGTCGATTTGATTTCCCTTCCAAAAAAGATAAATACTTTTGCAACACTGGGTGTTAGAAGTTGGCAGTCCCCTTTATCTACTATTTCTACCATATATACCTAGGAGTTGAAATGCCTCATAATAAAGTTTCTCTACCTCTCAGAATACTATAATTGTATTGAACAGTATTTGGAGTAACTGAAAAAGAGTTCTCTTTGACCAGGTGGAGATATTTGAGTTTAAAGTTATGTTTTAAGTATAAAGTTCTAAATCCATTCTAATATAGATAAACCAAAATTTTCCAATCTGTATGCTTTATAATGTCATGTTTGTCAATGGTCATAAACATATTCACAGAATGTTTGTATTAATGGACCATTGTTATCAGACAAAACAAAACAATCCCAGATACAGTTTAGTTCAGACTTCCCAAACATCTGAAGTCTAAATATATGTGGACCAAAGTCCAACTCTGAGTCATAGTCAAATCGGAAAACAAAATGTTTACATAAAGGAAGACGAAAAGAGTCAACAAAAGTTACACAAATCCAGGTTGCTTGAAGTAACACTATACAATAAGGCTAATAGGCTATCTACTTACTCACTACCAATGATATATCTATGGGCTTGAGTATCACTATACAATAAGGCTATCTACTGACTCACTACCAATGATATATATATCTATGGGCTACAGAAAAACACACATATCAAAGAGGCATCATACAGCAAGAGTGAAGACAAAAGTCCAGAAACGTATTCTCAAATTAAACTTATTTGCAGATAATACAACCTTCCTTCACCAAAATGAAACTTTCTGCTGATTAACAAACAGTCAGTCATCAGTAAAGGCCCCAGATAATAGTAGAGGAAATGATAAAATTACTAAAAGGTTTTACAAAAGGTTCTATCCACTTCAGATTTATATCATGTGACTTTAAGATCAGTGGTATTTTACAGAACTTGAAGAAGAGGCAAACCCAGCCATCATCATTTATAGATGTGACAGAGATAATTGTGAAAAACAACTTCTCCAAACAAGCTCACTGAGCTAAAGGAAATCTTATTCCATTTGGGAAGAGTAACATTTGATTCGACAAGACAAACGGCTGATTGAGCAAGTCTAAATCTGCCCTCGTCAGTCGTGGAGCCATATACGGTACATTTGGAATTGTTTTCGTGATTTATTACCATGTTTATATATTCTGTAATGGAGATGCTGATTCACACAAGTCTGACTGTAAAATGTTAAAGTCTCTTAACATGACCTAAATGATCACATTGGTTTCAATACTGTCAACATTCACCTTGAAAACATTAAAAGGAAAACACAAGAGAAAGTAAAAAAGGTTCACTTCCCTCTCCACGACAACACAAATTCACAAAATGTATGGTAGCTCCAGACATGCCTTCTAGGTTCTTAATCTACCTAGGATAACATCCAAATGTAGCAAGAATTATTTTGTTTGTCTCTAGTTATGCGAGCTGTTTGTTACATAGATCCCTATTATAAACACCATAGTTTAGTTGGGTTACGCTTCTCCCATTGACAATTCTAGACCTCTGGCATATGATAATATAATACTATACAGACGTGATTGTGCCACTCTTAAAGATCGCACATCAATAGTGGACTGAAAGATCGAGATCCATCACAAGTACAAATACAGAAACATAAAAAATCCAGTCCACGAGAACAGGGTTGTTGACATCACAAAAACATTTGGCCATCTCAAAACTGTCGGGCTTGTCCCTATTAGCAAATATAAACTAGTTGTTGTCAGACCAAAAAAATAGGCTTCAATTTAATTTTGGAAGCTATGTCGGTGTTTTCTTGAGGGTGTATCACTGCATACCTAAGCAACTGCACAATCTTTTTGAATTCCTCTGAGAATAGATTAAAGAGGGTTCAACTAAAAAAGAACATCGGTGAAAAATATGAGTGACATCCATTTGCCACAGTTTCTGGGCTATTTAATTCACACGGTAACCACAGAAATAATACGATCTGTAGTAACATTCCATTTATTGCTTTCTTTATCACCTTATCTTTGTCATGGGGCTTTTGTACTTCTTTTTACGTCATTAGTCAATCCTGTACAGAAAGTTCAGGTTCTCCAAAGGGGGAACTGAAGGCGTGCATATTACAGAGGGAGGTTGGAGATGGGGATCTTCCTTAGAACCTCATGACCCAAGCTAGCTGGTCTACCCTATGCCATACATTTAACACCCCCTCCAACATCCTCCCCCCTCTCCCATGCTCCTCCCCCCCCCCCCAGTCTCCTGCAGGTTGTGTGACCTAAAATCTGACCGTGGACCAATTTATTGCCCTTGTTTGCCTTCCTGATGATTCTTTCCAATAGAAAATATAAATATTTCAATATTGTGTATATCTCAAAAAATAGAATGAGCAAGCTATGAAGCTATCTTGAATATGTATGTATGTGTGTATGTATGTATGTATGTATTTGAGATCCTCCTGCAAGCACGAACTTGCGAAGAAGCCTCATTGGCTTATCAAAGCCGCAAGCTGACCGAAGTCAGTCTCTTACATTTATATTTAACGTCCATGACTATGAATTGTCAATTGTCAACAACTCTGTAACTGGACGATATACATTAATCTTGGAGTGACTCGAACCGGGAACCTTATGTTTTTTAGTTGTTTTACAAGTTCTGAATTACTTCAAATTCTTAAAATCACTACCGTACCATATTTATAGACAAACTGGAAAAAATGACAAAACTGATTTGACTTCTTCCACTGAAGGCAGCTCAGTTCAAATTTATCCAGAGGAGCAGATCAGAGCTATAGTTTTCAATACTATTCCTGGTCTTTAAGCAGCTGGGACGATTAAGTCATCCTGCTGAGAGTGAAATCACTAACGATCCACATGAGGAGAGAGGTGGCAGATAGCAAGTCAATCATGCTTAATGCGATCAGACATCTACCTGGCCTCAGGCAGCATTTTCATATTTAACTAACATCTGTGAACAAGAGGACATTCTGAAAAGAATGCTATGATTATATACATAAATATAGATATATATGTTTTTAGGTATATATATATATCTATATATATATATATCTATACATATATATATTTATAAAAAAATATATGTAGATATGCAATCAGTGTTCACAGCCCAGTTGGTCACTGCAACCGCAGTTACAGCGGGAGGCTCAGGTTCAACTCATGTTGGAGGCTGGAAGTTTTTTCATTGTTCTGGATTTTCCAACTCTCTCTATCTCTATATAAGCATTAATTTGGGTTTGTCTAAAGTTTCAAGTAACACCCTATTCATAGCAAACTCAATGATGTGAATATCAAAGTAATATATTTTGTATTCCAAAGAAACGTAATTTTTTTGTATCCTTAGTATAAATTGAAAAACAAAATTAAATGAAGTCAATTGACATTACACCATTGTTTCTATATCGTTAACTGTTCCTGTTAAGCCGTTAAAAATTACAAAGTTAGGTTGTTTCCATCATCCTTCTCACAAGAACGGATGTCTCCAGTCAACTGAAAGATAACCATGTTTGTTGTAATTTCAGATCCAATGCTGAGCAACTGTTTTTAATCCCATAATCCTTTTCTAACTAGTTTACTTCTGTAAGCTGGATGAAGGCTATGATATATGTTAATTGCATCTGAAATGCACATAGTTAGGCTGTATAGTGCAATACCATGCAAATATTTACATATTTATATTTAGACATGAATAACTACTGGTTATTTATATTCTTTCAAAAATGCTAGTATGTCAAATAATGGATTTATACTGGTTTAGTCATTGTTCAAATCTGAAGAAATACATTCACTGCTACATTTACAAGCAGCTCATACACTTAAACAATTTAGTGGCGTAGAGTTAACCCCCTTCCCCATTTATGCGTAGGAATGTATATGATGGTAAGAATCTCCAAAAAGGCACTTAAAAAAAAAAGTCTCGTAATTTTTCCTCTTTTTTTTGGCATGTAACAATTTTGTGGCAAACATATATACTGTACAGTATATAGCTATTTCAACAATCCTTCAAATGCAACAAAGGAAATTAAGTCTGTACCTGACAAAGAAACAAGTAAACAAACAAAACTGATGATAAACACCAGAACAAACAGACACACAGACAGACATGTTTATTGACAGAGTTCAACCAATGCCCATGACTCAGTCTGGTTGGTTTTTATCAGGTACTCTCTGGTTTGATCAAACTCTGCATACCAAATACTTTCACTCCTGTTCAAAATTATTGCAGCCCCTACTTCCCCTATATTTTTCTACTTTCGGTTAAAATTGTACAACTGAGTATTAAAGTCATATCCAACCGAGATTAGAATATCTTATAGGCCCTGTTTTGTTATCAATTCCCAGTCACAAATACATATGTCTCTGCACAAAACCAACAATGGTGGTTCCCGCTGTGAACGACCAACATTGCATGCTTTCCCCCAATATTAAGACTCGGAAGAAAATGTTGGTTATTTACTTAAATAAACCAATCCTGACATCCTCGTTAGGACGACGTGTTAGACGCTCGAGTGCTCCCGCGCAAGATCTGATTAACTCGCCGTCTCCAGAATTTATCTTTTGTGTATTATTCCATTTATTGGAAGTGACAACCATTGACAGGAGAGAGGAAATTAAATATTTCAGGTTGCTATGGAAAGATGCACCTCATGTAGATATGTCTCCCCAACCCGCCAAAAAAAAAGAGATAAAAAATTGGAAACCCTTACATGGCATATCAACATAGGACAGTTTAAGGTACAGTACATGCTAGTTGGTTTTCACTCGACTGCCAACTTTTGGCAACTTCATGTAGCTAACTCAGTACCTAGTGTTACTCAAAATATGGTTGGAAGTGATCACAATCGATTGATAGACTGCAACTAATTAATTGATGGAATGACTGATTAATTGATTGATTGATAGATTGTAACTGATTAACTCATGGAATGACTGACTGATTAATTGATTGATTGATAGATTGTAACTGATTAACTCATGGAATGACTGACTGATTGATTGACTGATAGATTACAATTTGATTGATTGTAATTGATCAAAATTTATGAGACAATCATCACCAAAGGAATCTTTTCACTTGTTCTTTTGTAAATTAATTTGCTTTCTTTGTAAAGCGCCTTGAGCAGTGACATTTGTCTACTGATTTGGCGCTATATACTGTAAGTCTCATTTATTATTATTATTAATATTGAGAGACATTTTGTCGCCCAGACACCTCTTTATGTTTAGTATATTACATGAAAAAATGCATTTTGGCAACACTACAATATAAATTCACTCCAACTGAAAAAGTTTTAAACTCACTTTTTAGCTTCTAAATGCTACACACTTGATTATTCCTTAATAATTCATTTATGCCTTTTGCTATTCAACAACATACAATTAGACCCACACTTAGCTAAGAGATCTAACACACTTCCCTATCAGATGAGCCTAGCCTACTTTTGCAAGTAAGAATCAGGGTTGGACCATACATCTATTTCCTGGCTTTTATTGTGATTTTCTGACTATACGGTGGAAAAAAACAAGAAATATCAGTGTATAAGTAACCTTAGTGAAATATGTGTTGAAGAATAGAACATAATACATGTAACCAGCTACTTTTCGTAATATCTAACAGGTTGAGAATGCTAGCTTTTATTGAGTTCTACTATGCAACCCAGTACATGGCCATTCTCCACATTGTTGTTGGAGTTCTATGCGATGTATCTTTTTATTTGTACAGTAATGTCCCAGTATCAGGCATGGCCTTGATACAAGCCTCTAAATTAAACAACTATATGAAACTGTAGAGAATACTTTAACAATATTTAGTCTCTCAACAATTCCCTTGGCCATTTTATATGTGCTTAAGCTTATGTATATATACCTTTGCTAAGGTAATGACCCAGTCAGAAATTTGCTACCATGCAACTACAATAGGGTTACAGGAGAACCCAACCCCATGAACTTTATCTGAACCTTCCCATTATCTAATCTGTTATCACCTATAATCTCATTTTATATCTCCCATTGGTGGCAATTCTGAACAAGACCAGAGGATATATGCCACACACACTGGATATAGAAAACCCCCTAGACATCTCAGGCCAGAGTTCACAAACAATGCTGATGTTTTTGACAACAGCTGCCTATGTAACCAAGAAAAAGTTGGAGAAAAGAAAATGACCCAAGTTTAGCTAAGTTTGGATGTTGATATTATAGCACTGCTAGAAATGAGAACAATGTTTATAGTATGAGATGGGCTGTACCAATATTCAGAGCACTGTTAATGGTACTGTACATTAATTCAATGTGCATATTTATATGTTAAACATTCAATGAATTGTATGTACTATGCATAAATGGCCGAGATAGATTGTACAATCTGAGAGCTAGAGAAAGAATCCCCATTAGTCATTTCATCTTGATATGAACTGAGGTCATAACAAAACCATATATGAATGCTCTCTATAGTGTGTAATGCTCTATACACTGAACAGCTGTCGCCACTGCTACTGTCCCTGAATACACAAACAAAACGTGAATCAGTGATACTAGGTCAACTGATCGTTGCACCCTCATCCTTTCCTATTATCACTAATAAACACCAGACGATTGCAGCAATACTGTCAATCCATATTTCCTTGAACGGCTTGAAAGGTTCCAAAGAAAAGATAAAGGGATACTTCCAGTCCTCTAATTGGTCTCATGTCAAAATGACTTTTCCAAAACTTCCTCTTAACATTTGGACATCTGATTGCGGTTAAAGAGATAGCAAGTACTTACAGAGTAGAATGACAACGCAGACAGGATATATATCACTTGGTCAGTTATTATAGGCGTTAGTCATATTATGACATAAACTTGTACTGTTAGAATCAATATCAAATATGTCAGCACGGTATACTACCCATCAAAACGATTTCAATTATCAACTCTGAATCATTCAACGTTGGTTCACACAGCTCATTGAGTTGAGTTTCAGAAGACATTGGCTTTAATATTGTTGAATATTCATGAGATCTTCATTTCCAGAATGCTTGTTTATGACTGTGCTTTACATGGACCATGATTGGACAATCTGTTCAGTTGTATACCATCTATAGAGCCCCCTACTTACAACAATAGTGTCTTTAGGGAAACTTAGGCGAACAATGGACTTTTATCTGGTGAAGACCACATCACAAGTAGGGGATTTCATCTTATATGAAAGGAGGACATGTTGTCCCAGTCTGGGGATAAGACTAATTTGAGAGGTACTCCCTCCCCTTTAGGAGTAGAAAATGATTTGGAATGTATGGTCTCTGAATAGATAATCTTCCCCGCAGTGTAACCCATCTTCAAAATCCAGACTTACTTACTAACTTAGGGAGGGTGGAGATGGGTGATCTTCCTTAGAACCACATGAGTTGACCCAAGCTAGCTGGTCTACCCTATGCCCTACATTACACACCCCTCCCACATCCTCCCCCTTTCCCATGCTCCTCCCCCCCCCAACTAAACTTAAATTGTATGGACTTAATTTCCTATCTAATAATGTAGGGAAGTGTATATAGAAGGAGGATATGGGCATTATATCAGGCATCAAAATCAGTTATATCACATACGGGTGGGTGTATCACCCTTGGGTCTACAGGACATTCCCGTACAAAGGCTTCAACTCACGTACTACATGCCAAGAATTTGAATAATCAGAAAGTTGGAGCCTCTGAGAATCAAACATCCAGAGATTTCAAGTCACTAGAAACTAATGTGTTCATTATGGTTACATAAGCGCCTGAAAAGTTCGGGAACTTTGGATTACAGAATCGTCCCAGAGAGACTACAAAATGTCGTGAGAACTGAACACTAACATCCTAGAGCTTATCAACAGGAAGTTACTTTTGACAATTACTCAACATGTTCTGACCTGTTAAATGATATTCTTATCACACATTTCAAAATGATACATTTCTAGCTAAAAATAGATAACTATTGATTTAGCTGGTCACATTATCAAGTATTTTCGAGGTGGTACACATGCAGCTGAACGTTTATCCGATAATTGTGTAAGAAAACAATATTTCCAATATGCATTGCTGCTAGTAGCATATTGGTATATATAGATAAATATTTGGCCATACGGCTTTACAGTAGGTCTCGCCAAAACACAATTCAAGTTATTCTGAAAGATCTATCCAAAATGGTTGAATTTTTGGAAATTAAAAAATATATTTATATATTGGTGCTCACACATATACCAAGATATTTTGAGTGTTGTTTTAGTACGCTGTGCTCAGTACGTGAAACATTCATCCAATATTTGTGTACGAAAACAGAAAGTCCATACTGAACAATAGAGTAACTTGGTACACAGACAGGGTTGTAATATTTGCCCAGTTTTAGGTCTCACCAAACACAACAAGAACCCAAGGGCACTGTGGTTCCTTGCTTAGGGTATATGACAATACACATAATATTATCAAGCAAGATTGGGCTCAAATAGTCCAAGTTATGGTGGTCCTACATGTTCCCATAAAGTAACCAACACTGTAGCCAACACTTTTGTGATCACAAAATGTGATCGGATTTTTGATCAAAAGGCACTTTTGAGATCTAAATATGGCGTCGAAAATGTAAGAAATATAAGAGACCTACAAGCGTGTCAACAGATATGATAACATTGGTGACCTCAGATGGCATGACCTTTAAGTTTCAAAATGTTCCACCACCCCATTCACAACTTGTCCCAAAATATCAACCATGTCACACCTTGACATTGAGATTTAATTGCATTAAATGTCTAAATATTAACTTTGAACTTGTATACATAACTTCACACACAAAGGTCACCCAGAGGTCAACCAATTGACATTTTTGATCGGTGAGACCTAAATAGAGCATGACTGTCAAAATTCAAACATTTTTTCTTTGCCCAATTTCTCCCCCCAAAATACTACTTTTTTTATCATTAGCTGACCTTTGGTGACGTTGGATCACATGACCGCTAAGTTTGAAAATATTCTCCGATACCATTTGCAACTTTTCCAAAAAAATGAACCTTGTCGCACCTTGGAACTGGGAGTTATTGCATTAAATGTCTGAAAATTAACTTTGACCTCATATAACTTCGCACACGAAGGTGACACAGGGGTCAACCCATTGACATTTTTGATCAGAAGGTACCTTTGACATCTGAAAATAGCATCGAAACTGTAAAAATCCACAAAACACGAAAAGGTCACCAGAGGTCAAATTGAGGTCAAGGGTCACCCAGATGTGGGTCAACAATTGGATTACATTGAAGCAACCCCCAACCCTAACAGACAATTTGTTCTCAAGTTATCGCAAAAATATTAGTTTTTTATCATTAATTGACCTTTGGTGACCTTGGATCACATGACCGTTAAGTTTGAAAATATTCCCCTATACCATTTGCAACTTTTCCAAAAAAATCAGCCTTGTCGCACCTTGGAACTGGGAGTTATTGCATTAAATGTCTGAAAATTAACTTTGACCTCATATAACTTCGCACACGAAGGTCACACGGGGGTCAACCCATTGACATTTATGATCAGAAGGTACCTTTGACATCTGAAAATAGCATCGAAACTGTAAAAATCCACAAAACACGAAAAGGTCACCAAAGGTCAAATTGAGGTCAAGGGTCACCCAGATGCGGGTCGACAATTGGATTACATTGAAGCAACTCCCAACCCTAACAGACAATTTGTTCTCAAGTTATCGCAAAAATATTAGTTTTTTATCATTAATTGACCTTTGGTGACCTCGGATCACATGACCGTTAAGTTTGAAAATATTCCCCTATACCATTTGCAACTTGTCTCAAAATATCAACTGTGCAACACATTGGCACTGGGAGTTATTACACTAAATGTCTGAAAATTAACTTTGACCTCATATAACTTAACACACAAAGGTCACCTTGGGTCAACTTATTGACATTTTTGATTGATGAGACCTAAATAGAGAATCAAACTATACAAATTCAAACATTTTTTTCTTTGCCCATTTTCTACCCCCAAAATACTAGTTTTTTAACATTAATTGACCTTTGGTGACCTCGGATCACATGACCGTTAAGTTTGAAAATATTCCCCTATACCAATTGCAACTTGTCCAAAAATATCAAGCATGTCACACCTTGGAACTGGGAGTTGTTGCATTAAATGTCTGAAAATTAACTTTGACCTCGTATAACTTTGCACACGAAGGTCACACGAAGGTCAACCAATTGACATTTTTGATTGGAAGGTACCTTTGATATCCAAATCTAGCATCAAAACCTAACATTTTCTTTTTTGCTCGTTTCCTCCCAAAATAAGCACATTTTTTCTAATTTGACCTTTGACATTTTGACCTTGGTTTCAGATGTAGTTTAATCTCCTGATTCCAAAAAACAAAACGACAAGTCTGTACAGCCATCCTAACTCCGACCGAAAAACTTTGACCCCATATATCTTCGCACATAAAGGTCACACGGGGTCAACCTATTGACATTTATGATCAGAAGGTACCTTTGACATCTGAAAATAGCATCAAAACTGTAAAAATCCCCAAAAACACGTAAAGGTCACCAGAGGTCAAATTGAGGTCAAGGGTCACCCAGATGCGGGTTGACAATTGGATAACACTGAAGCAACTCCCAACTCTAACGGACATTTCGTTCTCAAGTTATCGCAAAAATACTAGTTTTTTATCATTATTTGACCTTTGTTGACCTTGGATCACATTACCGTTATGTTTGAAAACGATCCCTTACCCCATTCACAACTACTCCCAAAATATCAATCATGTGGGACCCTGTCAATGGGAGTTATTGCTATTTTTAATATATTGGTTTTTGGCATCTAACTGACCTTTGGTGACCTTTGCGGGCACCAAAAAAAATAGGGATCTTCCTCTTACTATGGGCTATCCACCCAACAAGTTTGATCATGATACATCATTTCCTTATTGAGATATCGTGTACACAAGCCAAGCGTCACATACACACACACACACACACACACACACACACACACACACACACACACACACACACACACGCCAAGTTGAACGCATAGGTTCCTTGCTTTGCAAAAAGCAAGGAACCAAAAATCAACCTACATACGCTCAAATAATAATCCAAACATTCTTGGTATCCATTTCAGCAAATTTTACAATCTGAACTGATGTCAAATCAAGGATTTGTTTAACCCAAAGAATGCTATCATATGAGCTTTAATTTCCATATTTTGTTGGTGAGTAATAACTTCTTAGTGGAAAAATTGGGATTTTCCCTTTCCAGCATAATGTTTTTACAATGACTGGTATAAAGCAGGAGGGAAAGGAATCCTAATAAAATACATTGTTGCTATGGGAACTGATCAATTACTAAAATTAGCTTTTAATATCTTCATTTATCAAAACAGGCAAGATTTCCTAGTCTATGAAACCAATAAATGGCTACAAATATGTTAATCTATATTCAAACCACAAATATGCTTCTTATAGCCATCTTTGTTTGTTTCTGTTTCATATCCTGCAAGAATTCTTGACATTTATCTGATGATGAATTAAGCTACATCATGAGATTTTTTACCTCTCCCATTACAATGAATTGTAAGCTTTCCAACAAATTTTGTCTGAAACTACTTGCTACCATTGTCTATAAATATACCAAACAGAGCAATAACAAGTCAACAGATGATTGCTTGAGATCTTAGATTTCTTTTCAGAAAATTTTCAAAGACAGTCATGGAAAGCTAGCAAAACTTTGATCTCTTCAGAAAATAGTATGTCAGATGCTTCGGTTCCTATGGTAACAAACCGATTCAAAAATAGATCTTTGCAGGTAGGGGAGCTAAAAATCTGGAAACTTAAATGGACCCTATTAAAATGTGACCTTTGAAAGTGCATTTACAGCAACCTACTATGTGAAGTAATTGAGACAGCAACTGGTATTTTATATTTTGACCTTCTGTCTTCTAAAGAACAATTAGTGTCACATTTTTAAGTCATAGCTCAGTTTAAAATGGGTAGAATTGAGGAAAATTAAGGTTAGACAGATGTAAGAGGGGCTTGCTCTGAATATCCTGGTGAAATTTAATATAATTCCTATAAACCATTTTCTGGTAATCAACGCTCGCAGTTGATACGGTTTGCAGCCAAAGTGAACTTGAAGCAAACAGAAATAATTCCTTTTTTTTTTAAATCCCTTTAATACTTGCAGACAAATCACCCTTTCTAAGAAACCACTGCTAGAGCACAGAACGTTTGCTAATAGTGAATGAGGGCAGTAAACTTCCAAGAATTTGTTAAAATACAGAGCACACTTCAAAGTGAATTAAGTTCTCCAGTAAAGGACTTAACATGAAATACACATTACGAATAGCGTTAAGGATCGCTGATAAAGATACATGTCCTTGATGTCTATGCCATATGTAAACCAGTCGGACGCAGAGTAAAATAAGGGTCAATCAAGAACAGGGACATTTATTGTTTGGACAGTTGCAGTATGTCTGGACCCCTCCAAGGTTGTTGGGTGGGACCTCATGAATGGGCAGAGGTCAGGATTCGGGCGACAAACCCCAATTATTAAACTTCAGCATGCATGTACCCTGACATCATTTAAACTGCATGATGGCGAGTAAAATACAATTTGATCTCCAAAGTCACAGAATAATCATAAAAATATCAAAACCATGTTTCGCACTCCATTTTCCCCTAGAAGTGAACATACGTAAACAGAAGCACCACGATCATAACAATAATACTGTGCATTGGTTAAAAGCTTGCAGGTTTGCAGGAGGAGAAAGAGCAAAAATAAATAAACAAAAACCAAACCAAAAGGAATAAATAATGATGTAGAGCTTACAACCGAGGTACCTACCACAGAATTCATGTACCCATGCAGATATATGATATGTCGTCCACCAGACAGAGTAGGAACGAAGCATGCAAAGAAGCATGGACCCAAAACATAATATAACAGCAGATGAGAAAAGAGAGGGAAGGAAGAGAAACAATTAGTGATGATGCAGCAAACTACAATAGCAGTGATCTGCATATATATGCAAATGATTAATGAATATGTATCAAATATGCAAACATGCCTAGACAACAATGTCTATACTGCACCCAGTTGGGACAATTTTTTATATACTGTAGTGTTATGCCCTGCTTCAGAGCATTCGTATTGTCAGTACGAGCACTATGAATACCATGTTTCTATCAGATCTTCAAGGTTAGGAACTGTTTGTACTGACAATACCAGTGCTTTGAGAGCATGATATTGGAGTACAGTATACAGAGGTATTAGCATTAGGAAATTGTCCCAACTGGCTGATCTATAAAACACAATACACTTATATACGTGAATATTCATCTAATGTCGTGATAACTCTCTGTCCTGGAGGTTGCGCGACGTAAAGTTATATTGAGACATCATGCAACATGTGCCACATTATATAATACAAACACAGAGCACTGGGGTACATTGTAACAAGTATAGTAACTACCATGTAAAATCCTGAAGAGGAAAAAACGTAAGTTTTTTGGGGGGGGGGGGGGAAACGATAACAAAAACAAAATTAAGGAAAGAGAGGACACCAATATCAATATTGAAGGAAACAAATATCTTGCCTTAAATTCAGTTATTCCTGCTACACCCACTAAGAGGATAGTAATGTACTTCAAACACTATTCCAATCGAAATGGTTGCAAATTGAGATACAATGGAGAAAAGTTGGATGTTAATCTAGCTTTTTTTTTTTTAATTCTCGTTACGAAAGTGTTGACAACTTTTTGATCCGATTCGTCACAAGGATAAACAACATTTTAAGCACTTATTTCGTGATTGTAATTTCTAGTAGAATGTACAGTAGATAGGAGAGGGACACTTCCATTTGTCACACTCAGTACATCTGTCAAATTAATATCAGAAACTGGAAATTAATTGAACCATCATTTTATTTCATGAAATTTGTTGCAAATTTGGGGGTTCAATGTGAAATATTCAGTGGTAAGAATAATTATGCAGCAAGGTTTAGAGGCAGCCTGCAGCATGGATACACACAAAATAGCAGTGAGGATTATTTTAGCAAAGAATTGAGTCAATTAAC
The DNA here is from genome assembly GCF_037975245.1 of Apostichopus japonicus. Lineage (NCBI taxonomy): Eukaryota > Metazoa > Echinodermata > Holothuroidea > Aspidochirotida > Stichopodidae > Apostichopus > Apostichopus japonicus. The sequence continues at coordinate 20,047,799 of NC_092581.1, forward strand.
AACTAAATATTCTTTTTTAAAAGAAGCTCTGTTTATGAGCATGTCACTGTTTATTCTGGCCAGTTGATACGCATCATCTACATACCGTACCATATTTAAAATATAAAATAACACTTAGGATATTACTCCTAATTTTATTGCATTTGGTGAGCGATTCATGAACCTCATATCCAACACTCGAAACACAATATCCTCAAGGGTATCAGCGATTTTCCACCTTCATTAATTAACTTAATGAATTCATTAATTTGGAACGACTTTAGTCACACCCATAAACACTAAAGGCATATAGCTCAAATGACGTATTGGTTCAACCCACAGTTTCATATTTAAATGTAGTCTGTTGGTAATATGAAACAGACTTTTGAGATTCCAAACTTACTATGAAATTGAATCTACCCTACATTTGTGGATCACATCAAACCTTGCACAATCATATTTTGAAAATTCTATTATCTTCATGCATTCTCATTTCTCTCCCAGGAGAGAGACTTTCTTTCTGAAATGTTTTTATCTTTTTCTTTTCATTTTCTATTCCCCCCTCCACCCCCCCCCCCCGCCCCATTCGTTGAGTTCACATCCTCTGCCCCATAATTGAAACAGACCAAGTGAATTATCAAAATTCATGAGAAACTGAATCAAAGTTTTTTTTTTCAGTCTTCACTGTAATTATATATTATTCTCCTACTCACTGCTTGGATGAGAAAACAAACTCAGACCCTGGCCAAGAGCAAATTTGTTGGATATCTTGGGAAGCAGAAACTTAAGGAAAATAATGTGTTTTAGGGATGAAAATTAGCAGGATCAAGAGCTGGGTGAGGGAAAGGCAGAAACATTTGTAAAGAGGGGATGGCGCTGATATTTTTGGTTGCAAGGTTAAACAGAAAACAGTGCATTTCAGCAGGAGGGATCGATTGGGAGATTGGGCATTTCAGCCAAGGGCTAAAATATTGTTCTCAACAATTTGAAACAAATATTATAAATATACTAGATTTGAAATCAATTTTTTTGAACATCTACACAAAACCACATGCATGTAACGTCTTCCTCACTGCTCCGAGTTCAATTGAATGAGTAAGTATATATAGCTCTCTGTATCCTATAAATTATCAAAATCACTACTTTGGGGAAGGGGTGGAGTGGGGTGGAGGGAAAAATCCTAACTGTACAGTTAATAGCAATGTACTATAATGAGTGGCCAAGTATATATGGTGTTGATCTAGCTGATATATGGTGTTATGGGTATGTAAGTTAACATAGAGTGCGCAGAAAGAAACCATTATCATATTTAGTAGATGTATATAAACCGCAGCCAAGAACCATGGACCATATATTATATGTGAGTTAAGAAGTGCTGTTAGCCTGTTAGTAATGACATGTTCATGTATGTAAGTAAGACATAAATATGCAATGGGAATGTTAATCATATTCATGTACATGTGCATATATAATCCACCTGCAATTTCATATTTGATAATGAAACATACTATATATATATCGTACATATATATTATGATATTATGCATGCAATGCGTAGTACACATTATGGTGCCAAGAAGATTGTAAAACAAGGAAAGATAGACATCTTAACATGATATTAAAACTATTAGCATCAGACATAAACTTCTTATGGTTCTATAGTGTAAATTTATTAAAAACCATAAAACCTAATGCAAATCCCAGTTAGACCACACGGTAACAAATCTGAACCATGCAGACTCCATACATATCTGCTTTTCAACATCTAGAAACTGATGTGAGAGAGACTTTCTGGAACAGTTTAATTAAAATTAAAATTTTGCATAATTTTGCATAATTCTGCATTTTGGTCTCTTCCTTTATTTTACAAACTGATTTATCGTCATATTTTCTTATCATAGATGAGAATTGTACGTTATCCCCTGTATTTAAATTCTGCTGATTAAATTCAATTAAACTCAACTGACAGTCAGCATAAATTATGTTATTCTCATGAATCAAAACTACATTACAGTACAGTTAAATTTGCAATTCATAACAGCTAGTGCAGACTCATGTATTAGAAATCTGTCATGAATATTGTCACGCGATTATTAATTTGGTAGCGACAGTTGTTTGTCTCCTGTATGCGTGTCTTGTATGTAAGTTGCATTTTTACATCAATTGGGTTGATGAAGTCATGTGACATGTTTACATCATCAGTCTTAGAGAAATTTATCCACTATTTCCATGCAAGAAATGACTATACAATTAAGTGCAAATTTTTGTTTGCATTGTTTTTAATTCAGATTTGCTCCCTCATTAATTATAATACATTTTACCCTATACTGACGGGTCAATTACCAGAGTACAAAAAAAAAGAAAAAAAAGTGGTGGAATCTACGGACTTCAAATCTCTGCATTTCTGGAAAAGATTAATTATATTAATATAATCATCTAGGCCTATACAACAATAACTTACAGTTGATCACCACATGGATGGATGTTTTTGGAATTTATTCAACCAACAGCTGCGTAAACATGACTGTTTCAATATATAACATGTACGCATGATATATCATTCTGCACACTATTGTACTGTACATTGTATATACAATTAGGCTTCCACTATAATTTACATATTCACACAGAAAGCAGTCATGTCCAACACAAAATTGTTAACAGACGGAAAAAACATGCATGTAGTTGTTGTTTTGCCTTTTCTGTTTTTAGGAAATAACCTTTAAATCACTACAGCTGTTAAAGTAATTCAGGAAAGGTCAAATGTTAGACCATTATGTAGAGTAACGCCATGTACAGTTTTGTTCAGATCGAAGCACATTTCAAGCACAATTAGCAATATAACAAACGCATACATATACAGTATGTACAGGTTTCATGAACGGCCTGTACTTTGCCGGTATGACCATCAATACTGTGTACAAAATTTTTTGATATTTATTCATCTACAAAATTCTTCTATCAACAATTTTCCATTTCTATACCGTACTGTATATGTACACTAAATATGTAAACTGCTTTCACATTCTCTGCAAATTGTCTCCACTTATTATTGTACTTGGTAATTAACAAGGTATCTCTTCAAAGTGGTTTAATGTTCAAACTGTAAAAACATTGTATGGCTATAATGGTTGTTTCAAGGACATATTGCATTTCTGAATCCATTAAATGTCTGAAAACTCAAGTACACGAGAAGCGGGCGTCGACCTACAGTACTGTGCAAGTGGGTCGAATAATGGCGCTTTGCTTTAGACGATACATGTGTGTGTGGGTGGGTGTGTGTGCGTGTGTGTATCAGTGTATAAACGAGATAAGACAAAATGTTATTCAGATTTGGGTGGGTTTACGGAGATCACAGTGCATGTAATGGGAATCAGATAGAGCATTTATTATGTAAGTAAGTATTCAACTTTTAAAGCTGCCTGCTGCCTACAATAAAATTTAAGCCATGTAACAGCATTTTCATTGTCAAAATGAGCAATGCCAATCAAGTAATACTTTATGTTCAAAATTTGTCGGTTGTCATCTATGAAATTTCTGAGTTTGACTTAACTTCTTTGACACTTTGAGCAAGTTTAGTCAGCCTAACATCTGCTCTATTCACAAGATTAAGGCATGGACGCCAGTCAGCTATATGTACCATAACTCATGGAAGGTACAAAGACTTAACGCTCAAGTCTCAATTTTCTATCTAGATTCATGAAGACTCCTTCCCATTTCAACACTTAAATGAAGATCACCTAACCAGACTATCACTCTACATCCCACATTGATCAAGAAACCAGTCACTGAGCTACAAGACTGAATACATATCCTGCACAGAGGATAACCAAAATTGTTTGTGATCATCTTACTAAAACAGAAAACTTGAGCAGAATGAGACCTACTTCTGTTCATTTGCAATCTCTCTCCCCCCCCCCCCCCGCCTTTTTTCCCATCCCCCTTCATTTTGAACAATTTCTCCTTGTTAATTCCAGAAGAATAACTCTTTTGAGTAGCTGAAATGTTCGTAAGCCTCAAAAAGAGAAGGCGGTCATATTAAAACCAGTATCGGCGGTTATGAATTTTGATGGACCGATCAGAAATGCAAATTCTGATAAATTATTCACGTCGAGCTTCGTGACACGACTGATTTATTTTTCATCAATAACCAACTACCATGGGAAAAGTTTATACGTCAATTTCCTTTCAACGACGCGAGATCAATTTTTTGTCATGGAGACTTCTCAAGTCTTGGGAAAGACATTTTTTTTACACGGTCGTTGGCTGTCGTATGGTTATAATCCTCCAAAGAAGCCATTCATTGGTCAACGTTCATGATGTATGCATTTTGTGGGTGAAGTGTTAAGCTTTCGTTCTTGAATTTCCAGCAATTTTTCCAAAACAAATTATACCAATTATATTGATTCAAACGTGATTGCTCTTGTATATTTTTTTTTCATTTCAGTTATATTTATTTAAATAACATCTGGTTCAGTTCAGCTGCAGTTTCTCTTTCCTTCTGCTTCCCCCGTGATTGTGTCTAAAATAATAGATAAACTCGTCCCCTGAAAAACTTGCAACTATCGTCTACGCGAATAAAAATCATAACGTGTGAAATAATAAAACTGCTGAAAATTCCTTCAAACTTTAATAATTTAGAATTAGTTAATCCAACTTCACCAAAGTGTGTCAACAGTTTACGTCTACATTACAGTGACATGTAAATTATTTCTTGGAATATTTATATGAGTGTGCAGTTACTCTTTACATACATATATTCGCTGAGTGATTAAAAAGACATCAAACGTGATATTATTTAATGTTTACAGATAGAGGAGGTATGATGTCACATCACAGAGAATAATTTTATCTCTGAAACCACAGTAAAATATGGAGAAAACTTGCTAAATTCCTATATAAATATACACAAGTTTGCTCTGATGCAGAGTACTTCTTGTACCAGATAGTCCAGAGGAAGATTTTAGTTTTGATTAATGAAAGAACATAGTAAGCATCCTTGTGAAATATGCATCCGTTACCTACTGTACAATCTCCGTTTTAAGATATTGATAAACTGAAAGTGTCACAGTTTAAACCAAAAGTGAACTTGAAGCAAACAGGTGTGATGTCATAGTTGTATCATGTACACTGAGAGCAAAATGTATTGTTTTTCATTGTTTTGCCCTCTATTGTTTTAGAGACCTCAGTTTGCCATAAGGTTCCAACTTGCGAGGATGAGAATATATCAATACACCTAAGACTGTAGTGTGTTTATAAGTGAATGCATGTACCAATTTTGAAGAAGAAAAAACATTTGGATGCACATTTTAGAGCAATACATAAAACAAATTTGTCAGTGTACATATCTATGACACCTCATGTCATTTGCTTCACGTTTATACTTTTGGTTTAAAGCATGTCAACTTCGAATGTAACGTCATCTCGAAATTGCTATATAGTCGGAAAAAAATGCATATTTTCACCACGATGCCCAGTACGTTTTTCTTTCATCAGCCAAAATTTGTTTTCCCCCTCTGGACATTCCTCTTAAAGTATAATTTGCACTTATCTAATGATACTTCATGAATCTCAAAATAACAAGTAAAACAATGTAAACACTAAATGACATTAACCCTGCTCATATCTCTCATACATAGAAAAAACAAATCGTACATTTCATTTTAACCAGAAGGAGATTCTAACACAGCTGATCAATACAGACAGTTTTAGAGTAGGAAAAAAAAAACGTTTCTGTAGCCGAGGGAATGCAAACTCACCTGAGGGAAGTATATTTCATAATCATATTGGGCCTTCCCTTGATTTTCCAACAGACTGGAAGCTTTGACGCTGTAAAGAGTGACCTCATCTTCGTGATACTCTTTCAGCTTATCTCGTATTGACTTGAGGTTGGTGCAGGCCCTATGGTAAACCGTGTAGACACATTGGGGGCGAGACGCTGGGTTAAATAGTTCCCTCTGGCATTCTGATTGGGTCTTGAAATGATCGGAGAAGACTTTGAAAGAATCAAGGTTGGACACAGCTGAAACAATTGAAAAAGAAAAAAAGTGTTGTTAAGAATGTATTGGGTTTTTTTATACTCTCAAAAGTACATCTTTACACCAAACCATTTAGAGATCTCACGTTTGTTTTTGAAATTAAGATTGTAATTAAGAATGAATTAATATTCTTTTTAACTGAATATATATATGATAAGAAACTCTAATTGACTAGTAATGTAAGGGCACCAATGGCACAAACAAAAGGGCATTTATTGGGTGGGGGGATTTTAATTGGGCCATCACCAATCAGTATAGAAATATTTTGTAAGGGACAGCAGATTTTTTCCAATAAGTGAAGGGCGCTGCATCAAAAGCTGTGGGTTGAAACTATGCTGCCTATACTGTATCTATATCTCTATGTATAGATACTGCAGAATTTAACACACACACACACCAGCGTTGTATGTATGGGACTTGTTTATCTCTGTTACACATGTGAAGGTGATAGGATTGGTAACTGAGCCACCACTAGGGGGGGGGGGAGGGCACAGACCTGTAATCAAATCACCTCCACCATTTGACTTCTTTGGAAATGAAGAGCTGACAAACAATACCTGAGCAGTTAACCTTGAAAGGAGTCCAAGTTTTTTTTTTCACTTTACAAGGTCTATTGTTATCCACTTGGGTTCCATGTGAGTATTCTTATCAGGGAACTTCTGATATGAAACTTGTCAATTACGTTCAGCTTGAAGCTATTAGAGATGATGAAATTACCAAACCAGCACTCACTCTCACCAGGGAGCTGCTACTCTTACGTTAGAGTAGCAGCTCCCTGCTCTCACAGTAACTCACACCATGCAGTTAGAAGTTCTAACTCCATGCTCACACTATTATTGACTCACTGCTTTGCATGTAGTGCATGTTATTGTCACAGTAACTAAGGCATTTAAATTTACTATGTGTCCGGAAGGCAGATATATAATTCCCCGCACAAGAAGAAATGCACATTTTTATTTTCTGGCATTTCCTTTATGAATATTTTGCAACAAAAACAAATCAAAACAAAAAAATGTAGGTAATTTGGTGGCATAAAACTCAACTACATGAGAATACTGTACACTTGCAGGCCAGCATTGTATACTGTACAGATATCATGAATATTAAAACTAAGTTTCTGGAGCAATTTTCCTAGCTTTCCATCACCCTTAGATATAACAAGAGGGAGTAATTTGTTAGACCCCAGCTATTGCAAGGTGATGCATATATTCACATCAGTCATGTGATCATAGTGGACATGTTTGAAAGCATACATGAGCATTCATCTACTGTAGAAGGTTTACTATGAAGCCTACACACTAAATAATGAGGACCTAATGTTAGGCTACACCTAGATAATAGGCCTAACACATTGCAACTCCTGCAGATGTATGGTAAACACCTATCGTTAAATTGCAACTCTAGTAGAAAACTTCCAAATAACGTGAGAGTACACATCCAAAACTGATCACTCTGGACTAAATTGTTTGTTTCTCTGAAAAAGAGACTTATTATGAAGTATAGTCATGACGATAAGAAACTTTGCTCAAATAAGGAATTTCCTCACCTTCTTCCAGACTTAAATTTAAAGTTTAAAGACTTAATTTTGAGACTCAGAAAAGTAGGTATTTTATTTTCAATACTTTCCCCCTATTTATCCCCTATTTTTCAAAACCACTTGTGATGCAGGCATTCATGTCTCTCTCAAAAAAGTCACCAGGTCAGTCTAGACATAGTCGAGAAAATGCAGTAGTAAGGATGAGACAGGTAGGTGAGGAGGCGAACTAGATTGTCTTGTACACCGATACCACCTCTACAGCCATCCCTAGTTGCTCAGATCCACCAGCACACGATTTAAAAAAGTCCTAACTGCTTGATGAATGGGTTACAAGCGAGGAGCGAAGTAAATGAAGTACGTTATTAAATATAACCCCCGAGTGCATTGCCTCTTAGTGATTAGATTGGTTCTTTACGGTGAGTGCCAAAATACTTAAACAATCTTCCTCCCAAAGTCAAGTGACCATTGGTCACCCAGGGGTTTGCTTCCCTGCAGCACTGCCAGCTAATTGCAATTGATTAAAATTGCCGCAAAATTCATTTCACCCACAGAAGGGCAGTTTGGCAAGTTTTTTATGTCCAAACAAACTCCTCATGGATGGCCATTTCTTTTTGGACAATTGAGACAGTGGCGCTACAACCAGCTGGCTACAACACATTAGTACAACAGTACGTGGAGATCGAGAGAAAGGAACTTTGATTGCTAAGTAGCAGATCAAATAAAATAGGATGGCCATTTAAAACCCTTTCAAGATGTTGACTCATAGTCATTTATTTACTCTTGTCATTTGATGGCGTGGATAATTTCAGAAGAACGAAGAGCAAACTGTAGGATGACAAGACTTGACTTAAATACATATAAATGTATATCATATAGTAAACACTAGGCCTAGTGCCTGTATATATACAGGTCATGTGTAGTGATGAAGGACAAAGACGTGACTTAAATACATGTATGTATACATCAAGGAGCTAACACCTCAGGCCTAGTATCTGTATATACAGGTCAGGGGTAGTGATTAAGGGACAAAGACGTGACTTAAATACATGTATAGTTAACACTAGGCCTAGTGCCTGTACATATACAGGTAATGTGTAGTGATTAATGAACAACAAATGCTCATCAGGTAAGACCATGATGTTTCTGATAGAAAGGCTCATATAAGCTAAATGATATGACCAAGTTTTATTTTATAAAGCATTTTGGGACTCCATAAATGCCATATCCTATCAAACCATATCCTATCAAACCATAGCCTATCAAACCCTTCTTATAATTATTGCTCATTAAATACTTGCAAAGACAAGTAAGAGCTGTTTTTTGCATTAAAATCCTCAGTTTGTGACAGTTTTACCAATCTACTGATTGTTGCTCAAAATATGAGTACAACTGATGAAACTGAGATGATATCTTTTGAGACTTTTCTCACCAAATCAAAAAAATACTTCAAAATTAAATTATTAAAGATTCCATTTTGATTCTGAATATTTTGTTTGACAAGACAATTTCATATACATAATAGTCAAACAAAATGCCACCCCAGTTTATTCCCTACCAAATAAATAAAAATTGGGGGGGGGGGGGAAGTAATTGATACAAACATCTCCATAATCTGTACCAGTACTCTATTGTAAGTGCAAGGAAGAAAAAATGGCCATCTCATTTTATCTAGGCCCAAAACATTCGCTATTGCATTTTACATGTAACACAAACCATCATGTATGTGATTATACCTGTCCAACAGTTCTTAAACTGTGCACACACTAAATCATGTCCCTACAATAACAGCTTACTTTCATTATGAAAAGATAACCCTTCACCTATGAAATGACTGTGACTTAATTGCATCCACCTCTCTACATAACATTTCCCCCGTTGCATCCAAAAATAACTTATATTGAGCATCACTGTTTCATTTTCAAAAGATCGACCAAAGTCTATTTGTCTATGAAAAACCTGTCGGGCTCAACGTTCATTTAACAAACACTCTGTCATCTTTAGGACCACATATAATGTTGAATCACAGGTAACGTTATAACTCTCCCAGCCAGCATGCCCTAGCTTACTATACATAGTACTACCAAATAGTTAATTATTTTGCTCATACTGTCTCCAGAGACTGAGTGTGTGTTAAACTTCTACGATGATTCAGTGTGAATTATCGAGCAAGCTATGTTTATAACGCCGGCCAGCCTTCATCTTGAATCACGCTGCCAGGAGTCATCAGCCTATATGCATTACCAGCAACCTTAGCATGAAATTAGACCTGAGCAAATGGCTCGTCACTTAAACAAGGATCTACCAGGCTACCTGTGCATGGTGTAAAGGTCTATGTCTGTGTTTGTGTGTGCCTTAAAGAACTTTCTGTGTTTTCCAATACCAATGACAGCTGGTAAAAGCATCATATCCCCACTGCGTGTGAATTGGGCCTGTCCACTCCGGGAGTTAGCCTGGAGTTGTACAGCCGGTATCTGTCAAGTAATACTGTCAGGAATAGTCACAAAGTATTTTGCAGTGATTTGATCAGCATGAAACTGAACGATGAAAACAGCTCAGGTATAGAATACAGCCCAATGCTGTAGATTCAATTCACATCGTGCATTGTGGCTGTAGTGAAGAAGCTGCCTCCAAACTTCCAAAAGTTTACCATTTACAAGAGCTGTGAGGTAATATTGTACCACTAGATATATCGGAAAACCACATCGAGGGTTAGAGATCTAAGCGAGGGAGACTGAAGGAATCTGCATCAAGGGTTCAAGAAATAACAGAGGAAGATGAAGAGCTATAGAACAGAAGTGATCATGCATGCAGCTTCGTTTCAAGAAAAAGTCCACATTTAAAAATTTGAAATGTCAAAGGTCCCCATGCACAGTTAGCCTACCATGTAAATGTTGAGCCCGTAGCAATAGTTGTTGAAAAACAGTTGGACAAATGTGTGTATTTTTTTTTACTCCATCCTTCAAGCTTCATAAATCATAATATTACTTAGTGTCCTATTCAACAGCTGAGAGATAGGATCTGCATAGCTAGGTTACGTATGACATTGAAGTAAAACCTTGTATGATCATTCATAGATTTTACAATTCTTGAAGTTGATAATTGGCAGAGACAGACCTGTAAATATCCACACTTCATTTGTCAACCACTGATCAGTTCACAGGCCAAGTACTGCAGACAAATTGTGACTTGTCAGACTTTCTTCACTCTTTTAACAGCTCTCTTAAATGAAAAGGTGTGTATTTCACAGTCTCACCCATCAAAACAAAACTCACTCACAACATAATTTGGTCTTTGAAGAGATGTTCTGTTATGACAACCAGGGTAGAAATATGACTATTGGGTGCAGTGACAGTAAATATAGATTCTTATAGGTATAGTTGGAATAAGTTCACGAGGCTCAACTCAATACACAATAACACATCATCAAAATTGTCATCGCTAAGAGAAATTCAACCAGGAGATGAAAAAGTTACACTGCTAAATATCTGAATTTAACAAGATCGACTTATGTTTCTTTGCTGTAATTTTAATACCCACTTGTTAACTACAGGTTGTGTCATATGAACAGCCATGTTCCTAACATGGAGTTCATAGAGGTCATTGTGAAGTCATTAGCAGTATACCCTTTGTCTGGGGACCTGTACACATTGCTTCACTGTCCCTAGGTGTTCATGGGATGCAAACAGGTTAAGAATGGAGGACCTACAGTAAACTACCAACAGCCTGATGAACCTCAAAGGCCTATCAACTTTTGTAGTATGATAGATTCAGAGTGCATGCATTGATTGGAGACAGGTAAGGGAACAAGGAGTAAACTCAATATGCATCTATGGTTTTGGTATCAAGCAATATATCTGCACTTTACCTAATTCAACTGCACAGTGTTGAGAACTATACACAAAATGGACCCTCTTAAATCTAGTAACCAGCAGGAAACCAGGGCTTTGAGAATTTGATTTAACAATTTCTAACAGACCTGTATTTTTTTTCGAAATAAAATAAAACTGTAAGCAAGGTACTGTTAGCAGGTATTTTTTTGGTCGTATTTTATAATTACCACCCAGGATTCCTAGCTGCCAAGCCTGAAGATGAATGTGTGATGAATGCAACTAATCTACAGTGTCTCTCTAGGAGCTTCTTTCTCTCTCATGTTCATTTACATAGTTCATTCCAATTTTTTTTTTAAATTATAAATGCAATTTCTCCAATCATTCTCACTGCATTCAAAGTACATACAGTATACGGAATCACTGATTCAGCAGAATTTACATCACATGGTATCGAAAATCATCACTTTTGACCATCTTAATTCAACAAATTCGTGTCGATCTAGCTAATCCGGTTTGGAACCAGACATTCGTTCATTCATGTCTTTTCAGAATATGGAGTCTCACTTTTCAATTAATGACAAGTTAGATGACTCACACCAGATCATCACATCTCTAATTATTTTTATTGCTGTTAATAAGGTCTGCTCTTACCAGCCTTACATATGTTCTTTGGTTACACTGCCTGAATCTATGGAAAGGCCGAAGGCTGTTTGAGAGTGTCTATATAAAGGTTGATATTTTACAGTGACTAATATGTGACCATGAGTACTAGATCGTACAGTACATGATGTATGGCATTCAGGCGATACGACTGCAACGTAACAAGCGAACAGTCTGACGATCACGTAGCTGTGCAGTTCACACAGAGGAGACATGTACTTTTGAATACACGGTAGTAAGTAAATGTAAATTATGTAAAGACAATGGAACGAGCCAAATTTGCTACAAAAAATGCACACAGTTTGGGAACAAACTCTTGGGAGTTAACTAATAATGGCCTAATGTAATAAATATTGAAGAGCGCAACACTCCACATCATAGTTTGCACATATTTAAGGAGTTCCCAGATTTATCAAAACTTCAATTACAGTGTATATCTTGGAAACGAAAAGAGCTTTTCGAAAAAGTTCAACAGAATTTGATCGAGATTATCACACATAACAAATTGGCTAGGTGTCCATAGACCTTTTACGGAAATTGCCAAAACTTAGCATTGAAAGAATAAAACATCAATTTCAAGTTTGGAGTCAATTAGTTTTCTACTTTAATCCACCCTCATACCTTAGTAATAATTTCTGAGGTTCAGAAAAACTTTTGATTTTGAAACTTGTTGCGGCCTGTTTATCCAGGGTTAGAATAACCTTGCTGAGTTTCCCGCAACTTTTATGTAAACTTGGAGAATCATGCAAGTGAAACTTCTGAAAGCAGAGGAGAGGACAACCAAGCAATTTGATTCATGAGGGTATCTTATGAGTAAAGAAAAATCAAACACAGGGTTGATGCTTTCTATTTTCCTTTTTTTTTTAAACTACTAATCAGATTTTTGTTACTTTTCTATTTCTTTATTTCAATTGTTCCTTTATATTTTGTTTTACTCTCTGCTCAGCGAATTCCCGAAAGTACCTTGGATTTCCCACAAACCTGGTTCAGATATTTTCCAACCTGCTTTAAGCTTGAAAAATTTAGAGGACAACACCGATGACCTTTAAGTTAATAATACACATCAAAAAATCTCAAATAACGTCAGTAAGTGAAGCGCAAAACAGGACAAATAAATTAAAAGAAAGAAAAAAAGTATTTCCCCAAGGCTGGACATCAAACTAATAAATATCGGCCCACAAGAATAAGTCATTTTAATTTTCTGGCGGGTATTCGTCCCCTTTCGAGTGCTATGTAAGACTCAATCCTCGAGAAAGCCTCTTCTTTCACAGATGGCTGTCTGCCTTTGTGACCGTGAAGATCCCAGATTCTCCTCACAATGTGTAACTTGTCCCCCCTGGCTCTCAGATCTCAAATTGTCCATCGATTGGAAAACCAAACAGACGGAAAAGGAAACTTTACCAAATCACTCCAATAACTTTGCTGTCTCTTGTAATTGTGAGGACTACCCCCGTTGGGGTTCTTTGTCCAAATGAAAACAGGATGGAATCTTGACTGACATTTCCTCTTTGGACGCTTGAAAAGGGACCAAATAGGACTTTTGGGTCCCCTAGGGACACAGATGGGTCTCCCACATTTGTAAGCATGTGTAGTAGTAGCTGTTGGTGCCATGTAACAACTTCAGTGTGTGTTTAGAAAGGCCAGTCGATGAAGGACATCCTTTCAATCTGTTTCTTTAGAACTATAGCAAATTATTCAAGCAAAGTGTTGCAAACTATTAATGCCAAACTAAAGACTAAACCAACCAATGGCCTCCCACCCAGCTCCCTCTGCCTAAAGCAACAAAGTTAGTTAACGTGAGGCATTTTAAGGTTCACAGCCATAAGTGACACATAATAATAAATAGTGCAATAATTGTTAAGAAAATACTGTAGGTCTGTAGAATGTCAGTATAAGGTGCCCAGCCTTACTCATCAACTGTGACTATACAATTCCAAGAGATATTCTTCCCAGGCTTTAATTTCCATGTGACCTGGGTTTCTATGCACTCTATTTCTGCATGTTACGTAAAATCTCTTTATTCAATATCTAAGAACAAAGCTGTTAATGATATGTCGATAAATGTCAAATCATGGTGACATGGTTTTATACTTCCTCCTTACTCTGGCCAATGACATTATGCAATTACTATGTAGCCAATCACTTATATGTATTGAGTGGCTAGTTGTGAGCCCATTCTTGCCTACAATCAATATTCCCTCCCCCTACCTCCCGCCACCCCCCTCCCCCCTCCATTTGGTTAAAACCATAAGAATGAAAACAAAGATAATTAAGCTGAGCAACTAACGACACATGAACATGACAAAATAAATTTTGGTACCATCCAGGCCTGCTTCTGTTTGTTAAACACGACGCTACACACCTCTGAATAATCAAACATGCTATATTTTGTATGACGATGCTGTTTTCTATTCGTGCAGCCATGATAGCTAGCTATACATAATGCATGTACAGTACTATTACAAACCCAGATCTATGTCAATGGACACTGTCTACAACAGTACTGCAAGTTCAGCTTGACAATCTGTCCATTCGCACTGGCTGAGTCCTGTAGAGTTATCATTTGCAGTTACATGATGTGTGTGTGAGTAGTATAATCAGGTTACAAAACCAAAGGGCTGGTGGTACACATCTCTAGTACCACACAAGTAGGTTAATTATGAAAGCTAGTAGCTATGGAGAAGAATGAAAGCAAACCCTTCGACTGATTGGTGACCATGTACTCAGCATTAATACGATGATTACGCCAGGATACTTTATCTCCTGGTCCAGTTTCGGTCTGATTAAGCGAGGGAATTGTTGACCGTTCTAACATGTCATGGAAAGTTCACGGTGCAGAGATGCTCATTTGAGAGATATAGGATCCAGTAGCACGTATTGGGTAACCATAGCTACAGCTGTACAATTGTATATACAGGTGATTTTTGTTTCAAATGTTAATTAAAATTGATTTTGCAAAAAACCTGTGACATATAAAATGAAATAAAAGACTTTCAAAAATATTGCAAAAATTTTAATAATAATATAACACCCAAAATAAGCAAACGAAAATAACACAAAAGCAATAAAAATTGATGTGAAGTATCTAACGGTTTAGTTCAAGTTCAAATTTGAATTAAAACTGTAGCTATGGTTACCGTTTATAGATCCATGCACTACTACATTTGTGCACAATGATATAAGCTAGTACCAATATCAGTGTGAGCATCCATTCTGTATTATAATACACACATCTCAATATTTCAGATCCTGTTTATATTGGATCAGTGGATGTCATACAGATCTTTGACACCGCAGCAGATATATATAATGCCATATTTAACTCATTGGCGTCAAGTGTGTGACGTTTACAACTGCAAATTATAGATCTATTGTCAGTTTTAGGGAAAAATGTGGGTATAACTTTGCCTCTTTTTCCACTTCATTTCAACGTTGGTAGTACTTTGTGTGCAGGTACTGTATACGGCCCAGCTGATGTACCTGACATATGAGCCTATTGTAGCCTATAGAAAAGACAGCACACAAATGGAGATTTCTGTTATCAGTAGACTAGCTTCCATTTAAACTTCAACTCTTGCGCCTGTCATGGCAGTTGCTGATCGACTGGATACTGTAATAATGGTGAACTGTCTCCACTGGGTGCAACTTTAAAGGGTGTGAAGACTCGTGCAAAAAGAAAAGTCTAATGCCGGTAATCTGACCTAGCTTTCGAATGAGGTGTAACAGAAGTGTTAGACACCACCATCGATCCCAGAACTGAATACACACAGCTTGGCACCGTCGGTAATTAGACAGTAGTGTACAGTCAGTACATAAAGCTGCGGTCAATACCCACAGCACAGTGTATAAATGATACAGCAATGGACATCTCAGGTCCAGCTAAAGATAACAAGGTATCACGTTTCATTACTGTTTGCATTTTGTAGCGACACAAACAAAACGTCACTTGCAAGCAACAGAAAGTTAACTTTTCAGATGGCCGCACATGGTTTTTTTTGGGGGCGAGTCTTCAATGCCTTTACCAGGACATTTACGTTCAACCTTTTCAAAAGCTCAACCATATCGTCCCTTGTTTCGCGTACTGACGAATGTTAGAAAGTTATCTATCACGATCCAAATCAATTCACTGCTTTGCAACTGAATGTTTGATCACAAATAATACCTTTCAAGCAGTATCCTAATTTTATGTTACAGACAACAAATTATATTTTATAGCCATTTCAAATTTAAAGGATGTGGAACAATTTTTAAGGGCATATAAATGTTTTAAAAACATTCGTCACTACGTAAAACAAAATAAAATAATATGTATATTCGTCAGTGCGTGAAACAAGGGACGATATATGCAGTGACCCTATTTGTTTAAACTTTTTCTTCGAAATCCCAAACTTTAAACTGGTTTTAGAAAGTGGGTGGCTTCCCAGAAGTGGGAAATAGAGGGCGTTGTAATTAAACGTCTCCAGTCATGTAGTTAATATGTACAGTAGATAAGAAAGTGCATACATGCAGATTGGATGGAGACAGGTAAGAGAGGAACGAACTAAATCAACATACGATCAGTCTGAAAATATTGGCAGTTAATGAAAACTGAAAACGTTGGCAATAACTGTGTGATACCGACATAATGCAAACCAATACTCAGTGTAATACTAATATATATCAAACCAGATGTCTAGTTAAGTTTGATGTCATTATAAATAAATATGGAAAAAAAAGTGGGGTCATTAGCTAATTAATCACAGTCAAGTTCGGTTTGCTAGCTGTAATGAAAATTCACCGTCAAGCCATTCACTCACTCAGAAAAAAAAGAAAAGACAACTATAAATCTAATGCAGACTAGCAAGATTTTTAATTCAAACAGCTGTGCAAATTTCTCAGAACTTGACATGAAAATAGTCACATCTGGATTTAATTTCTCAAATTATCTCAACCACCTAATAGTAGAGAAAGGGCATAACAAATCATTGCATGGTAAAAAAGACAAAAATGGAGGATAATTGAAGTGCGGTAACCTGTTCACTAGAGTTCCAATTATTTCCTTGCAGCGAGGCTAAATTTGGCCCAATCACTAGTATAACGGTTGATGGATCTTAATGTTTCATCACAAACCAGTCATGTTAAACATGTCCATCTGGTCAGTTCATATCGTTCATCTTTCTTGGAATATTCACAAAAATGAATGAGACAACGAAAAAAAAAACAACAATATTTTTTGGAAGGAGGGCAAATAACAGAAGAACCTGCACTATCTATCATTACCCCAAAACTAAACCTGACATGGATAATCTATACTGCTAGAGTGCTGTTGTTGTGATGAGACAGGTAACTCTTCTTTTCCTTCTATTGAATTCTACACTTTCTGTTTTTCCCTTTATCCATTTTCATTGCTCTTTTTTTTTTTCTAAATTCCTTTCTTGTTTTGCTTACTGTTATTTATGTGGGAGGGTTACAAATTATCAGATCTGACCAACATACTTCTTAACGTTTAAATAAAATTTATAATTTTCAATCCATAATTTTCCCAAAACTTATTCTTACAGTCTAAGTCCAACACTTTCAGGGTTACTAAAAAAAAAATTGCTACACTTCAAACTGTAAAGTTTAATAGCGAAAATGGGGGCACAGTTCACTGGCAACTGAATGCAATGAAAATAATCACCCTTAGCAAACTTTATCAGCATAAACAAACGCTACTTTAAATATGAGGCCAACAGCTTTACAAATGCTTTGACCTGAACCTTTAAACATGTAAAAGTAAATAAAACATTTATTTTTATAACCAGCTGCCGGGGCAGACTGATTTAGTAAGTATCCCTTTGCAGCACTTTATTTCCCAGCCACTTCATCTTACTGGTGATTGGACGATAAAATCAACAACACGATTGGTCGATTAACTCAAAGGATTCCGTGTAAGTTGTAATGACTGGCCTACGATTGGTCCCAGGAAGTAATTGACTCATGGTAGTACTATGCACTGCTCTCAAGGCCACAGCTAACCATTCACAGTGAACATACCCATCGTCCCTGAAAGCAGATTAAAAGCTCCCTGAATTAAAATGACAGACATGGATGGGATTCCAAAGCGAAGTAAAGATGTCTTGGCTAAAAATTTATCGTCTCGGTGTTATCAAAGCATGCACCATCGAGAGGGTCGGGGGAGGGGGGGATCTACAAGACCGAGAAGGTATACAAGACTTAAGAGGCAGGAAGTTCTCAGAGGAAGATGTAGATGAGCGAAAGATATGATGTGGAAAGATTCTCGTCTTGTAACTGGAAGCTATGGAATGATGTAAGCCACTTTAGCTGTAAGAAGCTTACCGTAAAGAATATACTGTACAAGGTACCTAAGCAAGCCAGATTGGATTAAAATCAAAACCCTCCTTTTTTAGGCCTCTTCAGTCATCTGATAAAAGCTCTAAAGGCTAGTCAAGAGCCACTTCTTGAAAGTGCAATGTTCTTTTTAAGATGTTCTCTGTAACTATTTAAGATCTGCAGTTTGCAAGTACTTAGAATAATGTCTAGTCATACTGGGTACACACACACTCTCACTCAACAGTATCTATCTATCACCACCATTGTAAACATTATTTGCTTTCTTTCATACATATTTGACTGGTTAAATTCCCTCTCAGAATCAGGCAGTTCAACTAAATGCCAGCGCTACATTACCTACAGTAATCATAATTTTGTCGTCTGCTGTATTTAAATACACAATACCCAGGGGATACACACAATACCCAGGGGTACACACAATACCCAGGGGTGCACACAATACCCATGGGGGTACACACTATACCCTTATAAACTTAAGCTGCATTTTTTTATTAAGTTGATGAAATGAAGAACAACCCACTCATATAAATCTGCCTGCAAGTACGCCCCAAAATCATCTGTATCTTACGGATTTCACTCTTCTTTCGAATTTCAATTGTTGCAAGCGATTGTATTGAATACCGCAGATGGGACATGAAAACCAATTTACATTAGTGTATATTAAAATTCGACATGGTTGCCTAGAGGCTCAAAGATATATGAGTATATACTTTAAGATGCCATGAAATATAAAATATGAAAAAAAATGTAAAATTTCACAAAACTTATGGCCATGGCTTTGAACCACAGAAGTGCAGCTGCTTACCCCTGGAAGGAAAAAAATACAAAAGAAAAGGACAAAACAACAGATGGTGTGAAAAGGAAAAGAAGGGTACTGTGCATCAGCATTGTAGACTGCGGTTACATCACACATGGTCTTTGAATTAGAAAGGTGTCATACAGTATTTGGATTTTGGAACATAACATGGGGAAAGTTGTATGAAAATAGCTTTAACATTTGAACTCTAACATTAATATAAATTGTATGAAAATAACTCTGTAACATTGAAGTCTATATAATCAGTAAAGTTTAATCCTGATAAGAATCATGTCTTTTCTTGTCACTTCATGAAGTTACACATTGCATTGTCTTAGCAATTGGTGAAGTTTGTATTAATCTATTACCGTGGTTACATGGTTTCCAATGGCAACCACAAGGATTTGGTACTCACTTTATCATTTGTTAAATTTTTAATACTGTAGATTTAATCTCAGAGCAAAATGTATGAGGAATACAAAAAGACAGATGAAAATTATCAGGGAAATGTTAAAAAGCCTTAAACCTTGTAAATTTACAAATAAAATTGAAACAAATCTTCTCTAGATAGCACTATATCAGTTTTGAAACTTGAAGAAACGTCAATTGTTCAAAGTGCACACGATCTTCCATCCAGGATGATACTGGGTCTCTCTCTACTTTCCGATATATATAGTCATTAGTCTCGTAAGGTAGAGACTAACGTTGAGTGTAGATAAAGTTGTTTGGTTTTCTTGCAGCCCAGGTTCTAGCACGGGCTACCTTTCTTAAAAAGAATTTTCAAAGACTGTGTCAATAAGTTTTCAAATGTCAAGTTAATTTCTTTTAATGTACAGGTCTGGTAGTCTGTATCTGAGCAGTTCATCTCTTAATTGTTTCCTATACTGCTTCTCTCATTTTCATATTCAACTTGAATATTATTATTATTAATATTATTCTTAATATTATTATTATTATAATTATTAATATTATTAATATCATTATTATGATAATTATTATTTTATCTGAATTTATCTTTCCCATTCCCATTTCTAGTTGACACTCACAAATATCAGTTAACTACTGATGTATTATACCACCCCTATTAGTACCGTACCTTATTTTTTTCAGGACTGCTGCAGTTTATACCAAGTTTCATCTTTACATCTGACATGACTACATGTTTTAAGCCCTACAAACGTCATCCCTACAGCCTGTAGACCCTATTCAAAGTTTACAACAACACAAAACATCCAAGTATGCATTCAGTTTTCCGTTCCAGTTGCTTCTCCGAAATGTCAGAGGTTGTTTGTGAAATATCCACTCTCTACAACCACCAAAACAACCTACAGAACTAGCTTTTTTTTCTCCAACAAAAACAAAGATACAGCAGCTGAATTACCTCATTTCAATCATCTCCTGGAAACCCAACAATGCCCTGACAATTGCTTCAGTTACAATCTATGGGAAGAAAACATGTGGCCAGCTTGTTGTTATTTTGTCTGAAAACAGAACAGCCATTATATATTACTCTGCAACCTACAGGCTGATGTGTGCAACTGAGCGTTAATTCATTCTGACAGCCCAGTATTGCATGTTTGAGCTACCACTGACTATTCAATATAATACAGTATACCGGTGTGACTGGAGGCGTAACCTTGGGCATACAGTAGCAGCATTTGCATGCGGTTAATTTCCCACAAACCACTGTGAATGACACGCAACAATTGCAAAGTACATTCTAGGCATTCAACCGTTTCCAAATGACACTCGATTTGATAAAGATTATACAGTTGTAGGTATACAGACAGTACTGGCCATTACAATAAAACCATCAATTGTTGTTCTTAAAGTTCTCAAAGTTGGGTTATGGAATAATGTTATTAGTTTTCCCTGCAACATTAACATCCAGATAAGGTTGCTTTGTGATTTATGGTGAGGTGTACAGAACAGTATGTATTATCATTGAATTTATTAAGTGGGTAGGGTAAATACTGTACACATGGATGCTTAATGGTTTATAATACAGTGAGAGTGTCACAGATCATGCTTGAAGACATAAGTTCCAAGTGAGTAATAGTTAAACCTACTGTACTGTATAGGAAATTTGCAGTTGGAGGTAATATTCTTGAAGTCCTCCATGATGTCTATCACACTTAATACTATATCCCATAATACAGGTCCACATTAATATGTGAAGGCATTATCATCCTACCAACATCCTCCCCTAAATATGTAGTGATAATTTAAGACCGTGAATACTATCATGCAAGCCCCATCCTGTTAAGATGAAACTCCCATGGATACGACTGGATATGACTAGTTATGGACGGATTCCATCTGACTTACATGGCAGAGCCCTTTTACTGTATTCCTATACCTTTAATCTCTTTTAAACAAATGAAAGAAAAAAAACATGCCAGCAATCTCTTTTTCATTTCTCTGTGCATCAACGGAAGTAAAACTCTTCCTACCTTGTTACTAATTTGAATTTGACAGCTTATCATCACCAATCGATTCTTTTCCCTATCATCATCATCACCAACATTGTAAGTAAATAATTGAACTTATTTCATTCATAACACAATATTCAATATCTTTGCCTCATGTGTACAGTCGTAACTGCACGGCACTAATAAGAACTCGCATCTCAAAGATAGTAGTGAGGACATACAGAACTCCTGTAGTACAGTGTGTATGTATGTACAGAGATGTATTGATTGTCTCTAGTGAGGGTAATCAATACTTACATTACACAGCTTCTGAGGCCATTCCTACTCTCTTTTGATATACACACTGAAGATCAATACTATAGGGTCAGCAAACAAAGATACATGTGAAAGTATATATATATGGGAAGCCATGGCATTTACTGCGATGTAACTACCGGAATGCGTGTAAAGTTAGAACTGAAAGAGCTTAGAAGACAGGTCTATGTTTTCTCCTCAATACTAATAAATACTGAAACATCTCAAGAAGGGCAATGCCAAGAGTTTGAAATCTTGCATTGTACATAATTTATTGAGGTTCAGTATATGACATTTAGCTTTAATAAAATACTGAAAACATGTGGTTCTGTCTATGACTACTCAAATTATTAAAATCTTTGCCTTGAGCAACAATTTCATGGTAGATTAACTCAACTAGTAAGAGGGGAAGGGAAGGGGCCAAGAGAGGTCTGGTTCATGGGACAGTTATTTATTTATCCCAATTAATCCTACCCCTTGCCTCTTCCTCTCTCTCTACTTCAAATTTCTGTTTCGTGTTCCAAAGAGGGAGAAAGAAACAAACTTGGGACTGAATGGTAATTTTGATAGTTGGACAGAGATGACCAGTAAACATATCCAAATAATAACAGCACTTGACATAGTAGGTCTGTCAATTTAAACCACCACTTAATACTAACCTGGATCCTTTAATCAGTCTAAAAAAGAACCAGACTTATCCAAGTCACCTCCTTCGGCAAGTACTGTACACGGTCCACAAATCTATCCCTTTAATGCCACCGATCAAAAAGGTAACACAACTTTTCAGAACTCATAAATATATCAAGATAGGTGGAAGATGGAATTTACTCTGAGAGTACTTTTCAATATCAAGTTAAGGCTAAGAACCTTTCGATAGCTATTCCAAATTGAAAATTTCATTCTGATCGACAGATTATATGTCACATTTCAGTGGAGATGAAAGTGCGTTTTCTGGTTGCTGAATAGTATTTGGTTCAGGGTCCACAGGAATGTTGACAACCTGGTAATAATTGTGTGGAGATTACAACATGATTGAACAATAAACTGGCTTGACACTTGACTTAGTACTATAATAGGCCTTCACTGATGTAATTGACAAGGCTCTGTATGATGTGCAAAGTGACATATGAGACTTCACATGTTTTGTCATCCTCAGTGCCCACACCACACTCTCCCCACAACACACTCTCCCCCACCCCTACCTTCCACCCCCGCCCTCTCGCCCAGTCCGTCTTTGCACAAACTAATTGAGTCAATTAACGACTGGGTTCTTCTGTCATTTTGAGAACTTTATATTTACCAGTTATTCTACAGCCCTATTAACAAATGTGTGACCATTTTGCAACCATTTAGCAATGAGACCTGTACTGTAAGTTTACATTTATAGGCTTCCTATGTAAAATACAGTACTACAAAGGCTTCCTATGTAAAATACAGTACTACAAAGGCTTCCTATGTAAAATACAGTACTACAGTCAGCGATCTAAATCATAATGTATCACCATCTACTGTATGTTCAGCTTTTCACAGTTGTCAATTCTATCTGCAGAAGAACACTTTATACTGCAGTATTTGCCATGTACTTGGATATTAGCACAATACACAATTGGCATCCCTATACAGTACCATGTGGTGATGTTCTGTTTTCTCTTTGTTAACACTTGCCCTTGACTATATTTAGAGGGTCTTTACCCAGGGCCATTTTTCTGATAGACCCAGGGCCTTCCCCTTTTGTCATATTCCTGTCACATACAAGGATTTTTACCAGAACTTCATGAACAAAGAACCTCTGGACACTAATATCCTTGGAATATATTGACACTGTACATTAAACTGTATGCCATATCATCCAATGATCTTTGTACGATAGGAAGTGAACCCATTGTCACTATTGGTTCAATAGAGATAAAAATAAAGTACTAGGCCAGTTACAGTACGGTTGTCTGTTGACGAGTGAATAATGGAAATAAAAACAAAAATCATGCAAGAAATAAGTCTAAAATTCTATATATTATGCAGAAACTAAAATGTATTTTTACCTATTTATGGCAACACACTATTGTTCAGGTAGTAGAGTCCTAGTTAATAAGACAACTTTGCAGTTTATACTGTACCTACTGAGGTCAATGGTCTCAAGCCCATTCTAGACAAACTTGCTTTGTATCTTCATGTCAAATTTAATCAAATACTTACATTTTGAGGTGTATCCTAGTACCCCCTCCCTGTACCTTTAAATACTCTGTCTCTACATGGCTATGTACAGTATGCCACTTTAATTTACCTGCATTTGGGGTAGTTCAGCTTATAAGATGTACACAATAGACCAGTTTGTATTTTACACCACATTTTACCCAACCTGGAATAATTTCATTTCCCCCTTCTGCAGCCAAACTGACTAACCTATTCTTTCCAACCTGGGTGTCAACTAAAATAAACCCCATAAAATCCCTTCTAAGATTAATAATTTTGTTGTTGATTGGCATGAAATTGAACTGCCTGGCCTCCCATTCAAAATCCCTCTACTTCCTTCATATGGATTTAATATTAAGTGTGTCACAACTACCCTCTTTCTCTATTTAATCTCCTTAGTAACGTTAGGTAGATCATATAACCTAAGGTCTGACTTCTGTTTCCTCTGACACTTCTTAGTCTCTTGGTCGTAGTCGTCGACGGCGTCTCATTGAAACCAGTTCTCCTTGATTGATAACGTTATCAATCCTGAAGGTGCCTTGGCAGCGAGTCTATATTGCGGTACAAATATTGCGGAATATGTCTTGCCCTCTGATTAACGCAGACTGGAAGGATGAGTCATACACTTTGTCATCAATAGTCGTTAATTTGTAATATTTGAGGAAGTCACATTCGTAGACCAAACAAAACTTACTGGCGATAAGAATCTTCTTCAAACTTCAGTAACTTTTATGTCAACAATGCGCCATAGTTCCAACTCCTGTTCACGAACACTCTGAATACAATCAAGGTGAGAGGTATGCATTGCAAATAATATAGTCATTTTAGCCGCGAACGGTTTGCCAAGTTTCCATTTTGGATTTAGAGATAAACAGAAAAGAGCTGCTCTTGACGTGATCAGAGTTAGTTCGCCGTGATCGGTGGTAGTTCGGGGTTTCGATCTCCAACTGAATCTTGAGCAAGCTTAGCTTGCGATTTAGCGGTGTGTACTAACATTTTGTGGCAATGAAGGATTGAGTTAGATGTTGCCAGGTTTCAAAGTACACAACTATGACCAGTAAGAGTTGAAACAATTTTTGTACAGAAACTGAAAAAATACGTGTAAGCTCCATACCTGGCCACAACTGTTGGTAACCAAATTTGTGTGTTTGAAATAAAATGATCCAGCTAGTTTGAGTGGGCATAAAATTTAAACACCACCACCCCCCCCCTCCAAATTACCCATCCCATGAATAGAAACTGGTAACGTTGCATCCACCTTTCCTTCAATATCGTGAAAACAGCCTAACTGTAAGTCAAACCCGTACATGTTCAATATTTTCTAGTACCTCTCTATACAACCTCCTTTACAGTTTGCCTAGATATAAGGAAGTTAGAATACAGGACCAAAGCATGATGGGAAAAGACACCATTTACTTCCTCATGACCATGTATAAAAGTCCTGGGAATTTGACAAAAAGTCAATATGGAATTACTTAACCCATGGAAGATTTCCCACAAACCCAGAACAAATGAGCAGTTTGTTGTTGCTTCAAGCATGATAATTTCATTTAAATCCAAATCCAAGATTGTTTTGTGACCTTTGGAACCTCTGTAAATCTCTCAGCATCCCCACTGGAACAAACAGTACAGATATAATTTAAAAACATGACAAGGCAGACAGAATTGAGCAATTCTGTATTCTAAAGGAAACCAGCAAATAATGGATGCTCACAGAATTGGTACAGAAAAAGAGTGTCAGAGACTACAGAGCTAAATACCAGCAAGAATGGAAGTATAATAAACAAAACAAAAAGAGCGGGAATTACTGTCACATGATATATTACAACATGTTTACTAATCTAGCTTGATAGACCTGTTTCACAAACTAGTATTACATCAGCAGGTTAATTATAATATACTGCATGCTGCCATATGCCAGGGAAAACAGTTCTACGCCAAACCAGAGAAGAAAAACAGGGTGTAGAGTCTTAACTAGGAAATGGAAGACAGGATTGAAAGACTGTACTGATGATATCAAAGAAGCTAATCAATATAATGATTGAGATGCCATAATCAATACATGTATATTATACCAGGCAGTCTGCCTCCCAATCATGATCTCAGTAACACACACTCCACTTCAAACCCCCCCCCCAACACCATCCAACCAACCCCCCATTTAATTATAGCCTACTTAACATTATAAACCTACTAACTCAATAAAAATGAACAACTTCAAAAATTGGGAGAATTTCATGATAACATGACGTCCATCGAAATTGAATAAGGTGAACTATAGCCTAAGTGTGGGTCCAACACAACAATTCTGAGTTGACCATACTGTACATACATGTGCATGTAACAACCCTTAAAACCTTCTGGTTGATTATTTATAAGGAAACGGCGCACAGTGTTTAAAGGTTACGTACCAGTTCAATCTAGACACGGTAGAGTGAGAGTGCTGAAGTTGCGTGGAGACAGGTAAGTAAGGAGCGAAGTAAATTCATACATAACCATACACTACACCAACTACTATACTGTACATAATTTGGCACAGCCCAAAACTTACTTCTCATCTTTCTGAACTAAACATTCTTAGTATATATACTTGCAATGTAGTCCTTTTCGTGTCGATTTTCGTGTGTGAGATTTCATCCACGAAAATATTAGTTGCTTCTCATTTCCTCTATTAGATACAAGGAGTGCCATGTGATGGGACATGTAAGGTAAGAGCTGAGCGAAACACGTAATCCTATATCTACGACCAGTGAAAATATCTTCAGAAGACTATTTCAAAATTACAAAAGTGTTCTGTGTAACAACAACAAAGAAAAAAGAAATTCCTGGGTCTTAGCATTTTCACAACCTAGACACATGTGCATTCATAGAAACTATCACAATTTGTCAACATGAATCTACATTGATGATCATCCTCCTCCTCCTCCTCCTCCCCTCCTCCTCCTCCTCCTCCTCCTCCTCCTCTTCACAATGAATCTATTCTTCCTATTTTCTTCTTCCTATTAAACTATTCCTGTTTTTAATGGCTTCTCTATTGAGACACCTGTCCAACAGCATTATGTCACATGATCTGGGCATTTGAATGTCGTTTTGAGTTTCAACTTTCATCGGATCGTGCGAGATTTATTTTCTCACTGTGAATGCTTCCTGAATTGATTGTTGGAGATATTATGAGTTTCCTTTCCTCACAGATTAGTTAGGGAGAACCGCACTGAGGCTTAATATGACAAAAAGAAAGTTTGCCAATTGGAAACAAATTTGATTACTGTAGTTTCCATAGGTAAGGTACTGTAGATGGGGAATTTTTCACACGTAACTGTTCACAGGTACAGTAATTGAAGAGCAAAGTCAATTAAATGTTTTTACAGTACTGTACTTATGAAGGGTTCTGTATCATTTTTCCTTATTAATTTAGATAAGACTTTATATCGTAAAAGTCACAATTGATTCCTAAGTCCAAGCCAGTACTGTGAAAAAAAAGGGAAGAATTGTAGAGCGACATGCACTACATTTTAAATTACCAACAATCCGCATCTTCTAGGGTGGGAAAGCTCTGCCTATAATAACATTCACCACGTAAAATAACAGTCAACCTATTTGTAAAGTACTACATCTTAAATCAACCATGAATGAGCTATTCAACGAAAGTAAATAATGACATCTATGTCCTATCAAGTTCCATACGTGTACAGTCTGCAGTGTATTAACAGCTTTTCCAGGACTGTCATCTGAACTTACCCAAAAGTACAAATCAAAGAACGTTCAGAACCAAGTAGATATCTTACCGTTTTCCTATTTCAAAAGTACCGACTCTAAACTACTCCTTCATACTTTGAAGGCATTGGCATTAATTTCTAATTACTTTAAAAGTCTACTTATCTTTTGGAGAAATTTCAACCCAAGTGAGTTGAGGGGATCACTAATAAATTGACAAGCAGTAGCATTAGTATATTACCATAAGTTAACCATTGCTGGCAGGGTAGAGAAGAATCACAGAAACATACAATTAACAAAATACTGTACATAGCTGCTTTTAAGAGGCCAGGTTAACTTGTTCCACACAGAAATGTTGGCAGTGCTGTATGATCTCTACAGTGTACAGTAGGAACAGTGTGGGTCAATAACTTTACAGGACCCCACATTTCCCATGCTGGCAGAATCTTCTTCAGAGGCACCTCATTACTGACTAAACTGAGGCAAAGAATCTGTCTGTAACAAATTCAAACAGGATTGTCACTAGCATTAAAATCTGCAACTCACTTTCTAGATTTCTGAGTCTGTCCAAGATGCCATGAACCAAAGTCCATGTTATTCTTTCCAATTCATCCTACCCTATTCACCCACTGATATTTACAAAACTGGTCATCTGACTGTCAATTTCTAAGAAGCATTTTTGACTTGTGACTGTGTGGTATCTAGAGTACAATATTTGCAGTCAGTTTGTGGTACAGTATAAATTGCAGACTTTTACTAGGCTTTTACTGTATTGATGAGATACTGTCTGGCTGACAAGCCGTCTAAACAACACATAATAAATTATGTAATACTTGAGTAGCCTTACATACCAGCTCTTTCCTTCATCTATTTTTCCCCTGCACACTGCAATAGCACTGTACAATCTTATGTACATACAGTACAGTACATCTGTTATACCACAGACTGAACACAATATTAGCACAGTACTGCTCAAGTCCACAGTCACATATGCATGTTTTGTATTATATTACTGCCAAACACAAAAATTATATGTGGCTTGTTCGTGACTATATTGCCAAACACACAAATTATTCATATGGCTTGTTCTGTACGATACTGCGAACACACAAATTATAATAAATGGCAGGCAGTTACCATCCATTTATAATGTATTAACACTTGAAGGAAACTTCACACAGTGAGGCGAGAAACAAAAATTCTATGTACATGAAGCTTGAAAAGGTGGCAGACCGGAATACTGTATATCTAACTAGTGGTAAATTGCAGGCATTGAAATCAACCAAAGCATATATACTATAACACAAAGCATTGCCAACAGGTCCATCGATGGTCGGTAAAAGCCCCTCAGACAAACAAACTGTATAGACTTAAAGCATACAATCAGCTTAAGCTCCCTGATGTGTTGTCTGCAGTCAGAGCTCAAAGAGAGACAGTGTATAAAGTTGTATTAATCTACTGTATTTTACTCTGAATAATATTAACTGCAATAGTCATGTGACCTGAACAACGCAGCTAGCTGCATGCAGTATTATTCACCATTTAACAAGTAACTGAACTAAATGATAATTATTGAGTAGCACACTAGTATCATATGTATTCATGTATACATTAAATGTGTGTACTACTCAATAACTTGCAATACCAATCATCTATCTTGACTGTCAGCAACCTATGTGACTTGGGTCCCAAAGGTTTTCTAATGTGTTCTGTTGGCCCTGTCTGCTAACGTCAGGATTATATTGTAGCCGCTTCCAGTCAAGATCGACAAACTTGCGGCGAAGGAAGCTGATCCAACCATCACATAATTAGCAACCACATTCCAGTGGCATTGTTATGATAAATTTAAGGACGGAGGGTGGGGGGGGGGGGAGATGATCAATGGGTTGCTGCCAAATGCCAAAATTTTGACTGTGTTGTGGCATAAAATGGTTGTTAACCACTGGGGATGTGTTACAAATACTACCTAAATACAGGGTAGATGTTTTATCGTTTAAATTTAAATTTTATGTTAAATGTTATTTAATTATGTATTTTAATTGATTTATTTTGTTTACATTAATTATTTTATATGTCCTTTTCTTTATCGCTTCTTTCTTATGAAATGCATAAACTGCTTATTAAAGTGAGGCCCAAGCCAGATGAATATATTTTATTACATCTTAAAAATAAACATTTCCACTTCAAACTAAAGATCAACTCATTTTTTTGTGATGGAATTATGGCATCGTATTGACAATTTTTGTTTTGTTTTCAACACAGAATGGATTCCTCCTTTACATAAATTCATTATTGTACATTCATTTAATTTTATGACATATTTAAGCCACTAAGATCATGCTCCACCAGTACATGTTCCCTTGAGGTGCATGACAACAACAGCATGCAGCTATTTGAATTAGTTTGCAGGCATCATCGTTGTCCTTGTTTACGGAGTACATTGACACAGGTCTAAAGATGGAGGTGGGTAGACAGTCAAGTTTATACAGGGTGACCTAAAGCTGCTGTGATAACCTTTCTAATATCAAGGCTATTCAAACTTAGCCAGACAGGAACACATCCAGCAGGACTGTATACATACAAGTACACATGTACATCAAATATTAGTTGGATTTAAAATCAATTAATCTACCGATGAGGTCAAGATAACCATGGCTTTGTTGGCTCAAAGAAAACAAGATATTCAAGCTGAATGGAGGGCTAGTGTTTGTGGTAAATAAACTTGAAAACAAATTGTTTTCATACTAAGATGACAAAGAGCCTAGATAAGTACCTCCCAACCTCCCAGGAAATCTATGACAATGGTGTTTTAACCATAAATTTACACTAACAAGTAACAAGCACATAACATTTCCATTTACAACACATATCTCCATTTTCTAATAGTTGTTTGGGGGCAGGGGGGGGGGGGTAAGGAAAAACACATGAATTAGAAATGTAGCTATTGTTTAATTTGTATTATTTCCCCTTATAAATTATATTCTTTAGTTGAAAACCAAGAGCTGTCTTCTGTTTTAAAAAGGACAAAGTTCAACCATGAAAGTATCAAATTCCTCAAACCTTACTGGTCTGAGGGGCTTTTACAGACCATCGATGGACCTGTTGGTTGGTAATGCTTTGTGTTACTGGTTAGAGGAGCTTAAATATGATTGTTGGTCTGTAATACTTGCAAAGATTGATGGCTTGGCTCATCTGTGTAAATATGTCTCTGCAAATCTCATGCATATAAACAATTTAGAACTAAATTGATTGAGTAAGGTCTGTTCAGTATGAAATAGAATTATAGATCTATGAAAATATGTAAAGCATCTTGATAATTGTAATGTTTGTTTGTCTAATGAATAATTACTTTAAAACTTTGCAATAGAAATAAACAACATCCTAAAGGAAAGAAAAACAGCCTTCAAATTTAGCCTGATGAAGCGAGCAGACCAGTGATTATTTTCAGTTTCTTTCAAATTCATATAAATGTTACCATTTCAATTTTAAAGAGAAGCTTGATCTCAGTCATAAAAATATCTTTAATATAAGACTGTCTTTCATTCCCCTACCCCTTCCCCCCCCCCTTCCCACCCCATTTTATGAAAGAAGTAAAAGAATTTTTAGCAATAGGTGAGTCTTTACCTTCAACCAGGGCTTTAAAGCCATATTACAGTACGTCTCCCACTATTTATAAACAGACACAAACTGATCCCTTAATCGTAATGGCCCGAATCATCATCTGTCACTTTTCAGAGGTTCCCTTTTATTATGATAAGGTACAGTAAGTTCTAATCTTCCAAAGGTCCAATAAGCTCTTTTACAACAAATGTACACGTACAGTATCTGCCTAATATGCAAGTATTATATAGTAATGCCAAGAAATGCATCTCAGACAGCCATCTTTTTTCGTTAATAGTTTCTCACACTACTGCAACACTGTACACCTGAGCTACTGTATAAGATAATACAGTAGTGTATATATATCCTATTCATTGCACATTGTTAACTAAACAATTACTCAGAATGCCCATTGTTCCCTTCCCAATTGTGTGAAACATACACACCAATACAGGACAAGTGCGTGACAAGGTCAGCAATTGTTTCAATATGAACTTTCTCAATGATGATCGATCGAACTTCAGTACCAGGACCCAATACCTTGTGTAATAGTACTACTAACTTCCAGTCATTGTGTGAGTTGCTTTATTATTATCCATGGCAAGCAGCATCACTATCAGGGGTTTTGTGTTTTGATAATTCCTTGGGCAGTGTGCTTGGCAGGTCTGCACTACCCACCCACCCTCTCTCCTAATTTTGTTTCTTTTTCTTTCTTTTTTTTCCAATTTGTTGCTTGTTCCCATCTTGCATTCTTTTTTCCTTCTTCAAATATTTATGAGAAATGGATAAAACAAAATATTCTGTTGTGCATGTAATCAATCCAGTTTATACTACTTCACCACTAACTTAAGAGCCCTTTGTGAGACCTGGGGAGGGGGGGGGGATGCATCAAGAAAACAAAATGATCTCAATCTCTTACAGTCATTCTTAAATTATTTCACTCTCACAATAAAATTAGTCAGCAAACTGGCTAAAATTAATTTATTTCAGTAGCATATATTTATCTTGTACATCACATATAACATGTAGATATAGTACAACCTTAGCTTAATAAAGTTAATATTACTTATTACTGGTTGACCAGGTGATGGAGCAAAACAGAAGGCAATGGTCAAGCAAGTCCAACAATGAATATTATTGGCACAGAAATGTGAATAAACTGAAGAATATATTTGTACTTCACTTTGATTTCTTAGTAAGCCAATCTGCCAAGAGCGATCCACTAAGAGTAAAACCTAGGCCTAACTTAGGCCTTAACATGTGGGCCCATGCTACCATTTCATTAAGCTACTTCCAACTTTCAATAGTTTCTGTATGTTTCCTAATGATATGGCATAGTGTTGGAGGGTAGCAAAATGCAACATCAAGCTAGGGCAGATACTAGCATAACTGAAGCTATGACGGCCAAATTTTATCTGCTTGTTGCACAATTTGCAGTATCAACAAATGACGGGCACAGCCCTCTCAGTGTCACTTAACAAGTAGTGTAACTTACAAATTACAGTGTAAGGAACCCACTAACAGTATGTATGTACACGAACTTGTTATTATCCTCCAGGTGGGCAATCAATTTATCTGTGCGATCGTTTACTGTATTATGTATACCATAGTAACAATTAGGCCTATTTTGAAACTTACGAACTCTGACTGCTCTGGCATCCAACTTGGAAACGGTTTCTTCAAGTTTAACAACCCTGACGCTCAAATGAGCTGCTTTCTCGGCTATCTTGTTACCTTCCTGGAGAACTTCGTCAAAGATGGAGTTTGCTTGATATGCCAAGTTTGCGAGCTGCATCACTAATCCACACAGAGTATTGTTACTCACTCTGACAGTAACGGTTTCTATTTCCGATAATCCATCGTTCGGAAGTGGTCTGTTACTCAAATCCACCGGTTCTACCGATCTTTTAACGAACGGCATTATGAACGGCAGATTTGAGGACCTAAAAGAATCCCAAAAGTTGTGAAGGCCGAGAAATGTGATCACAAGTATCCATGCACCTGTGCAGCATTTCGTTAAGGCCTACTACCACTGTCGTCAACTGTTTGAAATACGTACGTACGACAGACCTGTGGTGTACCCAGGCATACAGCACAGTGTGTATGTAATACGTGCCAGCTTTGCATTTAGCGGTCAGCATCTCCAAGCTCCATTCATCCTACGTGTTTACAGCTGTTACACGTACGAACTTACTCCCTATGCCACTATGACTAAAATAGTTATTCAACGTAATTGGTGGCGCAAAGTTCTTTTCAACAAAACAAAAAAGAAATTATAAAATCAAAACGCTTCCATAGACTGGACTCTCAGTAACGTTCGTAATTGACAGGGAATTCTTAGTTTGATGAGCATCAACACCAGCGGGGTATGATACTATAGTTTGTATAACTTGTGAAAGGTTTTGTACATTGTTAGACTACACACTATATTGGCACATATGGGGAACAAGGGAGGGGGGGGGCAGTCCTCCCCTGTTCCCTTGCCTGGCTAAGGGCCTGAGTATCGGTGCACTTCTTAGTCAATCACATGATCCTTCGCAAATTTCCATAGGAAGTTTTGCAAGAGAAATATTTTCTTTATTCATGGAATGCGTTTATTGGAAATATACTCTTAAATTTATGCTTAACTGAGATCTGAGAAAATGAGTTGATTACTGCATAGACGGTAATTCAAAAGTACCGTGAAGTAACATATTGATAAAGAGAGAGAGAGAGATGAACATTTCAAAACACATTTATCCTCTACCTATCGTTCGGAGGCGATAATAAGAGTAAAATATGGTAATATATGCAAAATTGCTGTTATCTCCCTGGCTATGTAGACAACAAAATATAGTTTCAAATTCAGAAATAGTTACGGTCCAAATGTTTGAAAGTATATATGCCCATAGCCTAGGCTAGACTTCATTGTCTATAATGGTTATAGAAGCAATAGGCTGCAAATATAATATCACTTCGATGCTACACCATTTGGAAGCCAGGTGTAAAATAATCATTTATGTTGTTCCCATCAATATTATTCATTAACACATTTCTCATTATATTTAGTACTATATGTCATAACGGTTAATCACCGGGGTAGCGTAGAACGTTAATTAAATTCAAATTGAAAGTTAACAACATATCAAAGTTTTTTTTCGGTCACGTTTATATTCGTAGGCCATGCTTAGTTTAGTAGGAAAAAAGGGATCAATAGGGACACTCAAGTCTATATGAGAAAAACTATGAAGACACAAAAACTAAAACCAGTTTACAATGCTTAAAGTGCTTGTCCAAAAGCATTCTTAAACCCATTCACAATATACTTGGAAGTACAACTTTATCAGGCAAACCGTTCCACTCATTCACAATCCTATTAGAAAAAACATTATGCCGAATATTAATCCCACTTTGTGACTTTTAGAGTTTAAGACAATGACCTCTGGTACAACTACTATTATAGCTAACATCAAAAAGTCAGTGAAGGATAAATTGTCAAAACCATACACTATCTTAAAACCCTGAAACAAGTCACCACGTAACCTCCTAAGCTCCAATGTGGTGAGAACCAACAGCAGAAATGGCCTATAACAAGGAACGCCCTTTACGGAACTAATCATCCTAGTAGCCCTCCTCTGGAATTCTCTAGTACTTCCTTACTGTACCAGCCTGGCAGTATCTAAATCATGGTGCTTCGTAGTTTACTTTTATCCTTTAAACTCGAGTGAAATCTCCTAGTAACAGCATGACACGTTGGCGTCAAGTAGAAGCCATTGGCTTTTAGTGTGTGCAGGGCTGAGGATGTATGAATTTTTGTATGGAAGGAGTAACAAGAAAACTGAGCGAAAAACGGTAATCTTAGGTTTGTAAAGGTTTTAGTAAATATACACAGGCCCGGTGTTACGATCTGCTCCATTTTCAAAGTTATATAAGATTCACGTTGTCATTATTAGTGATATAAAAATTCAAATTTTAATGAGTTAATATTGTGTTCACCGATGAAGTATTGTGTTTACTCTCTTGGGGAGGGGGGATGGGTAGTGTGGAGAAATTGCCACAATCTGCCCCCTAAGACTGCTGTGATATGCACTTTATCAGGTACGTTTTGCACATCCAAATCTCCCCCCCCCCCCCCTTGCCATCCAATTGCCTAAACTCTGCTGGTGCCGCCACTGTTAATTCTGTCTTCTGTCTGTATTCTGTGCTTGTATTTGTCCCTTCTGTTACTGCTACTTGTCATGCAGCCTCTGAAGAAAATCCTGCTATGATCGAAACGTCAGGCCCACTTACATTTACACATTCTCTTACACAGGCTCTTTACTGCATGGATAAGCAGTTTGCTAACAGTTTTGGTTTGTTTTGACAATAAAGAACAAAATAATTTGCCTCGTCTTTCTACACAAACTTCTCGTGATTGGTAAAGTTCACACATTTTTTTCAACAGTTTGGCACCAAAGAGACCGCCAGTGACTCATTCCGCAATGTATTTAAGTTCGTCATGCTAGAAGTACTTTCACTGTTTCGTAACTTTTCACATTTTGCATGCAACTGTTCACGGTTTCCAACAGAACCCGTAAAAGAAAATATGTAAGTTTTCTGAAAGGAACAGCCACAATCCTCCGATTATGGACTTGTGAATGGAAGAAAGTTTACTCGCGGATGAAGCATTTTCTTTATTACAATTGAGCCCACGGGGTGTGAGAAGTCCACAAACAACTATAAATCTTGCCCTCGACGAATTTAATAACATCGACAGTTACAACATAATCAAGAGATTTCTTCTAATTACTTCAGCGTCGACCTGTGAATAGACGTGCACACATTTAATCAATAGGGCCTATAGGTTAACTTTGCAAACGAGCAGATGTGCAGATTGAGACCTTTGTTTACTCTTTTGGAGGTTTTGGAACAAAGAAAATCTCTCCACGCGTGGTGCATGATGCATGCATAACACCTAATTTGGTGACGCTGGATCTCACCCGGCGGTCATAAAATCCTGCAAATTTTGGCAGAAAGCGTAATGTATTGAACATGACCTTTAGCAATACGTGAGAACTTGTATTACATCACTTCAGTATGTTTGGCATATCCAAACATTTCCAGTCATTCTTTGGTTTTTGGTAGTTACACGAATGGCAATAAATTCTGTAAAACATGATATATAATGACCCGGTTCTGGTTGCAGAAGTGGGTCGGCTTAGAAGGGAAGACATGGTCCTTTTGGGAGTGTAGTCAGATCACCAAACAAACTACATGTTTATTGAGTTCAACACACAAAATTCTATGTATGAGGAAATTTTCGGCATTTGGGGGGGGGGGGGGAGGGGAAGTCACCGTAGGCAAGACCATCAACTCACTTTAAAATATGCCTATTGTTCCATACATCTAGATGAGATGTGGCAGAGGGGGAGGGAGGGTTGGTTCAACAAAGCACCTGTAGTAATTAAAATCAAATTTGGCAGTTGCCTCTTCTGTAAGAATGGAAGACTTTCTTGTGGACGATCCAGTTTAATATACAAGCCTTGTTTGGAAATGGTAAATCCTTCTCCTTGCACAAGGAGTTGGATCTATTCTATATAACTAGAATGCAAAAATGCATTGTGGTTTCGATGATGTAATATGAGCAGTTTTCTTCCTGGTTCTGACGTAATGTTTATTGAGGGTGTACAACATACTTGATTTTAGTAATACAGTGAAAAGCAGTGTGATATGACAAACAATAAGTTGACAATGACACAGGCTGTCCTGAATGCATTGACTTAAACAAATGGCTTATTGTTCTGAATGTGTATACATCAACATACTAAATATGACACCTGTCCTTGTTGAAGTATTGTTTAAAACATGGTTTCACATTTTGACCCCTGGTGAACTCAAAAGACCATCGACCTCCCCCCGCAACATTTTGCTTCTTGTACTCAATGTGGTACAATTACATATCAAATATTTAATCTGTCAAAACTTCAATTGCGATGTAATGTTTACGAAGATGTGTTAGTGTGGAGAGACAGGTAAGAGGGGGACGGAAGTAAATGTTTGGCATTTGAGACCTTTGACCTCCACCAAAAGCAATAATAGGCTCCTTAAATTTTGATAGGGTACATTGACAAACCAAATATGAGATCTGTCTAAGGTTCCCTTCTTGCAATATCATGTTTACAAGGTTTTCACAATTTGACCTGTTGACTTCAAATAAACTTTAACCTCCACTAATAGCAACAATAGGCTCTTTAAACTTGATATGGTTCATATACAAACAAAATGAGATCTGTCCAACCTACCCTTCTTGCAATTTCACAATTTGACCTCTGATGACCCCAAATGAGCATTGCTTTTTGCACTTAATGTGGTATACATAAATATTAAATATGAGATATGCCCAAGCATACGTTCTTGAGATATCATGTTTACAAGGCGTTCACAATTTGACCTCTGGTGACCCCAAATGACCTTTGACCTCCTCAAGAAAACAATAAGCTTCTTGTACTCAATGTGGTACACAGCAAATATGAATTTTGGTCTGACCTTCCTTTCTTCAGTTGTCGTGTTTACAAGCTGGGTGTCACAAACGCACAGACATACATACGCCAACATGAATGCAAAGGATAAGATTATCATCGTAACCAAAACCGTTTACACGTAGTGATTCCAGAAGTAGAGAATTTCAAATAGTAAGGAACTATGACGAAAACTCAGGTGAGGAGATTACAATACATGTCACAGAAAAGTTTGAATAAGCTTCCATGCCACAGGTCATGTGGGACAACGATATCACAGGTCGTTTGGGCCAATGACATGACATGTCATGGGTCATTTGGGATGATGAGACTACAGGTCACAGTTCATTTGAGAGATAAACATCTAACAGCTAGCACTGATACCTAAACTGAATGTTCTTTGGTATTGGCATTCTCCTATCCATATACCATCACAGATTATGTGCATATTGCTTGAGAATATTACCAACAAAGGATATGTTGGATATTCCCAATTCTATTCTCTCTATCATTTTACTTGTTGCAATAGATTGAATCAACCTCCACTGAACTTTCAACAGTATCTTTGTCCTACAGGGTGTCTACCCCCGAAACCTCGACCATAGCAGAATAAACAAGAATGAACAGCGAAAAAATGGCGAAACAAAGTCAAAATAACGTGAATGTGTCATAGAATAGAGCCTGATATATTAATCTTCATATTAACTAATACATATTCAGATATTATTAAATTTCCCCAAATTTACACTTCAAAACATGATCAATTAGAAACATAATTGTCACTTAGCAGTGCAAGAGCTATTATGCCAAACTCTAGAAAAATTAAAATCTCGGACGAAATGAAATCATTTGACAATTGTCGCCCTTCTTAAAATAAATTGCACTCCAGTCCCGTTCATGATGTAAATGAACAGTTACAACACTGATAGAATCCATCATATCACTTCTTTGTTACTGAAATTAAAACCTTAAAATTAAAACTAAAAGACCCCACCCCACCCCCCACCCGAAAAACAACAACAGGCAAACAAAAGAAAAGAATAGGGGAAACAATCTTCATTCAAATCATCACAATCATATTATTTTTAATTTAAAGGTCCCCATTCTGTTGCATTACCGAAGCCCTCATGTGCACCTGTTTCTTCTCAAATAGAAAGAGTGAAGTCTTAGATTACAATTGTCTCAACTTTTCATTTACCTGACAATGGGGCTAGGAGTCACTGTGACCAGATTCTTTTTAAAGTAATGACTTTTCTTGGAAAGAAGTTTACCCATATGAAGATTTTCTTAATTTTTGTTGTCTTTTTTGCGGCACCCCATGTACCTAGAAATGACTATTAAATTATTCCGTCATGGCACAAACTGTAATTATGCTTGAATGTTATCTTTGTCATCAATTAAATTAATTTTTCCAGCAAAAGGCAAAATGAAAATTGTGTTGCCAGAGAAAGAAAGTTAGGTAAGGGGAAAAGCAGAAGGAAGTTGTATGCACTCCCTTAGCCCCCTGTCCCCACCCCAGATATCTACTAAGTTAAGGGGGGGGACCGAAAAATGGCATCAACAATTTATATATGAAATAAATAAAATATATATATAAAAAGTCTTCCAGTTGAAAAGGTTTCTCAGCTGGCAATGATTTGGAGTTTTCGCTTGCAGTTTATCAAAATGGGCAAAAAAAATGAGGCACTTCCTTAAAATTGTTATGTTTGAAAACAAATAAATATATAGAATATCATATTTTTCATATATGAGCTGCCATCTCTCTCCTGCATGAATGAATGTATAAATAAATATTATTTGCCATCTACATGTTCTCCAAAAATGGTTAAAATATCTTGAAAAGTTTCCAAATTTAGCGCTGGAGTAGAAAACAAGACTAAGCACTCTCAGATTCTCTTTTTACATTTTAGCAAGACAAACCAATATATATTAAATGATGGCGTGCGTAATGCTCAGTCAATCTTGGCAAAGGAGATGTACTATTCAAACGTAGAACTGTGCATATAGAAATATTACCACAAAATGACATATTTCTAAACAAAATATGCACCTTTTATTTTGAGAGCAGGAAGAGATCAAGTCTCTTTTTGATATGGCTGGTCAAATCACCCGCAAACAAAAAGGTACTCTGCAACAAGCCACACTTTGTCAGATTTTGTGACCACATCAGTGACAGACTAAGGAGGAGCCTATTTCATTCTCTTCTCCGCAGTAGTGTGTCCTTCCTTGTACTCGTATTGTAGAATAGTTACTTGTACTCATTATCGGCATGTGGAAGGGTACCATCAGTACTGGTACAAAATTAAGTACTCGTAGTTAGAGCTCGTAATAACAGCATGGAGACTTACTGTTGTACTCATACTGTTGTACTCATACTCATACTGTTGTACTGATACAGTGATACTGTTGTACTGATACTGTTGTACTGATACAGTGATACTGTTGTACTCATACTGTTGTACTCATACTCATACTGTTGTACTGATACTGTTGTACTGATACTGTTGTACTCGTAGTTGTACTGTTGTACTCATACTGTTGTACTCATACCATCGTACTTGTACTCATACTGTGTACTCACACCATTTTACTTGTACTCATACTGTTGTACTCGTACTCATACCATCATACTTGTACTCATACTGTTGTACTCAACACATTGTCACGTTGTCATTACGAATCTACTGCTCAGAGGCTGCTCCGATGTCAGGGCCATGTTATCTTTCTCTTTTTCTTGTCAGAAACATTTGGGTTCTGAAACAAAACAAAAACCTGATTTTACTGCTTCTTTCCCCCTCAAGAACTTACAAATGAGACACAGAAGACAGACAGGGTGTGAGAGAGTTCATAATCATGCTGCAAATTGGTTAAGGGAAAATTCAAATGAAAAAAAAATTAAATCTGAATGGTCAAAGGGCAATCCAACCGTTCATGCAAGACACAAGGATAAGTACTGCTTGTAGTATTCAAATAAAATGCTTTGTTTTTTTCAATTCATTTTGAA
Source organism: Apostichopus japonicus (assembly GCF_037975245.1). NCBI lineage: Eukaryota > Metazoa > Echinodermata > Holothuroidea > Aspidochirotida > Stichopodidae > Apostichopus > Apostichopus japonicus. The sequence goes on from NC_092581.1 coordinate 20,088,682, forward strand.
AACGGATTCACAAACATGGCATTTCAATCAAAGCAAGAGCATGTTTTTCAAAGTCCATAAAGTTTTATACATAGCCAATTATGAATCTTCCTTTAACAGAGATGATCCTTGCAGACGGAACGACAGAGAAGCTCACAAGTTTTACACCTAAAACTCTAAATGTGCTGTTCTAGATGTGCCCTTCTTGCAATGGCAATTCTTGTACCATGAGTCTGGACGATATTAACTACATGCAACTCTTCTAATACCACATCTGATCAAGTGAATTGACTCAACTTGGAGTTTGGAAATAATAAAACAAAAAATCAATAAGGAAGGAGACAGCTTACCTCTATTGCTGAACCAACAGCACTCCTCTTCAGAGCAGGTTTTTCTTTCTTTTCTATCTTTTTCCTCTTCCCTTCAGTAGAAGTTCCCAGAGCCTTTCTGACGGCATCCATTCCCACTGTGGATATTGATCTTTTTGACGATCCCGACTCAGATGACTTGGGCTTAGAATTTGTGTCCTCATTAAGAGTAATGTAGCTTCTGTTTGGCTTATTAGATTCAGGAGTTACCGAACCACTTTTCTTAGGAGATGAAATAACTTTGGCATTTTTCAACGATATTAACAAACCACCCTTTTGTGTCTCTGGACTGACCCGTTTTTTTGCGGCTGGAGAAGAATCTGAGAAGGTAATTTTAGTCCTGCCAGGTTTTGCAGAGTCCTGAGAATTCTGAATATCAGTTTTCGTTTTATCGTCTTTTAATCCTTGAGATGATGAAGAAGCCAACTGGACTTTTGTTAAACCTGTTCTTGTATTAGTAATTTTATTATCTCCTGCCTTGTTTCCATTTGGAGATAAGCCCAATTTGAGGAGTGTTCTTTTCTTGTTTATAACAATGGGAGGGGGTTTAAGTCTGCTCCCAGGGGTTAGATTAAGGTCGGACGAGATGAGTAATCCTTTCTTTGGTGGGGCGGTTCTTAAATGAGAGATAGAAAAAAAAATATACGTTTTAACATCAGGCAGTATTTTCCAATAGCAGTTTTGAGGTTGATGAAGTAAGTTTTCTAATACTATAATATTACAATGTTTGCACTATGAAGAGATTGAAGGGATCTGTGATCATAGCTTAGATTCTTGATTTCTTCACCTGATTAAAGTTATCAGTGAGTATGTAAATGGTTCCATTTAAATCATCGCCTAATCATTTTTTCATTGCAGTTTTAATCAAATATACAAAGGAACACAAACCAATAATTAAAAAAGTTGTTTACCACCTTTTCTTTAGTTAGGAGGTCTTGTTTTTTTCCCGATTGGTAACTTTGAGTAATGAGTACATCAACTTTGGTTCATTTGCTAGGAAATTGTAACCAAGCACATACAGCTACTGAAAATAACACAAAATTCCCAGAATGTTAGCTAATGACCAACCCAAAAATATTCCAACATGTCGCAGAAACTCACCTTTTTGGGTTTTGATACTCTACAGCCTTCTCTTCTAGTCTTGGCTTTTGTGCATCTAGTCTCTTTATCAAAGCTTTTGTTCTCGTTCCTCTTCGGTTGTTCCTGGGAACCCTCTGTGGGAGAGGCATCAATGTCCGTCGAAATAGATCCACCAGAAAGCTCATTTCAGCTCCATCTTCATTGTCAACTTTGACTTGTCTCTGCATAAATAACAATATTTAGGAAAAATTCAATCTGTTCTGGTGAATTACTTTAATTGCTGATCAATGATATGGTTACATGAATGCCTAGATGTAAACTGCAATTTAATGGAATAATCGGTAACAACTTTCACCTTAGTAATGTTAGCAGAGGGGTAGGGGAGAGTCCCCCCCCCCACAAAAATATTTGATCACGGCTGTAGTGTTTGCATCAAATATTGTAACACAGCTTGTACAGTCACACAGCATACATTTGCAAGATCTAAAGTCTTACTACACAAATGTTCTTGAAATGGACTACATACGCTGAATTTCATGCCCCACCTCCAATATATCCCAAACCTGTTGATGACTTCAACCTGCAGGAAAATCAGGGGGAGCTCGGCACCTCCTCCCCACCCCCCCCCCTCCCTCCACTGACAGACCAAATATTGCAAACATTTCCAACATACACAACATAAACATATGCGGTGCAACATGTACGGTCGGAAATTCTTCAAAAAAGTTTCAAAAATCGCAAAATATAGCACCGCTTTGCATCTTAGCTCCTTCAGGTCACAAAATTTCCTTACTTAACCTTAGCCCTCGCTAAGTTAGACCTAGGCTAGGGCCTGTCGGCCTAGCCTGCAATTACTGGTTAGATGTAACGTGAGCCTAACGTTAAAACCAAGACAGTATTAGTACTATAGTAACAACGATCAAATTGCAGATTTACAACAGGGACAAAGAACTACGTGTAGCAAGAGCTATTGATCCTTACATCTCTTAACAATTTTAATATCTTTTCCTTGCTTAATAATTCAGGGTGTAAAATATCAGGCTCAAAAGAACGTTCGGGTTCCTCCACGGGGGATTCCATTTTGTTTGAAAATGGTGGCGCTAGTGCAGATTTATTGCTAGATGCACGTGTGGCAGTCGCCCCAACGCCGCACCTGAATCCATTCCAAAAATGTTTGAATGGCGAGAGTATAAGGAAGTAGGAGGGGAAGGCGGAGCGGCACGTTCCACCCCCCCCCCCCCTACACTACTCATTTACTGCTTTGTAGGTCATTCCCTGATAAAATTAAGGAAATACATGCCAAATGCATGTTTTCTCCCTGGCTATGACAACAAAATATAGTTTCAATTCCTGAAATAGTGACAGTCAAAGTTTAAGGTGTAACCATAGACTAGGCTAGTTTTAGTTGTCCCTGTTTTAGTTGCTCACACCGAAGTCATTAGCTCTGAGACTAACCGATCAAAATATCCTCTCCGCAGAATAGAACACACGAAACCTTCCAAGAGATGAACGCACAGCACTCTCCTCCAGGCGCAGTTCTAGGGACATTTGGGGGGGGGGGGGGTTATAAGCCGTTGAAGATGTTAAAAGATGATCATCATCGTGCAACAAGCCAGTGGTGTAATAATGAGCCCGGGGGTCCCGGCGGGCCCCCTATTAAGTCCAAGCAAGGGCGCTGCAGAAATGTTCACAAGGGTGGGGGGGGGGGAGGGTGGGAATCAGTAGGTCATAGGGGAGAACACACTTCTTGATACTATCTAAACGGAGCGCCACCATCGCGGTTGGCGGAGCGTAGCACGGATTGTTTGGCAAAGAAATACTCCTAGATCGTCGGAAAAGACACATCCTGGGCGTTTCAAGTTGCATTTTTGCGGTACATCGTGAAATTCGTTCATCTCTAGCTGCTTGTGTCACCACCACCGATTCCGTGATGAGGAAGTCCTCTAGATGGCGAGGGCGCGTCTTAACTCTTCCTCTAGTGGGCTCATCTCGGATCGCAATACCAGCACCTTCAGCCACTTTAGAAAGTCCCATGATTTCTTCAAAGGCCTCATCTGATCTCATCATCTCTATGGCTGAAATTGTAGCTTCTGTCAACTTGGAGGCATTTGCCATGGTCAAAGTCTTATCTTGGAGTGTCAATGAAAGAGAATTAGATTTCCGTAACAAGTCGTATAGGAGATTCAAAGTGAAAATAGCTTGGAACGATCTAAGCTGGATGAACAGACCACGCGCTTCAGCTGCTTCACATCTGTTATCAGATGTTTGATTGACACATCAGATGATGATCAGAGCAAGAAAAATTACAACTAGTAAAAGTTGTAATTTTTTTTAGTTGTCCCTCCACTGTTTATCTCCTACCTTTCCTCTTCCCCTGTTGATTTCTTTCTTTCTTCTCTCCATCCTTTGTCTACTAATCCCCTTTTATCCATCTCTTTGTGTTCACCATGCTCATTAACCTGTCTGTATTTTGTACGTGTTTTTGTCCCTTCTGTTACTGTTACTTGTCATTCAGCCTTTGAAGAAGATCCTGCTAGGATCGAAACGTCAGGCCAACTTACTTTTACACAACTTGTAAAAGCAGCGGTTGTACTCCGGTAAATACATGGCTCTCACTCTAGTATTATATTTTGTAATGCGGTAAAACAATTATCCCGTTGAACCGGATATAGTGCCATGGAGAGTTTTTATAGCTACTAAATTATATATATATTGTGCGGAATTCCTTTGGGGGGGGGGGGGGGCGGGGGGGGGGCTAGAAATAATTTTGGGAGGGCTTAGCTCCCCCTAGCCCCCTCCCCGTAGAACCGCGCCTGCTCCTCACTGATGTATCGCAGTGACATTATCATCAAGCCAGCCGACAAAGGTTGTGCAGTTGTCATCTAGGATCGACAGGATTACCTCAAGGAAGCCATGCGTCATCTCTCCAGCAGCGATAATTACACTCTGATTCTGATCCCACATATATTTTCTCCCAGCAGATAAAACAGACCATCACTGATATGTACCAGCGGAACCAGATCTCTAAGAAGGCTCTTTCTTTCCATTCTCCCACAGACTGTCAGACTGTAAGGTAGCCAGGTTTTATCTTCTGCCCAAGTTCCACAAACCTGGTAGGCCTATCATCCGTCAGGCAATGGATCCTCCAACGAGAACTTAAGATTCTCCTTGTTTGTGGACCACTTCATCAAACCTCTTGTTCCTCAGATTAATTCTTACATCCATGAAACTCCAGGTTTCCTCAGGAATATTGAAGACAGTGGCGTAGGAAGGTACTTTTGAGTGGGGGGCTGAAGACTGATGGCCGGCCTGGGGGAGGGGTCTAAGGGGAGGGGGTGCCCCCTCCCCTTTGGATTTTTTTGGCATTTCCAGGTGGCCTCAGATGCAATTTGGTGCAATATAGCACACTTCAACACCCACTCCATTTTGTAAGTAATTTTGCATTTTCACCTGGCCTTAGATGCAATTTTGGTGCTCCAAATGAGATTTTTTTCTGATTTGGAAATGAAAAAGGGGTTTTCTGACTTGCTGAGCGTGGGGGGGGGGGCGGAATGATGCTTCCGCCCCCATATTTTTCACTGGGGGGGGGGGGCTGGCGCCCCCCGGTTCCTACGCCCTTGATTGAAGATATCAAGAACCAAATCCCCAGTAGGCCTGCAGTCATCATCGATACTTTCGACGTCACTTCTCTTTACACTAACATCCCTCATGCTAAAGGTATTGTAGCTACCTGTGCAGCCATGCCATGAATGATGGCCAACCTTGTCCACCCATCTCTGACCTCAAAATTTTCATGCATCAGGTTCTCACCAAAATCAACTTCATGTTCTTGGACAAGCATTACCTCCAAAGACACGGGACTACCATGTTAACCAGGATGGTGCCTGTCTTTGCTTGCCTGTTTAAGTCTAGCCTTGAAGAGTGCATGCTCCATGCAGCTCCCTGCCGTCCTCTTATCTGGTGGCGCTACATTAATGACGTCTTCTTCGTTCGGAGCATTGATGAAGATAACCTGCTCACCTTCATCAATGACATAGATTCTTTCCACAGCACCAGTAAATTCACCTCTGATTACACTCACCAACAGGTTAACTTGCTCTGTGACTTTTCGCAAGGAACACTGCTCCCTCCACTGACTTATACACCAAGTCCACAGACACACACCGGTATCTACATTCTTCTAGCTGCCATTCCCGCCACTGCAAGTCCGGAATTGCCTACAGTCAAGTTCTTCGGCTTCGTCGTATTTTCTCTAGCAATTCCTCTTTCATTCGTGGAGAAAGTCCGCTCCATATCAATTCATCTACATTGGCAGTGAAGGTCAAACAGGGAAGAGATTGCGACGACAAACTCCCCCTGGTTGTTACTTTCCACCTCAAATATTCCTCCTCTTCGGCAAATTACTACAAACAACCACAACATTCTCCTTACTTCAAATAGACTCTAACGAGCTGGCCTTGAAAAAAAAACATCGTTGCCTATAGACGACCACGCAACCTTCTTGTGCGTGCTCCAACCCTTCTCCGTGGTACTCTCAAATGTGATCGTGCTTCGAGATGCATCGTCTGCAGCCACCACATTGTTGAATCCAATTCCATCACCAGACATACAGCATCCAACTCACACACAAGACTCAGGGTCACATCACTTGCACAACCTCTAATATCATCCATCTGATATCTTGTATAGTTTGCGGCTGTATGTTGGTGAAACAAAAACCACTCAAGAAGCGGTTCTATGGTCACAGATCCACAGTTAACACCATGAAGACTGAGACCCCAGTTGGAGAACACTTTAACCTTCCAAACCACACCATTAACGGCATGTCCCTACAAGGGATTGAATCCTTAGGTAGCTGTCCTGACCTAGTATGAAACAGCAGAGACTGTGGATTAACGCCTTCGCACCATTCAACCTCATGGGCTTAACATTCGCGCAGGACATTATTAACCTTTCTTCTGCTTCCCTTGTCACCCTTGTTCTCCTTGCTATCTTCCACCTCTTTTCTCCACGCTTTCTGTCTTTGTCCTTCTGCAGCGTATTCCATTCCCTCTTCCCATAATCTTCTGCTTGTCCCTCTTCAGTTTATATCTCCTCTTCCCCCTGTTGGTTCCTTTTCTTCTCTCCAGCCATTGTCAACTAATCCTCTCACGATAATTTCTTTTGTGTGCACCCTGCTCGTTAACCTATCTGTATTCTGTGCTTGTATTTTGTCCCTTGTATTTTCTGTCACTTGTCATTCGGCCTCTGAGAAGATCCTGCTAGAATCGAAACGTCAGGCCCACTCACTTTTGCACAAGAATGTAACTAAAACAGGAAATTAAAAACCACTTGGTATGTCCAAGATTAAGACAAAATACAAAGTACACAGTAATTGTAGCCGTGGTGTAGAGATATAGATGAGTAAGGAGGACACCAAGGCTTCTACTGGATATTGCATCTATTCAATCCGTGAAAACTACAAAAAAAAAATATATATAAATTCTCTATTAACGTACAAATATATTACAAAATAATCAGTAAATCGCAAGCATCACAAAACATACAAGCAGCACGTAAAGACTAGGAAATACAACGCAAACCTCAAATATGCAACTCAAATAGTTTCTACAATTACACATTAAAAACTCCATAAACCGCAATAGTTAGAACGTACCTCTTTAGTATCCTTTACTCTTATATAAACGCAAATCCCGTGACAATGTCACACAGTATCGGCATGGATTGCACTGGCTGCCACACCCTGGCACAAGTTACACGTATAGTATAAGGTATATATATATAAAGTATCTGGTCACACAACCGACCCTACGCACATCTACAATGCAAGTGAGGTCCCTGGATCTTTCCATGCCACATGCAGGAACGACCAAACAGAGGGCATGACCTCACACACTGAATAAACATGAGGCACACTTACAGTAATCCTACATACAAATATGAAGGTTTTCAATGGTGTAGTAGCCAGTATTGATACCTGTGTTCAGTGTTGCAGTTTAAAAAGTAAACAAAAGTGGTGGCTGTTTCATTTTACTGACATTTTAGGTCTTTCGCAGTGATGTTGAATATTTTCCCATTCGCGTTTCACGTGTGGTCTCTGACTTGGCCGAGCTAAGATCCTCATTGATGTAGATTCCAGAACCTTTCAGCTGAATACAGGATCTTGTAGGTTGCAAACTTGACTAATTTTGCTCATGGCTTTTGGTGTGTCAGTGTTCTGGATTTGGGGCTATATGGTGAGATCTATCAAGATGGCTGAGTTTGCAGATTGATATTCATTTGCTAATTTTACTAGTAGTTCTTCTGTACACTCACCATCTGTCTCATTCAATCCACATATTCTCAAACAGTTTCTCCCAGAATACTGCTCCTATGGTCATTCAGCATAGCCTTCATTCAATATAATTTGTTCAATACAATACAATTTATTCAATTCATCTAGTATAAATATATTTATCAAAACAGTAATAAAATACAATATTCAAACAATACATACAAAATGTTTGTTCATACAAAATATATAAAATCTATATCAATTGATATTCTAAGTTTTTCGATTGAATAAAAATGGCAGCTCTGTATACAAGAAAATCTTAAACAACTGTACTATGAAGGCTACTTTGGCAAAATATTAGGATTACTTAGCTTTCTGTTTGATTGCACATGTACATTGCACGTGATAACTCCTTAGGGAGGCAAGCAAGGAGTGATTCTCATCATCATGAAGTTTTTCTGGCCAGTCTCATAAACTCAGCTCTAGCAGAGGCATTCAGTGTCCATCATATCTTGGTATTAGTTAAGTTTTTTGCACTTTTCAATGAGTTTAGGTCTTCAACGACATTATGTATCTGTACTTGCTTGGTTTCCAGGTCTGTTTTAAATAGATCCTCAATTTCATGGAAGTTTCTCCTTTATTGCTTTGGCTATGGCTGGAAGTGAGCCTTTCACATAATTCCTCAGAGTTTTCTACGATAATCTCTGCCATTTTCCTCAGTATCAAGTGGTTTAGCATCTGGCCTGTTAAGCTTAGGCCTGAGAGAAGGTGGAGTGTCCTCCAACGACTGACATCTTCTGGTCTCAATATGCGTCTTCTTCGTGTTTGCAGATTTCTTTAAATTCATGATTGGAAATGTTCTAAATAATCAGCTGAAAGTTCCCAATATCAGTTTACAAGAAAATAGCCGCCACCAGGGAGAATTTGATGAAATTTCACGAGATAAGTTAATATGTGACTTTGCTCTACATTGTCACACTTCAAAATCAAAACCAAAAAACCACAGAACAAACAAACAAAACAAAAGCTAAACAAAATAAAACAAATATTGCTGAACCAACAGCATTCCTCTTCAGAGCAGACTTTTCTTTCTTTACCATCTCTTTCCTCTTCCCTTCAGTAGAAGTTCCCAGAGCCTTTCGGACGGCATCCATCCCCGCTGTGGATATTGATCGTTTTGATGATCCCGACTCAGATGACTTGGGCTTAGAATTTTTGTCCTCATTAAGAGTAATGTAGCTTCTCTTTTGCTTCTTTGGACTGACCCGTTTCTTTGTGGTTGGAGAAGAATCAGAGAAGGTAATTCTGCTCTCAGGGGTAAGATAAAGGTCAGAAGAGATGTGTAATCCTTTCTTTGGTGGGTTGGTTCTAAAATGAGAGATGGAAAAAAAATTATGTTATAACACCAGACATATTTTTTCCCATGGCAGTTTTGAGATTGATGCAGTTACTAGTTTCTGATATAAATTTGCTATAAAATTTAAGGTAAATTATTCCATAAATAATACAATGTTTGCACTATAAAGAGATTGAAGGGATCTGTGATCATAGTTTTGATTCTTGATTTATTCACCTAATTAAAGTTATCAATGAGTATGTAAATGGTTCCATTTAAACTTTGAAATCAACACCTACATTTTTACATTGTAGTGTTAATCATATACAAAGGAACACAAACAAAGAAGTTTAACAACTTTTTACGACCTTTCATTCAGAAAGTAAAAGAAAAGCTGAAATGTTAGGATGGTCTTGGTTTTTTCCAATTGTTAACTTTGAGTAATGGTTCATCTACTTTGGTACATGTGCTAGGATATTGTAACCAAGAACAAATAGTTGCTTTAAATGACATTCCCAGAATGTTAGCTAATGATCAGTTAACAAACAAATATTCCAACATGTCGCAGAAACTCACCTTTTAAGGTTTTGATACTCTACAGCCTTCTCTTCTAGTTCAGGCTTTTGTGAATCTATTCTCTTTATCAAGGCATTTGTTCTCCTTCCTCTCCTGTTGTTCCGGGGAACCCTCTGTGGGAGAGGCATCAATGTCCGTTGAAACAGTTCCACCAGAAAGCTCATATCAGCTCCATCTTCATTGTCAACTTTTACTTGTCTCTGAATATATAACACTAGGATAAGTTCAATCTCTTCTTGTGAAATTACCTAAATTGCTGTGTTTACATTAATACCTATAAATGTAAACAGCAACTTTATAGAATTACCACTAACAACTTCCACATAAGGGAATGGGAGAGTGCCCCCTCCTCCTTAGAAATATACGATCATGGGCTGTAGTATTTGTAGCACAGTTGTCAATTGTATACCCTGGCAGGGGTGCAACCATGTATACTATTTGAGACCTCGACCGCCAGAAAAATCAGGGGGATCAACCACCACCTTCCCCCCACCACCCCACTGACAATTTGTTAACATTGCAAAAGTACGCCTACAGACATAAACCTATAACATACAGTTAAAAAGTTGGTGCAACTTGTAGTCGAAAATTATGAAATATTGCTTCAAAATATAGCACTATTTTGCATCAAAGCAACTTCACGTTCACACAATTTCCCATCCGAATGTTAGTTCTCGGCTAGGCTATGGTATAGGACAGAGATATTTTGTGTACAGCTAAGAAGTTTGCTGATGACACCAAATTGTATTCTGAGGTCTCTTCCAAAAGCGATTCTGAGAAATTTCAAGCGGATTTAGATAAGATTTTTTCCTGGTCTCAGGGGTGGCAAATGCTTTTTAATATTGATAAATGTAAGGTAATGCACATTGGTAGTAGTAACCAAAAGTTTACATACATTCTAAATGGTGTGGAGTTACAGGAGGTCTCTGTTGAAAGAGACCTAGGTATCTACATTGACTCGTCTCTGCAACCTTCCAAACATTGTCTTGAAGCTGCTATAAGAGGTAATAGGGTTTTAGGTGTGATCAAGAGGAACTTCAGTTTTCTGAAAGAGGACATCGTAGTTAGGCTTTTTAAGCAGTTGGTTAGGCCTTATCTGGAGTATGCTGTGCAGGCTTGGAACCCTTATTTTGCTAAGGATAAGGAAGTACTTGAAAAGGTCCAGAGGAGAGCTACTAGGATGATTAGTTCCTTAAAGAGGGTTCCTTATTATAGGCGGTTACAACTGTTGAATCTCACCACACTGGAGCTTAGGAGGTTACGTGGGGACTTGATCCAGGTTTTCAAGATTGTGTATGGTTTCGACAATTTATCCTTTACCGACTTTTTCATGTTTGCAAACAGTAGTTGTACTAGAGGTCATTGTCTTAAACTTCAAAAGTCGCATAGTAGCATTAATATTCGGCATAACTTTTTTGCTTATAGGGTTGTGAATGAGTGGAATAGTTTGCCTGAGAAAGTTGTACTTGCAAGTAGTGTCAATGGGTTTAAGAATGCTTTGGACAAGCACTTTCAGCATTGTAATCGGGTCTGAGTGTTTGTGTCTTCAGTTTTTTCCCTCTCTTTATAGGGTCCTTGATGGGGACTTAAGTGTCCCTCCTGATCCCTTTTTCTACTAAACTAAACTAAACTAGGCTACAGTAGTTACTTAGAGTAGACCTAACATGAGCCTAACGTTATAACCAAGTTAGTATTCGAAATCGAAGTAACAACGATCAATGGCAGATTTGCGATCGACAGCAACAAACAACTACCTGAAGCAAAAGCTATTGATTCTTACGTCTCTTAACAGTTTTAGTATGGTTTCTTTGCTTAGTATTTCAGGATGTAAAATGTCAGGGTGTAAAATTTCAGGCTCAAAAGAACTTCCGGGTTCCTTCATTTTGTTCCTTGCTGATGGCGCTAGTACAAATAAATTGAGCTGATGGCGCTATTGCAAATATATTGGGCTTATTGCGCTTGTACAAATATTTTGGTCTGATGGCGCTTGTACAAATCAAATATATTGGGCTGATGGCGCTAGTGCAAATATATTGCTTGAGGCACGCAAGAAGTTGTCTTAGCTTTTACCTTGCCTGTACAATTAATGTGAGCGCGCCCTAACATCCTCAGTATTAAAGTTCCTTTTACTCAGTATAACGTAACTCTACATAAGGATTTCTACTCTTTCGAAAATTTGTCAAAAACAGTTCGTACTAAAGCTAATTCCCCTGACAAGCAGATTTGTAAAAGGGCGCTCTCGGTTAGTATTATAATTCGACGATATTTACATAGAACGAACGTCTTGACCAAAGACTACGCAAGAAGGGGACCTATGGCAGTCTTCCAATCGCCGCACCTGAATTATGGCTATCGAACATCTCCTTTGCTCCATTCCCAAAAATGTTTGAGAGGAGAGTTTGGGGAAGGATGAGGGGATGGGGGTAGAGTGGTACATTGTTTCCCTACACTGCTTGTAGATCATTCCCTGATAAATCTGGTGTGGTTGGGAGAAAGGCGTGCATTACGAAGATACATTGCAAAGATGTGGGGGGGGGGGTGAAGGGGGGGGGTGGTAATAGGAATGAAGAGATTAAGGATGGAAGAGACAAAGTGGAAAACGTGATAGCAAATGTGGTTCTATATATTAATCATCTCAATTTAATGGGAGGAGCAATAATCTAACAAGTTGTCAAAGAACAGCAATAAATACAAAATATTAAAAATATTTGATTATTTTAAACAAGAAATGTTAAATGAAGTCTTGGACTGACTGCTTGTGGATATACTCTGACTAAACTGTCCTCTTACATGTCTACTTGTTACATTTGAATGTTTCTTGTTTCTAAGCTTTATCAAACTTAAAATTGAAAACAAGAAGAAAAAAGATCAAAGCAAAGAAGTTCAATTAGCAAATAAAATTCATATTAAAATATTGATAGGCAGCTGTCTCAAGCTTAACTTTTGTAAGCACAAGTAAATTTATCCTTCTATGCAGCAGGGGCTCAACCCCCCTCCTACACCCCTACCAACTGACGTACAGGATATTACAAAGAGATTCCTGGTGTACTGTATGTAAATAATATAAATTGTATGCACACCACAACCTAAACAGTTGAAAATCCTTCAGCTGGCTTTCTAAGTTGCAAATACAGCAACATGTTTACATTTTAGCAACCTCCATTTTACCAAACTTTTTTAATATTTTTATACCCATCTTAAGGATGACATATTGGTGGTTGGCCTCCTGCTATACATATATTTTTTGTTTACCTATAGTTTCTTATGTAGAGCTACAATTACACAACTCAAGTCAAATTCAAATATGGTGTTTTAAGTCTTCAAGCAATTCCCTGAGTGGATGTTGATAAATTTTGTGATTCTATTTCCACAAGAAACAACTCACATAGCAATCATATTCACTAGCGTAACTAGTCTAAAATGATTTCAAATATTGAATCAAAAGTCGAATTTTTTTAATTTTTAAAATCTGTGTATTACATGTGATTGATATTAATATAAAATAATGTCTAAGATATGACACATTGAGAATGGGATAAGATAATAAATTAGTTAAGATATTTCAAAACTGCTAGCTAATTTGGTTAAACACCTTAGATGGTGTTTTACTTTGGTAACATCGCTGTCCAATTTTGAATTGAATTGAATTTATTGTCCACAATTTGAAATTCGGCTTACACAGGTCGTAAACGAAGAAAAAGAAGAAAAGCAATAGTATAAGTAAGCTATACATATACAGTAATACAAACATATTTACAGCAAGTCCTACAAATAAGAAACAATTAAATATATGGATAGAATTAGGCACAATTGAGTATCTGTAGCGATTTTGATTGAAACTCTGCTGGTTTGGTAAAATTGCCGACCAAATACTAAATATAGCTATTCTAATAATGCCAATAACATGGAGCTTATTATAGCCCACTGTATTCTTTCAAAGTTTCCAAATATTTCTAATTATCTGAAGCAGTGTTCACTTGGGCACGGTAGAAAAAAAAGGATCAGGAGGGACACTCAAGTCCCCATCAAGGACCCTATAGGAGAAAAAAAACTGAAGACACAAACACTCAGACCTGATTACAATGCTTATAGTGCTTGTCCAAAGCATTCTTAAACCCATTCACACTACTTGCAAGTACAAATTTCTCAGGCAAACCATTCCACTCATTCACAACACTATTAGAAAAAACATTATGCCGAATATTAATCCTACTTTGTAACTTTTGGAGTTTAAGACAATGACCTCTTAGCAAACATGAAAAAGTCAGTGAAGGATAAATTGTCGAAACCATACACAATCTTGAAAACCTAGATCAAGTCCCCACGTAACCTCCTAAGCTCCAGTGTGGTGAGATTCAACAGTTGTAACCGCCTATAATAAGGAACCCTCTTTAAGGAACTAATCATCCTAGTAGCCCTCCTCAGAACCTTCTCGAGTACTTCTTTATCCTTAGCAAAATATTAATATTATTAGTAATTAAAAAATATAAAATCTGTGCTGAAACTTCTCAAGAGTTCAATTGAATCATTATAAGCATGCACTTAGTAAGCTAATAATCTTTGAGTGAAAAGACACAGATAAGACTGGTGTCTTAGCTCAAACACTGACTATCATTTCTGGATCAATACACTGTAAGTTTATGATAGAAACGGCTGCAAACTGAACAATCAAATGCACTATATAGCTTTTAACTTGTGATTGTGTTTCATCTGAAAGATGTCAGGGCATGTAAGAGATTGTTCAAGGCCCCCTTTGCTTCTTGGTTAGGGAATTCCTTGATAGCTTCTTTTGCAGTACCAACATAATGGTGGCAGAGATCTTTAGCCTTTTCAATAGCTGACCCTCCTTTCAAAGCTTGCAAAATCTGTAAAAAGAAAAGGTATGATTCTGAGTATTTCAATCATTCAGCATTGAGGCAGCAGGACAAGGTGGACCGACATACAGAGAGACAGATGGATGGACAAGGAAAAACCATTCAACTTTAACTACATGGTGAGAAGAAAGTGATTAATGAGTCAAAAGCAAAGATGAAAACAAAAGACAGCTCATTTTTAGAGGAATCTTATGGATAACCTACACTTTATTGAATATAGAAATCCATCCCACTGGATGGACTGAAAAGCCCTGAACCAGCCTAGTAGTATATCACTTTTCTTTCCAAGAAGGTGTACAAAATTTACATCATAACCTGTTTTTCACCTTCCATTTTTGTTTCATTGAAATCGTAAATGGAATGTTTCAACAATCTTGTTATGATCCATTTTCGAGAACAGCTTGTTTATGAAATGGTACCGAAATCCACAGCTATAAGAACCAGAGGCACAACCAACTTTTGTTTACTGGGGAGGAAGGGGGAGGGGTATGGGGAAGGGCTTAGATGTATATAGGCCATGGCAGAGGTTAAAGGAGAGCGGTTCCCCCCCACCCTTTGAGAATGTTTTTGTAAAATGAGAGGTGTGTAGATGCAAGAATGGTGGTAAATTTTGTAATAATGTTGAACAAGTTTCAACTGTTTAGGTTGCAGCGCACACTAATTTTGTTGTATTATGCATTGGCATTTTTGTCTGCTGGTGGGGAGGCTGACTGTTCCCATTTGAATTTATTCTTTGGGGGAGGGGAGGGGAGGGGGAGGGGAGGGAGGAGGGTTGAGGGGTTTGAAGTTTTGGCACCTCTGATAAAATAAGCCATGCAAAAATTTTCATCTTCCATCTACATCAGGGTTCCCCTAACTTTATCCCCCCACAAACCCCCTGTGGATGTCAGAGTTGTCCACGAACCCCCAACTTTTCGACACACAATCTGAGTCATTATTATACTATAATACGCATAACTGCCTGTTTCTGTTTCATAATTCAGTTATTTATCACATGCACGGTACGGTACCGTGCATGTGATAAATAATTGCCATAGTAGTATGTACTACTATGGCAACATATGCGTATGGAACGCAAAAAGCGTTTGTACATTGCTAAATTATATGATCAATCACATTTTAGTTCAAAAACAACTACTCTAGTTTTGACTTTCAGAAAAGTGTCACGAACCCCCTGGGATGGACTCACGCACCCCCTGGTGGTTCATGCACCCCAATTAGGGAACCCCTGATCTACATGAAATATTGATCCAGAGTTAATTTCATCTAAAATAATTAACTATTTGTCTCAGAAACAATTCTTAGTGGTTCCTGTTACATTGATGGTACACTGACTTCAACACTGGTTACCATGACGAGAACAACAGTCTGCCTGAATATTCTCCTATTCTCACTCTGGTAACAATGATATATTCTACAAATTTACACATCGGTTGATTATGTTATTTATAGCTGTTTATAACTGTAGTTATTTGAATAAATGCTTTCCAACTTTACAAATGACAGAAATCATCTGATAACAATTTTTGAAAGAATTTCTCTCTACTTTCTTACCTCTGAATGTGAGAGACCTTTAACGGGTGAAACCTCATTCTGTAGTATGACTGGACTGGACATTAAATAATTATATCCATCTACTGGTTCTTTTCTTATCTGGATGAGATCTTGATGTAACTAGAGGAAATAAATAAATATGGAGTCCATTGTGTACTCTAATTACTAGCTTTTGACATCATAATTCCATCTTGAGGCAAAGTAAAGAAAAGTCACCCCCCCCAACCCCACCGTCACTAGAAATAATCAAGATCGTTATTGAAATGAATTCAAAATGTCTATTATGTATGTAGTTTGAGAATTTGTTAAAAACCTAGACCAATGACTTGTACAGGCTTGCTACTGTCGGTAATTAGACACTAGTGCACAGTCAATACATGCAGCTACAGTCAATACCCACAACACAATGGACAGCTCAGGTCCAGATAAAAGATAACAAGGTATCATGTTTCGCTACTGTCTGCATTTTGTAGCGACAAGAAGAAAAAAACTTCACTTGCAAGCAACGGAAAGTTCACTTTTTCAGAGGGCGGCACACGTTTTGGGGCGAGTCTTCAATGACTTTACTACAGAGAAAGTTTGATAACCAGAGGCAAAACCCATTTCTCATTTTTCTATAAACAGGTAAATTTTGAATAAACTTTACTCTCAAAATCCATAAACATGTCCATGTGACAAGTCTCCAAAGAGTTACACTCACCTGTTGAGCCCATGCAAGATTCTTGCCAAATTCAAATGCTGAATCTATAAACTCTTGTCTCTGATTGGTCAATAGCAGAGCTGACTTACAGCTGTGACCAATCAAGCTTCCTGCTGAATGAAACACATAGTCCTTCCACTCATCGAAGCTTTTGACGGATGGCTCATGATTTAGCTTTTCATAGTTCATTGCATCGAATGCAGCTTGTGTCATGTGATCAATGGACTGAGAAATTAAATCAACGACGAGAGTGTTTCTGAGATTGGCCAACGCCGACGATGAACTGGCAAGTAAAAAGTCTCCACTAAGAACAGCCATTTTGTTTCCAAATTCAATATCCTTGAGAGGACCATCCGAGGGTAAGATATTACTCAAGTCAAAGACTCCACGATGAACTAGAAATGCTGTGTAGATCATCTCGGTAATTTCCGCTAAGGTTCTCTGGCTGTAAGAGAGGAAAGCAGAGACTGAGCAGGGCTGTGTGTGAACAGATAAAGGAAGAAGCTAACAAAGTTAGAACTACTGTAAGTTAGGAAAGAGAACAAGGAAAACCAGGGAATGTAAAAGTTAACAAACCACTGTAATTATTTATAAAGATTTGTTCTCAATTTCTGGAGGAAGAAGCAGACAAGGTTTGACAATGCATATTGGTACTAGGACAAGATAAGATATATTACATTTCAAATGCTGCACTATTAAGATGGTGGCCTTACGCAAATAACTTCTTCTGGTGTATATAATTGTTTAGTAACTATGGTCATGCCAATAGTGAGTGTCCTTCAGGAGGCTTATTTAAATTAGCATCCACATCTTTGAAATGTTGTCCCTACTTTTATCCTTTTCTAGTGCAAAATTAGTGGACTCAAAGAGTAAAAGTTGACATTTTCCAGGTGATCTTATATTTATTCAGTGACTGTGGAGTAAGATTACCATCGGTACAGATCTGTGTCGACCTAAAAGTCAGCTGTCGTTGGTGATGACTCACCTTGGATGTATACCACTAACAAATGGGACCTTTGGGTCCATCACAGATGAGGAAGGTCCAGCTGCCTTTGCTACCAGTAACACCACCAAACCTCTCATTTGAATACTGTGACTCCCATCATTGAGGAAGTTTCTATTTCATAATGGAAAAGGAAAAAAAACACTCAATGTAAAAGACGAGAATCAATAAATAGTATTACTAAGAATTTAGGATACAGAATCTGTCGATTCTCTGATAAGTTATCACATAATGTATCCAAAGTACTATCTTTGTCTATCTGAGTTCCCTAGCAACAACAGATTGAGAATCAATATAGGTCTGGCAAAAAGGTTTCAATGCAAAGATATCAGTTGACTCAGTGCTATCTTTACTTGCTATTTGGAAAATATCCCAGCACTCCAGCAATTATAATTTCCACACTATCATAGTTCTTGGTATGTCAAGTTCTATGACAAAGATGGTGATTTCCTTATTATGGTGATGTGGCCAAGAGAGACTGGTTGCGTCTGTAATACCTCATTTGAGTCAATCCACATCAATCTTCAGCAATTCTGGAAAACCTTGATGGAGGTCATATCTCAGATATTTGTCTAGATTTTATTGTAAGAGCAAAGATATTAATGGCTAGAACCAGATTCCAACCAGTCTGAAAGCCACAGTATCTTGCACACCAATGTAATCAGGTATCACACCCAGTTTTATTCCACACAACCCAGAAAGCAACAGGGAAAGGATTTCAAGAGACATTTGGCTTTTTACATATGGGTCTGTTCACGTTAAAGCGCCCATATTAGCATAAATGGCATTTGGAGCATTGTAACAAAATACTTAGAGATTCTAGAGATACAAATATGATCGCGGCAATTAAATTGTGCGCTTGAACGTGAACAGACCCATACACTTTAATAAATAAATGAATAAAGAAAAACTGATTACATAAATTATAAGGAAATGAATAGTGGGAAATTCCATGTATTCACTTATTCCATGTAATTTGTCAATTTTTATCATAAATCTGTGGCTATTACTAAAAGATTTAAAATATGATGAGACATTATAGATGCAGTTTTATCACATCTTTGTGAATTAATTGTTCATATCAAGATTTGTTTCATGGAATGACTCACTTTGCTGTTTGTAAAAGAGGATGTTTGGTCCCTACCAGCTTGCGAAGGTGAAGGGCAACGCTTGCCAGCTCATCGCTTAACAGACACCTGAGACTCATGAACGATGTAGGGTATCCCACAATCCTCTCTGCTTGTGATACTGCTTTCTTCCACGGTTCTTTCCCAGAGAAAGCAAAGAAACTAACTGCCCTATCGTGTGGTAGCTGACAGCTTTCTACTGGGTAAAGTAGGCCTACGTTGCGCTTTAACAGTAAACTGGGGCAGCACACATTTAAATCAGACATGCCTCTGAGGTTGAGTGCATAACTCTTTAGAGGTCTTAGTAATGGTCTTCTGAATATCAAATTCATTTTTAATTCACAGTAAGTTTCCTGAATTCGGAGAGGTGGAACAATGAAAAGATACAGAAACACACTGAGTCAATATTGAACATTAATCCGAAAATCAACGAGGGTTTTTACAAAATGAGGGGGAACTTAAAGTATATACATATACTGCTGAATTTGAAATTTGATAAGTTATGCATCAAGCACAGAAGTAGCTCATGAATACATCTCATGTATTAATTTATTTTCAGCACTAATGCAAAGAGGCATACATTATTCTGTTCTTATTTGTCATTATATTAAATTCAGCACACCATGTAAAATAGCATGTAATGTATATTAGCCATTCGAAGAATCCCACAATGCAAATTCAAACAATTCTATCAAACACAACACATTGCCTGTGAAATTAATTGAAAATCAACGATTCTGAACGGTTTTGAAAGAGGGAATAACATGATGCATTCTTTATTAACCTGGTGCTTTGTTAGGCAATCAGTGAATGTGTAATTTCCTATTTCCAATAGCTCCACCCTTGACTCACAGCTGAATAGAAATGACATTTTTAACTGAACCTAGAATGTCTATTGTGAATAGCATTTGCTGCACAGCTTATGCCAACAGAAATTCATAAACCACAAATCTTCTATACATCATCTAAACACCAGACATTTCCTGAGCAGTATTCATGTCTTAAAACGTGAATTAAAAATCTAGTAAGACTGTTACTTTACTTCTGTGCTTAACTTAAGAATATGTGTAACATGAAAACTCATGCCAATTGCCATAGCAGACACATGTTTTTCGCGTAACTACCCCATTTTATACTAGAACTATACAAAAATATATCAAAAGAACATAAACCGGCGTTAGGCCAACAGCTTGTTGTGCCAAACCGTCCTTAGTTTCATGTGTTATCGTGATTACTGATGTTTCTGTAGAGTTTCCGGCTCATTTAGAATCTTTTTGGTATTAATCGTTTTTCTAGTAATTCCTGTTGTCAGATTGTCAATGCGATATAATCATAGGTGACTCACTACATGCTGGGGTTATCATGCAGTTTTGGACCGCTCAGCCCCAAATCGAAGAGTTAGTACGCCCACAATTCAGGACTGTTGGAAGACACACCCCCACGATAAATTCCCGTCTTATAACCGACAACTAGCCTAGGCCTACCGTCTGACCGTAGTACTGGACACTGACTATGGCCATAGGAAAATGGAGGAAAATACCCCAAATTTAAAAGGTAAAGAATATATATTTCATAACGTGGCTTTTCCATCTTCGCAACTTAAAACGGTCCTTGAAATTTGAAAAAAAATTCTTAAGTTCCAACTAAAGACCTAGCAACAAGATAGTGCATTCTGCATGAGACGTCCAACACGTCTCTCAGGGGTTTCATGCAGCATGAGACGTGACAGATGCATCATTCTTTGCTATTGTAGATGTGCAAGTCATACTGTACTTGATCTTTAGTTATCAGCCAATCCTGCAGTTCTCAGGGTAGGATTTCATGTAAATTTCATGTATATTCAGGATGACTGGATAAGCTAATTTAAAGAGGCCATGAGATAAAATATCCAACTAATCGAGAGTAACTTCCTCTGAATCTATCAGGTTGGCAAGTTTTTTTTTATGCAGGTACAGGTACTAGCACGGTCAGAAAAAAATGTTTTTTTCCCCAGGAACATAAATCCAACTTCGTCAGTTTTCCCGCCGCGGAACGCAGTGTAGGGGGTGTCTGATGGGGAATGTGCCCCCTCAGAAGCTGAAGCTTTTTGAAAATTGAAGACCCAATTGACGCAATTTGGTGGCCCATTTTTACAGTGATTGCCAGTGTACTACACATGTGTTAAACCATGTTACGGTAGCACATGAGTCGTTTTTATCCTGTATAAAATTTCAGCAAGTTCCCTACTTTTTAAAATTTCACATTCACTTGATATATTTTCTAAGTAATTGCAATTTTCCCACTAGGATTTCATATCTCTGGGACCTCAACAAGTTCATTTTTGTATGCTGTACAGTAGTACTACAGTAAACAGGCGCGTATCCAGGATTTTCTAACCCGGGGGGCGCGAATTACTATCTAAGCGGAGCGCCACCATCGGTTGGCGCGGAGCGTACAAGAAAATTTCTGGTTTTGATACCCCCCAGATCACCGGAAATGGCACTTCTCGGGCTTGAAAATGAGCAACCAGATGTACACTTTTGCCTGAGAACCGCAGTATTTCCCAAAAGTTTTTTTCCATCCATAACCTTTTTGAAGATTGTCACCAGTCACACATCATGTTCCACCTCATTGCATGTCCTATGGATCATTGCTTTTGTAGATGATTCTACGTCACGGCCCACAATATCCGAAAGCCCCACTTTTCAAGGTTTTAAGCCCATTATTTGTTGAGAATTTGAAAATTCACATTTCTCGTGAATAAAATCACTTCAGAACATACCCATAAGGTTGCACAAAATTCAATCTATGGACAAGCAATATAGAAAAACCTCCTTCAACCCCTAACAGACAGGTCAAAATTGCACGAGTAGAGGAAAGTATGATGAAGAATGTTGGTGAGGAAATTGTCGAAAATTCCGACACAGTTAATTTTATTGGTGTACAAATATTCAAACCTCTTATAATGGCTATTATAAAACTGCGTTGAAGGAAATGAAAAATAGCAGATATTTCCGATATGAGGTATATCGAAACCAAACACTACACACATAGGCGTAGGTCACGTAGGAGGCGGGGGCTGCAGCCCCCCCCCTCCCCGCAACCAAATTTTCCCCATTTTTTTCTGGCACCTACTGAAAGAAAAATAAATAGCAATGAATAGCTTAAAAATGATCTCCTTGGTAATTAAAATAAAGTTTTAAGCTTGACCGATATTACTACTGTAAAAGAGAGTTTTGACATAAATGGATCTGTATGCTTTTTCTCCATCTACATAAGACATTTGGTTGTTGACATTAGCATCCGGCGGTATACTGTGCAACTTTGACGGACCGTACGGTAAACGATGGCATGCGATGTAATGACCGATGCTTGCTTATATGATATTGGCATTGATATGTTGAACGCGCGCTTTGCGCGGGAAAAATTTTGGCTTTTTTTTCGGGCAAGTCATTACAGCCCCCAAATCCAATTGGGCTCCTACGCCTTTGACTACACACATAGACATAGAGTTTTTGGGGCTGTTCATCCTGGAACATGCATTTCAATGCTCACTGATATGATGTGATATCTGCTCTTTGCTTTACAAATTCGAAAAGGCGTGTAGCGAGTAATTACCAAGGGAGGGGCGAAGCCTGTAGGCAAACTATCTAAGCGAAGCGCCACCATGAGTTGGCGCGAAGCGTACAATAAAATTTTTGGCCGAAAATGCCTCCCAGATCGCTGGAAATGACACTTCCCAGGCCTTGTAAGTTGCATCTAAGCATTGTCTATTTTGAAATTACTAGCGATGTCATAAAGAAAATTTGCTTGGGGGGGGGGCGGTCGCCCCTTCCCAAAATGCGTCATGTTCCCCGACGACTCTGTCGAGTTCAAGACCAGCCACAGTTGGTTCCATATAGCACAATTGTACAATTGTTTAAGGCGTCCATACACACACACGCGTTATGATAGACAATATATAGTATTTTACATAGATACATTAGTGAGAGAGGAAAAATGGAAACGTCAAAAATGGAGTTGTCGGTGTAAGGGGTAGGGTAAGGCGCACACCCCCTCCGTAATCCTTGATCTGTCACTGGCTACCCTGTGTATATAGTAGGGATCAGCGCTTTAACTATGACTGTTCCTCTTTCCGAGGTCTTGGCTATCTTCTACTCCCTCCTTTTCTCCCTTTTCTCTTCTTTTTCTTTTCCCTTCCTTCCTCTCCTCCTTTTCTTTTTCCCCCCTCCTTTTCCCTTTTTTCTTCTCTTTTTTCCTCTCTTTTCCTTACCCGGGGGGAGCGCGCCCCCATCGCCCCCCCCCCCTGGATACGCGCCTGGTAAAGCCGTCGCGGTTAGTCCGATCAGCCACACCACGCCATGTTAAAATTCGCTGTGTATCATGCAAGACCAGGCTGCTTCAGCATCGCCGCAATTGACCAATCAGAGAACGATATTTCGTCAATGCCCACGATGGCACGGGGGCGTTACCAAATTGGCAGGTCAAACTACGCTACACGCCACCATGGTTGGCGTGTAGCGTAACAGAGAAAATTTTGAAAAAAAAGGCCTCCCAGATTGCAGGAAATGGCACTTCCCGAGCTTGAAAACAAGACCCCTGTAATGCCAGAGTAGTCACATTTAGCCTACTTGCCGTCATCATTATTGAAAATTATTGAAAAACATACCTCCCAGATTGCATAAAATAGCAGTTCAGATGTGCCATATAGAAAACAAGATTCTCCCTTGTCTGTTTTTGTACCCGATTAATCTTCTGAAACACATTTTTGAAGTATGTTTCATTTCGGTTCTTTATTCTTTGCCATTTTTTTCTTCTTAGTCCTACTTTTTTTTCCTTATTTTTTTTGGCGCGGTGAATATTGGTCCCGCTTTCGCCGGACCTGCCGTACCTACTCCTAAGCCCCTGAATTTGCAGTATCCCAGCCCGGGAATTAGCTAAGACAGCGATCGCCTTTTTGTTCCTTTGGTTATTTCTAGATTGATATAAAACAATTGAATAGTACTGAAAAACCACAGCGCATGTTACAGATGCGGCGAGATGCCTGTCATAGTTGTTTATTCTTTGTTTTTTTCTACTTATTTTTTTTACAAAGACCCCATGAAAAAGGATTGGCATTAAACTCTATTATTTATATCGTCGCTATCTGCGGGTCTTTATAGGCCTACGTGCACTTTTTTAACATAAAAATTTTGAAAATAGTGGTCACTAACAATCGCTAGCGTTGTGCGGTAGTCAGATTTCACAAAACCGGTAGTGTTGCAACATGAATCCCAGTATCGTAACTACAACCGGTATTTTCCTCAACTTTCATCTATGGTTCAAAGCACTTAGTTACGAGACTGTCAATGTCATACATTCAATATGCATAGCCTAGGCTACAGTATGCACATACTCTTACACGCACGGTTATAAAAAATATAAAAAATTACACGCTAAATTAGGGCCTTTGTTTTTTAACATACACTTCCAAAAGAAAAACACAAACCTTGGAAAACAAGAGCCCAAGGGCACTGTGGTTCCTTGCTTGGGGTATATGACAATACACATAATATTATCAAGCAAGATTGGGCTCAAATAGTCCAAGTAATTGTGGTCCTACATGTACCCATAAAGTAACCAACACTATAGCCAACACTTTTGTGATCACAAAATGTGATCGGATTTTTGATCAAAAGGCACTTTTGAGATCTAAATATGGCGTCGAAAATGTAAGAAATATAAGGTCACCTACAAGCGGGTCAACAGATATGATAACAGATGACATGACCTTTAAGTTTGAAAATGTTCCACCACCCCATTCACAACTTGTCCCAAATTATCAACCGTGTCACACCTTGGCATTGGGATTTAATTGCATTAAATGTCTAAAAATTAACTTTGACCTCCTATAACTTCACACACAAAGCTCATCCAGGGGTCAACCTATTGACATTTATGATCAGAAGGTACCTTTAACATCTGAAAATACTTGTATACATAACTTCACACACAAAGGTCACCCGTACAGTAGGTCAACCAATTGACATTTTTGATCGGTGAGACCCAAATAGAGCATCAAAACTGTAAAAATTCAAACATTTTTTCTTTGCCCATTTTCTCCCCCTAAAATACTAGTTTTTTAACATTAGCTGACCTTTGGTGACCTTGGATCACATGACTGTTAAGTTTGAAAATATTCCCCTATACCATTCGCAACTTGTCCAAAAAAATCAACCTTGTCACTGGGAGTTATTGCATTAAATGTCTGAAAATTAACTTTGACCTCCTATAACTTCACACACAAAGCTCATCCAGGGGTCAACCTATTGACATTTATGATCAGAAGGTACCTTTAACATCTGAAAATAGCATCGAAACTGTAAAAAGCTACAAAACACGAAAAGGTCACCAGAGGTCAAATTGAGGTCAAGGGTCACCCAGATGTGGGTCGACAATTGGATTACATTGAAGCAACTCCCAACCGTAACGGACAATTTGTTCTCAAGTTATCGCAAAAATACTACTTTTTTATCATTAATTGACCTTTAGTGACCTCGGATCACATGACCGTTAAGTTTGAAAATATTCCCCTATACCATTTGCAACTACTCCAAAAATATCAACCGTGTCACACCTTGGAACTGGGAGTTATTGCATTAAATGTCTGAAAATTAACTTTGACCTCGTATAACTTCGCACACAAAGGTCACACAGGGGTCAACCCATTGACATTTATGATCAGAAGGTACCTTTAACATCTGAAAATAGCATCGAAACTGTAAAAATCCACAAAACAGAAAAAGGTCACCAGAGGTCAAATTGAGTTCAAGGGTCACCCAGATGTGGGTCGACAATTGGATTACATTGAAACAACTCCCAACCGTAACGGACAATTTGTTCTCAAGTTATCGCAAAAATACTAGTTTTTTATCATTAATTGACCTTTAGTGACCTCGGATCACATGAACGTTAAGTTTGAAAATATTCCCCTATACCATTTGCAACTACTCCAAAAATATCAACCGTGTCACACCTTGGAACTGGGAGTTATTGCATTAAATGTCTGAAAATTAACCTTGACCTCATATAACTTCGCACACAAAGGTCACACAGGGGTCAACCCATTGACATTTATGATCAGAAGGTACCTTTAACATCTGAAAATAGCATCGAAACTGTAAAAATCCACAAAACAGAAAAAGGTCACCAGAGGTCACCAGAGGTCAAATTGAGGTCAAGGGTCACCCAGATGCAGGTCGACAATTGGATTACATTGAAGCAACTCCCAACCGTAACGGACAATTTGTTTTCAAGTTATCGCAAAAATACTACTTTTTTATCATTAATTGACCTTTAGTGACCTCGGATCACATGAACGTTAAGTTTGAAAATATTCCCCTATACCATTTGCAACTACTCCAAAAATATCAACCGTGTCACACCTTGGAACTGGGAGTTATTGCATTAAATGTCTGAAAATTAACTTTGACCTCATATAACTTCGCACACAAAGGTCACACAGGGGTCAACCTATTGACATTTATGATCAGAAGGTACCTTTAACATCTGAAAATAGCATCGAAACTGTAAAAATCCACAAAACAGAAAAAGGTCACCAGAGGTCAAATTGAGGTCAAGGGTCACCCAGATGCAGGTCGACAATTGGATTACAGTGAAGCAACTCCCAACCCTAACGGACAATTTGTTTTCAAGTTATCGCAAAAACACTAGTTTTTTATCATTAATTGACCTTTAGTGACCTCGGATCACATGACCGTTAAGTTTGAAAATATTACCCTATACCATTTGCAACTTGTCCCAAAATATCAACCGTGTTATACCTTGGCACTGGGAGTTATTACACTAACTTTCTGAAAATTAACTTTGACCTCATATAACTTAACATACAAAGGTCACCTTGGGTCAACTTATTGACATTTTTGATCGGTGAGACCTTAATAGAGCATCAATCTATACAAATTCAAACATTTTATTCTTTGCCCATTTTCTCCCCCCAAAATACTAGTTTTTTAACATTAATTGACCTTTGGTGACCTCGGATCACATGACCGTTAAGTTTGAAAATATTCCCCTGTACCATTTGCAACTTGTCCAAAAATATCAACCACATCACACCTTGGAACTGGGAGTTATTGCATTAAATGTCTGAAAATTAACTTTGACCTCGTATAACTTCGCACACAAAGGTCACACGGGTGTCAACCCATTGACATTTTTGATCGGAAGTTACCTTTGGTATCCAAATCTAGCATCAAAACCAAACATTTTCTTTTTTGCTTGTTTCCTCCCAAAATAAGCACATTTTTTCTAATGTGACCTTTGACCTTTTGACCTTGGTTTCAGATGTAGTTTAATCTCCTGATTCCAAAAAACAAAACGAGAAGTCTGTTCAACCATCCTAACTCCGACCGAAAAACTTTGACCCCATATAACTTCGCACATAAAGGTCACACGGGGTCAACCTATTGACATTTATGTTCAGAAGGTACCTTTGACATCTGAAAATAGCATCAAAACTGTAAAAATCCCCCAAAACACGAAAAGGTCACCAGAGGTCAAATTGAGGTCAAGGGTCACCCAGATGCGGGTCGACAATTGGATTACATTGAAGCAACTCCCAACCCTAACGGACATTTCGTTCTCAAGTTATCGCAAAAATACTAGTTTTTTTATCATTAATTGACCTTTGTTGACCTTCGATCACATTACCGTTATGTTTGGAAACGATGCCTTACCCCATTCACAACTACTCCCAAAATATCAACCATGTCGGACCCTGTCAATGGGAGTTATTGCTGTTTTTAATATATTGGTTTTTGGCATCTAACTGACCTTTGGTGACCTTTGCGGGCACCAAAAACAATAGGGATCTTCCTCTTACTATGGGCTATCCACCCAATAAGTTTCATCATGATACACCATTTCCTTATTGAGATATCGTGTACACAAGCCAAGCGTCACATACACACACACACACACACGCCAAGTTGAACGCATAGGTTCCTTGCTTTGCAAAAAGCAAGGAACCAAAAAGCAACCCTCACCATCCTTCGTTCATACTCGACGTACGATTTTAGATTATCACATTTGCACATGGATTAAACTAGTAATCTGTACACAAAAAGAAATTGGGGGTTCCCCACTAATCCATGATATTGGAATTAGGGCAACCCCTTCAAGTTCAAAATTTCACAATGAAAAGTTTTTAACTATCAACAAGTCACCACGTGTTTGGAACATCAGACAATAAGAATGTAACATAGGGGCTACGTAAATACCGGATTATAAACTACATACATAAGAATAGTACAGATTTATTCATGTCGTTAATCGGCTGTTGTTTACTCCAGAAAATATACTTTCAATACATACGATATCAATCTTTTGTATGATAAATCTTAAAAATTAAAAAAGTGGCGAAAGATAACTATAAATGACATCGTGGAACCCCCCGCATTATTAAACGAATCCATTTCATTACAGCATTAACTCTCAAGTACCACACAGCAGTGTGTACCAGTACCGTACCCTAGGCAATAATAATATACAGTCCCGTGCGAAGATGGATTTAAACTGGATATACTCCCTGCGGTTTTGGCTCAAAATTGATGAAATCGTTATAATTATTTTAACAAAATGAGGTGAAATGCATAAGGGTAAGATTTTGTTCATGGGAATCTTCACAATCATCGTAACTTGAAGGAAAAATAGATAACGAAAATTTCAGAATAACTTCAGAATAAGTCCCGTAACATGCTGAGCCCAAGTAGCGTTAGATATTTGGTGTAGCCTAGGTCAAAATTACTACATGAAAAGTTGATTCGTTAATATATAGGTCTAGGCCAGTACGTAAATTGATCAGATATTATTCAAACTAAGAACACAGAAATAAACGTGTTTTCTTTCTTTATTTCAAATAGTAACATTTATCTCTGCTCCAAAATTTCCTGTGACTAAAATTTCTCTGGAACGAGGTTCCTGTGTTACCTCCTTTTTCCCAGCCTGGCAGGAAGGTTTGTACCATTGTGTATATTGAATAGCCAATCACAGCCAAGTTCATTTCTTTGCATCAAATATGCACGTGTCACTCGCTCTAAAGATGTAAGATTTGTAAGGTGGGATACTCCTATTAGAGTCTATATCCATCCGCTCGATTGCTCGATTGTTATCCTTCAGGAAAAGTGCCAAAAAGCAGCAGGAGAACATCTTTTGTTACAGTTATCAATCATAATCTCTTTTTTTTGTGGCTTGAATGTTGAACAGCATGAATGGCAGGCCAGGAAAAAAGAGGTAACACGGGAACCTGGTTCCCGGGAAATTTTAGTCACTCGCGGGAAATTTTGGAGCAGAGATAAAAAAAAAATGAAAAAAAACAAGACAGCAAAAACAGAGAACTATAAAAAAAAAAAAAAAAAAAAAAAAATCGCCCTCGTTATATCAGGTGTCTGTGTAAAATTAATAGTGACATGCGTTTGCTTTAGCAGCGCGATAAGTTCTCACAATCTCGCATCAAATTTGAAGCAGTTCGGGAGGGTCGAGCACAATTACCGGGAACTTCCCGCAAAGTCACTGGCAAATTACGGCTTCCACGAAGCAATTTCAGTACCAGCGACAATAACCTAACATCCACACAAATCTCCGACCACATGGTAGCCTTACTTCACACTAAGTCAACGTGGAAATCTAACCTAGCGATCTGTTTATTCGCTCTAGTTGTGTCGTAAATAAAAAATATTTTAATATATAATAATATACATGGAAACTGCAATCTTCGACCACATGTTAGCCTAACAACCACACTAAGTCAATGGGAAATGTAGCCCAACGATCGTTTCGCCAAAAAAACAACAATACTTTGCGTAGCTTTTTTACATACTTTCCAGGCTGCTATCGTCGCGCATGGTACCCGAACACCACACGTAGTCAACGGGAAAATCTAGCCTTAGCATCTCTTTATTCGCTGAAATTGTGACGCAGTTAGCTAAAACTAAAATATCCATGAAATACTGCAACAAGCATGTTAGCCTAACAACCACACTAAGTCAATGGGAAATGTAGCCTAACCATTGGTTTGCAAAAAAAAAAAAAAAATGCGTAGCTTAGTTTACAACTTTCAATTTGCTGGAAATCGGCATTTGTTTGGAAGGTATGTGCTATGTCTTAAATAGGGAAAATTGTATTTTATATTGGAGTAGTTTCTAGTTGTTATTATTTCTTTACATCAATCTGGTAACATTCTAGAGTAATTTTAAACAAGTTACGATGGTACAATTTGCTTTTCAGTTGATTGGCCTGAGCATACATTTTCTAATCGAACTCGAACGGAGTTAAATAGGTAACGAATAGGTATGTTTAACTTCAAGTTTGTAACATTTCTATTTGTTCATAAACGGTATAATACTGAAAATAAGTACAAAATAAAGTCGGAATGTAGCCAATATGTAAATAAAATTTACACTTTGGTAAAGACTGAAGATGGATGGTTTGTCTGAGGTGCTTTTTGAGATGGATATTTTGAGTAACTATTCTTAGCCCATTTCAAGCCATTAATAGGTGACATACACGTCGAGGTAGTTAGGCCATTCGCTGAGCACAGTGCTGACTAGGTAGGATGTCATATTTTCGTATTTTGGAAATTTGTAAAAAAAAAAAAAAATCCCGAGAAACTCCAGAGGTTGTTTGATACAAACAAAAGGATAACTAAGAGCCTTTGTATTACAACGAAAGCAAAAGGAAACAGGAAAATCACAACAATAATTTTTTCTATCACATATTTTATTGCTGATTTCGTATAAACGGGATATTTTCTCTTTTTGAAATAATCGGAATCGGTACGATTATGAAAAAATAATTGATATTTTCTGTTATGCATAATCGTTTGATCCCTAGAACGGATTACTAGTTTAATCCATGTGCGAACGTGATAATCTAATATCGTACGTCGAGTATGGAAGAAGGATGGTGTCGGTTGCTTTTTTCCAAGGTTTGTGCTTTTCTTTTGGAAGTGTATGATAAAAAACAAAGGCCCTAATATAGCGTGTTATTTTTTATATTTTTTTTTATAACCGTGCGTGTAAGAGTATGTACATACTGTAGCCTAGGCTATGCATATTGAATGTATGGCATTGACAGTCTCGGAACTAAGTGCTTTGAACCATAGATGAAAGTTGAGGAAAATACCGGTTGTAGTTACGATACCGGGATTTCATGTTGCAACAAAACGACTCATGTGCTACCGTAACATGGTTTAACACATTTGTAGTACACTGGCAATCACTGTAAAAATGGTCCACCAAATCGCGTCAATTGGGTCTTAAATTTTCAAAAGCTTCAGACACCCCCTACACTGCGTTCCGCGGCGGGAAGTCCGACTTCGTCGGATTTATGTTCCCGGGAAAAAAACATTTTTTCTGACCGTGATGAATGGAAGTACATGTGGTGAGGAAATTGAGTCAATTGAGCCTACCGGACAGCCCACTTTTGAAGGGTAGCCCATTTTTTGTTCAAAATTTCAAAATTCACATTTCTCGTGATTAAACTCACTTCAAAACATACCCATAATGTTGCAAAAAATTCATCTATAGACAACCAATATAGAGAAACCTCCTTCAACCCCTAACAGACAGGTCAAAATTGCACAAGTAGAGGGAAGTATGATGAAGAATGTTGGTCAGGAAATTATCGAAAATTCAGACACAGTTAATTTATTGGTGTACAAATATTGATACCTCCTATAACGGCTATTATAAAACTTTCTTGAAGGAAATGCATAAAATACCAGATATATCCGAAACCGAACACTACACACATAGGTCAAGGTGGCGGGGTGGGGGGGGGGGCCTAACAAAATATTTCTGTCTGAAAATTCGGGCAATATGCTGAGAATTTTTCGAGCACCTATACTGAAAGAAAAATACATTGCAATGATGTAGCTAAAGGAAATGAATAGTTTAAAACTTATCTCCTTGGTAATTAAAATAAAGTTCTAAGCTTGGCCAACTAATTTGCAATTACTAATGTAAAAGAGAGTTTTGACATAATTGGACCTCCATGCTTTCCTCCATCTACATAGGACAATTCGTTGTTTATATATGCATCCCACTTTATACTGCGCAACTTTCAGTGACCGTACGGTACATTATGGCATGCGATGTAATACCCGATGCTTGCTTATATGATATAGACATTAACATGATGAACGTGCGCGGAGCGCGCGAAAATGTTGGTTATATTTTTCGGGCAAGTCGTTACAGCTCCCCAAATCCAATTGGGCCCCTTCGCCTTTGAATACACACATAGACAGTTTTGAGGCTGTTCATCCTGGAACGCCATTTCATGCTCACTGATATGATGTGATATCTGCTGTTTGCTTTACAAATTCGAACAGGCGCGTAGCGAATAATTTGCCAAGGGAGGGGCAAAGCCTGTAGGCAAACTAACTAAGCGTAGTGCCACGACGTGTTGGCGCGAAGCGTACAAGAAAATTTTGGCCGAAAATGCCTCCCAGATCGCTGGAAATGACACTTCCCATGCCTTGTAAGTTGCATCTAAGCATTTTCTATTTCGAATTTACTAGCGATATCATAAAAAAAATATGCTCAGGGGTGGGGGGGGCGGCAGTCGCCCAATTCCCAAAATGCGTCATGTTTCCCGACAACTCGAGTTGGAGACCAGCCACAGTTGGTTTCATAGCACAATTGTTTAAGGCCTCCATACACACACAGACGTTATGATAGACCATATAGTTTATATCTATACATTAGTGAGATAGGAAAAATGGAAACGTCAAAAATGGAGTTGTCGATGTAAGGGGTAGGGTGAGGCACACGCCCCTTCCGAAATCCGTCACTGGCTACCCGGCCATGTGTATATTATAGGGTTCAGCATTGTAATGGTGTCACTGTTCCTCTTTCTCTTCCCAGTGTCTTGGTGTTTATCTCCTACTCCCTCCTTTTCTCCTTTTTCTTTTCCCTTCCTTCCTCTCCTCCTCTTTTTCCTCTCTTTTTCCCCTCTTTTTTCTTCTCCTTTTTTTCTCTCCTCTTTTTCTTACCCGGGGGGGGGCGCGCCCCCAATGCCCCCCCCTGGATACGCGCCTGATGTCAATCTGATGCAGTATGAGCATTGTGAGTTCGAATCTCACATCTGCCGAAAATTTTTGTTGTTCATTTTTATCTTTGGTACAATTATAGAATACAGGGCCATTCATTAACTCTTCCCAGCATCCGGATGCGCGGTGTGTCTGTACATGTCCGTACACGTATGACGCCCTCTAAATTCCATCACGTATTTCATTTTGACTCCTCATCCGCGCATCCGCGCATCCACCCCGGGAGTACTAGGAATGGACTTAAATAATTTTCGAAAGTTTCCCCATATACCATCATGTATTTCATTTTGACTCCCTCTAATTTCCATCACGTATTTGATTTTGACTCCGCATCCGCGCATCCACCCCGGGAGTACTAGGAATGGACTTATATAATTTTCGAAAAAGTTTTGACATATACCATCACGTATTTCCAATACTGAAAGTCACGTATGTATGAAGATATTCCACATCAATAGTGTGTCGTTCTTAAAAGGCATCCGTACATGTGTGACGCCCTCTAAAATTCCAACACAGAAGTACTAGCAAAGGACTTAGGAAATTTTTGACTCCGCATCCACGCATCCGCACATCCACTCAAAAAGAAAGAACTGGGACTTTGACATTTTCTACTCACATACGTACTGGGGTGAGACTGAGCATCCGCGCATCCGGATGCTCAGATAGTATCATCGAGTGGCCCTGTATTCTATAATTACTCCTTATCTTTTATTTATCTCCCATACCAAGCACTTTTTGTTCAGAAATCTATTTCATTTCTTCTCATTTTTATTACTTCCCAAGTGCAACCTTTACTGTGAACTCAATACAGAATAGAGTATTGTCTTCAACACATCACATACAAGAAAAAATGTTCCTTTGATTCTTTCTTAGATAAATGCTAGATCTTTTGTAAATGTGTGTCACTGAAGCTGTGAAGGAAAAACTTAGAATAATGATTATTAGGCCTAACCTTGCAGCTTTTAATTATACAATTTGTAGGTCTGTTCTTATTATTTCAAGGACTGTCTAATTAATAATACTTTGTGTCAACTGCAAATTTCGCAAAACTACTCCCTGATTCCCTGAACAATTCATATGCACAAAGATTCGTTAAGAAGATCACTAAGATTGGAAATTTGTGGCAAAGAATTCTTACCAGGTTTCCAAAATTTTGGAAGGAACACAGATTTCATATAAGAACTAAAAATTTAGGTGTATGGCTAAAGCTAAAGGAATAGCTTCGATAGACTACACTGCAGCATTGTTCCTTTCGCGAGTTCCTGCTTGCGGGAAGATCACATATACATACATACATACACGTATACATACAACGAGGTAAATGAATCTGGAGAAACTATCACACAGTAAATACGCGTGTACGCGCGTACCATGTATGGAGGGTCATGTGATGTGTTTCAGGGTGGTACTAATATACTACTCTCCCTATAACGCATGATGATTTCACCCAACTAGTACGTAAATGTGTTTGCGTGCTTAGAGCAGCAGACGACACCCGTTACCTAGCAATAACCGTGCCTGTAGCCTAACGTGATAGCTATATTCCCGTCGGCGAGATTTTTTTTCCCAGCGCGGTAAAGGCCATCATTTGCATACCTCGCTTCTCATTGGCTGGGGTCCGTATACATAAGATTCATTGCAATATCAACTAGCAGCTGATGCATTGAATCGTTCATCACATACCACATTTCACAAGGCCACTTTGCTACACTCAAAAAAGAAAACAGTCTAGCAGCAGAATGTACAATGGTACGCGTTTGAGTATATAGTTAATTTATTTGTCGGTGTCTTATGCCACGGGTGTAGAGGGTCTGTGGTTATGTATCGCACAACTCTGTTGCTGTAAATTGAAAGAAGTTAAATCAAACCGGAACAGTTTGAAGATGATACAAAAAAAAGCACCATATGATATAAACGTAAGACAATTTCTGTGTTCAATAACTATAATCCACAGTGGCAGTGGTACTACTAACATGCATGAATAAATACTAGGCCTAGATTTCGTAGTATATTATCTGAAAACCGTGCCAAAGGGTCATAATAAACCGTTTCAAAGGGTCATGAATTTGAAATTCAAATCAATGTCTATGCTCAGAATTAAGAGTCTATCAGTTTAAAGATTAAAAGCATCCCAAGTTAATAGTCAACCAGAAACGGTCAAGCTGTCCAATGTTTTTAAACAGTTTTGAAGCAATCAAACGCCTGGTACTTATCTGCGTACATTGCCATCGCAGTACTCTGTACAGCAAGTTCCACCATCACTTCGAAGCTTCACCCTCGTCAATACTAACTAATTCGATATATTGGCTTTTCAGTTTTGGATCATCAACCTAAGTAATCATTACCTTCAAAGAAGGACAGTCATCTACAATGAGACGTGTACACTCACAGTCCATGGTCGCAGTATTGTTTTACGAACTTATGGAT
Source organism: Apostichopus japonicus (assembly GCF_037975245.1). NCBI lineage: Eukaryota > Metazoa > Echinodermata > Holothuroidea > Aspidochirotida > Stichopodidae > Apostichopus > Apostichopus japonicus. The sequence continues at coordinate 20,124,069 of NC_092581.1, forward strand.
GTGAATGTACACAAACAAGTCCGCGCAAAAGCAAAGAAAAAACATTTTAACAAATTTTTTAACAACGTTGTCTCAACACAGTGGCCAGTTCATACAGTACGTGTATGCGAATCACGATCCACTGCTTGCACGTGTATGTTCATGTACATACACACACGCATAGCGTAAGCAAGAACTTCCCAGCATCAACAGTGCAAGACTGCAGCCAATGAGAAGCGAGGTATGCAAATGATGGCCTTTACCGCGCTGGGAAAAAAAATCTCGCTTCCCGTCGAGCAGCATTAGGCTCTGTTCCATGGAGAATTCCGTGGTTGCACTGAACTAAACATTTCCCCACATTTCCCATTTCTACATTCACTTATAGCATGTAGTAATAACGTTAGGCCATATGAGACAAAGCTTCCCCTAGAGCTGTATTAATAAGTAAGATTATGTAGGAAGCCTGCCTTCATTCAAGAGAATAAGGTTGAACGTTAGCATATTAGCAGTATTTCGTAGGCCTGAAGTACCAGTACCTTCTTATGCCGTTAGTTCCCATCAGTGGCGTAGCTAGGATTTTTTGAGTGGGGGGGGGGCCATGGGGGGCTGTTCTTTCTTGTGGGGGGGGGGGCGGAGGTTACTATCTAAGCGGAGCGCCACCTTGGTTGGCGCGGAGCGTACAGAGAAAATTTGAGATTTCAGCACCCCCCAGATCGCAGGAGATGGCACCTGTGAGGCAAAATAGCAACCAAAAAGATGTGCAACTTTGGTGACAGAAATGCAAAAAAAGTTTTTTCTCTTTCATGCTGACTGGCCTTGCCAACTCAGCCAGACTTTTAACTTGAGGGAAGTTGGCATCATTTGTCGTTTCAAGGTGTCAAGGCCTTTCTCCCAACTCAAACCCCTGTGGGCTACCGGTAGTAGGTTTGCAGGATATGCCCACATGTGGACTTAAATAGCATTAGAGGAAGGGGATGGAAGTCTATCGATGTTTCGGTAATGGTCCACATTGGTGGCTCGGTGCTAATTAGGCCATTTATTGGGTTTCTTGAGGCAGCTGTCATCAGAATCTGGGTTTTTGTGCCAATCGATGAGCGATAACATGTATTGGTATGTAAATTTCTTCTTCACACATCTAGCAACACTCTTAAACAAATGAGTGGATTTCATTCCATTGGAGTGATCGCTCGGCGCACTTCAAATTAAGAGTGAAATTTAACTCTATTGGAGTTAACCCTCACTCCTAATATGAGTGAATATAACTCTATTAGGAGTTAAGATTTACTCCAATGGAGTGGAAATTCACTCTTATACCGGAAGGTGCTCAGTGATCACTCCCATGGAGTGAAATTCACCTATGTTTTTATCAGTGCAGTACAGTGCATATCATCATAGACGTACGTACGTACTACGTACGTTCGTATATCAGACGCACTCGATACCCACACGATACGATACGGTCCTGGAGAAACAATTTCCACTCATCATTTTTTAAGGCGATACAGTAGTGAGTAGTGAACAGGCACAGCCGCATGTTTGCAGGAATTTCAGAATTCCCAATTTTTATATCTCTACCAGTAGTGGAAAATCATGTTTCGACAGTTTCGTGGGCATAAAAAGGTTGTTTTGTGGAATATTCAATGACATATCAGGGGCGGATGCAGGATTTGTGACAGGGGGGTCTGACTGGTCCAGCCGCGCCTGAACGTAAGACTATCTAAGCGAAGCGCCATCATCGGTTGGCGCGGAGCGTACAAGCAAATTTTTGGCTTTACAAACCCCCCAGATGGCCGGAAACGGCACTTCCCGAGTATTCTAAGCTGCATGTACCTAGCCTGAAAATATGGATCTCATGTCTGCAATTTCTCAATTGATGAGAAAAAAACAATCTATGAAATATGGTATTACATATCAGATGAGTTGAGATGATACAAAAATCATAATGCCTTTAGCCCCCAATCCCCTCCCGTTCCGTCACCACTGTTTGATGCAGGGCCGGATCCAGGATTTTGGAAGGGTGAGGGGTTTGCTCATGAAAAATTCGTTAGCGCATCCTAGCAGCCTACCGCTCTGTAACCTCACCGCCCAAAAAAATTCGAACACCACCGTCTGAAAATTGAGATTGTTAGGCATTTTTGGCACGTGTAGCACGCGTGCACACTATAGTTCATTCGACGGAAAAGACACACCTGGATAACTTGTGAGGATAACCGCTTTTCTGACGTCCTACATGGCGTTTAATTTAACTATTTTTTTCTCTCTCTTTTTTTTCTCTTTTTTTTTTTGGCCAAGAGCAGGGGGGGTCCGGACCCCCTGGATCCGCGCCTGCATATATTCATTTGACTCGAGGCAATATATGAATACCTGATACCTCGGCCCAGTACAAACGGAGCCAACCTTTTGATAGATTGTTGCGCTAGGTGGAAGCACTGAACATATTGTCAGCAGATATCGATATCGCGCAGCACAACAAGGTTCGTGGTGTATGGTCGCAATCGTCGCATCGACCATTGCCATGTCATGCTGTGTGACCATTCTCATGATTACTACAGATATTGTATTATTCTTCTTCTGCCAGATGCAGACGGGAAAATTGTGTAACTCTATTTCCCAAATTATTGAGAAAAAAAAAAATATTTTTTTATTTTTTTACAACATTTTTTTTTACAACATTCCCAGTGGGGGGCCAGTAGGGGGGCCAGTGGGGGGCCAGTGGGGGGGGCCAGTGGGGGGGCAGCCGATTTCATGGGGGGCCTCGGCCCCCCCAGGCCCCCCCCCGTAGCTACGCCACTGGTTCCCATGTCCGAACCGACCAATCTTTCACGAAGTCACTAACACTGTTCTCGAACTGCTACAGAGAAATATCAGTATAGTACCACCCTGGAACACATCACATGACCCTCCATACATGGTACGCGCGCACCCAATTGACATGAATCCTCCAGATTCATTTACCTCGTTGCATACATACACACACACATACACGTATACATACATACATACATTGTTGTTGCATCAGGCTAGCACGTCAGGATTGCACGTCAAAATGAACTTGGCTGTGATTGGCTATTTAATATACACACCTACCTGCATACAAAACTCGCATCCGATCGATATAATCGAGTCGTTCTTCCTGGCAAGTAACCCACCGAAGACCAGATCGGGGAATAGGAAACCTCCAGTGAGACAAGTGACGATCCTTTGGAGGATCACACAGTTCCGATGCAAGGGGACTGGGGTTAGAAGCGGATCAGTCGTTCAGTAGTTTGGTTTTCGTGCCCAGGTTCTTTCCTGTGCGACTTTTTCTTAAAAAGTATCCTTATGAGGAAACGCGGCCGAGCACTAGTACAATAGTAGTATTAGTAATATTCAAAATCGTAGTCCTTAGACCCTTCGGGCTCTGTCATTGATTCCGCCATGTTTCACTTTTCGGTGTTCCAAATACTTTTCAATACAGCTCTTCTTATCTTCAAAAATTTCTAACCATATGAGTGAAAATGAGTCGGGCGTCCGTCGCTGAGGGTGACGTAGATATACTTAAGGTTTAGGTAGTGGACTTTGTAAGTTTGACCATTCCAAATCATGTGGATCAAGTCAAACTGAGCGTTACTTCTGAATATGTTACTCCTCGGAGTTCTTTGAGCACCTCTGCAGCCATTAATGACGTCATATAGGTTACTGACACGGATGAAGGTCTGTTTTGGTCGAAATTTTCCGTACTGCCTTCGCAGACGAACTCGTGCCAAATCTCGCCAAAATGTATTGTTGCGTTCGGTTTCTTGCGCAACATACACGTGCTTCCTTCGAAATTCATCCCATGAATGCATTTTTAGTCCATCGGGCAGGCTCGATATCGTTCACTGTCGTTGCACATATTAAATTCCAAGTTTTGAGCTAATTTTTTTTCCGGTGTACGGTTTTCATATGGTAAGTAGTATTCTAGATTGTGTAAAAGTAAGTTGGCCTAACGTTTCGATCCTCGCAGCATCTTCTTCAAAGGCTAAATTACAAGTATTCTAGATGAAAAATTTTCTATACAATTAAAAAATCATTTCTATATGTTTGTTGACATTGCAAACTCTGTAGGCTGTAGAATAGCTTATGAGTTAGCTAAAACCACTGAACCATTGAAAAACGACTACAAAAACCACACTGGAAAGATCATGGAAAATGGCGTAGGAATTCAGGTACCTTTCCATTCTAGCCGGATCTTCTCCAAAGGCTAAATAACAAGTATTCTACATGTATCATTTTCGTTAGGAATTAAAATGTCCTTGTGTCATATCGTTTGTTATATGCTTGTTGATATTGCAACTTCTATAGGCTCATTCAGTGGCGTATCCAGGATTTTCCAATAGGGGGGGGGGCGCTGTCACGAACGACTTTATTCATTGTACGTGTATTCAGTATATGCTGGTCAGGGTGACATAAGAATTGTTAAAAGTAGAATAGCTTATGAGTTATCAGGTGCGTATCCAGGGGGGGGGGGCGTTGGGGGCGCGCGCCCCCCGGGTAAGGAAAAGAGGAGAGAAAAAAGAGAAGAAAAAAGGGAAAAGGAGGGGAAAAAAGAAAAGGAGGAAAGGAAGGAAGGGAAAAGAAAAAGAAAAAAGAGAGAAAAAGGAGAAAAGGAGGGAGTAGAAAATAGCCAAGACCTCGGGAAGAGAAAGAGGAACAGTCATAGTTAAAGCGCTGATCCCTATTATATACACATGGTAGCCAGTGACAGATCGAGGATTACGGAGGGGGTTTGCGCCTCACCCTACCCCTTACACCGACAACTCCATTTTTGACGTTTCCATTTTTCCTCTCTCACTAATGTATCTATATAAATACTATATATGGTCTATCATAACGCGTGTGTGTGTATGGACCCCTTAAACAATTGTACAATTGTGCCCTATGGAACCAACTGTGGCTGGTCTTGAACTCGACCGAGTCGTCGGGGAACATGACGCATTTCGGGAAGGGGGCGACCGCCCCCCCCGAGCAAATTTTCTTTATGACATCGCTAGTAATTTCAAAATATACAATCCTTAGATGCAACTTACAAGGCCTGGGAAGTGTCATTTCCAGCGATCTGGGAGGCATTTTCGGCCAAAATTTTTATTGAACGCTTCGCGCCAACACATGGTGGCGCTTCGCTTAGATAGTTTGCCTACAGGCTTCGCCCCTCTCTTGGCAATTACTCGCTACACGCCTGTTCGAATTTGTAAAGCAAAGAGCAGATATAACATCATATCAGTGAGCATTGAATGCATGTTCCACGATGAACAGCCTCAAAAACTGTCTTTGTGTGTAGTCAAAGGTGTAGGAGCCCAATTGGATTTGGGGACTGTAATGACTTGCCAGAAAAAAAGCCAAAATTTTTCGCGCGCTTTGCGCGCGTTCAACATATCGATGCCAATATCATATAAGCAAGCATGGGTCATTACATTGCATGGCATCGTTTACCATACGGTCCCCAAAAGTTGCACAGTATACCGCCGGATGCTAATGTAAACAACCAAATGTCTTATGTAGATGGAGAAAAACCATACAGATCCATTTATGTCAAAACTCTCTTTTACAGTAGTAATGTCGGCCAAGCTTACAACTTTATTTTAATTACCAAGGAGATCATTTTAAAGCTATTCATTGCTATTTATTTTTCTTTCATATAGGTGCCCGAAAAAAAATGGTTGCGGGGGGGGGGGGGGTTGCAGCCCCCACCTCCTACGGGACCTACGCCTATGTGTGTAGTGTTCGGTTCGATATACCTGATATCGGAAATATCTGCTATTTTTCATTTCCTTCAACCAAGTTTTATAATAGCCATTATAAGAGGTTTTAATATTTGTACATCAATAAATTAACTGTGTCGGAATTTTCGACAATTTCCTCACCAACATTCTTCATCATACTTTCCTCTACTCGTGCAATTTTGACCTGTCTGTTAGGGGTTCCAGGAGGTTTTTCTATATTGGTTGTCCATAGATTGAATTTTGTGCAACATTATGGGTATGTTTAAAAGTGATGTTATTCACGAGAAATGTGAATTTTCAAATTCTCAACAAATAATGGGCTTAAAACCTTGAAAAGTGGGGCTTTCGGATATTGTGGCCCGTGACGTAGAATTACCTACAAAAGCAATGATCCATAGGACATGCGATGAGGTCGAACATGATGTGTGACTGGTGACAATCTTCAAAAAGGTTATGGATGGAAAAAAACTTTTGGGAAATACTTGATTCTCAGGCAAAAGTGCAAATCTGGTTGGTCAATTTCAAGCCCGAGAAGTGCCATTTCCGGTGATCTGGGGGGGGGGGGGTATCAAAACCAGAAATTTTCTTGTACGCTCCGCGCCAACCGATGGTGGCGCTCCGCTTAGATAGTAATTCGCGCCCCCCGGGTTAGAAAATCCTGGATACGCGCCTGGTTATATACAACAACTGAATCATAAAAGCATACAAAAACCACACTGGAAATATGCGCTTTCGTACACGCTAAGAACGATGTAGCAAAAATTGCCCAACATTGAAGAATATAATTACTAGAAATTGGGGAAACATAGCACGTGAAACTTTTTTAGCATTTTTTGCTTAACTGTGTTTAGCACAGGTTTTTCCTAAACTTTTGGGTAACATTTTTCTTAAAAATTGGGCAAAACTTGAGTTGCTAAACTATGGGCAATGTCACATTTACCCAATATTTATGAAAATTTTTACCAAAAAGTTTAGGAAAAACCTGTGCTAAACACAGTTCAGCAAAAAGTGCTAATAATTCTTACGTGCTATGTTTCCCCAATTTCTAGCACTATTATATTCTCCAATGTTGGTCACTTTTTGCTACAGTTGATTTTTAGATTATACAGCAATTACAAACATGCAAATCAAATCACAGAATGGACCAAAGTAAGTTTCTGATTCGCAAACTGCTTTATTTTTCACTTTCTCTTAAGCAACATTTTGCAATTTATACAATTTCTCTTGCAGTTACTTATTCTTTTGTTTTTTTATCTTGTGATATAAGTTTTAAGTGTATCTGCACATATATAATACGAATACATAAACATTCCCCAAAAGAATTTATCACTTGGGTTTAAATTGAACAAGCAAAAATGTGATACCAAAAAATTAAAAATTGTTATCATTCACTGTAAAATGTAGCCTGTAAATTTTGTAGAGTTTGCAAGTAAACCAGGCCTGAAATCTTTGACTAACATGGCAAGAGTTTGATGATGTTAATGAAATTCCTTTTCATAGTGGGGTCATCCTTTTCACTACTCTATTTAATTGAAAAATGTAATATAAACCCTAATATCGTTGTTGTTGTTATTATTATAACTGTTTGTTTTTCAGGAGGTGGTAGATGTTAAGTGACAGTTTTAACAAACATATCTAACAATTAAGTTTTCATTGCAATGCTAGGTCAGGAAAATCTCAGGGCCTGGAACACAATACATGGAGGGCTTTTGAAATTGAGCTATATATATCCAAATGCTTCTTGACTTTGCAATCCCTGCATGTGCAGGCAGAGTACCTAAGTTTTTATAGCCTCTGCTGATGTCAACTTATGATATACTTCATACCTCATATTAAGTATCTATGCCTAAATAAAGAATTCATCAAAATAACAGGTTTATCAATACCACTCTATCTGAGGACTTCAAAAAACCCAACAACAATATGATTTCACACGATACTAATTAAGAAACCAATCAATTAAACAACAATGTTGACCAACAAAACCCACCATATTCCTGATGGTCAGAGACTTGAATCATTCATGTAGTTGGACTAATAAATCATTATATGGTAATTACATGTTATGTTGATCAAACTTACAATGTATAACCCATGAAATATCTTTATGCTGACTGTCGATCAAGCTAATTAATTGTAATTAACTATCATACTATTTGTGATGTCAAACTAGTCAGTCATGTAGCTTACATAATAAATCAGTACCAACATGGCAATGGTAACCAAACCAATCAGTCATAAACAATGATACATAATATCACAATCAAGCTATTCAATCATAATCAACTGCTATATTAATAATACTATTCAGGTAAACAATTCAATCTTAACCATCAAACTAGTCAAGTCATGTTGAATGAAAGTGATAAACTAACATAATACTCATGAAAAGCGAACTTAATCATTCCAGCAAACAAAGTCCATTATAGAACTTACAACAGAAAAGTTACAAACCAACACAGTAGAACAGGGTTATCAATGCAGGCAGTTACACGTATAGCAGCTGGTGGTATA